>NC_046222.1:10868500-11468500 GCF_009819885.2 Catharus ustulatus | reverse complement strand
TCCACAGCAACAATGTCTTTCTCTTCCATTTCATCCACCAGTAGTAATGGCAAACATGGGACAATAAGCTCGTTCATTATGATCAGGCCATTATTGACTTCCTGATCATCTCCTGATTCAAACAGTGCTGCAGCATGTTCATTTAGTTTCTTCAGAAACCACCACAAAAAAGGAAAGCCTTTAAGTACACAGCATTTAAGTCTACCATGCATCATTATCAGTTTGTTTTAAAGCACAGTCATCCTACAGAATTACCTGGCAATTTGAATTAACCACAGCTGTGTTTTAACATTTACTCCATGATGCATATGCTCTACAAATGTACTTGAACTTGTGCAGTTCCTCAAGCCACTTCATTTCATACCTGCCAACTCCAATTTTGCAGATGTTTTGTTTAGACTGAGATTCTATCACCTGCTTTTATTTTTTCACTATTGTTAAAAGTGACATAACAAGATAAAAATACCTCGTTTCAGGCAAGGCATCACTGCTGATGCCTTTCCCAATATTTGTCTCCCCATGAAACCACAGCAGCAGGGTGAGTCTGCTCAGCAACACTGTCAACCACTGTTCCCACCTAGCCCAGACATGATGGCACTGAGCCCACTATAATCATAAAGAAAATGATTGGCTATTCAAAAAAAAAAAAAAAAAGGGGAGGGGGGCGGGGCGCTGAATAATGTCTCCTTTTTTACTTTTGCTTTTTTTCCCCTCACAAGCCTCAGTATTGAATTGCTTAATGCAGGGAGGTTTTGGGTTTGTTCCACATGACAGCAACACTTTTCTAGTAATTAATTTTATGAGAGTTATGCAGCAAACTCAACATTTTGAGACATATCCCCCTTCACTTACTAGCAAACACTCTCGTCTGTAGTGAGATATCAGCTCTTCATCGTGCCCTCTGTATGGGCCTTTGGACAAGAGTTCTTTGTTATTCTGGTAAGCATAGATAAGGTAGAGCAAGGCTTCCATGTAACTGAAGTGAAGAAACAAAAGTATTAGATGCCACATCCATGTATCACCTGTTTCAAGTACTGTATTCCTCAAAGGACAGATAACTCCACTTACTGGATGGCAAGTCCACCCCTCCCCACCAATCTCTTCATATTTTTTTTTTAAACCATAGAATTTTGTCTTTTACACACATTAGAACAAATTACTTCATCATTAGGTTAGATCATTACACATGAACTCTGATCCAAAGCTCACTGAAACTGATGGGTATAATTGCACTCACTTAACTAGCTTTAGATTGGCCTTGAGTATCCATGAAAACTTAATTTTTCCTGACTGAATTTATGTCATTACTGGGTTTGAGCTTCCATTGCCATAACTATCTTGATAGTGTTCTACATCTCAGCAAATAAGATTTAAAACTGTTACCTTATTTATGAAACAAAAACTGTGAATTTTTAAGCTTCACTAACTGTAAGTTCTTTACCTGAAATCTAATGTCATGGAAGAAGTCATCACAGCATTTCAAAAGCAGAAGTGCTGTTAGACTGTTGATATTTCTGTCTTTAATCAGAATGCAGAAGATAAATGCAAGGCTAATTGGTAGAGAAGGATAAGAGAGCATTCAAGAACCTATCAGTTAATAATTGACAGAGATCCCTTCATGCACAGATGAACAATCTTGCCTCACACTGCTGCACACCATCTCTTGCAAACACCTGAAATGGTGAATTCTCTGATTTACAAAGATCCAGTTATGACAGACAAGCACTGAAAGTAGTTCCAGTAGCTACCCTAAAAACGGGCAGTTTGATATCTCATTTTTATTCAAATTTAAAAAAAACCCCAAAAACTACAAGGAGTAATTTCCTCATGGAGTGGTTATAGGAAATTGTGCACTCCCTCTTGATGAGAGTATGAGCTCATGGTCAAGTTGAAATTACCAAAATCAAACAACCGAGCTGTTGAAAAAGGCTAAAAATTATGAGCACACGCAGAGCATACCTGAATACAAGTCAAGAGTTTTCCAAAGTCAAAAACTCAAGACATAAGGTAATACCTCCCAATGAGGCAATATAAAGATAAGGGAAAGGGTTACTTGAAGTCCATTTTTCTTCACCATGAAAACTCTTCATACCACTGGTCACCAATAAAACCAACCAGACAGCTGAAAACTTAATGTAGGAGGAAAGGGGAAGAAAAGATGATAACAAGAACTGGAACTGCTAGTTATAAAGCCAGAGGAGGAGGACCTTCTTCTTCCATTCTTAGTTCAGTTATTTCTGAAACTGCAAGTTGAATCTACAGTGTCAACTTCTCTGCTGATGAAAATTAAAACTCAGTGGTGGTAGTGGCCTTATTTCCAGTCGCCCTCCTCTTGTTCCTTCCTCCTCTCACGTGTGACCCTTTCCTGAAACAACTGTGATGCCATTTAACACCAAGGTAAGTTATGTTAGATTATCATGACTGCCAAGCTCAGACTCCTTATATATCTTAGGTCTGAGGAACAGGACTACAGTAAAATTAGCAAGCAGATCCACAGACTCATAAGGTGGCCTGGGTTGGAAAGGAACCTTGAAGGTCATTTGGTTCTAACCCCTGTGCCAGGGGCAGGGACATCTTCCACTAAACCAGGTTGCTAAGAGCCCAATCCAACCTGGCCTTGAACACTTTCAGGGATGGGGCAGCCACAGCTTCTCTGAGCAACCTGTGCCAGGGCCTCACCATCCTGACTGTAAAGAATTTCTTCCTGATAACCAATCCACACCTCCTTTCTGTCAGTTTGAAGCCATTCCCCCTTGTCCTGCCACTTTGTGATCTTGTAAAATATCTCTCCATCCCTCTTGTAGGCTCCTTTTAGATACTCAAAGGTTGTTTTCAGATTTCCATGCAACCTTCTCTTCCTTCAGGGTGAACAACCCCAACTTCTTCATCTGTCTTAACTGGGCAGGTGCTCCAACCCTCTGATTATCCTGGTTGTCTTCTCTGGGCTGGCTCCAGAAGGTCCCTGTCCTTGCTGTGCTGGAGCCCAGAGCTGGATGCAGCCCTGCAGGTGGGGTCTGAGCAGAGGGGGCAGAGGGACAGAATCCCACAGGGCTTTGGATGCAGCCCAGGATGTGGTTGGCTTTCTGTCTTCTCACAGCTGAACTGCACATAAGCTCAAGCCTGTGCAGCCTAAGCCTAAAATCACTGAAGCTGCTCACAAAATTCTGGAGCTCACTAGGTCAAGACTTTGGAAAAGACACAGAAATCACAGAATGGCAAAATTTAGCACAGCTTTGAAAAAGGCATTTCAGTCAAAACCAAAAAGCAAAAAACTTAAAAGGCAACTGCTGAAGCATACAGCTTGTTCACTTTTAAGCTGCTGCCACAAGAGTGAGCTGCAGGCAAAACTCCTACCAAGGCTCATTAGCTGGCTGGGTTCTTCTCAGTCAGAGCAGGTTACAACTCCACACTACAGTCAGAGGAGATCTGGCTGAAAGACCCCTTAATTCTCCACCTGCATTGAAGGGTGGGCCTTGTCACCCTGCCATCAGCAATCATGAGTGACCACTGAAAGGAGGCATGAAAAAGATACACCAAAATACTGTAATGTTGATTTTTGTGTTTGTTCAACACATTGCAATTAAAGAAATAAATACTGCTTGAATAATGCCCGACTTTTGGCTCCATCAAGACATTAAGTGCTGCTAGGTTATCACAGTGTTATTGAAGCTAAGAAAAGTTTGTTGTCAGAGAGGTGGGTTAGTGGGGCAAAAAAAAAAAAAGCCTTGAAACAGTCCTACTAATGAAGATCATATTTCTATTATGAAAGATTATCCTTTCATGAATATTTTTAAAGATATATTTTTAGAGTTTTAGTGTTAAATGAACTGACAGAGAGCATTGAGCAGTTTAGTCTCATTTCCAGCATGGCACCATTGCTCTCTCAAGTGTGCAAGGTGGGAACCTCAGTAAATCTCTGAGTCCTTTGAGAACCTGAAGCTGAAACAGGTATGTATTTGCACAAAGATACCTTTGGAGCAGGTCACCCACATTTCACTCATCCACTAGCTTTATTTTAGTCCTAGTGTCTTTGTATCACTTATTTCGTGAAGCACTTCTGAAATTTTACCTTTTATTTCTGACTCATATTAGAGTGTAAGATTGGTGATAATAGGCTTGTTTTCTAAATTATGAAGATGCTTTCTAACAAACACCTCACCTTAATTCTGCAAGTTATTATAAATAATGGAGAACTTTGGCACATAGCAGAAACCTGCTATGTGCTTCCCTCTCTCCTCCATGGCATAACCAGAATATATTATGGCAAAAAGGAATTTATTGAAGACATTGGTATTTTACAATTGAAGGTGCCACTCTGGAGTCCCAGTGCCAAGAAACTTGAAGATGTTTCACCCCTGCCTGCAATCTTAGAGAGTGCATGAAGGGGTTTCTATAACCCACACCAATGCCTGTGACATTTTTGCCTCTTTAAGCAATGAAGCAACACCAGGGTGTTTATTTTTCAAATAAGCCAAGCAATCTTCTGACTAGCCTTTGTACACAAACTGTTTAAGACCAATAGGGTAGCATATTTCAATTTAGATTACTAGTAAATGTACTGTTTATTACGTGGTGGTAACCCAAAGGCAACCCAAGACTCTGGGCTCATTGTGTGAGCCAGTATAAAAACATGTAGCATTCACAAAGGCAAGGCTGTGTCTTTGGCAATCAATTTTCCTCTATTGTTTGGGGCCTTTCTTTTTTGAGAAGATACAAAATGAGAAATATGGAGCAATTTAGTACACAACAAAAAGACAACTAAATTTGACTCCTGTTCTAGATTTCCCTACCTATTGTTTTATATATGAATCATCAGTGATTGACTACATTTATACTGTAATCACCATTCTTGTTGCATGTGTAGATCAGAATGAATTTGAGCTATTTTGAATTAAGTACATAAATATCATCCATTTTATACAGCCACAATTTCTGACTTGATTTAAAAAGAGAAGGGAATGAATCACCATGGAGTTAAGGACAATCAGCTACAACTATGACAGCTATGCATGATAGTTTTTCCTCAGATATGTTCTGTTTTCCTGACCTTTAGAGCCCATCATAGGTGGAGTTTTGGTTCAGACTAATGCAGAAGGTAAAACCACTTCAGTGGAAAGACCCAGTCAAAAAGCAGGAAAGACACAGACTTGACTAATTGCGTCTGCTGATGAAAGCAGATAAATGTATGTGCACAGGTGATGCCAGAGAAGGAGAATTTTCATGGCTGAGTGATACCCAGAGCACTCAAGAATAGAAGAGAACAAAGAATAGGGGGTGCATGGGGAGGGTGCTCTGAAAAGAACCCATGGTTTGATAAGAGATTGGAAATGGAAATTAAAAATAGGAAGATGCAAGACTGAAGACATTAGTAGACTGAATAAATGCTTATCTGAGATGAATACATTAAACACTTCTTAATTGAAAAAAATAGTTTTACTTATCAATATTACATTTTGCCTTCACATCGTTCTGCTACATTTGAGTTCTATACTACCACTTACCTCTTTTTTTGGAAAAACTCCAATCCTACCATGAGAAACATGGTTGTTTCCCTGAAATGTCTATAGTCTTGATGCCATCTCTGTATGTAAGAAAGGGGAAATAGAACTTCATCCACAAAATTGAAATATAATTAATTTTTTTAAACACACACCCCCCTCCACTTAAATTTAGTGTCCAATAGTCACAGTAAGCACTAAGGACACCAGTAAGCTTGCATATGTGGAAAGTCACCTGAATCCACCCTCCCTCAATAAAAAGAAAATTCTTAAATGTCTTAAACATTTCTAGATGAGAGTATTCTTACAGAACCTATTACCATTTGAAAGGAACACAAAGCATCTTAGGAGAGGCACAGGTAAAATTACACGACATCTTGTTTTTTCTTCCCTACTCAGAAAGTGTTGAAAAGCTTTTTTATATGCCAGATAATAAGCTTAATTTCCAATACAAGAATGACATAGAAAAAGCCTGAACATGGGAAGTGCTAAAAAAAACAAACAACAAATGCAACTCAGATGAGATGTTGTTGCCAGAGCAGAACATTTATTTCACTGCATCACCACTTATACCATGGTTCACTTTACAGGTAAATGCTCCAGGTGAGAAAGGCACTTTCTCTACAGAGGGTTAACTGCTGGCTTTCAATTATGTAATAAAGATAAAATAAGGGACAGTACACCCTAAGACATAGCTACTAGCAGATTCAGCAGAAAGAGAAAGCATCCATAAAATGCCAACTCACTATACTGGACTGGCACAATCTATGGAGAAACTCCCAAATACCAACTGCAGGAACTAAGAAAGGGGTACTTTTCTGCAGAGGAACAGAAAATACCCCCACTCCCCACTCTTACAGCTAGGTCCAGGTTTGTTCTCTCTGTGCAGCATCATTCAGAAAATGGTAAAACACTGAGCCTTGCACAGCCATGAAAATGCAACCAAGATGCCACTCTGAGGGTCCTCCCTATCAGTGACCAGGGAGGCAGACTCTAATGCAGTAGCATCTACTGTAGGGCCTAAATCTGGTAATGTGAAGTGTCAATTAAAGTATTTTTCATTGGATTTATGAGGCAAAGATTACTCCCATTATCCTCCTGATCAAGTTGTTTGGACCTACCAGCACAATAAGGAACTGCAGGTAGTGCACTGGAATCTGCCCAGGACATGACTACCCACTGTTAAGAGGTTTTAATGAACAGTATTGCTCAGACTTGAAACTGATGCTAGAAAATCAGCTACAGGCTTAGCTTTAAATGTGAGATGAATTATTTTAGCAACTATTAGTCACGATTATTTAATGTCCAAGATTCACTCTCACTTTCCCCCCAAGTTTTTCTAAACAACACAGGAGGAAAAATTAAATGCATAAGCTGGTCATGCATGGCCTCGGCAAAGAAAAGAATCTGCTGCTCATAAGAAAATGGGAATGGCTGCAGAGACAGCTGGAGGAAAAGCACAAATGGGACTGTGCCTGCTATGCAGCTATCAAGGCACAGACCACTCTACTCCTTCCCTGCCAGCTGTGACTGCCTACAAAAAGCCATGTGGCTCATGTGGTGATAAATTACAAAATATTGTCAGTGACGTCAAGACTCGTTAACAAAGTAAGGACAGATTCCAGCCTGACACTTATTTATGGCTCAAACTCTGGAATTACAGATGTGGAAAAAACAGCTTTAGCTCAAGAGCAGCCTTTGGACAAATAAGGGGTCTTGAAATAAATAGCCAGTTTTAACTTGTCAGTCTGAGACAAGAAGAAATTTGTGAAGACAAAATTCAGCTTTACTAATAACTATTTCACATCACAACTTAATTTAAAGCATGAGAAATACTGACCTCATATTCCTCCATGTTTACTTCATCTGGCTTTATCATTTCAAGTTTGGCTTGAGCAACCTTCATTATGTTACGGCACCTTAGAAAAAGCAATTTAAAAATATGAAATATTACTGGAAATTCAGAGAGGGTATTATCCTTACAAGGACAGGAGCTTCCAACAGTATGAGCTACAGTCTTATGCAAACCAGTATGAAAATGCATGGAAAATGTACATTTTATTATGCATGGTACAATCAGCAGGAGAGGGCATACTTTTGAAGTATGTGTGATGGAGGCCTGTGCTATTTAAAGGATTATGTCTTTTATTTTGCTAAATTGCTACATTCCTCAGTCTTTTAATTTTAAATTTCAGATAGTTTGAAACTCCCTCACAATTACTTCGCAGAAGATTATCTCCAACACAGAAATCAGATGTTTTCTAACTTTTAATCTACCTATTTATACAAATAAGTAGATGGAATTTTGAGTGGAAGAGAGACATTGTCTTGCTCTCAAGCCAGTCACTCACCCAGTTAGAAAGGCTTTGCCCTCTTCTGCTGGTAGTGAGGAAACAGTCAAAGAAGGTTGAATAATATACATGCAAAATTACAAACAACACTGAGCATTTCTACTTATTTTAGATGAGTAGAAACTCAACTTCTGATTACTCTTTTAAGAGGGATTTTTATAAAGATAATCTGTTCTGCAAAGCTATTAACTAGGAGATAAAGCCAAACACACCAGTCAAATATGAAGGGGTTGTTTCCACACATCAGAGAACATTCATGAAGACAGGAAATGAGATGTGCAGATCTTATTACCTTTCATCAAAGCTGAGATTGTGATCTCCAAACTGCTCCAGCAATGTTCTCTCAATTATCTTCTTTGGTGCCTGGTTTTGGATGAAGTAAACAATTGCATGACGCAAACGATAATCACATTCAGGTGGTGGATCTTCCTGGGCTAATTTTAGCAGACGTGTGTATTCCAATTTAATTGCCTACATAATTAAAAAAAATAGACATTATTCCTTCTGGCTTTTAACTCAAACAACACAGACACAAGACACTTTATGTGCCATGGCGTTTTGCCTATGAAATTTTTTTACAGTTCCACAGACCACCCTTCTAAGAAGTCTAAACTATGTTTAAAAAAAACAAACCAAACAAACAAAACTACAGATGAATTGTCAAGTTGGTACTTTCTCTGACAAAATCCCAAGTAAACCTTCCCTTCAAAAGTAGCTCCAATCCTGTGCTATGTCTCCCTGAGAGGAGATTTATCCAATCCTTAGAGAGGTTTCTCTAAGCCCAAGCCAGGCATAAGATCCCAGGCACTTGACCTTAAGAAATTTTCTGAAGTCTCATAAGGTAAAAAAAAAGTACCTCTAATATATGGTTAAATGGAAAGACATGAATAAAAATACCCTACAGAAAGTTTAGTGAACATGTGTGAATTGGAAAATACTAGAGTGGGAATGAAATATTTCTTTCAATGAAAAACAAATGATAGGATTTCTGAAGAAAATAATAATTCAACATGAACAGTATTGCCCTATATGACAGGATGCAGCCCTCACTGAATATTTTAGAGGTCATCAGACTAATTTATTCTTCCAGCTTTGCCAGCACATTAGGTTTTAATGAACATCATTTGATATGTTCATTAGATTTTATTCACTGAAACTCTACAGCATGAACAGGAGCAACAAGAAAAATAATTAGAAAAATGGTGACAAATGTTACCACACATTCCATAAATTCCCTCTGAAAACAGGGAGGTGACCAGATGGTTTCCTAAGACATTAGCAAAGTTTCAATACAATGTATGCACAAAATAAGCACTAAAGCACTCACAAAAAATCCCCTGTTCAGTATTTCAAACACCTTTATGCTGTAATAGTTGACATTTAACTATCAGAAATTTGGGCTCCCATCCTCTGCTTATAACACATTTTGTTTCAGGACTAAACATGTAGGTTAATAATCATTCAGGTTTAAACACAGAGCATGTGGAGACTTCTAAAACTTAGGAGAATGTTCTGCATCCAAATGTTTAAATACTCATTAATTGCATTACCATTAAAAAGGATGTTTAGGACAACATTATAAATGTCAAAAGCCACAGATGATCTATTATCTCACATCAGAAGTTCTACCATTAGAAAGTCAACATAGATAACAATTAAACCTTGTTTATAGAGGAAGCAAATTAAACTGCAATTAGATTTTTCATAGAATTACTTAGAAGTAGGGGAAAAAATTATTATATTTTTAAAATAATGTGGTATTCTACAGATTCAGAAATCTTTAACAAAATGAAATAAACATTTCTCTACACAGAAAAAGGGACAGTAAAAAAATTATATGCTTTCATTTTCTCCCTGAGGATATTATGTAAAGATCTTAAATGAAACATTCTTCAAGGAGTTGTCTGTAAAGGTTAAAGCAAAATGATTTGAAGAGATTACTGACCAAGAAATATCTGAATGTTAGTCATGTCTGAAGATCTAGAGGGGGAGTGAAAGCTTGGCAGTAACAATGACCCACACCAAAAGTGTTTCACCTGAGTGACATTAAAACAAAGATACAGAACCCCCCCCAAGTTTTCTGAAAACACTAATTTAATCCAAAACAAACACAAAAAGGAATACAGTAACAGTATTAAAAGATATCTTAGAGGCTTTTATGGTAAGTTATTGGAAAATGTGAATTTCATCTGATGCATCCCAAAACAAAGAGTTCATTCCCAAAACAACCCCACTTCATCTGCATCCATTCATACTAATATATTCCTTCAAAATGAACCATCTTTCACCTCTTCTAAGCTATTGCAAACACGATTCAGCAGAAAATGAGTAAGGAAAGTTTTCTACTTTATGTCAAAACATTTTCTCACTCAAAGACATTCTGCCCCCGTGAAGCCTAAATGTTTAAGGGTTCAAAATTAAAGAGTGAAAATCATTTAAACTGAGCATTGTTTTGATAACTCTGAAGTATTAAATATAATTTTATTTGGAAGTAATTTTCTGTTTTAAAATTATCAAAACACCCTTCATATTAAAAAATATGATTAGATATAACTGAACTTTCTGGTAAGGAGTGATTTGATCAAATAAGGATTTTTTTTTCAACTTCAAAAACAACTGACATATTTTCATTAATAAATTTGAAGGGGGAAAAAAAGCAACCAGCACTGAATCCCAAACAAACCCAGTTTCACTGAACAGAGGCTGTGGCAGGTGTCTCTTCCCTTCCCTGAGATGAGACACAGTTAACAGAGACAGCTCTGCAAACACTTTATGGTTACAGTCCTTCTCTATCCACTTCAAACACCCACACAAACAAACCAACCAACCCATGAGGTTTTGATTTCCTTACCAAGGGGTTGCAGCACTTTTTGTTGGTGTGTTAGGGTTTGTTATTTGGTTGTTGCTTGTTTGGGGGTTTAATTTTTTTAGCATTTCTTCTAGTGAAAGTACACCATAACAATTAAGAGCACACCACTACTCAATGACAAGCAAGAAACTTCTTTCTCCTCTTCAAGTCACATTTGAGAGGATTTTACACTTTACATCATGTCAAAGCACTTCCCTTTCTAATACCCTGAAAATTCAGAAGGCCACGAGCTAAAAGTGCTCAGAAGTTTGTGTATTTAAGAAAATGAACACATTCTTAAATCTGGTGTCACAGTGAAGACTAATCACCATAAAAAGCCTAATGTCTAATTCCTAGTAATAAAAAACTGCTTAAATAAATAGTATTGACACCCATGTGGTTACACAAAAGCATGCAATTTAAATTAATTTAAAATCTTTCAAGGAGTACAAAGCAAGAGCATCTCTTTGAAATAAACAACAAATTACTAAAATTCCCTGGTAAAAAAAATCCTTGTCCCACAGTCTAGCAAAGGCATGGGTTTTATTACTAACAGGAAAAAAAACCTACATATACTATTATTGATTACACATCTAGGTTTCATGTTACTATTGTTACTTGCTACTATTATTAAAAAGCTAAAATGCAGAAAGGTATATGATCTACTGATATCAACAGGGCAAAAATATCTATTTTTCAAGGGAGAAATATCTAAATGAGGGACTGATAGATAAGTATGTATAAATGCTGGAAAAGACTTTATAGGCAGAAAGGGATAGAGGGAGTAGCATATCTAACAGGAAAAGTCAGAGGAGAAAAAGTTGAAAATGTTAGTTGTACCTTAAAGAACCCTGCTTCTGGCCCACACCTGTCATAAACACTCCTGGCTTTACCTATAGCCATGATAATACCTTGCATGTTCGGGGTCAGCATGACCTGCCACAAGGGATTTAAGGTAAAATTTTTGAATGATTAATACTTCAATGACTAAATTCAATATGCTTTTAGTCTCATGCAAGATGAAAAAGCAACTTAAAGCATGCATACATTGATATGGCACATTTCAATACAGATCTGGTGAGCATATTCTGCAAATCAAATCATGTGTATATATAGTTTTACTGTAACATTAAAGGAATCATACAAAAAAAAAAGAAAAAAAAGGAAGAAAACTGTAAAAAAAAGTTACATGGACCAAACTTTCTGGGAAAGGATCATGCACAGTTCAGCATTAGTACCAAGCAGAAACTGCACACTGATGGCCATCTTAAAACAAAAACAAAAAAAAAAATTCCAAGTAGAAAAATCATCCAATCACACTTCAGATATACTGCACTAAAACCACAGTAAACTATACCACCTGCATTTTATGCATATTTCAAGGTCAAAATAAGACTCACTGCTGCAAATGCAATCAACCTCTGAAGCATCTGTAGACAATTTCTCAAACATCAAACCCAAAACAATTAACAAACACCAAGCCAAACATAAGACATCTCTCACTGTTATTCACATCAGTGACACACAGTTTGATACATCAAGCTACTCAGAAAAGCCTTTCCCCTTTTTTTTTCTGTAAACAAAGGAAAACACTCCTCTCCCTGCCCAAGGTATTGCTGGCACATAAACACAGTAAATAAAAAGGTGAATGCATTCAGAAAATGAACAGGGAATAGACAAGAAAGTTATCCTCTAGAAAGAAAATGCATGGGGACAAAAGTAAAAACAAACAAACAAGCAAGCAGGTCCTTATGGGAGGTTAAATCCTCGTTTCTTCCAAGGTGGAGACTACACATCTGTGAAAAGCTAAACTCGGTGTGATGATGTCAATTAAACCATTTTATTCCCCACTCCATCCTCCCAGTTATAACTGATCACACTTCCAGGGCAGAATGACCTGAAATATCCATTTGCCTAGGGAAGATAAAGCCCCCCCAAACATCCATGTTCAGACCCCTGAGAATACAGGCTGCACCAACCCCATTCCCACCCAAAACAAATGTGGAGTAGGCAATGATAAGGCAGGCCAGTCTAATGACTAGCAGTGTTGCTTTCTACTGCTGAAACTGGGCAGTAAAAAACAATGTCTCAGAAAAATAATGAGCCTCTCAATTATTTCCCAAGTAGTAGCAGGTATGTGTACCACTCTGAGTCTGAATTTCTTTTAAGATTTGCAAGGCTCAGTTCTAGCAACCATGTCAGTTTTAGGTTATTTCCATGGCTAATTTAATCCCCAAAGCCTGAAAAGCTTAACCTTGGCAAGTAAGAGATCAGACTTGAACATGAGCTTTAGTGGACTGACAAGGAAGCACAAACATGAAGAACATCCCTGAGTGTCCTGTCACCTTTTAAATAATGCAGCAGTGTGCAGTCTATCACCAGCATTTTGAAGGCTACCTGGCCTAACACAAACATTCAACCTCCACAGTTGAAGAGACAAATACACCTCCAGTGTAGATGATACCATGCAAAGCGTGCCCAATTAGAGTTCATAGTGCTTTCCTTTCATCTTTCAGACAAACTATGACATCGGTAAAGAGTAAAAAATCGCTAAGCATTTAGTTTTGCAGAAATCTGTTAGGTGTCACAGTGTGCAAAAACATGCCAGAACTTCTCATCAGGCAGCACAAGGAAGCACCGAGAAGGAGTGGTGCACACAACTGCAATCAGAGGTACCTCATCGTCATAACCCCCCTCCTCTGACTCAATCACAAAAGTCCCTACATCAGGGATCGCCACCTCTACCACGCGCTGGGTAGGAGCTGCTTGAGCTGGGGCATTATCAGAGCTCTGCAGAAGAAAACCATTATCAGTACGTGCGCGGGGAAAAAAGGAATCATCATAATCATCATCAGAAAATACAGCAGAATTATGGAGAGAGGCAAACTGACAGGTTGATCTCTAGTACACAATAATCTTCACTGTTGAAATTCTGAAAGAATTCAGAAACTGTACCTAATTAGAGAATATAAGTGATATTTATAATTTTTAAGCAGTACATTTTAAAGTTAAGCCACAATTACTAAAATTATTTCATTTTTTCTTTATTCACTAATTCTATTTTTACAGGTTAGTATACCAGTACTACAATTCTAATATCCATTATACTTTGAAGTCACTTGGAAAAGGATGAGTCTGTGAACCACCATTTTTTGTACATATTTTGTACATTTTTTGTACACCCCAAAATTACTAAGTATATCATAAAACATCAGAATAGTTTAGGAAGAGACCTCAAAGATCATTTAGTCCTAAAGATGTCACCCACTAGATCAGGTTGCTCCAGTCTAATCTTGAAGAGGGCCAGGTCAGATACTTCATAGCTGAAATACCTGATGAAGTCACACTAAAGGACAGAAACAAAACTAAAAGCTAAAATTTCCCAATGCTCTGGGAGAAAAAAATACAAAAATAGGCTCTAAACATCAAGATAGATGTTTTAAAGAATATTTAAAGGAGCATTCAACTGGGTTATTTCTAGAAGAGTAATCAAACAGAAAATGAGAAAATTATCCTAGTCCCTAAAATTCTTGGTATGTTAAACTAAGTTTTAAACAACAGTGGAGACAAGTCTTGGCTCTTATAGTCTATCACTGAGTAACAGGCAGTTTGCAACATTTGCAGAACTTAAACCTTGACTCTAATCCAAACAATGGTGAAGTGCTATGCTATTTGTTCTGCAACTGTCACCTTTTAACAAAGATTCCCAAAACATACTCAGTATCTATTTACACCCAACACTCAATAAATACAAATACAATCACAGGGCAGAAAAAAGGAAAAAGTATATAAAATGGATAAAATGAACATGTGGTGAATAACCTACAATCCTGTTATATGTGCTGATGTTGGCTTTCCTTCTTTTAAAAATGGAAAAACTAAAAATGAAGTAATGGAATATATGCCTGCATGTCTGAATGCATATGGAACCAGAATAACTAGAAAGCATGCTGATACACTAAGGATGCACAATCCTGCATAAGTGAAACGAGAATACAGAGAACAGCTTCTAAATGTTAACAGAGTACCTTCAGATTAACTAGAAATTTACATTTTAACAGCTGCAGTACATTTATTTTAAGTAATGTTTGCATGGTTTTTTTTTTTTCTTTTGTCTCATTAAATAGACCATGGTATTCCCCAACCCCAGTCTTGTGAAGTCCTAAGGCTGACCACTGTGCCAAGTGCCATTATCCTGAACTACAACACTTGATCCATGGAAAAAGGTCTAAGATTCTTTCACATCCCACTGGGATGGTGCCCACAAACCCTGGAAGGAGGAGCCTTATGAAGGACACTTTATCATGAATTTTGGTATCTCCATAGCCACCTTTTCAGCTGGAGTAACACGAATTAAACAGCCTCCCACTAAGCTGTTCTGAGAACTCAAAAAAGGCCAATATGCAGCAGCCTAAGGCTTTAGTGGCTGAGTATCTTTTCATCCAGAGTTAGATGAATTTCCCTGCTAGCTTTGATTTCAGTTTAGCAGACCAAGTGTGCGTCCCCTGCCTTCCTGACACCACAGGAGGGGTGGAAAACACAGCAGGTCAACAGGGTGCCAACAAGCTGTCACATAATTTTCAAAGATGTTAAGGTATCTGGGGCCAGACTGCTTCTGTTTAATGAGGATGCACATCTGAACTTAGGAAGCATTTTGCACAGATCTAAACTGTTCATATCCTTAGTGGTTACTAGGGATACCTAAGGAAGCCGTACTGTACATTTATGGATATAGTTCCAAGACAGATGCATAAATTGTTTTAATGGCACTTAGTTTTGTGGCAAACATATTTGTCATTTATCTACACACTTACAGGGAAGACAAAATATGTGCTGAAACAAAAAAGTCAAATACTAGTTTCATTAATAACACATAAAATAGTTAATGTCCCATTCCTACTAGTATACTTTGTACAAATTGAAAACAGAAACTCTCAACACTAATTATTATAGACACTTTATATTAATATAGATATCCTGTAAATCAGAAAAAAATATTTTCATCAAGTTGTGTATCTGCATTAAAGCTAAAGAATACTGTTGAAAAACCCCTTATTTTTGAAAGCTACATCTACCTTCACAGGCCTGTCAAATGAACTCAATTATATTCTTATATTTCCCAGAAAAAACCTGAATGTCTAAAGCAATATTTTTCAAGTCTTTTACATGGACTGTCAATGTTTACTCCTCAAAAATACATGGGACCTTCTAACATTTTTAAAAGATGGTGGACAAATCAGCTGATTGCAATTTGAACAATACTCCTGACAAGCACTTGAATCTCACAGAGAACACTGATCTTAGAATCTTTTTCGCACTACAACCATTACTGATGTACACAGTTTCTGGATGGACTTTAGTGTTGGACAGTCCCTGAAGAAAAAGCAATTTTCAGTTATCAAGTTTCCAGACTCACACCCTTTTATCAGTTTTTACAACATTTTCACTTGCAAAATAAAAGCAAAAGAAGTATTTCAAGCTTCAAAATATCCTCACCGTATCCATTATAGCTTCTGGACCTCTATCTTCTTGTTCAGCTAAAGCTTTATTGATTGCTTGAACAGAATCTTCTTTTAAGTGCTTTGAAATATCAGCTCTTGATGGCTGCTCTAAATACTCTGGTTCTCCTGCTTGAACTTAGGGACAGAAATAAGATAACAATTTTGTGCGTTAACATAAGCATGAATTTTAAATTGATTAGTTTTATTTAGATTTATTTGTCTCATAGATAAGGTAATCACACAGAAAATGCAGGGTAGGTCACAAAACTCACAAATACAACTTTACACCAGTCTGTGTCCCATGGCACTTTAAACACTTCTCTAAAAATGCACCCCTGATTTTCTACTAGAAACAATAGACCTGTCCTGTCTATAGACCTATTAAGGCTCTTGAGTGAGGGGTGTGCATCAACCAATCATCAGGGATGACTGAGAACAAAGGTGATATTTTAGCTGGAGTTTCTGTGGCAAACAGGCTCAACGTATGGAATGACCTCCAGCCACTTGAGTGCAAGATTTATTTTTACTTTGTAAAATAATAAATACATTTTTCTGCCTTAAGGAAGATCTCAGTCTCCTCCAGTTGAGAGCAATAAATTGATTAGTATAAATACCATCTTATATTCCTTACATGATGAAACCAAATTTTGGCAGACTAAAAATTTGTTTTGTACTTTCCATTATTAACAAAAGAAATAGAATGAATCGCAAAGTGTTTGTGAACTCATAAAAAGATGAGGCAATTGTCTGTAGAGTTTGCAAGACAATGCCATTAAATCACAGCACTTCTTGCACTCATTCTGCAGTCACACATACTTATGAGAAATGTATGCTCAGTCTTTAGGACTCAAATACAGCAATGAGAACATCTGGACAGAAAATTCATCATGCCATCTTTCACATAAAATATACAGCCTACTGCAATGAAGCAAAAAGTGAATGTTACAAAAACCCTGGCAGCTCTGGTTTATAATCAGATTGCCAGTGGTCCTTATTAGCTGGGTTCCTACAAGCCTCACAGTTGTTGGTCACAATCTTTTCCACAATTTTAACACCCTAATTTCCACACAGTAATTTCTTAAGCTGGCCCTACTATAATTAAATCTATTCAATGCACTGCAACAAATACATTATTATGCTCTTCAGATCTAAATGTTGTTCTAATTTAAAATGTGAATGTAGGTCTCACACTAAATCATCCTGAATAGAAAAAATACATGATTTACAGACTAACAAATCCTCAAAACAGACTGGTGAGACCTATCTTAAAAAGCTTCCGTTTCTATGGGGAGGACGAAAAAGAAAAAAAAGCTCAAGACAACTGGGAGGGAAAAAGGCAGAAGAACCAATGAATAATTATTTTCTTAAAAATGAAATGCAAAACCCCAACCCAACAGGCTAAACTTCAAGTATAGTTGTCTGGTCGAGTAAATAGCTGTAATTCAAGATTACACAAATTAACTTTTTCTTCTTTTGTTATGTTGTAAAATGATATATACAAGCCCCAGTGATTTTTGTTCCTGCTCCCTTTCCAAACAGATAGAAGCAGCCAACCTGGAGCAGGTGAGGGTGCTGGTGCCCTGGGTATCTGAGATAACAATTTCTCCTGCTGTGCTTTCTGAGCAAGTTCTGCATCCCACTCTTCAAGTTCTTTTTCAAAACGTTTATTGTCCTCCTTGACATAATCCCTTAGATCAGAAGGAAGAGTGTCCATTCCAACAAGGATCTGCCCCGTTTCTTTGTTAAACTCCTCTGTGATAACATGAAATATAAGTTTCAGAAAAAGAAAGAATAGTACAAAAGAAAGTAGAAAGTATGTTCAACAGATATTCTCAAGTGAATTACCAGTACAGTGTAGCACCAAACCTCCAAATCTATATTAGTTTTAACTGATTTTACTATGTGTTGAGCACTCTGTGTGATCCTTCAGAGAATACTCACAAAATCCCCACCACTACTTGACTGTATTACTGCCACAGACAGCTGGACACAACTAAACTTCCCAAGAGAAAAGGGGAAGGAGAGTGGGAGAGGGGACCTACAGGAATTCAGAAAGCCAGCTAAATTGAGTAATCTTCCTTTTGCTTTGAGAATGGTCTCTGCAGGGGTATCCCAGATCCCAGGGGATCCACCAGCAGTAATTTCCCTGCAGTGAGCAGGCCTCAGATTTAATTGGAATGGCATAGGAATCCTACAGGGCTGCAAGTGCATCACCAACCTGGCAACTTAGGAATGTTAAAGGTAATATTGGTTCTCATTTAGAAATTGAACAAATGAGCACTTGAGCCTTCTGCCTTATGAAAAAACAGGAACATTAATATTTTCCATGACCTTCTACTGAATCTCTGGACACTCTTCACAGATACCTCTTTGTCTACCATTATCAAAAACTTTGTGCTAAGGGATCTCTGTCCTCTCTTTAAATACTTCCATACAAAGCCTTATAACTGCATACTCCTACATGACCTGAAAAAAATTTCCCAACCCATGTATTACTTAGGTTTGATGTGTGGTTAGTAGGGATAAATTATTCACATTTCAATTTACTGCATAAGATTTCAAGTTTCCATGCTCCAGTAGAGTATATCAAAGCTCTGAAGCTTAGAAGGAAAAAAAGCAGCTAAATGAGTATTTTAATGTCAAAAGACTCATTTCTCTATTTCCATAATTCTCTTCCAAACTTGAGATAAACCATCCAAAATTCTGCAATCTCTTCTCTAAATATTTACAAATTAGCAAACAGGTTTTTTTTAATCTTAATAATACTGAAACACTGGCATTATCTTTATTGATCTATAAGTTGAACAGCAATTGTCCCACCCACAAGAACAATCTAACAGTTAGAAGCATGAATAAAACTTTCAATAACTATGAAAAACATTGCAAAAATCTGGAAATCAATCTGAAAGAAACTTCTTTTACTAGTGTATTCAGTTATTGTATACCATGCAGAATCTGTGTCGATAACATTACCTTGTATCAAGTACTGCTCCTTGTCATTGATATACATTAAACAATATGCACTGGCATTCCTATAACCACCAAAAGAGTCCCGTTCCAACTCTTCCCAAGTTGACTTTGTCACAGAAATATCATTATATTTCATCCATCTGTTCTGGTGGTGGTCATAAATATATGCCCAGTAGTGTCCTGCATTCGCTTGACCCTCATGAACTAGGACAGCATGCAACCTATAAGGAACCTTAAAAAAAAATAAAAATAATAAAAAAAAAGTTAAATCCTTCTTGACAGTATTTAGTTCCTATTGTATCCCAGCAAAAATTGCTACATGAAATAAAACAAATTGAAATAAAGTTAATCAGGATCAAAACACAACTCAGAGGAAAAAACAAGTAAAACTAGCAATCCACTAAGCATAAGGACTTGGAACTATGTTACTTACCACTACTAGTTACAGAAGATCTTAAAAATATCAGTGTATGACATAAATGTCTACTCTGTCTTTACTGCCACACATCCTCTTTTTTTAATTCCTTAATATTCCTACCTTCATTGTATCTACCAAAAAAACCTCAAATAAGTCAATCTTGACTATCTATGATTCGCTTCAGTTCCAATCTGGCAAACATGTCAAAAAATCTGGAAAGGCACATGCAAATTCAAGGTAATAAACTCAGTGTTTTCTGTGTGACAGTAAAAGAATTTATTTAAATTAGTATCTGCTTCAGTTACCCCAAAATAAAATTCCTGCATTAGAACAGGAATACGATTGTTTTCCAGTATTTTTACTGTATTGGGAAAAGTTAAATAAAGCATGGAAATCCTGAGAAGTTCCTCTCCTCTTTCTGAGGCAAAGGACGATAGCACTTTCTGGGATCAATGTAAAATTAATTCCAGGCTACATCTGTAAACCAAGAGGTAAGAACAATGGGAAACTTAGTTTCTACCTAAGGAATTGGGAAGTTGAAGGAGAAAGAGAAGTAGAACGAATGAGTTCTTCCTTACAAGTCTTTTCAAAACATCTTAGTGATTGACTCCTTTTAACCTGCTGGAATAGCACATGCAACATAAAAGGGAAAGCTGAGTTTCCCCACTTGGCACAGTGTGCCTCAATGACAACAGCTTAGCTGGGATGAAAAACCCCAAAGCCAGCTTGTACTGATGTCACAATCTGGACTGAAGATAAACAGTCTCTTTAACTCAAGGTGTACTCAGTATCTTCCCCAAATATTGAGTACTGCAACAACTGTAAATATACACACAACTGTGACTGGAAAAACTCCTTGAAGTTATTTTTAACCTGATCTTTCTCTTCCAGGCTACATGCAAGTTCTGGAGATTTTGCAACTCCCCTTGAACTGAAAAGCACAGTGACTGCACAGCATCTGGAATCAAATAGTCTGTCATTCCAGAGACCAAAACACAATCTAAATCTCCCAAACACAAGACGTATACACAGAAGAAATCCTGGCAAGTCCTTAAATCTGAATGCTCTGGGTTTTTTAACATCTGTTATTAAACCAGTGTGAAAGCCTCCTTAAAATGACTGAAAGCATGTGTATATGCACAAAACTGTATGCAGATCCTGATTTTTAAAAAGGTCTCTCTTTAGAGTTTGTCAAAATAAAATTTTCTTACCCTAAAATCAGGAACTAAATATCCCCACTGAATTGAAATCATTTTACTTAAAACCATGATAAGTGGGTCAGCTTGAGGGTCCTCACCCTTTCCTCCAAGTCAGGAGAAGTAGCTGTCAGACATCCACTTTGACCTTTCAGGAAGGTTCCCCACAGAGGTCTCTGACAGATGAGTTCAGTGCCAACAGGCATCTCTTGTGATAAGCCATTATATCAACAGTAATTAATAGCACAAGGCAACACAAACCTAAGTGGCATTAAACTTCTTAGTTTACACTTACTACTCATGAACCAGCAATGGAGCTTCACCAGCTCTATCATGTGTAGCTATAGAACAGGTATGTCAAAGCTGCTATATCCAAGATGAACTTCCACATTAAAAAAACAGGTGTGTCTCTTTCCCAATAGCAAGTTCACAGAAGGAAGGAAATAAATAAGCAGCTAATGAAACATTCATTCAGGAGAATGAAACAAAGATTTTGGGAATGCATTTCATATGACAATTTGACAAAGGTTTTTATGAACTATTGTATATCCTTAGAATCCAAAAGGAGAAGACAAAGAGTTTCTCAAACAGTTCATAAATACACTAGGAAGCATCCTGCAAATATTAGATGTTTGTCTTAAAAATGTATCTAGTTTTATGTGCCTAGAACTTGACTTCAAGACTGCAATCCTGCAATTGTATTGTACAGAACTGTGAAACTGCTCCCAAGAAATGGGGCAATACCCAGCTATGAAACCACCCCAAGACAGAGGTAGGCAGAGAAAAGTAGACAGCTCTATCTGCCTCCTTTCTATTAGGTCAAAACAGCCATAGGGACACACCAACTGAGCTGTAGAAGAGCAGCTTCCCTTCCAGCCTGTGATTTCAGATGGGTTCAGCACCTACTTTGTGTTTTACTAAGCAGTGTATTTTTTCTTTTGTAATGACATCTGACTAGCATCTTTGCTATGCAGAGGTTTTTCCTTCTGTAACACCTAAGCCCACACAGGTAGACTATTCAGATGCAAGTTACCAAATTAACTCATTTCACTGTTAGATGACATGTAGCCTGTGGCCTTCTTGTTATAATACAAGTATTAAGAAAAAAAAAAAAGCCTGCTATTAGCAAGCTTAAAGTCATCTAGGTAATCTGCCTGAAATCCTTAACATCAGAGTTCAGCTGCCAGTAACTATTAGAAGCCACGTACAAAATGAAAACATACCTCAAGGAAAACTGTAAGCTGAACAGATCTTACTTGGAATGAAAATAGTTCTTTTTACTAACAGAAAGTAACAGAGGAAGTAATCCTTAACCTTAAACCTGTCAGAGTGAGAGAACATGAGTATGTGAACATAAGAAACAGCAGAGGAGTCACAACTCCACAGTAAAACATTCTAAAAACACTGTTCAGATTACACAGAATGAGAATTTGCTAGAAGACAGCTTAGACTAATAATCAAAGTTGTGACTGATACAAAATCTAGACAAAATTTTAAAAAAACAACTAAACAAAAAACCAAGCCAATAGCAACAAATCCACTCACTGGAATTAACTACAAATCAAAATCAGGAGCCTTGAATTTCTATGTATTAGCATGGAAGTTACAATACACAGTGGCACTAAAAGCAGCAAAAATAGTACTTTCCTGTGTCTAATGCTTCACCACCTTAAAGCCATAAGGTTACTAAGCAATGTGGGCAAATCAGGGCAAGAAAATTTTGTTATGTGAATCTGCATTCCGGTAAAAAACGGGGATCAGAGATAGAACATATTTGGGTTTCTCGTCACGGTTGCCTGAATTTAAGCATGACACCTGTAAAATACTGCAACACTGTCTTTCATCTCACTGCACACACACAACTAAAGGGCTTACAAAACCCATTATGACTTTCCAATGAAATTTCTAAAAACACTACATAATTGTTGTATACTTGCTCTGTTTTCAAGCATCTAACAACTTTTAAAAAGTGCCAAAAAGGATCTCTTTTCAATTATCTCATGCCAAAACTGTACTTACTTGGACCATTGTTTTGTCAGAGTACATCAATTCAATTGTCCGATGTATTCTAGATATACTTTCTTGTAAATCTGAAAGACAAAGAAGAAAGAACCTCTCTTCCACAAGGCTGTATAATTGCACATGATTACATCTTTATCTCATGAAAAAGAGAGATGGTGCATTTCACTTGTGGTACACCTATCTACACACCAAAAGCTAAACCTTCTTAGATGAAAGATTTCCCCCACTTGCACAAATCCTTTCCTACAGCAAATGCATTGCCCAGTGTGTGGCATTACCTCTTGTGTCATTCTCTACTTCAGTCCTCCAGCGATGCAAACAGCCCTCCAGGACAGAGAGCTCCTCCTCCGTGATGTGCCTTGGGGCCGGATGCATGGGCAGGTCAGGGGGAATCCGTGATTGTGTGAATGGTTTATGTATTACTGATCTCTGTACAGGAGATGTGCTTGGGACATCTGATGATGAAGGCCCTTGCTGCTCTATTGTGCTGCATTCATTCAAAACATGAAATATAAAAATTTAATCATCACACAGACACACTAAAAGTTGCACCATAAAAATAAACTATTCATCTGAAAATGGGTGTTTTAAAGGTAACAATTTCCTAAAATGCAATCCAGAACAGGTAACTACAATAGCAATATGGAATTAGTATTTAAATTCTGAAAGCTTTGTGGTATATTACATATCAGCACAACAACAAAGTTTGCTTTATTTGAAACACTACTGAACAATTTCAAATCATGTCATATACGTAAATAACTGTGGTTTGAAGCATTTACAGCCAAATGGCAGAGAGAGAAATCACAGCAGTTTGTCTTATGGTCATTGACCATAAAATCCAATAAGCACAAATTTTCAGTTTAATAACTTCCTTCACGTGTCTTATTCCTAGCAGACATACTTTTCCTAATGTCCTACCTACAGCTTATGTTAGCTGAACAGCAATAATGAAGGAACCTCTGATATTTATGCCTCACTGGAAATGCGTTACCAACTGATCTAAATTTGTTCCAAACAACTTTAACTCAAACTGCAAAGCAGCCATCCTAAGAGAATTCTGCAAGAGCAGCAAGGTAATAAAAATTAAGACTTGTTACAGATTTTTCTCTTGCCATCAGCAAGATCATGTCTATATAATTACATTCCATAAGAGGAATCTGAATATCTTTCTTGCATGCCACTGAGTTTTCACTTTGTATACAGCATTATGATACAGACTGAGGAACTTTGATTCTTCAGGAGTTTAGAAAGCTCTGAGAACTTTAAGAGCTGAAAATGTCACTCCATATAGCATGTTGTGGTGTTTTAGATGGACAAAAAAGCCACAATACTTCTACAGAACAAACTTCCTTTACATGAGTTTGAGAAGTTTATTACTTTTGATATTGCACTTCATGCAAGCAGAGGTAACTTTTAAAAGTTTGTCTTCTCTTATCAATCATCAACATTTCAACTGGCATTGTATCAGTAAGGCATGGGAAACCTTTTTAAAGCCTTTTTAGATTCATGTACTTCACTTCTCTAAATGACAAATTTAACAACCTTGACTGACCCAGGAGACAGAACTCCACTGTCCAAACACAACATACAAAGCTATATTATAAACTGTTACTGTCCAGTTATCCAAATATATACTCTATTACCATAGAATTATTTAGTTTGGACAAAACTTCTAAAATGATCAAGTCCAACCATTAACCCAGCACTGTTAAGTCCACCACTAAACCACGTCCCTCAGTGCCACATCCAAACATACATAAAATACCTCCAGGAAGGACTCCACCATTACCCTGGGCAGTCTGTTTCAACACGTGACAACCCCTTCTGTGAAAAAATATTTCTTAGTATCCAATCTAAACCTCCTCTAGTGCAACTTGAGGCAGTTTCCTTGTGTACTTGTTACCTGGGAGAAGAGGTTGGATCCCATCTGGCTACACTTTCCTGTCAGGGAGTTATAGAGTGTGATCAGGTGTCCCCTGAGCCTCCTCTTCTCCAGGTTAAAGTCTCCCCGGATTCCTCAGCTGCTCCTCATCAGACTTGTGCTCCAGACCCTTCCCCAGCTCCATTGCCCTTCTCTGGACATGCTC
Organism: Catharus ustulatus; assembly: GCF_009819885.2. Classification (NCBI taxonomy): domain Eukaryota; kingdom Metazoa; phylum Chordata; class Aves; order Passeriformes; family Turdidae; genus Catharus; species Catharus ustulatus. Next base: position 11,443,606 of record NC_046222.1, on the reverse strand, counting down.
CAGCACCTCAATGTTTTTCTGGCAGTGAGGAGCCCAAAACTGAACACAGGATTGAGGTGTGACCTCAGCAGTGCCCAGCACAGGGCACAGTCACTGCCCTGGTCCTGCTGCCACACCATGGCTGATCCAGGCCAGGTGCCACTGGCCCTCTTGGCCACCTGGGTACTCCTAGCTCATGTTCAGTCACTGCTGACCAGCACCCCCAGGTCCTTTTCTGCTGGGCATCATCTGCAAACTGACTGAGTATATACTCCGTCCCCTAAACTGAGTTACTAGCTTAAATAAGGAGAAAAACATTACAGGACTTTTATCTCTCTGGTACTTTAGCTACTCTGCATTTAAGTAGTCAGATTATTTTGGCCCCTGACAAATTTGGTAAGATATGCAAACTGCACAGCAGCAAAGGAGCTTAGCTCCCAGGCAAAAAGTAACAGATAAATTGCACACCAGAAACCTTGATGCTATGCAGCACATACACACTACCCAATTCAGATTCTAAAACAATACACATGGGAATCAGTGACCTCACCAGAATCTTCTGTCTATTTAGAATTGCAGATGGAATTGGGCTGTGCTTGAAAATGGCAAATCTCCTTGTGAAGACGTTTTTGTGAGTGCACGAGACAAACCCAGGTTATTAAGATTTTTGTTTATTTAAGCCTGCTGTGCTGAAAGAAAAGAGCAGAAACTTTACACTACTCCCTTAGGAGATGCCTGGTGTGGCGAACAAAGCAGCTGAACGTGCTCTCTGTCTCCAGAGGCTGGTTTGCTGTGGCCTCTGCCCCGGGGAGCAGCAGGCAGCCCTTACCTGGGGGGGAGCTGTGGTGGCAGTGTGCTGCTGGCAGGGGCACTGGCACCCAGGTCATCCACGGGGGACGTGCACACCGGCTTGCTGGAGGCAAACTCCAGGGCATACTGCAGGACATCTACCAAGGGGAATCGTTTAGGACCAGAACCATAGCTTAAATATCTGTTAACCACAAAACGTATTAATGCCATGACTCACAGATACCAAAAAAAAAAAAAAAAAAATTAAAAAAAAATTTGTATTTTTTTCTGATTGATTGCAGTTAATTAAAGCAAGCCTTTCCTAGCACGTTTCATGAATCAGAATAACAACACTTATACACAGCTTCCAAAGAAAGGGTAAAAGAAAAGAGATAGAGAAAGGAAATCTCAGGTAAATAACTATACACAGTGTGTAAAATTGCAAAGAGTTATTCTATGTAGCCCACAATACTATTTGCATTTACATGGTTATCTATAGTACCGTTCTAATCTCTGTTGTAAAACTGTGAGGTACTCTTTGAGTCTCTTGATTTCATCTCGTTTAATTCTTGTTATTTCTCTGTTTTTGTGCATATACCTGTAAAACATGAAATTTAGAAAATAGTGTCAGTCCATAGTATCCCAACAGTGAAACTAGGTCTGTCTCCATCAGCCATACAGCTTAGTACTAATAAAAACTCACACCCTCTAGAAACTACAATACTAAGCACTAAAACAGAACTGGAAAGAAAATGAGCCTTCCCTTCCACAACTTTCAGAAGATACTTTATCCCCAGTGTCAAAAGCTCTGTTGCTACCATGGATGAGAAACATGTATGAGAAAGCCACTATTAGTGAGATTCTAAATTAAGCAGTTTAAGCAGCAACTACAGAGCAATACTTCTACTTCATTATTTAGGTTCATAAACAACATTCAGTAGCTAACTGAAAGCCATCCTGATATTTCTGTTCTACAGAGAAACTGCATGCACTCATGCTGAGAATTGACTGCATGTCTGAAGAGTATCTGAAACACCACAAAATATCCCACTTGTCACCCAATTTCTCAAATGGACCCATAAACAGTGTGATTTTTCAGAGTATTTTGCCTGTGTACAGAGGTACCTAGAAATAAATGAAAGTGGAAGCAGGTTTTTGACACAAAGCAGCAGTATGTCTTAAATTGTGATCTATGTGTATTTTCTGAAACAGGTGAAATCCATGAAAACTAACTTGTATAAACAGAATAGAAATTTACTATGATTCAAGTGAGCATAAGACATATCATCAACTTTAGCAAACTTACAGGTTTATTTTATATTCACACTAGAATTTTTTTGATATTATACCATACCTGTCTAGATACAAAATTGGAGGAAATTCTAATTTGTTGTGTATCTTCTCTGGTCTCCCCAAAGCCTGATTAAACTCAAATCTTGATAGCTCAAAAGTTAAGACAGGAGGAAGCTCTGTGAACCAGTGCTGGATGAAGAAACAGAAATTCCCAAAATTAATGTCTTCAAATAGCAGAAATTCAATAATAATGGTACAATGCCTGCAGACTGACACAGCTGTGAGAGAAACTGGCTTTAGAGGGTGGGTCAGCATAAATTTTCCAATGCTACCACCTTCTCCCTTCAGTGTAAACACAGACCACTTGTTGCCCCTGCTGCTTAAGAGTTTTGCTATCTGTGTTCCAGCAGAGGAGGCAGAAATACTTGTTCCACTCATATTTATTTTGCTCATACAAAAGTCAGCTCATGCCTGAGCCTACCTGTCTTGCCAACTGGCAGGTAAGTTCCTCAATGATACTGAAAGAGTTGTTTACACTAGAGTTGTTAGCAAGTGTTCTCCCTGCTATAGTTCTCTCAGACTCAATTTCCTGATCCTTTCATTCACCTGCTATCATTCAAAGCTTCTAATGACCCCTTCTGAAACAGGATCAGCAAGTGTTTGACATTTCCTCCATACTGACAGCTTAAGGATTCTACTCAAGTCTCTAATCGCTGCTATCATCATCTTACCCCATTTGTCCTTGACTAGTCAACAGAGGTCTACCCAGACTCATTTATTTTTGTTACATGCATAGTTTTTAAACTATAATACAAATCCAGCTCCAGTTCCAGTACTGAAGAGCTTTTCTTTCCTCTCTGTTCTCAAACATAGCTACCACAGTCTACTCATTTCATAAGTTTTGGGTGTCTAACCACCACCTCAAGTTTCTCTGATTGCTGCAGACACCATTAACATACATTTGTCATCAGTGTCATAGTCCAGATGTGGCATTTAACTCAGGGCTCACTTCAAGTTCTCCCATCCAGCCAAATGTCTTGAATAGTCTATCCATACAATACCTAGCCAACAGCCTTTTCTTCCTGTGCTCACGGCTAAAATTCTCTTGAGGCAGGATTTAAGTTGCTCAGGACAGAGATTGTCCTTTTCCTGTTCCTACATTAGCTCACTTGCTGACACCCTGCTCAGTAACTGAGGCTTTCAAGCATCATGATAACAATACTACTAATAACAATACTACTACTACTACTACTAATAGTCATGCTAAATACCCCATTAGAGTCAACAGTGGAATATAGAAAAAAAACAGAATACTACTTTGAGGATCTTTCGACATGTGTGACACGTTATTGTTCTCTTTAAGCTTTGATATCAATCAGCTCAGAGAAGTTACTTGAAATATTTCTTCAGTTGAGATAGACCATGTTAAAACTAAAGAAATGTGGAGTTTTTTAGTACTTCCAAACCTTCCAATGCACTGCAACATCTTTCAGGCATTATATTTAAGCATAGTTACTAAAAGAAGAAATATTACTATGAATGATTTCAGGAAAACGTCACCAGTTTACTTAGCCCTGGTAATAATGAAGCAATGTTTTTTATAGAATAGGACTTAACACATCACTGTTCTTGGTTTTTCCACCACTGTCAATCTGTTATATGACTATTCACTTCCAGTTCCACATGCAAAGCCAAGCTGACAATTTCACAGAATTTAAGCAGTAACAGTATAGACCTATACATCACTATCCTGCTGTTTCCCAGTTTCCCAATATTACAAGTTAACTTGTAATAGCCTCAAAACCAAAACAAAAAAGTTAACTTGTAATAGCCTCAAAACCAAAACAAAAAAACCCACAAAACCCAAGTCTGACATTTCTAGTCAAGCATTTATAACAGAACTGACATTGCATGCATAATTCACACAGGTTATAACTGCAAGACAACCTTTAGTTCATAAGATGAATAATTGTGCTCTTGCAGTAGGTACATACAAAGTGTCTTCACCTTGCATGAAGAAATTAAACTTGGGATTTTACCAAGAAATTTATGAGATTCTGTTTTCTTCAAATTAAGTTTCAGGAAATATGCTCATTGTAAAAGAGATGCCATGAAACAACTGTTGTAAAACACAGAATTGGCATCAGAACTTCAGACTGGAGGATGATTTTAATGTGTGTCACTAGGCTTCACAATTAAACCCCGTGTGTACTTCGATACAATTAAAAGAAGAAAAATTTCATTACTTCAAAAGATTGACATCAAGGAAAAAATTATACCTGAACTTCACATGTAAGTAGGAAAAAATCTCCTAAGATTTCACATCTTTAAAATAACTGTGATGAAACATGAACAGCTGTGCAAAGAGAAAGTAGCTCAGCCTTTACAGGAAATGGGGATTCCCATCTATACAGCAGGTGCCATGAACCATAAAAACCAGGCATGAAACCCAAACAAAAATAAAAGGCACTACAGCAACATCCTAAGAGAAATCCACATGAACACTTAACTCACCTCCTGACCAGACTTTGCAGAGTTTTCTGAATGGAGAGATTCAATTTCCCCTTCAATCATTGCGGCTTCTAGGCACTCATGAAGATCTTTAAAGCCATTAACCTGTAGTGGATACTGGCCAAACATTTCTGTGTTTTCAAATTTTTTACCTTCAAATGAAAAATTAAACAGTTAATGTTTTAGAACAAACATTTACCTTGAAAAAAACCCTATCAATCCTAGATCAATTGATCTAGTCTACTGATCATTTCCCACATTTTCTTATTGAACAATTTAATTATGTGTCCAAAGATATTTTTTTTTCAAAATTGTTGCTCAAATAATATTGAAAATTACTGTATTTTCCTCTTCAGCTCATTTTTTGTATTGTTTTAGCATCTTTTGGTAAAAAGCAAAACTCAAAATTACTTGGCACCAGAGACACATGGGAAGTTATACACACATAAATCAAAGTCCTCCTGTGCATACAGGAGGTTCGTAATACAAATGTATATTGTATCAGCAAAGTCAATGGAATTGCTGGTTTAGAAAAGCCCTTTGTTTAAGTACATTTTGCAAAAAAAAAAAAAAAAAGAAAAGCCACAAAAGAGAACATTCATTTCTGTACTGAAAAACGATTCTAATGTGGTAACACTGTATAAAGGCATAAGTGCAAGCATGAGGAGAAATATGGGGACAAGTGAGTTCAACCTAGAATTTCAATTTATTTCAATCTAAAAGTCAGTAACCAGTCTTGCATCTCCTAGTTTCTCTTTAGTTGTTTGATTTTTACGTATCTCCTCTGTTACAATGAGAATGTAAGGGATGAAAGTAGCTAAATATAAAGGAGCAAGAATGCCAGCTACTAGCAAGAAATCGGCAGAATGCTTTTGAAATCTGACAACAATTCAGCAACATGTTCAAGGTCACAGAATAACCTGGAAGCCACTTTAAAGACAATACCTGCTTCATTCAAATGCAAAAGTCATTCATTTGGATGGGAGGCAGAATCACCAACATTAAAATGAATCAAAATACTTTCATAGGCTCTTGAAAATAGAGAACAGTACAATTCTGCAGATCTACTAATTACATACAGATAAGATAAAGGGAAGCTTGTTGTACCTCCTTAGTGCTCTCTCCAACACTGCCCTTCAGCAGGTTTCCACTGACTCATTTTCCAGCCAACTGTACTTTTAGGAGGTGAGTTTTCCATATGAGAAATTGTGCAGAAAGAAATGCAATAACTGAAGTTTTACATTGGATTACATGAATCAGAGGGAGCATGAGACAACAGCTCAGCAAAATATAGTATCTTGCCTTCTGTCCACCATTAGTAAACGGTAACAGTACCCCAGTAATTTCTTCCAAGCATTTTCCCTCTGCATCTCATCCCAACTTGTGCTGCACTGAGAACATACACTCAGCTCCTGAAGGTTATGAAAACAGTCTTTGTGGATCCCTGCAGCTCACTGCACTGCTCCTCAGTCTCATACCTGACCAACCATTTGTCACAGACAAATGTATACATGTGTGTTCTCCACATCTGCTTCTGCAGAAGTAGCTAAAATCCTAAAACTGCATCAGTCATCTGTGTGCTTGGACAAGCACAGAGCAGACGTGACCAGAGAAGTCCAAGTAAATTCTGATGCATACCTTCAAGCACACCTACTGCGAGAAATCGTCCATAAAACAGCTCCACCATTGGGTTCTTTGGTTTCTCTCCATCCCTAAAAAACAGAATCTGTGTTAGTGCAAAACAATCCAAGTCAAAGTCACAGCCTTTGACTTATAAAACTATGAACAGACTATTCTGAATTCATTATAGAAATGATGCCCATTTTACTATCAATTTATTTTTGCACTTTCCTCTAATGACAAGGATTCAGAAATTTGCAGGGGAAAGTACATTTTAAAAACTAATTTTCACAAGTGTTTCAGTCTAGGACAATCTATGCAAACCAGATTCAATTACAAGTGGTTACACTTTACAAAACCCTTGTAAAAACTGTTTCTTGAAACATTATAGAAACAATCATACATTCAAAAGAGTTTCCAGATGCCCATTTATACAATGAGTATTTAGTTCTCAGATGAGAAAGAGGAGTGAGGTTTTGAAGTACGTACTTTAACTACAGGATCAAAAAGCAAAATGGCATTAAAATAAAAATCCTAATTGATTATCTACAAAATACCTCCACTCTTTATATACTCTGGACTTAATGGAGCTAGATTTCTAACATTACATAAGAGGGTGAAAAAAGACTACTTTTGGAAAAAATTTGAAAGTACTGACATGTATGGAAAAAGATACACTTGAACTAAAACAAGCTACAGAGTCAATTTTTTTTCAGCCATAGAGAGAATTGGCTTTTTGGTCACTTGGTTTGTTTTCCTCTTATCTAAATGTTCGACATGCAGAGCTACAAAAAAAAAAAAAAAATCTTACCTCTCTTCTTCAGCTTTAATTTGGAAGGCATCTTCTAGCCAATCTAATAATTTGTGTGTAAATTCACTAACGTCTTGCTGTTAAAAAATAAAGTGATCAGTTCACATATGTAACAGAACACAACAAAGTGTCACCTTACAAGATCAGTTTAGCAGAATTCCTTTCTCCCTCCACCACTGTTCCAAAATCACACAATGTCTAAGACTGTGCCATGATTGTTTTTTTTATGAGTGGCTCTGGTGTTCCTCAGCAGTGACACTGTCCTGTGATCCTTGTTACTTGGGCTCAGCTTTCACACCATGCTAGTCCAAAGGCATCTCGTGAATCCCATTGTTCAAACCCTTTGGTATCTAGCAAGCAGTGACTAATATTACTTTCATCAAGCAGTAAATTCAGAGTGCTGTTGTAATTAAACACCTCTGCCACATAACCTCATGTGGAAAAACAAAGCATCTGAAGAAAGAGAATGTTTCTCAAAAAAAAGCAGAATTTGCATATTTATATTTGGGTAATGATCCTGAATATGAATATTTAGATCCTCCAAGCAGTATGAGATTGTACATTGACAATACAGCCCCAGATGTACTGTTAGATCAGAAGAGTATTTATCTTTTGAAAACCCCCAGACTTAGAAGCTAAACCAAATCCTAAAAGCAAGAATGCTGAACTATTAATTTCTAAAACAATAGGAAGAAAGTGTATTAGATAAAGTAGTCCTGTTGCTTGGATTTTTTTTTTAATCTTTCCAATAAATGCAACCAGAAATCACATAATGTTATAGGAAAAGGTCAAATTAATTAGAAGTTGCTTTTCTGTGGACATTTTGAAATTCTGTTGTCCATGGTAAGTATTTCCTATTACAATATGACCATATAAAAACATGCATAAACTTGATTGAAAATACATGGAATTTACCTGTTGGGAATCATTTGATTTAAAAGCATCTTTAAGAATTTCAACTGCTCTTGATGGATCAACATATTTTCTCTTTGAACCAACTAGAAGTGCAAACAGGTACCTCAATTCACGCATGAAAGGCAGATTCCTATGTTCCTGTATGTGAAGAATAAAAATAGTTAACAAAGTGATAACAGAAATCTACTGAACAGAAGCATTACCCAATAAACTGAGTAATGTCATAATATATAGGGTTACTTGCAGTACTACCAAGCTAATGCTGCATGCCTTTTATTTGTCAGTGTTACAAAATAATGCAGTTCACTGGGAAGAAAATTCCATTTCAGAAATTAAAAGCTCCCTGAAATCATATCTAGATGATACTGTTTGTCTTGAAGTGAGCCTGAATTGACAACTGGACAAGGAGAGTTGCATTTAGGACAGAAATGTTTCTCTTAAGAATTACAAAGCCTTAAGTAATATACTACAACAACATACATTATTTTATGATAACTAGTATTCCTCTATACTCCTAGAAGAATTTCTTGTGAGCCTACACACTATTCAGCACCTTTTTTAAGCTTATTTTTTGCTGCAGACTAAATTTCTAAGGTCTAACTAACCTTTATTATTTCTCTTGACACAAGTAAAATAGCTGCTCTCCTTTCTACCCAATTCTAATGCACAGTTCATGTGCCTGTGGCATTCTTTTGCTGGTTTCCAGAAGAGAAGAAATACTTTCTGCCTGCATAATGAAAAACAAATAAACTGAAACACAAATACCATAGATTAAATCACAGGTTACCAATGCTGTGGAGATTGGATATCTACTCTTGAATACATAGCTGGCAAATAGTTATGAAATTAAACCCCATGTAATATCCACTTGCATTTAGAACAAAGTATCATTCATAGTCAGCACAGATGTCTGATACTGGTCAAACTGGAATTACTTGATAACAAACTAGTTCACATGCTCATCAAACAGCAGACTTGTTTAGTCACTCCTGTGTCAATCCAGGAGGTATAAACACTTTTGCATGTAAAATCTGGTTTACTTCAGATTTAAAAAGTGCACAGTGAATTAAATGTGTTTCACATAATACCTAGGAAATACTTCTAGTCATGTAAATCTCAGAATTTATTTTGCTCTTCTAGTCCACCTTGCAAAACAGTTATAAATACTGTTCACAGAAAAGGCTGCACTTCAAGCGCCATCCTAATTCAGCATCAAATCATCCTAACTTAAGAACAAAATCAAATCAGTCTCCCATTCAGACACTTAAAACACTATATAACAACAAAAGATACAATCTGAAAATATTGTATTTTTCTTGCTGTTTTTATAGTGTTCTATTAAAACAAATGAAATTTTAAATTTTAGATACATTTTATAAAGATGCTTCAATACCAGTGATAGTTTATATGTCTAATAGAAATGATTAGCCACAATACTCTAGATTTTACCTTCTTTTAGTTAAATCTGAAATACATAGGCATTATTATAATGTACATAGTACATTACTGTATTACCCAAATTCACACTACAACTTTGGCTGATTTTTAGCCATATTTGTAGCTTGAACAATTGCCTACCAATGTCAGAAAAACTACTCAAAGCAAGTATCTACAAAGACTACCAAAGTTCTCTAAAACAAGGGAAATCCTTGCTGCTTTTGAAAAAAAGCTCAGTTTAATGCACAAGCCATGATCCTTGACCAGAACAAACCCTAAAATCTTCAAAATAAGGTGGGCCAGTCCCTAAAATAAGGCATTGAGTTTCACAAAAGAACTTGCACATCAAAACAAAGTACTGATGAAGTGATCACAGCAAAACATACAGCTCTCACTTCTAAAGCATCCTGTACATGTACCAACACAAAAAAAAGATTAAAATAATTTTTAACTAAGCACTGTATGGAAATTTCATAATTAAGACATTCTCCATTTTATCTCCTATCCTGCCTGCATAAATAATTTCTTAATACATGTGGGACTAACTTATTATTAGAAATGCTTTTAAAGCAGCCTACATATTTAATACATAGCAAACATTAATTATGGCAAATCAGTTTGTCAGGAGAGATAATGATAATATTACAATAGTATCAGAACAGGCAGAAGGATGTGCTAACCTGGAGCACAGTAACCCCTTTCCTCTGATAATAAAATGTTTCCTGAAGATATCACTGAGACCAAATATTTAGCTGGTCTCAGTGTGTACAGCAAAAATATGTGTTCATGTGACAGCAAGAGCCAAAAGAATGGGACAGCAAAGAAGCTGCAGTAACTACAGAGAACTGTATTTGTTCTATAGAAAAAAAACAAGGAAGACAAATTATTTTCAAATAAAAATAATTTGAATTAAATAAAATTGAAGATTTAAAGTGTATGCTCAAATCCAGAAAATCAAAGCCAATTAGTTGAGATAAATAGGGTGGGGCTGTTGTGCTGTTGTTTGTTTGGAGGTTTTTTCAAGTAAAAATTTATACCAATGACTTCCGGATTAAGAAGTTTACATGCCAAATTATTCATAGTATTTGGATTCAATATATTGATGGGAAAGAACAAACACCCTGCTCTGCAATATTCCCTGAAGTATAACCACATGCTTTAATGCTAAATCAAGAGATTGTCATGACCCCAGCATTAAACTAATTCCCATCAACTGGAAGAACAACAGGATGCAAACTCAAGTATTCAAAATCTGGGATTATTAAAACATGTCCTTTATTAGCAAGGAAATTTGATCCTGGAGAATGCCAGTCACATATGGTAGCTAATATTGGAATAAAAATAAAAACAAAAACAAAACTGAGGGAAAATAGTTTTAAATAAGTTGGAAGTAAATTCCAGGGCTTTATTTTATTTTTTTTCTATTGTCAACTGGTAACTTATATTACAACTCTAAATCAATTTGCCACTAATTGCCTTCACTTATAAAGAAATAAAGGCATCACATTTGGGGGCATGCATGTCTTCTGTCTAAATTCAAACTAGTGAAGCAATCCCTTATCCTAAATTCTCCTCAATCGTTTTTCAGCTAGATAAGACAGATGAGTACACCAAGCAATAATGTTACTTCATTCTGGAATGTAAGTCAATAAAGGAGAGAGCACAAACTACTGCCAGAGATTCTTTCTAGCAGGCCTGCAGAAAGCAAGGTTTCTGCACAAATCCATGCACTTGCCTGGTGTCACACCATTTCACACAAATTTATTGTCTGTCATGGCCAGAATTTCTAAAATAAAGTACTTTGGAACAGCTAAAGGCATTTGGCTGCAAGTGTCAACGCTTGGGCAAGATGTTTATGAAGACAACAGCTTGTCATCAGCTATTTCATACCACTTTTTAGATGCCAATTGCATTTCACATGCTGAAAAATGAACATAGAATTTCTGAGTACCGAAGGACATTACTAAAACAAATTATATGATGAAAAATTAAATACTGGGCAGAAAGTCACTCTAAAAAGATTTCAGTACAATGCTTTGTAAAGCATGACTTATCTTTCTTATTAAAATGCACTGCCTCATCCCCACCTTGTGTTGGGAACACTACCCATGTTTTATTTTCACACCATCTCATGACCTAAGGTAAATATGCTTTCCAACAAAAAAAAAAAGTGACTTCTTGCACTCTGAATGTGATGAGGAAAGAAGGGGGTAGGGCAGAGGAGAAATTATCCAGCTCTGACTGAACATTCAACACCCCTTTTATGGAACATACCCAGAGGTTTAGAAAACGGACACTGTTTTCTCTTTGCCTGTTTTCTTTTGCTTCTCTAATTACAGTTCTTACTTTTGATAGTGAACATGCCAGATAAGCCTGAAGGGACAAACAACTAAGAACAGACAACACACCCTCTTCTTTAAATCTGACAAAAAGGGGCATCAGACAATAGTCTAAATAATTTACTGTGAGGTGGTGAGGTACTGGCACAGGTTGACCAGAGAAGCTGTGGATGCCCCATCCCTGGGAGTGCTCAAGGTCAGCTGGGATGGAGCTCTAAGCAACCTGGTCTAGTGGAAGGTGCACCTATCCATGGCACAGGAGTTGGAACTAGCAGTTCATCTTTAAGGTTCTTTTCAACCTAAACCATCCTATGATTCCAATTTCTGGATATGCAAAAACTAATTGCTCTGTAAGTCCCTGCTAAAAATCAGGTAACCAAGTGTCTCCACATGTCATACAGCCACTTCCTTTTCAATTTCTTCCTTCCCATTTCATAATATAGAAATCAAGGGGCCCCCACTGTATCTCTCCTCAAAGGATGTCCATGAAGGAAGAAAAACAGGTCTGTCTTGTCCCTGCTCCATGACCATTCCTCCTTGCCAGTCTGAAGCCACAAGAAACCCAATCCAAGACCTTCCCCTCCCCAGTCCTATGTGAGTACCAGGATAAACATGAGAAAATTTATACTTCTAATCACCTTCTGAAAAACAAGAAGAGACAAGCTAATAAACAAAAGCTCAATGTCAGATCATGAGTGGGAGGGAACTGAAATAAAATACATTTGCTAAGACGAGCTACACTCACATGAGAAATGCTCTGCCTCTCTCAGCACCCTGCCCCATACTCTGCTGGGAGGCTGATGCCATTTATGTAAGATCCACAACAGGAAGCTCAGAGAACTGCTAACTGGCACCTCTAAAACCCACGCTGATACGAGATAGAGAACAGTGCAAAATCAAAATACAAAACAGAAATGCCTTCATCAGCCACAAGAGGAAGTCAGCTTCTCGTTTTACCTTTTGGTTTCGGGGCAAATCTTGAGCATTTGCAGGAGGATTGAAATTCAAAACTAGTCTTCGAAACTCCAGTAGGTTAAATAATGACTGAAAAGAAAAAAATTAAGAACATCTTTAAGCACTTCTACAAATAATACAAAACTCTTCCAAATAAGCCTCAGCAAAACAAATGAGGTGTTAAATATGTGCAATGTTAAGTTTTATTTCAGAAGGCAGAGTATTGCTAAACATATTTTCTCCAGAAGACCATTACTTTCACCAAGAAAACAGTGTAATAAAAAATATCTCTGCACTTAATCACATAAAAGGAACAATAATTTTACATGCTAGGCAAATTACATTTTACAACAAGAATTTTATGAATTGTGTAACTGTCAGTTTTCAAATTGACATGAAACACTGTTTAGCCATCTAAAATTTATCTTGTAAGCCCTCTCATCTACTCAGTGCACAGAGTACATCTCTCGTGCAATTTAATTCCACGTGCATTAGCTGAACATTCTGCATTCTGTCCTCCCATTCCTATATGATCTGAGGGATGCACAGAGTAAGGAAATTGGGTTATACAACTTTGCATGTAAGGGACTGATAACATTCCCATTTTATGGACACATGAATAGACAGGTGTCTGTCTGTCTAGGGCAGGAAAACAGGTGTCTGCAGGCACACCCACAAAGAACTCCTGAGTGTAACACAGAGCCTGGAGCCAAGAGAGTGCAAGAGCAAGATGACTCTGGGTTGCAAACAATAAAAGTCAAACGCATTGGGCTGAGAACTGGATGCCTCAGTACTTGTGGAACTGCATCACTGCTTTTCTGTACAGACAAAAAAAAGCATCTTAACTAAAAATCACTTCATTACAGAAGAACATTTTGATGAAGACAGTGTAGGAGGAAAGGTCTGAAATACCTTAAACATGCTCATCACAGAAGCACAGGAAAGATCTGCCTTCCTTACTTTCTTGGGTTTACAATCTATAATTAACTCTCCTCCCACTCTATCACATATCTTACCCATTTGTTTTGAAAGGCAGAGTTTGCTTACCCCAGCAATAGACTTTGATCCCAGAATTTGTCCTACCCATGTAAAGACTTGAATCACAGACCACATCAGTTTAACAAGTTTTCAACACCACAGTGCCAAATAAATGAAACACAAATTGTGAAGAAGTAATGCACTTATTCCAGTAATTTAGAACATACTGGTAAGGGAAAAAAAAAGGTTGTCCAAAATTGCAATGTTCCTGATTCTCCTTGTGAAAGAGCCTGTCCAGAGTCTAACCTTTCCCCATGCCCACAGTATAGAGCATCCCCAACAAAAGAGACTACCATTATCACATTTCTTTTTAGATGTAAGAAGTATCAAAAACATCAGCCAAGAAAAGACCTTTCTGACCTTGCTGAATCAAGGTAGACAACTGAGTAGTCAAACTTTTTTCCTGTTTTGCTCTTCAAAATATATGTTCCCCTTTTATCCATCCTTGCAGAGATGGGAGATTAAAACAGAGTTCTTTGTTTACTTACTCAAAGCAAAGAAAATGTTAATATTTAATTCAAGTGTCAGTCTAGAAGCTGATGTTAATTGAAGTTATGTCTCATGATGTAAGAGCATTCCACTGGTGGGCTCTTCATCAAGTAAAACATGGCAATGTTTTATGTACAAAATAAACCAGCTGCTGAAATATAATGTCCAAAGGGTGAATTCTCTCCATAACTAATCCAAATGCCATCAAAGTGCCAAGCAGCTGAGCAAGCCAATTTCATAATACAAACATGCAAATTATGTACAAAAAATTGTACTCAACTTTAGCATTTTTGCCTGGCATTCAATCCAACAAGTTTTTCACAAAAATTCAGTCTCTTTAATTCAGAACTCTGAATAATCCCATGGTTTCTGACTGACCTGAACAAACATCTGTGCAATCTGCTAAGATAAGAGTATTGTCAGATTTGCTCTTTTCTTCTTCAGCCTTGTACTATTCAAAATTTCTTATGCAAGATGTTTAGTTGTTAAACTTCTTGCCAGAAAAGGTTACACTATGCATGGTTGTTTTGAGATGCAGCAGAGCCCTCATAGTTTATCTGCTGCCAACACCACTAATGCACACAGGACAGTGTCATGCTGTAGCTCTCCTGTACAGAGCTAAATCAACTTAAGGAATCTTCTGCCTTCATTTTAAAAAGATCATTTCCCAGTGAAAGTGTAAACAAGTGCCTAAAACCAACTATTTTTGTGCCTGAAGTATCTCAGTGAGGAACCTGCTCACCTAAACCCAGCAGAGACCTCCCAAGGCCAACCACCCCAGAGCCCAGAAAGGGGTGAGGCAAAACAGTTCCCAGTTTGCTGAGCCAAATTCTGTCCAGGCTCCCTCCACCCAGGGTAAGTGGCCCATGAGGCAGAAGCTGCTCTTCTGCAGCCACCAAGAGACAAAGCAGACTGTCCCTGACCAAGAGGCCCTAGCCTAAAGCTCCAAACACATTTGCTTTCCAAACACACTGCAGGGAGCAGCACCTCACCTCTTACCCACTTGGCTTCAGCTGCACAAAGGTGTCAGAACTCCCAGTGCAAGAAAACAGGTTGCATCTAAAAGGTGAATATTTCATATCTATCCTTGATCAAACACCTTTACAATTGACTAAAACACGCAAAACTTATGCATGAAAGAAAAACTCTCTGCAAGGAGGGCTTGTGGCTTATTTTCCCCAGTGCATTTAACCATTTAAAAGCTGTCATCTGGAAACTTGATGAAGTTATACCAATTCTAATGGCCATAAACATCAACAGATTTTTAGAATAATGCCTTGTATTCTGTCAGTTTTGGGGGGAGAACAAAACAGTAAAAATAAATGAGACTAACAAGAACAGTAATCCAGTCTCAGTTTAAGGCATTCACACCAACAATGCTGAACAGCAACAGACGTTGTGGTTTTCCCCTGATTTAAGTGGTTATGATGTATTTTCAGTCACACCAGAGAGAACTGGAGTTGCAATTTCTGTACTGTAAGACACTAAAACATCCACTTTTATGAGTTCAAACACAATTTCTGAAAGTAAGTTGCCTTGGTTTTCCCTTAAAACACTCTGCTTATCCCTTTTTCCTCCCTTAAAGTCTAGGATTATCAAGCATAAGGACCTTGCCAAAATTTAGGTTGACTAAGGGCCGACTAAAGGATTAATTCTTAACATTCAAGAACTGTGGTGCTTCATTAATGCTGCAAGAATATAAATTAGTCAGTATATTAAATCTATAAATCTCTGGCATGCAACACAGGTCATTAAAGACCACCAGCAGACTTGAATTAATAAAGTTACTAACACCAATAACACTTAAGAGAGTAGGAAAACACTGCTGCTCAGTCGAGATACAAGATGATCCAACAAGCTGCTGCAGAAAGCTTCAGAGAGGCTCTCTGGTGGATTCTTGCAAGTTTGTAAGCATTGGTCACTAAAACCAGCTGTTTCACTAACAGATGGATGAAAACATTTGGTTCTCTTTGACTACCAATTTTGCATTTGTTTCCAGCACTGAGAACAAGAAACAAGAAAGAGGCAAAAAATGTCCACAAGAACTGTGCATTTTTAACATGTATCAGCTTTATACGTTTGCTTGAAAACCTGAAGTTCATAATGCCATGAACACAGACAGTTTCCCATTGAATTTGCAAAAGGTTAAGGTTGGAAAGACAGAGGGAAGACAGGACGGAAGGAAGAAAACAGAAAACTAAATATATCATACTAGGAGAGCTTGAAAAACAACTCTGGGCAAGGAAAAAGAAAAGCAAACATTCCTACAGAGCTCCTAAACAAATTGCTTTGGGTTCCAGCATTTAACTAAAACATGATATTGCCTCAGTTGAAAACTTGTATGTATCAGCACATCACAACACCCATTTTCCTCATTTAGTCATCTGGGGCCTTTTATGCATTTCCAATTTGACATTTATTTATTTATTTCATTTTTTATTTAAAGTCCCACAGCCAAGACCATATATACCTTCATTTTGTGTAACAAGCAGAGAGCAATCTTAAACAGTGAATACATCATTACTGTTCTAATAATAAAAGGCAAAAATAAAGCCCTATGTCAAAGTATATTATTTGCAATAGTTTGCCTCTGTCAACATGACAAATTAGATTTATGTTCTTATTTCACTTTATAAACCATGTTGGTGGTTTAATGTATATAGAGTCAGTTTTAGTGGGGTAGATTGAGTATTATTAGGGTTAACATTTTATTCATGTTAATAATTCAAATCAAAGAAGAACACAGAGCTATGGAATGTGTGTTCCTACACGCATTGCCATGTTTCCTCTAACAGAAAAAAAAAATT
This sequence comes from Catharus ustulatus, assembly GCF_009819885.2. Taxonomy (NCBI): domain Eukaryota; kingdom Metazoa; phylum Chordata; class Aves; order Passeriformes; family Turdidae; genus Catharus; species Catharus ustulatus. The sequence continues at coordinate 11,426,624 of NC_046222.1, read as the reverse complement.
GAAATTTACTAGTTACCAGTATTTGAAGTGCTAAGGTTTAAAGTAAAAACTACATCTAAATATTGCACAAGTTAGTGATTTAATACTCCTACATGCCTCTGATTGAATATGAGTGTCCAAAGCTCCATATTGCAAAAACATGAGCACCTTCACTGACAGCTGAGTCCAGTTCTCACCAACTTGCAAGCCTTTTGAACTCTATATTCCTATATCTTGAGAGAATTGGGATTGTTCAGCCTGAAGAAAAGGCTTCAGTGTGACCTAACTGTAGCCTTCCAACACCTGAAGTGAGCCTACAGGAAAGATGGAGAGAGACTATCCTGGAGTAACAGCATTCACACTCACAGAATAAGTTTAGATCAGATATTAGGAAGGCATTCTTCACAGGGAAGATGATGATGCACTGGCATAGGCCCCATCCCTGGAAGTGTTCAGGGCCTGGTTGGATGGAGTTCTCACCAGTCTGGTCTAGTGCAATGTGTCCCTACCCATGGCAGGGGGTTGGAAACATAATCTTTAAGATCCCCACCAATCCAGGCCATTCTTAGGTCCTAATTTGGAAGAATCACTTCTCTCTCCTCTTTAAGGCTTTCCTATTTCTGGATTTTTTTTTTTCTTTTTGGTTCATATTCTTGAAAGTATTTTCTCACAACGAAGTCCATAAAGTGCCTGCTTGTTGCTACTGCACTGGTTGTTCTGCTGGGCACAATGCTCCCTTCTATCCTGCTCCTCCTTGTAACTTAATCTGGGGGTATCTCCCACTCCACCTATTTGAGTCTTATTTCTCTTAAGTGGTAAATCCCATTTCCAGAATAGAGACTAATGACAGGCATTAAGAAAATTAGGAAGTCACCCAAAACATAGCTGTGTGCCTCTTTATATACACTGAGGATGTGGCACAATCCAAAGTTTCCCTTGCATTCTTTAGACAACTTCATGTAAGGAAAAGAGAAGGGAAGTGAGCATAGCAGGTTCAAAGCTGAGACTTGAGCAGGTTCCTGTTCAAACTTCACTGTGAAAATATAGGAAGAGGAGCTTGCTATTTCTCTTCCCCTCTGAAACAAAAACTCCTACAGACAGATATGACACTGCTTGATGGTTGAACCTCAGCACAACTACCCCACATGTAAAGTGGCAGTGATAAGGAAAACATTTAATAATTAGAGAATGCCAGATTCAATCCCAGGTCTCAAAAACTTTGAAAAGTACCTCTAAAAACACGTTTTTATTCATAAACAAACAACCAATTAGCATTCCAATCTAGGAACCTTGAAAACTTAGGTAGAAATTGCAGTTTTAAGTTATCATGTCTTGCATCTCGAAAAGGCTGAGGTGCAACACGGAAGAAGATGGAAAACAGCTTGCACACTGTTTGAGCTACAAAGTCAAACTAAGACCTCTAGCAGGCTTGAGTTAAGTCAACATTTTAAACAAACAGTTCACCATGGAATGACCAGCCTGCATTTAGAGAACATTTACTTGTTTATAGCAACAAACTCAGAACATTATTGCAATTCAGAAGACAGTTAAGTATGATATGTGTCCAGAAGAATTCACTTTATGCTTGTGTCTTGGCACATATTAAGAAATGCCATCCAACCACTCCTCTATTACATGGTCAAAGTAAAAAAAAAAAAAATCTGTTAGGACAAAAAAAATCACAGCCAGCATTCCCTTACATGGTTACAGTTTTCAACTTTTTGCCCAAATTTAGTGATGTAAATTTAAATAACACACCTAAACAATACATCCCGTATCCTTTATTTCCATTAAATGAGCAACTATTTATGAGTCAAAGTGAAAGCCATGATCCATTAAAGCTTTCCATACCTTTGCAACAAATTTTGCAATATTACTAATTGCCAGATGTAAGGAAAGAGTTTGAAATATCACACAAGCAACCTGAGGGAACCAGAGACTACAGAAGCACAAAAAGCAGGAAAAGGAATACCATGTCAGCAGATATCATAGGATGACTGAATTTGGAAGGGACAGGTTTACTTTAAAGAGAAACAGAGGGAGTGACAGAGAAATGGGAAGCAAGAAACTAGATTTCCAAAACTATTATTCTAGGCTTTTTGGTATAAATGCACTATCATATCATCCATCACAATCCTTTCCATCCATCATGACAAATAAAAAACATAAAATAATGTAAAAGTTAGATACTTGTGGTAGGCTGCTTTCAAGAAGACCAGTATTGGTAAACAGCTGAGCCACCAACTAGGAAGAAAATATTTGCTTGATTCTCACCCATCAAGCTGCTTCACTTCTTCCCAGAACTAGAAGTCTAGGATCAAAGGAGATCCTAACCCCAAGCATACTGACATAAGGAAAACAAGAAGGCTGCTTCCAAACACAATGCAACAGAGTAAAATGCTGGAAGTGGTGCTAAGGACCCTGAAACAGAAGTTAAAGAGAACCCTTGGAGATTTGTTTGGCAACTTCATTCAGCAAGCTAGGCACTTTTGGAGAAAAAAAATATCAGACTCCGACAGACTCACGGAGAAAGCAGCCCCAGCTGTCCTGTTGGGTTACCTCATTTGGTAAAGGGAGGAGCTGCAACCTGGCCCTCTGGAAGTCATGAGACTGGGGGAGAGAATGCACATGGTACATGAGGAATGGGACCAGAGAAAGGGGAAACAGCAGCATTCACAGTACAGTTTTCACTGATTCCCCACACATTTTCCTTCTCCCACAGAAATCCACCTCGGCACACCGAGTCAGTGACATCCTCAGAACGATCTGGACATCTCCCATGGCACCTTTTCCACAGGGCAGGTCCTGCCAGGACATTACTTCTTGCACCAGAACCCCACTTGGGACTTCAAAAGATAAAGTTAACTCTGGTGCAGTGTCTTAAACTAAAACATCTGGGGGAGAACTTACACAGGCAGCAAGCCTAAGACATGATTCCAGCAACATATTCATGTCCTGTGAGTTACTTGCGTTCTACATCCCATGTCCTGAAAACCCTTAAGTTGTGCTCAGCATGGGATGAAGGAACCACTCCACAGGCTCCATAAATTTATTATTTCTAAGCCATTTTCAGGCTGTAAACTCTTACAGCCAAGAAAAACTGTGACATTACCTTTTCACAAGAGGACCACTAAAATCTACTGCAGAGAAGTAAAAACACATGGTGGTATACTTGTGTTTTGTTTGTTTAAAGAACTTGACGTCTTAAGTTCTATTTCAAGAGCAGACATATGTAGTTACAATAATGAGAATTTTAAAGAATGAAAAATCAACACACAAACAACAAAAAAATAGTCTAAAGCCTCAAGATTTATGGATCCTTTAATAAATGTTTGTCTAACAGTAGCAAAATCTTGCATGGGTGAACTGCTGTCCCAAATGTAGGTTTATTACAAGTTTAAGAAGAAGCAGAAAAACTGTTGAGGAACTTGATTTATTTCTTGGCAGGTAAGGAAGAAATGAACATGATTTAATACAGTTTTGTTTTGACATACTCTCTGGGGACTCAATTTTAAATTCATGTTATTATCAAGTCAGAAGTCCCCAAGAGCAAGACTTTCAGAAGTTACACAGTGGGAACAATACTACTGTTCATTCTAACCCTGCTGAATGTAACTGTTGAAAGGAAAACTGTTGCAGAGCCCTCTGAAGAGAGACTCTCCTCTTCCCCTGCAGAGGAAGATGACTTTCACATGTGTCTATTTCTCTAAGGCACAAATAAATACAGGGTGAAGGCAACATTTCCAGAGATGTTTGAATCTTTAGAGTTTTCTGTCACTCACAACGAATGTCTCTTCAAGAATTTCATGCTCTTAATGCAAATACAAAAACCATTTATGACTGCATTTGACTAAGACAGTTTATTGGTGCCTATAAAAAACATACATTGCAAAAGGAAAGCATCAAAATGTCAAAATCTTTTTTTCCTTAACAAGCACCCCTTAAATAGAAGGCTTTTCTTTCTTTGCAATTTAGTTTTGGATTTTATTACACAATATATCATTGTGACTGACAGTAGTTAACATTTAGATATTGTTGACCTATGTGATGTGTCAGGTTACAAAAGCCTCCCAAAGAAAGCAAGAAAATACTTCTACATAGTCAATGCAACCCAAGTAGTCAATCTGCCCTGTGGATAAATAAATATGGTATTAGCTAATGTTCTAAATTAACATGCATTAAATTTCCTGGGATGGTTGCTTGAAACATAAATCTTCCTGGCTGACAGATAATATTAATAACCTAAATTTTCAAGCAAGTTATAAATCTTTCAATGGTTTGCTTGAATTACATTCCATAGACCTAACTCCAGAAGTTTCACTATCTTTTAGGATCAAGCCATTATAGTTCCAGACACCACAGACTTTCACATGGTATGGCTGCAGACCATAAGAACTAGCTAGGTCTCTTTCTAATCTGTTTTCAAGGTATAAAGTTGCACACTGGGTATAAATAACATGAGATCATAGGTCTAGCATGGGTTTTTACATTCTCTGCCCTCAGCTCTTATCTCTGTGTCGAACAAATTAAAACTTCAAAAATTTCCATAAAAACATGTATTCAAAGATTTTCAGTTTCCTATATTAAAAAGTCTTCAACAAAAATGCACATGCAATCAGTCCTTTAGATTTAGGACTGCAAGGAAAGTAAAATCTGATCACACAACAAAGAAGGTAAGACAAGAAGTCACATTAGCTCCATAAAGATCTTTATAGAAATAAAATCTTTGTTTCTCTTAGGACAAAGACAATGTTTCTGCTCTAGCAAAAAGAGCTATGCATACAATGAAATAAGGAAAGGAGGAGAGATGAACAAAGGGGAGTATCAAAAGATCTCTAAGAACACAGAAAATTCAAACACATGTTAGATTGTTAAATGCTGAAAGAGGCCTAAGAACATAAAAACTTCAATGGGAAGTGGGGGTGGGTCATAGAACAAATAAAGAAATCTTTCCATTTCATTATCTACAGCATTACCTACACACAACCTACAGGTAAATCCTTCCCATTAAAAATACAAAGCCAGACCAACAAACAAAATGACCCACCTCAAAAAACAAAACAAAACAACAACCTCCAAGTCAAGCAGAACATGTATAACAGTAATCCAGGTACAAACAAATAGGCAATTAAAAATTAAGAGAGGAACAACCATCTGTTCCAGCCTGAAGGGAGGTTACTGCAAATTCACCAGCTCCACACTGGTAAGTAAAACTCAGAAGTGATCTGAAAAGGACAGCAAATTTTGAGGATGTCTGCTCAGTAAAGAGATTTGTAGTGTAGTAGAAATAAGAGCTGGAAAGTATGAACTGACAAAAACATCACATGAGACTGAGTATCTATGGAAGAAGAAAGCTAAATTCAAAACTATGTGTACAGTGAGGTACATGGTGGCAAGCATTACTGGAATTCATAGAAGATGATGGCTACCAAACTAACTAGCATTATTCACATTATTGACCTATGAGATCAGACCAGGCTACTCAGGGGTTTTTTTCAGGTATCTTAAAACTTTCCAAGGTTTGAAAAACCCTACACAGCCTCTATGGGCAACCTCTCCTGCCTGCCTGTCTTTATGGGAAAAAATGCTTCTTTATATCCAGGCTTTATCTTCATTATCTCAGTGACTCCTATTGCCTCTCATCCTCCCAATATGCACTGCTCTAAAAAACCTGGCTCAAGTACATCAGAAGCCTCTTTTATTCTCCATGACTTAGCAAAAATGAGAGAGAGTTGCCTTGCTAAGACTTCTCCCCACTGTCTCTCATCACCACTGGACACAGCTCAGAGGGTCTTGTGGACTTGTATGGGTCAAGCTTCCCCAAGTAATCTCTTACTCAGATCCTTAACCCTATTCAGAGTTCCCTCAACTATGTACTATGAGTCTTGGAGATCTCACTGGTAAAGGCTGAGGCAAAGCAAGGCACTGAGTACCTCACCTGCTCTCACATTCAGCCACATTCTCCTCACTCAGCCCTTTATGGCCAGTATAACATCAAAACCTTTTCTTGTTACCCTAGAAACTTTTGAGACATCAACTCAGCTCAGCTTTCACTTTATTAACACCATTCCTTCATGCCTGGACAACATTTCCAGTCTCCTCAACAGCCCATCTCTGCTTCCAGATCCTGCACACTGTCTGCTTGTGCTGAAGCTTGGCTATGAGCTCCGTAAGAGCAGAATGGACCCTTCTGGCAATGAGGGAATACTGTTAGTCTTCCTAAGCATCTCTGCTCCTCCAAGCTGTCACCTGTGGAACCCCAAATACCAACTTCTAAAAGACAAGTCTGCTCTCCTGAACACTGGGTCTGGTCCTGTTAATCCTTTCTTGCTCCCATCAGCATCTTGAACTCTACTATTTCATGGTTGCTGCAGTCAAGAGTACCCACATTACTCCACCTTCAGTTCTGTTTCTGGGGAACAGCAGATTCAGCTGTGCATCACCCCTAGCTGGCCCATCAGTGCTCATACTAAGAAGCTGTTCCTCATACCCTCCAGAAACCTGGTTTGTTTGTGTCCTGCTGTGTTGGACCCAGCAAAGGTGAGGATGTTTATTAATGTTTCCTATGGGAACCACAGACTGTAACCAAGAGATTTCCTCATCAAGAAGGTTGTGTTCCCATCCTCATCCTGAGGAGGATAGTCTGTAGCAGACTAATCACAGTGGCACTTCTACCAGCCCCTCCTCTGATCCTGATCCACAGACTCTCATCTTAAACTGCCACCTGGTCCCACACAAGTACCACACACATTTGAGGTACTCCTTCAGGAAGAAGGCAGTGCCTCTGCTTGTCATCCCTACTTGTCTTTCCTGAGGAGCCTGTATCTCTCCCTCATACCACCCCCCAATTCACAGCACACTCACATCTTAGGAGCTTTCCCCATCCCCAATTAAAGTGCTACTAGAGCTAGAAAGGATCTGGAGTAGAGCAACTAAGTGGATCAGAGCTTAGAACACATTCTACAGGTGGTAACTGAGCATACAGTCTGGAAGAAAAGAGATCACTAAGGTGTTGAGAGTAGGAGAGCAGCCCACAGAAATGTAATGGAACCAATTCTGTCTGGTCTGCCAGGAGACATGTAGGCTACTGGACAAAGATAGTGGGAGCCAGGTTCAAAAACACCACACAAAACCATGGCAGCCCGTTATGCAACAGCAAGCACACCCAAAGGACCCTTTAGGGTGCAAGAAGTTTGCAGAGATCAAGGAAGACAACATACAAGGAAGGTCCCCTGGGGTTTACCAAACTGCAGTAGATTAAAAAAAACCTTCCAAGATAAAAGTAGTGGGAGGCTCAGGAGTGTTTTACCAGAGCAGTATCATGCATATTGTTTGTACTCCACTAAAAGCATCCATTTGTGGAAATTGCTAGGCAGAACACTGATCTAAATGGACTCAGCCTGAAGTACAGCAGCCATCTTTCAACAGTCACTATGAAGGTAGCAGGATTAGTTTATCTAAAGTGCTTCAGCCCGACAGTAATTTGTTAAAAATAGGTATTAAATATTTTATTTTCTTTCTCTAGAAACCTCAGACTATGAAAAGTTACAATACATTTGTTTCTTGTAGACACCATTTGTTTCTAGTAGACTAAAAATAAATTTCCCACTGTTGTATTGCAATTTCACCCTCAGTTTTCTGTAGGTTAAAATGCTTTTCAGTAGATCTACAGATTATTTACAGAAACATACATCTCTTAAAAGATGGATTAATAAAGTTTATATACATCAATTATTGATATTAGAACATTAGCTTTCACTAGGCAAGTTGCCATATTTGTACTCATTTCCCTATTCACCCTATCTTAAAAAAAAAAAAAAACAACACACATTGATTGCATTACATAAAACAACCAAAACCAGTTGCAATTGCATCCATATCAGACCTTCCCATTCATTTTTCTGAAGTTTCCTTCTTTATCATTTATTCCTCCTTTTACTCTACCCAGCTGTAGCCACCTGAGTAAGCACTCCATGACTGGAGGTATCTCATTTCTTCCACCTACCTCCACCATCAGCCACCCCCCTTTCAGTCATTTGCAGGTGCTCCTTTTAATATAAAAGAAGTGGTTGCTCATCTGTAACCCAGTTTTCCCATGTTTTTAGGCATCCACAATTGTCACTGATTTCAGCATGAGCTGCATAAGCCCATGATCTTCAGAGAGTCAACTTCTTGTCTTCAACAACTTCTTAATAAGAAACATTTTGAAGCTTTACTTAGATATGCTACCAGTCCTTTCTACACTTCAGTCTGACTTATGGATAGACACATTAAGAGATGCAACAAATAATGTCTAAAGACATCTCATGCAGTGGCCTAAACTTCCCAGGAAAAAAGATAATTTCAAATAATGCACTTAAAATCAGCTGACTCACCTCCCAATAGATACAGTGAAGAATGCACACAGCTGACTGAAGAGTGCTTACCTGAATGACAGCACTAAACCAGCACGTGTTGCCAACATTCTTTAATCCCACTGGGCAGTTGTCTTGCCGCTTCCGATCATAAGGGTTTGGAGAGTCACTCCATACCTCTGGATGCGTCCTCTTTAAACTTGCTTTATTTTCTGCAATACTGGCTTCTAGAACTCTTCGGGAACAGAAGGGAGAGAAAAATGTGAGAAAAAAAAACAACAACCCCAGAAAATAAAATTTAAAAAACCCCACCAAGTAGTAAAATGCATACAGACATTACAATGACATCATTCACTTATTGTTGCTGAACAATATATGCAATAACATGTCTTCAAAAATGCTATTTAACTTTTAGCTATGTTACAGCAATTCCATTACCCTTTGGAAAATGGTATTGGTGAGTGCATGAATCTCCTGTAAGAGCTCTAGATACAAGAGCCATGTCTACAAGTCGTCAATTATTTAAGAACCAGATTCAAACAGGATGGACAAATTTTAGGCAGCACTAATAGTACAGTGCTTTCATCCTCAAACACTTTTATTGCTAAGCAAAGCACAAAGTCACCAATCTTTCGTTTACTGACAAGAAGCCAAAGCTAGGTAGGCAACTTTCAAAAACAAAGGCAATTTTCTTAGTTTCCATTTTTGCAACTTATGCAGTTGTGTTAATCACTTTACATGGCAAGTAATTACTTTATGAGCCATAGAAAGACATCTCCCTGCAATTTTTCAAATGCCACCCAACACTTTAATTGCATGCTTCAATGACCACTTTCTTTGCTGGAAACTGTTCCTATGTGATTTATGCTGAATATCCATATTTCACATGACACTAAGATCTGATGGGTGCGAAGCTCTCCAACTCAAGTTTCACTTGATACATTATTTCTGTATCAGCACTTATGCTTAGCCTGGTGACAAAATAGACCTTTTAAGTAATTTGGGGTAGGTATATTCTAAACAGAAAGATGGAGATGGATGCATTGAGGTCAGGCAACAGTGGCTCTAACTCATAAGCCAAGAGTCTGGTGTGTGCACTACTGACACAGTAGTCACTGTCCCCAGCCATCCAATCCAACTCTCAGACAAAAGGCTGAGCAGTGCTCCACCACCAAGCACAAGATTTCACAAGCTGCATCACAAGCATCTAAGCAGTCTGAGCAGCATGAAGAGCTGTCCTCTCTCAGTTCTAGACTCACTAATCACCAAAGAAAGGCAGGTTTAGGTTGGTCTGTAAAGGGAGATCCTAAAGGATAAAGTTTGAACGTGTTAGGAGAAAACATAGGAACGGACAGCCCCTCTCCCCATCATCTCTCTGTTTCCTACCTACATTTTTAATTCAAGCTATGTTCCTGCCAAAGAATGAAAAGCTATCTTACCAAGAACTATGAAGCATTATATTAATTTACTGCAGATAACTGCTCTGAGGAACATACTAATTTGTCATTGATACTTATTTCGGAAAAAGTACAGTAAAAAAGGCATTCTAAATTTGAGAGACCATTTGATACAAACACCACTTTTGTATCTGTCTCAGGAAGAACCTAAATCTGGTCATTTCCTAAGGATTAATCGATTTAGTTTTTTACACCACCTTATAAACAGCACTGAAAGGACAGGCATATAATCCACTAAGAGTTTCTGTTCAAACACTAAACAGGGATGGAACCTTCTCTTTTTTTGTTTCCCCCAGAAGTTCAAGAATATTTCAAGGTATTTCAAGATTCAAGTTCAGAAAAATAAATACTTTCGAACTGAAACTATTCCCTGACCCCATGAGTATTACCATTCATCAGCTTAATTACCAACTAAAATTTCTTTTTTGTATTTGAATTTGCGTTTCTTTAGCAGGTAAGGGATTTACTCATCTCTAACTCGACCTGAAATGTGTTCTCATGTCAACTATCTGCTTCTGAAGGCATCATGGTATTTTTTCCGTAATTCTACTTATAACACTATCTGCCCTCAGAAAGTACATGCAATAACTGCACATTCTATGTGCTGAATTCATTTTCAGACCTAATAGCTGTGATGCAGTTAAATCAAAAATGGTAAGTGAAATAAAGTGTAGTGAGCACAATAAATAGGAGCCTAATGATCAGCTCAAAAGCTACATAAATAAATGTATTTACTACCTCAGTGAGGATCTCATAAAATACTCCCTGTCTTACATTCATAGACTCACAAATCTGGGACATCACCTGGATCAAGAATCTTAACACTGCTTGACAAAACAAGCATCCTTCCAGAGAGTTATTACAAGGGCTTAGCAATTTTGATGACAGAGTTGAAGTCCCACTTGGTGACTCTTGGGGACAACAGCACAGTCTCCAGCACAGAGCCATCAGCTCCATCAGCAGGGTTTGGCATTCTCACAGGACCTACACCTCCAAGGGCTGGAATCCTGTTTGGAGGGAACTGCTGTAGCACAGGTTAGTTAGTGCCAGGCCTGGCATGAGACTTGAAAGCAGTGTTTTATTTCTCTGGAATAAGTTGAGCACAGCCAAGCAGCTTTGCAGAACTGCAGGGGGCTCGCCAAACAAAACAGAAATGCCTGGGCAAGGCAAGCCCACCGCACAAAGATTCAATCAAACCACTCTAAGGAAGCCCACGCAACATGCTGCAGAAAAGCCCACTCTGTCAGGTTACTCAGCTAAAAGAGGATGGGAAGGTGTTTGTATTGTGCCAGTCTTGCAGCTGGGTATCCAGGAATATATCCCTGACTCTACAACATTGCACAACCCCACCTTGGATCTATACACACAGTGCTTAACCACAGTGCAGAGTCCCCAGCCGCTTCTATGGCACTGATTTTTAAAAAAGCCCAGGGGCTGCATCCTTTATGCACTGACAGCATGTACTAATTTTTATATAGGCAGTACCACAGGCACAACACAGGCCAGCTGATTTCTCCTTCCAGTAATATCTCACTGGCTTCCCTAGTGAAGCCCTATTTGGTCAGCTTCAGACTCCTTCAATCCAGTCACAGCAATATAAACAGGAGAAACTTCTTCACAATAGGAAATACACTGATCATGCACATTTCTCTGGGAGATTTAAAGAGGAAACAGGAAAAGACTTTAAATGTGCCATGTACAATCTGTGCAGCTTGGACACTAGGACATTTCAGATGCACTCCTCTCAACACCTACACAGTAATCAGATCTGTCCTCATTAGGCATTTTAAAGCAATTACATTCAGGAAGACAAATTCTACGTGCATTACAACACAAATTACACAAGTAAAAAAATTCCATTAATTCTCCCTTGGAAACCCTAACACAAATTAAATTCCAACCACTACAAATATCTTTGAAAAAAATACCCACCACAGTAAAAACTACTTAAATATGCATATGACCTACATTTTAAAAAATTAAACATTTCCACAGTTTAAGTTAGCTTATTATTGACCTCCTATCCTATTTGATTTCTGCTTCTTGTTTTATCTAAAAAATAGAAAGTAAATGGCTGTAACTTGACTTGTTTACAACCACACTGTTCTACGTTTTGTTTTGAGAAGTTCTGCACAGATCCTGCGCTTTCTGTTGGAGTGCCAACATTCTTCTGTGGGGTGTTAACTATGAAGTGTGGTGTTTTTTTTTTTTGTTCTTTTTTGTTTGTTTGCTTTTTTTTAATAAAACCAGTCTGAAGTCCCACCTTAACGAAATTGATTGAATAGTTGGGATCAAGAATTCAAGAATTCTGAACTTCCTATATTTGTTCAATGTTGATATAATTTGCCATCAGCTCAAGGTGCTTCTCACTACATTACTGAGTTGATCCAATGTCTCAGTGCTGCCAAAACCTTCAAGACCCTCATTCTTCTCTGCCTCCATTCACAAGCCAAGTCCCATTCCCTTCCTTGTGTCATGAAATACTATGGATCCTTCAGTGAATATTTTTTATGGCTTTGTGAAATGAATTTGTGCAATAAATGATCCAACAAACTCCCCAGCAAGAATAGAAAAAGTGGTGCCGTGCACCAAGGGGGACATGACTTGAAACAAGCTCTTCATTTGACATTGCACATGTTACTGTGTGCAATTTTGCCATTAGATGCAAGTCCCTATTTCATAAGGCCAACACTTTCTCTACAAATAACCAGATTGTCTAGATGCCTTTGTACATACAGGAAAAAAGGCATCCTTTGTTATTTTCTGCAGCCAGAAAAATATACACTGTAATTTAATGAGAAAGTATTTATAATACTAAGTTATGGGCTAAGCAGATACGACCAAAGAGGAGTTTTCAGTTTCAAAAATGAAAAACAAAGTCTACAGCAAAAATCCTAAATCTTCAAGGCTCCCAAGAACTGAGTGCAACAGAAGTAGTCCAGGCTTAGGCAAATAAAAAGAGGGAGAAAATTTTCCATCTCCAGAAATAGGTCCATCTTAATGCTTAAATCACAACTCTGTAATTACGACAATTCTGCCTTTCAACATGAACACTCAAGAGCTGACCTTCTGAAAAAAAAATTGGACAGAACTGCCACCATCCTCTTGTATATATGCACATACTGAGGCTTTAGAAAAACCATCCCCTTAAATGCTTCTTCCAGTTGTTAATGAGAATATACATCCCTTTCATCTGACCCTTCCCTCCTAAAATATGTCATCTTAAATTCATATAACAGGATTACTTTTTTCACAAATGGTGGGGGGAGGGCAGAAGGGCATGTTTATTCTCACAATTAGCATATTTATTTTTCAAAAGGGGAAAGAAAATTACTGTTGATAAAGTAATACAAATAAAGCAATAAAATATCCATATTCTCAGAAATGGAATTTTCCAATAAGTCATTTAGCCTGTCAAACACAGTGAACTGAGAAAAAGAATTATTGTGGTTAATCTCCCCCATATAAATTATTTTTTTATAAAATTGGTCTTTTACAAGGAGGAAGTACTTTACTGCCTATCAAGGATCAAATCACTGCCTGTTTCCCTTAGAACAAGGTCAGCCACAAATGAAAAACTCAACATTCCTCCCAAGGCCAGTTACAGATGGAAAAAAAGAAGCAACATCCCTCCCCCAGAACCCTACACCCAGGCTTAGTTCAAGTCCCAGATATTTCATAATTGTATCAACATTACCAAAAAACATATACTGTAAAAAAAGTTATCATAAAATCTTATCAAAAGTTAGCTCAAAGACTCTTATCACACCCAAACCAAGAGAGTTAAGTTTATAAAATTTTAAATCCAGAACTTCACTCAAAGCCTATAAATCTTATTTGTTAAATAGGTTAATAACATTCTTCATCTGCTAAAATGGAGCAGCTGCTCTTATAGTATCCTCCAGTCATAATATTAATACCCACTCCCTCAATCTCAGTCTTAGCACAAAGGGAAGAAAATGTTAGTGTAAAAAATGAACACTGCAAAAAACAGGACAAAGTATTTATTAGCTTCTTAATTATATTTTGGTTTTTACCTGGTACACAAGAGAAATTTCTGGGTTTAGGTCCTATTTAAATATGACCACACATCCTCTATCTCCATCCACTTCCTCCATATTTAAAGAAATACATAAATATGAAACATACTATTAAATCCTAGTCCACACATAATAGACTATTTTCCAGTGTAGAACATAAAATACATTAAAGCAGCATCCTGAAGCCAGGCATATCAGTAGCACAAGTAAAAGTAAACAAGTTATTATTTGTTAAAATTTTAAAAAAGCAATACAGGCCAATCTCCAACTCTTTAATTTAATTTCTGCTTTATATAAGTTGGTTGTTTACCTGCTAATGGCTTGTTCCTCATCTGTTATTCCAGTCTCCCTGAATGCCCTGTTTGATTCCTCCAAACTCAAGGCAATTGCCCTCTGAAGATCATCTTTATCATCTCCAGTGAGATCAATCACATCTGAAAAGCAAAACTATCTTTCTCAAAATTAAAAGTGAAACAGAATGAAAGGTAAGTCTTACTGTAGAGGAGAGAGCCCACGTGGATTGCTGAGCACCATTCCAGTCCATCCCTCCTGTGCCCTACGCTCTTCCAACCACTAACCCTGCTAACAGCTCCCTTCTGCCTCCAAGCCAGCTAAAAACCTCAGCAGCTCACCCTTGGTACGATGGGCTGTAGTTCTCCTTGCTCCTAATGTTCTTAAGTTTCACAAAGCTATGGACAAATTTAGGAATACATGTTTTCTGAAAGCCTTCTTAAAGCAATACACTTCAATGCATTACTTCAGCTACTGAGATCAGTTGCTTTGGGGAACACATGATGAGGAAGACCTTAGTTAAAAAGGATACCTTAACTGAGCATAGTTGATTTTTCCTCCTCATGAAGGAACATGTAATGAAGTTTTCCCAATGCAGCCCCAAATTCTACAAGTATTTCTGTACCCTGGTGAGCCAAATACTTTCACACAGTTTCATAACAAGTGGGAGAGTTCCTTACTCAACCTAATTATTTTCTATCCTGTTTGCGCATTCCTTTTCTGAACATATTTAAATTTTATTTCATGTACTGAAAGTATTCCATCTCAACATGAAAAAAACAAGTACTAGAAACAAAATAAGGATCCATACTTGGATACATGGGGAATACTGGATGGACTACTGATTGAAAACAACTCTACTTCTGCCTTCTACACCAACTCTTATTATACAAAGGATCAAAGACTGACAGCCCCAAAAAATTTCCTTATTTCCTGAGGGCAACAACACCATCTCTGCTCCCAGTTCAGATGGGAACCTACTACATACCACAACACAAATCATGCTCCCATCAGGCATAGAGCCAAGCTTTCAGAGCAGCTAGAGCCTGGCTAGCTAGAATGTCTGTTGTTGCTTCAAAAAAGTCGAGGTCACTGGTTATCACCATTTCAAGGGGCAGAAGTCTCATTTTCCAAGTCAGACAGAACGAAAGGGGAAGTGCAAAAGGGACTTTTGCATGAAATATCAGACAGACATGCACATGGAGCATGGGCTGGTTTGAGTCTTCCTCTTCCAAGGCAAAGTTTACCCAAAGAGTTATGAAAGGGACTTGTCTCCAGCCTGGGGGTTGGCCACTAGAAGCTGAAAGGTTCTGGGAGAGAGAAATACAGATTTGAAACGGGCAATTGCTCACAAAGAGAGACAAGAGGTTTGACAGCATTTCTCCTTCCACAGGCCAAGCCAATTACTCCAAAGAGCTTGTCTATCTACGTTCTGACTTTTCTCTTTTCTCCTGCATGGGCCGACCCACTGTAGAAATCGCAGCTTCCCCTATTCCCCTGAGCTTTCTTTTTGGGGATGTTTCTCATTGGATCAGAACAAAACGCTAAACAGTATACAAAAATCATTGCCATAATCATGCATGAACAGAAAACAGGATGACCCGTCCTTGCACAAAACAGAAACAAGAAATAAGTTGTAAAGAAACTTTTCTGGTAACATCAGCATCTTCAAAACCTAGTTTTAAACTCAGCTCTGTTTTCTCCAAATCATCGTTGAACTTCTATTTTATTTAGTGGGCCTTTAAAGGGAGCACTCTTACCTGCAGAGTACACTGGGCAATCTGTCATGAACTAGAAGTATGGAAAAACATTATTGTTATAAAAGCAGCACTTCCTAATTTTATTCTTACGCCTTCTACAGTCAGCTCAGATCTTCCAGCATAACAGAAGGGTACTTCAACTCAGATGCCTGAAATTCTCCTTCAGATGTACTAAAGAAATTACAACCACCACCTGCAGAAGCTGAGAAGTTTTGATAAATATGCTGCTGTGCTAAGAACATCATTTGGGTGAAAAAACCATTTCAGCCTGGGTGACATGCAAACCTGGCTACAGCCTGAGAGCATAAGGAGACTAGAGAGGTCAACAGAGAGGAGAGGATCCTCTCACCACACACACACTACCTATTATGCTCTAAAATATGGTGCTTGTGTTGTATTTTCTGCACATTCACAAGGAGTTACACACAGCACCTCATTCTCCCTGAAGCAAAGCTGTGTTTATCAATGTAGGAATAATGGTCACAACCCAGCAGCCACACATGCTGATGGACAAGTATGGGATTGCTCTGGTCACTTCCTTAAAGAGAGGAACGTTCCTTAAGCAAATCTCTAGTCAGGAAAGAGTGATGACATTTTTATAAGGCAATAAAGAAAGCTAGATTAAGAAGTCAGTTTCTCTATATGGGGACTATTTTCTAGAAAAGAACTCAATGTGGGTGAAAATGATGCATTTAACAAAACTTCCCCTGTTATACAAAAATCTATTTGGATCACCTCCAACTCACACTTCCATTAAAATATTCAATTTCTTTGAGACTCCCTAGCTCTCTAACTTTCACCAATCTATACCACCACCTTATATGTTCAGAAGTTCATAACCATTCATATTACCAGCAATTACATAATTTTAGTATTTAACCCCCAAATATTTTACTTCTGTTCTCTTTCCAAAAGCAAGCAGAAGTAAGAAATTTGGGGTTTTAATATTCAAATTAATGACAGGCCAAAAGAGTTTGTTCTGGCAAGAGTTCTGGAGCAGACATCCTAGGATTCTCTTAGGATTGCTCCTGCTCTGCATGAAAAAAAGACAATAGAGTGAAGACATGCTGCCAGGTATCACCACTACATGCGAGTGGCGCAATCGATTCATGTCACAGAGGGTTTACCTAGCATAATTTATGTCAAAAAAATGCATTTATAAATATCAGCTCACCCATGGTAACCTAGCTCACACAAGCCTTTAGTTCATAGCAAATGTAAAATAAAAATGGTTTTGACATTTAAGCTAATGTATTTATAGCTGACACAGTAATTCATTAAGCTGCAACACCTCACGTACAACTTGAATCCTAAATAAGATCATAAAGAAGACTTCAGTAGAAGTCATAAAAGAAGGGTAAGTCTGAGACTAAACTCTTCACCCTAAAAAGCCAAAAATAAATAGATATATTTTATATCTATTACCTTCTTGCCACATTCTGCATGCCTGTCAGATGGCCATACATTACACAAGTGTGCATATAATACATTAAATTCATAGGGGTTTTTTCCTCATTTTTGTTTTAAAATGTCTTCATGTTTTATAAATTCTTGCCTGGGGATGTTAAGGTTACAGTTATTAGTAGTAAAACTCATGAAATTGAGCTGTGAAGTTTCCTATCTGATCAACACATTTGTGTTTTAAGAATGAGTTTGGAGAAAAACAAAAAAGATTACTTTTACTCAAAGTGTTTATCAGACACACGAGTTTTTTCTGTGATAGGCTGAAGGATGTATTTCATAAAGGTGTAAGAATAATGCTACTTGTCCAAATTTAGTTACCTGACTTTAATTTACACATGCCAGTTTTGTAATACTCCTCTCATTTAGCCCACAGAACACTTCAGTTCTCATTGACTCATCCTCTTAAAGGTACTCATTACTTTAATGTCAAATAGCCTTAGAAAATGTAAATTTCTTAACCAGGCCATGACTAGTAAATAAAGTTTGCTTATGAAAAAATTCTCCATGAGCAAAGAAAGTTCTCATCAACACAGTCAGGCTTAGTGCATGTGTTTTTATTCAACAAAAATTATCATTCATAATTAATCATCTGCTTTACTAAGAAATGTATTCTTGGTTTACAACATCATTATTATATAATAATGTGCCCTTCTGATACATAAGATTCAGAGAGTTTGACATTGTTTGCAATTCTACAAAACAATTTTAAGTTGTATATTGAAATCTGGGACAAATATACTAATGTATGTATAACAAATGCACACACTATATCTATCCATCCCCATAAATCTTCCTTTAAAAAAAAAAAACAACTTATTAATCTGTTTACTTAGGAAGTTTCTATCATCATTTAAATAAATGGTTCTTACTTGGTTATTGCCTAGGTCATTAAAATAATTACTGTGTTTTGACTTGGTACTTATACAAGGAGGAGGCAGAGAGTGGGATCTTCAAACTTAAGTAGGCTGGGAAACTCAGCATGAGGGACAGATCAGAAGTAGCAATTGAACTCAGGGACAGGCAATAAACATCCACAGTGATGCAAGAACTGGAACAAGGAGAGAAAAAATGAAGGGGCAACCCTGATGGGCTCAACAGAGTAGCGCAATGAAAATCCAGCAGCTACATTCCAATTTCAACACTTCAACAATAGAGAAATCTTTTAATGGAGTTGATTCTACATCCTACATGCTGTCACCTATTCTGTGCTGTTAAATTCACTGTGGTGTCTCAGGCTCCTAACATGAAGATTAAAGGAATTTAGGTGGTTGTATATGCCAATTTTGGTTAAAACTGTTTGGGGGCAGAGCACCCAGCACTCCTGCAGCAATTCAGCCAACTCAAACTGCTGTACTGGTACTGTACTTGTAAATATTGGCCACCACTATCCCACAGATTCCTCATCTCAGCTGTATTTACAACATCCTACAATTATAACACCTTAAACCAACGAGTCTCACACTGATGGGGAAGGAGAGAGGTAATCATGGCACAAAGCAACAAGTGAATCTGTAAGATAAAAAGAGGACCTCAAGGTACAAGACTCGTGACATATTGAAGCAGGGATTTTGACATACCAAGTTGGCAAAACTCCCAGGAACCTGGATGGAGATGACACAAATAATCCTTGAAATAGAAGGAAATGTGATGAAGACACATAGTGATGGCTGAGTTAGGCAAGGTGACAGAAGAAGCCGCTGTAAAACTCTACTCACAGAAACAATAAATGAACAGCTAGAGAATGAGGACTGCCTAGGACTAGTGCCAAGAAGGATCCAGGAGCTACAGCCGACTCATGTTCAATCTGCAATTCACATCATCCCAGCACTGAAGAAAATAGGAAGTGTTACACTTCTGTCAGAGTACTACGTGGGTATTTATAGATTCACCTATTTTTCTTAAGAACTATGCTGATGTCTTCATTATTGTTTCGAGTGCCACAGCTCAGAAAAAAAAGCATACTAAAGAAGGCCTAGATGGGAAGGAAAAAAAAAGACAATAGGTATAGGAAATGCATTCAAATACTTGAAAGGAATTTAGGTTGTTTTGTTTAGATCTGAGAGAAGTCCTGAACACTGTCTTCAAGCACACAACGCTTCATCTGAGATAAAAGGAATGAAGTGCACTATCATTTCAACAGGAGTAAAGGACTTAACCCAAAGCAAAAGAGATTTAGGTAAGACACTAGGAATCCAAAAGTAGGGACGGTGAAACTCCAGAAGAAATTACCCTATAAGCTTTCCAGAGTCTCTAGAATGGAACAGTAAGAAATGTTTTATAAACACTGCTTCAGAAGGATTTAGGTACCACTGAGTCTAAACTTTTCCTCACAGAAAAGGGCTGAGTGACTTCTGAAACAGATGCAAAAGCTCAAAGTAAGAATAGGAATATATTAAAAGCCCAAAGCTGTGAAGTCTTACAATCCCCAAATTGCTGTGTGTGGCATTTCATAGTTACACTGTAATGTGCCCTTATAAAAGGGCTTGAAATCTTTTGTTATGGCTATGGAATGTGCAACTGCAAAGACTAATAACTCAGTTTTAATGAAAAATAACTGAGTTTTCAAAAGAAGGGAAGGAGAGAATTTGTCCTGACAGCTGTTTCATTGGAACACAATTTCCAAAATACATCTCTTCACTCTGTTCTTTCCTTTAACCCTGGTTTCTTCAAGTTCCTTCAATCATAAGAAGAAAACGAATACATTCTTAGCAATCCAACAATTCTGTTGTGCAGCCATAGATGAAAATACACAAAATTACATCAAATGGGAACAAAAAGGTTTCTAGAGGATTAAATAAAGTGAAAATCTTTGGAAGCACTACCATACCTCTATTTCTTTAAATACAACGCCTAGGATTTCCTCTACCAAGTGGAATGTTAAAATTACCTTAGACTAAAAGGTGTGCATCTGTACATTGCAGGCCTAATGCTTAAGCACTTTCTCCTCACAGAGTGGAAGAAGGAAAAAAAATGTTAACAACACCTTTTTAAAAGGATCAGATTAAGCTTGCATCACTGTTGATGTGAAAATACATTTGCAGGTGCTTGCACATGCCATTTTGAACAGATAAAAAGGCAAGTATCAGAGTAACGCTGATTTGTGCAAGTCAGTCTTTGTTTAACAGATGGAGTAGAGTTAATAAAAACCTACTCTTTTGTTACAGCTGCTGAAATGCTGCATTTGGTAGTAAGACAAACCAGGTTTCCTTATACCTTCTACCATCCAGGATGCAACTCCCAAACCACATATGATCACTGTCACTTTTGGAAGAGCCAGTGCACAGTTCTGGCTGTTATGGTACACATCAACATTTTCATTTTACCCCTTAACTAAGCAGCTGTGTCAAAGAAATGTAGTCAGCCAAGCTCACAGAACACATCTGACATATCTTTGTGCAAGGAACACATTCAGTGGTCTTTGTAAATGGCTGGAGGTTTTCTGTGGCATGAAAGACAGCTCTGGTATTTATCTGTGACTCTCATTCCCAGTTTGGATACTTGGCAGGACCTCAAAGCTCAGTGACTCTTAACATCCCAAGTTCCACATGCACAGAGGTAGTTAAGCATTGAGGAACAGCAAGGGTGAGTAATAGTCAATTCATGTAATTATACCTATGTGGGATAATAAAGGGAGTCAAATTTGAGAGACAAGATCCTGTCAGCAACTTAGCATAGCCACTGAGAACTGCTAGTAAGTGTTCTTCTGCCTAAGGGAGTGCTGATGGTCAAAGCCATCTGCTGAAGGTTTTCCATCCTGTGCCCACCCTTCCATTCTCTCCTCACAAGTCACTCTCTTTCACACTCCCTTATGTGACAGTGCTTACTAACAGAGGGCTCTGAGTCTTGGCCTTTTTGGTGCACTGCATTTTTTAAACCTAGAATCCGAATAATTACAGGCAAGCACATTACAAGGAAAGTGTAGGTTTCTTCCCAATGCATTCACTACATTTCTACAGGAGCCTGGGGGGGTTTCATGATCCCACTGGTTTAGGCTTTTGTTCTGCTGTAGGTACTCAGTTCTTGCTTTGTAAGTCCTCCAGCATGCTGAAAAGTTAGCAAAGATGCCATTATCTCATCATGTGTTTTCACTCAAATTAAAACAGAAAAGACTGGCCAAGGGCTCTCATCTTTGTTGCCAGTGAGGACCGGACCAGCTGCTAAAGTTGCTAAAAAAATAAAAAAATTAAATCTACTTTTCCCTCAGCAGTTGGTGATTCTTGATCACTGATTTGTTGTGCAGTACAACTGTAAGGAATCTGCCTTTAGCCCTTCAGAAAAGAGAACAGAATCCTGAAATTCACCTTGGAGTGTACAGCTCAAGACCTACTCTTCTCAGTTTGACCACCTGCCATGGATAATATGGGCTCCTGCAGGTTTGATTCACATCCCTTGTCACTTTATTTCTTCAGTAAGGTTGTACAGCACAGTAAGTGACAGCAAAACTAAATACTAAATAAATTAATGGGATTGCTATTAAATCTAATTAAACACAAACTCCAAGAGAATCCAGCTTACTATTCCACTACCATAGTAGGTGAGTTTGTTCTTAATAGCCTTCATTTTCTCAAAGGCAATTTTCTGACACTGAAAATTAAACATATGGGGAAGGTTATGTGTGTTTTCTTTCCAAAGGAGAGAAAAGAAAAAACACACAAAAAACCCCACACCACCACTTAGTACATGGTAACACAACTACCTATAATGCACTCAGGACACTTTATACAGGGTTGCTAATAATATCAAGGATTTAAATGCAGTTTTCAGATCAGACATGCTGAGAATATACCCATCTCTAGTTTTGAAAAGTTTAAAAAGTTCATGTGAAGGTTCTACAGACAAAAATAATTGCACAATTGATAAGGAGATCTAACTAAACTTCTTTACATTGAAAACCACCAAGAGTAAAATAAAAGGGGAAAGAAATCCTACTGCAGAAGGCACTAAATAATTCTACTTGTTTAATAAAATCTACGTGGCTATGCTACATATGTGGTCAAAGAACTGATATATAATTAAAATATTCTTCATTTGCATTGCAAAGTATGTAAAGTAACTATAGCATTAAGAAACTCAGATTTTACAACTATCACTCCCACTACAAAACCTCTTTTGACTTTTATTTCTATTTTATTTCCTATATTTATTTGCAGAACACATTCATTTTTTTCTCCCCATAAAGATGGCTATAAACAGAAGCAGATGATTAGAACCTGCAAGACCTAGAGAAATGCAGGTGGTGGAACCTCCTATATCAACTAAATGAAATTGTTTAAAATCAGTTATATTTCATACTAATTTCATATATAAAATACCTACTCCTTTAGTACAAAATTCACACTTAACCTCCCATTTCTCCCTTTGGGAAAGTCATTCCTGTCAGGGAGAAGCTACTCTTAATATGCTAAAGCTTACTATTCTTAAGACAAACAGTGACAGACTCTTCTCCAATTTTGTTTTGACAGAGGAGTACCCAGCTTTTGCCTTAAATTATTCACTGCATGACCCCAAAATAAAACCTGTAATATGGGGGAGAAATAAAAGGAAAACAAAACACAGAAAGCCCAGTTATACATCCTTTGATCAGTACTATACATACAGGTAAAGGTAATGCCTAAAGGTTGCTCAAATTAAAACAAGAAAACAACAACAAAAAACATAAACCAACAACAAAAAAAACCTCATAGAAATAAGAAAAGAGAGAATACAGAATCTAAGAATTGATAAGTAAGAATTATCTGCAGATTAACAGTTATGTTACAGGCACGGTTTTATTTACCATGCTTTTAAACCGAACTTATGAAAAGAAAAAAATACCTACTGGTGTCTGCCTGGCTGCCCACGCTGATGTATCTGTCATTCCCAGGAAGGGCTGTTTGGTAGTAAGTTGCCTCCTCTAGCTGGGGAACCTTGGCATTCTTTGCAGTGAGAAAAGCCACAGCCAACTCCAGATTACCATTGCTGTCCTTTAAACATAAAAAAATACCCAAGAAGTGAGAGTCCCCTCACCCTTGATTAGCAACTTCAAATCAATAGCTATTGTACTGTCAGGTAAAATACTGACTTGAAAAGAAAGTTTGCAAACTGGACATAATTCTGCATATTTCACTATTTTTAACCAAAATAAAAGATAAAACTTCTTAGGAAAAAAAATTGTTTTGGTGGAGTTTCACTTAATTCAGGAAAGAAAAAAAACATCTTGTAGCATAGGTCAACCTCTCAACAAACATGACAAGCACATTCACTGGAGTAAAACTTCAAAAGGAGTCAGATGAATTCTTCTGAAAATATAGTTTCATTTTTAAAGCCAAAGATCCTGGCTTTTGAAAAGCAGTTGTGCAAATGACTTATGCTTACACAAAAATAGGTAGTTGTTGTTGACATACATTTTGATTTAAATTACTAAATCCTCATTTACCATGTATAAATGGCAAAAAAAAAATCTGCTTGAGGGAGACAATGTTTAAAATTTTTACATATATTTATGTATACAGAAACAGAATATAGAGATCTGCATTTTGCTCCTTGCATCAAAGAACTCTTCTGTGCTGTGAAATAAATTGCAATGCTTGAAAAAACATTGAAACAATACCAACTTAGCAAAGGCTGGCAAGTTCAGAGTTCTTCATTCTACACAGTGAGCAAGGCCCGTACGTGATAGAAAACAGCCACACCTTGACAAGAAAACACCACTTTGCTCCTCAGGAGCTGACCCTCTGCAGTAGCACCAATGTATCCCAAAACAATTCATACAAAGGTTAAAGGCAATTCATAACATTTCTGTCTTTTCATTTTTGAACACTTGATTCATTTTTACATCAGTACCAAAAGAGAACAAGATTACTTGTAAAGTGAACAAACCATCATTATTAGCTTTTCTTTCTCCCTGAAATAAAATCAAGCTGGGAAGGGAGCAAGGAAGGGAGGGGAAGAAAGAAGAGAAGGACAGGAGTAAGAAAGGGTGGGATTTATGGCTTTCACAGGAAGTTAAGATGCATTCAGCTACAAGTCAGTTATCTTACCTTCAGTGCCTGTTGTAGTACCTGGATGTCATTGATACCGGTGATCTCCCTCAGCTGATTTAAAAATGTTTGCTGGTGCTAAAATAAAAACAGATCATAGAAATAAGATTAGAGCCAAATAACAGCAAAACTAATTCCTAACAGAGTACACTACTCCACAAACATTAAAGGCATCTCCATATGAGGTTTATGCACCACAAAAGGGTAGAACGTTCATTACTCGAATTTGTCTTAGTTTCTGCAATTTGGGCACTTTTAATTGCCAAATGTAAGGATTTTGCATTTTGGTGGGTTTGCTTGGTTTTGAATTTTTTTAAACAAAAAAATGAGTAAGTTTATGTAACATGAGTTTAAGAAGACTATATAAAGCCACAATTGGTTCTTCTAAACAAATAAAACACCACAGCTTTGGTGTCCAAAAGCAGCAGTGGAAATAGCTGACTGAACTCCCACCAAAACCAACTTCTTTAACTCTCAGTTATTCTCAACCCCATTATTACCTTAATATAAATAATTCCTAGTCATTCCAACCACAAAACCAAGAAATTCAACTTTGCTGATCACTGAGGTACTTTAAGAGAAATACTATAAAAATTCCAAACAAAACAAGTTTCTTGATACTGAAACAGAACTTTAGGAATCCATCCAAACTGCTTTCCTAGACCAGATGAATCAAAATCACTTAAGTCAGCACCCATAACTAAGTTTAAAGCAACATTTGGTATTAGAAAAAGAAGAGGTTCTGGGTCTCTTAAATATTCACTCCATAAGAATGTTCAGGCTTGGTTTTGTTTTATTTAAATAAAAATCTGGTTCCACCCCTGTTTAAAGCCAACAGATGATTCACTCTGCTCATGCTCAGCTGTCTCATCACAGAAGCAAAAATCAGACACTAAGCTGAGACAATCCTTGAACTCCTGTTAACCATTAAAAGCATCTTAACCATGAAAACCATGAAAATACAAGACCACTGACCATTGTTCCATAATAACAAATTCAATTGTTCCTTTGGTAGATGGGAAATGGAGAAAAAACATTTGCAAACGTTTTTTTCTTTTTTATTCTTTGCCCACCACATCCTGAACTCAAAACCATAATTTCATCCATGAAAGACAACTTTTTGTAAAGTACAGGGTTTTGTTTGCATGACAAAAACATATTTCCTATCGGGAACAAATAAACATTCTCCTGCTACTCTCCAAATTCATTTTAAAATAGCAGCTATAATTGTCTTGCAGCTACTTCTAAAATACGTAACTTTAAACTGAATTATCTAGAATCAAATATTCAAATACCCTTATTCTTCCCTTATCACTGCTTTGTATAGAGGAGGAAATTAAGATCTGCATGAATGCTGAATTCCCCAGTGAGAAATTAACCTGGCAGGCACTACTTCATGCCCTAATAAATTGAAATAGAAGGCGTATAGTTCAGGATGTTTATGAATTACATACACAATCTTCCTTTCATTTATGATCCTAAGAGACACTGCTAACAATCCAATTTGCCTCTTTCTTTTTTCTTTTCCTTTTAAAAACCCCTTCTGTTGGCACAAGAAAAGTGAAGTGATGCAGGAAAACGAACTCCCACTCTATCCTGATCCCTCATCCCCTGATTTGTTTATTCTGTGCATTTCATAGCACTGTACAAAGCCACAACTTGCTTCCCTTATAAAGTTGCTTTCCTGCCCCTAAGTCTGGCAAAAATCAAAGAACTGAAATAGAGTATTTGGGAAAAAATATTTTCAACAGCATTAAAACTGGCAGTAGCAGTTCAAGGGCATGGAAATAAAGTGGATTTCTTTTTTGTTCACCATCATGTTGATGGCAAATAAAACCAGAAAATAGTTTCACTATGAATTATTATAACAACAAGTTATAACAGATTTCTGTATCTTCCACAATATATACAACACTTGAAAAGGCTGATTGGAGGATATTCATCGTTTACAGAGACTGGGAAAAGACAGAAGAGACAGTTTATCAACAAACAATCTCTTAGCAGTTCAAAATATTGGCTGTTAATTTATGAGCACAGCTGTGACTTATAAACTTAGACATCTGTAGTTTCTGCCCACATTTCAGTACTCCAGTGTAAAAGCTGCGTTTCAAGGCTCCCTTCCCATGGACATACACATTTAAAGATCAGACCTGGACCCAGAGATGCTTCCTTCTCATCAAGAGATGATTTAAGTATCTAAGTATACTTGTTCTCAGGACCAAGAGGTTGAGGTATGCAGCTCCAGAATTTCTAACTGGTAATTAAAAGAACACATGGGGAATCCATAAGGATCATTGTTAGAAGCGACAGGAATTAAGAGGAAAATTAACAGCTCTCCTGAATACCTGAAATTGAGCTTTGGGGCATTTGCCTGGTTTAGACAATACTGTTTCTTCAGCTAAATGTGGACAAGTTGCCACTTATTTCTAATTGATTTATTTCAAATCACACAAGTTAAAGAATGGATACATTCCCTTTCTAGAAGGAGTGCAATTGAAATTTCCACCTGATCCACATGTTCTTTTAATACTTGCTAATAGACTACCAGATGTTCAGAAACAATTGTAAAACTGCATAAGGCAGCTAAAAACTCTGACTTCTCTTCCACAAATTTACCATCTGCCCTCATCCCCACAAATCTGATGCAACTACAACCATCATCTTCACTGTGCAGTGACCTTTTCTGCGACCGGATGTTCAACTTTTCATTATTCTCCTTCACTGTTATAATGACATATGTTATCACCCATGAAACTGTATTAAACAAGTAATTCTATTTCTTTTCATTACAAGTGACAGAGCAGGCAACTATCAAACCCTCTCCTCATTCACTATCAGAGGATGAGATTCAATTTTCTGTTTGCCTTTTTTTTCCCTACTTGAGTCACTTATGAAACAATTGCAACCATATTTAGAGAGCTTATATTACTTAATTCCTGATGTGACTTTAGTGCATCTGTACTAATTTGCAAAGTAAAAATGGCTAAATTTTATTTATTTTGAATAATATTCCTTTAGCTCTGGTTATTGTGGCATACAGGAAACTTATGTTGCTATTACCCATGAATGAAGCTTGTGCAACTGTCAAACAGTTAAGTGTCTTCTGTATGACGGGAAGTAGAAAAAGAAATACAATAATACAGACTTCTATATATAAAGCAAGCCACCCTCCTTACTCTTATTAATGCTCATTCTGATTACATTTACCCTAAAAGCTCAAGAAGCTTGGGCTAACAAGCTGAAGTGACTGTAGCATATAGACTATCAAACGTCCAAAAACACACAAATATTAAACAATTATAATAATGAATCACTCTCAGCAAAAATACCCAAAAGAGTTCACCCTATGCTAAAACAAAGATAAAAAATGAAGAAGGCAGCAGACAAGTGTCTGAAGTACCAATGCATGCTCATGAAATCAGGTCAGTGAGGGAAGTTTCAGATCACAATTATCACTTCTAACATAAAAAGCAGCTGTATTTTTTCAATGCAGCTCTCTCCTGATTCCCTATTTTTCCAACCTTGCCTCAGCAAATTCTGAATTATTACTCACTGTACTTCAATTTATTAAGCAGCCCCTCTTTTCATATGGAGACACAAACCAAATATTCCATTCTTTCCAATCTGCCTTTACCCACTTCTGTTTGCCATCCTATCCTCAAATTTACATGATTGGGTATGTATCTTTTCTCTAGCAGAGATCCTCCCGTTTAGTGAGTCAAGACTCCAGGAATATCTGCAGTGTTAGCACATATGTGCACACATGTCACACGCACACCCATCTCCATGGAGCCTGAACAGCATTTGACTCAGCTCTAAGAAGCCCCAGGACCTGATCTCAGACACCAGACTGTGCTGGTACAGCTGCTGCAGGGTACCCCAAGTCCTTGGCCACACAAAGGAGATGGTTCACTGATGCTATGGCTGCCCTGCGATCCAGCTGTTCACAGCCCTCAGTCCCACCACATCACTTCCCTGGGGCTTTCATGCACAAGCTATTCCCAGCCTTTCCCTTTCCTCTGGCTCCCTGAAGTATGCACTCTGTATCTTCAGGCTTTCAGCTCTTGGAAGGTTTTAACTAACAGGAAATTCTCCCATTTTCCTGGATGGAAGCCGAATTTGTGTATTAGGAATGCATGCCCTTATTTCCAAGTCTCTCCTTTTTCAGCCATCCCTCCCTTGTTCTCAGGAAATGCCCAATTAAGATTATCTGGTTTATAGTCTCACACAATAGCATATTCAGTAGTTGTGCCAGCACCAGTGAAGCAGAAAAGGATCTGCACCACTATCAGCTTAGGGAGATACTGTGCCCAAATTAGTTCCACAACAGTACTGTAAACTCTGATAACTTCCTACAATCAAAGTAAAAAGCTAAATGATACAAATGCTTTTTTTGAACAAGGCAAATCTCATAAACTGACTAATACTGAATTACAGTGAAGATAAATTTTGAGGGAAATTTAGCCACCTTTTGATCTATTTTGTCCTCTCTGTAGCTTCTGAAGATGCACATGCACACTTTGGCTTTATTCATGGCAGCATCCAAATATTTGTATTTGCAACACAAACACTTAAAAACTCAGAAGATAAAACAATCCTTTTCCATTTCCAAGCACAGATAAAGTTGTATGTTCAGGAACAAATGAGATGATCCAACCATTAGCAGGAGAAAACAGGATCTATGGCCTCACTACACAGCTCACATTTCAACAGTACATAATGAAAGTGCACTTGGGGTACCAAGCTGATTAGAAGTATGGAACACGTCTCCTGTGGGGAAAGGCTGAGAGAATTGGGATTGTTCAGCCTTGAACAGAGATGGTTTAAGGGTGACTTGCAGCTTTTCACCCCATGACAGCAGCCTACAAGAAACGGAGAGAGATTATTTACAAGGGCCTGGAGTGACAGGACAAGGGGCAATGGCTTCAAACTGAGAGCACATTTAGATTGTGTATCAAGAAAAAATTCTTTACTGTGAGGGTGGTGAGGCACTGGAACAGGTTGCCCTGGGAGGTTGTGGGTACCCCATTCCCAGAAGGGTTCAAGGACAGGCTGCTGGATGGAGCTCTGCACACCCTGGTCTAGTGCAAGGTGTCACTGCTCATGGCAGGGAGGTTGGAATGAGATGATCTGTACGGAGCCTTGCAACCCAGGCCATGATTCTCATTCCTGAGGGATGAATACTTTTTATTAGAGACAGAAAGAAAGAGGGAGATGCAAATGATGAGAATGGCATCATGACTCAGGTCCTCCATGCAAATCTGACTTCCTTCACTTTCTAGTGCAACACTGATTTATAAGACCTATTTATTGGAGGAAAAACCAAATGACACAGCACAAGTATTTCATATTAAAGACAATTCAAATGAAGCCTGAGCTGCAGAGGACCTGCTAATGGCATTGTTTGCAGACAAGTAGCTAATAAGCTGGTTTTCTCATATGAAGCTGCCGTAATGAGAAGAACACTGAGAGCTTAGATGAATGTAATCCTCTACAAACAGGCTTTAAGTTTCTGCTACAAACAAACAAACAGAAATAGTTTAACATACAAAGGACAAGCATGCTAAAGACCCTCAGTTACTACTGTGAATATAATTTTCTGCCACATTAATCATATCTCTCAGGAATAGCTAAAAGGCCCACAGACACTGCTGTACATTACAGCTTCCAGCAACGGAGATACATTAACCATTTTCTAAATATGCTGTTGGTCAAGTTCCAAATAGGCAAACAAAAACTAACTCCTTCCATGAAAATATTGAGTTGAAACACAGGGAAAACGTGCAGTCAGCTCCAGAAGGCTTTGCTTTTCCCAGCTCTGTCCTCAAGATTTTTCTCTGTGTGTGTGCAGAATAAATGTATTTATAAAAATCTATAAACTAGAAAGTGGTTATATGTACACATATATTTTTAAAGCACTATTTTGCTAGTGCAAAGACCAAGTTAAATCTCTGCACCAGCTCTAAGGTGTTCCTTAAAGCACAACAGAATTAGGCTCCCTTGCCCAGCATCTGCTAACTGGGTTTCCTTTTGTTCAGGTATGAAAAGAGAAACCTCTTACATGACATTGCATCCTCGAAGAAAGTAGGTAGAGATATATTTTTATACACACTCTAACGCAAAATGCACCTCAGTTTTGGTTCAGATAAAAATCACCTGTGGAGAGCAAAGGACATGCACAAAGACAGCAGATTTTCAGTCTGGGACTGCTCTGCACAGGTTGCCAAAATCTGACAATTACAGCAGCAGCTTGCACAAAGTGCAACTGGACTGAGAGCAAAAAGTTACTTCAAGGAGCAAAAGGACACGGTGTATGGCAAGAACTTCCAGCCAACCACAGCCCAGCCCAAATAAAACTTAAAGGGGGAAAAGGCTTGAGTGCACTACTTAAGTGTGTATGCTCCTCTCTCAAAAATTAAATTAAGGATTCTACTTAATCATAGCTTTATGTAACCTATATTGACGCCAGACAACACACAGAATACCCTCACAAGATTTCCATGCTTTAACGAAAGACTTTTCAATGAATTTTAATGTTTGCTATTAAGGTTTCTATACAACATAGATTATGCATTCATATAAACACAATTCTGACCCTCATATGTGGCTAAAAAAAATAAAATATCTTCACTCTCAGCATATATGTTTGTCTTTATTCAAGCTAATAGTTCAAGATTCTGAAATAAGATTTTAAGGAGAGGTTTGAGGAGTTTGGTTTGTATTCTCTGACATGAAATATAAGGTAAACCCACCTCTGACATATGTGCACACATTTACATAAAACCACCCAGAAGTTACGAGCCAAATCATCACCTGCATGGGGAATACTCTTGCAGTGATCAGGAAACCACCTGCTCAGTTTACAGGGGGAAATTTTAAAATTAGTCCATGAATTGATTTATGAACACTGTTGCTTGAGTACATGTTTCCAGTTGTTACTGATAGCTAGTCCCAAATGAGCCTCAGTGACAGGATGATAAATCAAGAAACCTTAGTACTTACTGAAAACAGAGAGGTGTCAGAAATGTAAAGTTACTGAGAATTCTGAGGTCTGTGTCTTTTAAACAATCATGATTTCTCCATACCCTGCTCAGCATAACAGTGAGCTTCCCAATAGTAATCACAGTAGCTCTGAAATTAATTAACTACACTAAAACCAATGAGATCTTCAGTTTCACTTAACTAGACACAACTTAAACTTCAGGTTGTATTCACTGGAACTGCCACAAGAAAATCTGCTTCACAAAAATTGCTTTTGATTCTTGCATACTCCACTAACTGTGACAGTAATTAGCAAAAATCTCTCTGCTCCAATTCAGGCCTGTTATGTGATTAGTTAGAGGTGGCAGCAGGAGGAGTCTTTCAAAGTACCAGGCATGTATTATCTGTAAACTACACATAAAATTCAGGGGGATTCCTCCAAGAGCCCACCATGGATAACAGCTGGGCAGTGCCACCGTACCAGTGTCTCACAGGTCATCCCACCTCAACACCAAGTGACCTGCCAAAAACATTCCCAAGTCATGGCAAACTGAAGCCAATGGGATCAGTTAGAGACAATGGAATACAGAAAGAAAGGAGGAGGAGGCTGGAGGATAACAGGTACACACCAAACTGGTGTACCTAAATACAAATACACAGAACCACAGGGGTAGGGGTTGGAAGGGGAGATCATCAGGAGATTATCAAGATCCTGCTAAAGCAGCATATACATGCACACATATGAGGAAAGGCTGAGAGAAATGGGGCTATTCAGGCTAAAAAAGGGCAGACTTGGAGATGGCCTAATTGTGGCCTTCCAGTTCCTGAAGGGAACCTACAGGAAAGATGGAGAGAGACTATTTACAAGGGCCTGGAGTGACAGGACAAGCAGGAATGGTGTTAAACTGAGAGTAGGTTTAGATTATTATTCAGAAGAAATTCTTTACTGTGAGGGTGGTGAGGCCCTGGCACAGGTTGCCCAGAGAAGCTGTGGCTGCCCCATTCCTATTCAAGGCCAGGTTGGATGGAGCTCTAAGAAACCTGGTCTAGTGGAAGGTGTCCCTGCCCATGGCACAGGGGGTTGGAACAAAATGAGCTTTGAGAATCCTTCCAATCTAGATAATTCTATGATTCTATTATATTTTTCAAATCTCTCATGGCTACTTTCTGTTCTAAAAGTTTATTTCCTACTTTTTTTTGCTCCTCTTCACAGATATTTATCATCATGCATAAACATCCCATTTTACAGTTCTGAACAGGTAGCACCACCAAGACTTAAGCTTTCCCCTCACAGGAATGACTATTGCCTAGGGTATAATTTTACTGTAGCCACTATTAAAAATGTTCAGTCTTGTCTTTCTGGTCTGAAACAACACTGCCATGAGATCCACATTTTTACACTTTGAGATATTTTCCTTTGCATCCCAATCACAGTTTAATCCATCACATCAAACACAAGCTATTCTGGCTCATGTTAGATGCTCTTCACAGCCCTCTCACAGGCTTAACTCCCAAGTGGAAAAGGCAATCCCACTACCCCATTCAAACATTCAGCATTTATAGGGCTGTTTTTACTCCAAACAGACATCACAATAGCCTCACCCTGCTCTGCACAACATAGAAGAACTCCCAAGGAAACACCAAGCTAGCCCCATTCATCCTCCTCACTGTCATTATGATAACAAGGGCAGCTATTCTAGGAGCAAACAAACCAGCTCTGGAAATTCCAAGTGTCCTCAGATCAGTGGGATCCCAAGCTCTGCAATACTTACAAACAATAACACTCACAGGGGCTGTCAGACCACAAGCTGCTTCTGAGGAGTCGGCTGTTCTTCCCAGGCTGTAGCTCCTGCCAGTGCTGGTCAGCCCAGGCTGGTGTTGCCAGATGCCACTCATCCCCAGGAGCCAGCACCACCACCTGCCCAAACCTCTGGCTCTCAATAAACCATAAGAGAGCCACTCTCTGCATTCACTGATTTCCTGACAACTTAGTGACAGTCAGAGGTGGGACAAGGGAGGGGATAAGACAAAGACAGCATCAATTTCCATTGGGTTCAACTGCTGTGGAGCAGTAGCCTTATGGAGTTGTTTTACTGCTATTACTTTAATCCTTCTTTTATCTAATGAGAGAAACTGATGGGGAGGAAAGCTTCCCGCAGTCCCCATCCTACATAGGCACTATTGCAGAAAACTTACACCAATGGGAGATCAATTAAAAACTTCTCAGTGACAGAGATGTGGTGCTCCTGGTGTACACTTCTCTCAGATGAACATGCACAATCACACCCACTCCTGCATGGGCTGAAATGCCATACACTCTTCTCCATTCACTGCTTTAGGTGTGCACATCCAGAAGGATTTCATTCACTGCAGCTGTTAATGGCACAAAGATCAAAGATTGCACTTCACCTCAAACAGCTCTGCTGCATGTCTTAGGTAAGTGATAACAGGAAGATTTCACAATTTTTCCACACAAAATTCAGCACAGTACAGCAGAGAAATTGTAAATCAAATTTAAATTGCACTTTTTCACAAACATCTGTATTACAAAGAGTCCACTGTATTCAATAGAACGGACACGTTTGGGGAAAGAGCTCAGCTGTCTGTTTTGAATAGGAAGGGGAAAAAATACCAAACAACTGAACTTAACAGAAAGCCTTTCAATAAAGGCTCTTTCGTTCAGTCCAATTAAAAAAAAAAAAAATTAGTAACACGATTTCCTACAGAAACATGCCTTGTAATCACAGAGTGGGCACGTACCCAGGCACGTCTGCCCTCCTGCCTCTTGAAAGCAACAGTTCAAGGCCACCTCCAGCAGCTCTGCCTGGCTCCAGGGATTCCCAAAAGCCTCAGCAGCACCCCTAGGTCTCCTAGCACTTTGCTCCTGATCACATTGCCTGCTCTGCCCACATCTTGGGCCACAAGAAGTTACACAAGAAGTTAGAGGAGATAACGCAAAGGGCTTGGGAAGAAGAACAGAGGGGGACAGCAGTGAGGTCTGTCAGAGGTGAACTCATCCCACAGCCTCGATTGGTCACCCCCTCCCCAACTGTTGGTGCATTATAAGACAAAATTACATCAGGAAAGTCATACACCACTATTTGCAGCATACAGTAAAATTACTTAATAGCTAATCTTGCCCTCTATTAATCATCTAAAGAGAAATTGTGAGAAGAGACATGTTTTTAGCCTGGGGAAGGGCATGTGGGCAAGGACAGACACAAAGCACAGCTCTGCACAAGAACAAGCCTACAGATAGCATTAAGCCACGTGAAATCTGGGGCAGTGTTTAACAGGTCACCTGGAAGGTGACAGGCTTCTGACAGCAGCTTCAGCTTCTGGGGCAAGACAGCTTTTCCTGGGTCAAGCACCAGGAAGGCTCTGGCATGGGCTGTGTCCTTGTGGAAAGGCCACTGCCACACCACGGCCCGTGAAGGGCACTCAGCAGCTTTCACTCACTCTGGGTAATAACCTCGGTGGATGCAGGTGATGGTGACAGAAACCTCAAACAGAGATACCACAGTATTCAAAGATGTGGTGAGATCTGTACCAGGGATCAGAGTGTAATTTTACTACTTCATAATTAAAGAAATAGTAAATTCAGCATTGCACTCCACAGAGGGCAACTGAAATTTTCTAGGTCATTTTCTTTCATGAAGAAAAAAAAATATTTAAAGTCTTGGGGGGGCTTTTTAATGGATTTTGAGTTACCTTATATTGAAATACACATTTGCCTCACCTCCCACAGAAAGCTGAAGGGGTTATACTCTAATATGTTCAGACATGGTCTCAAGAAATCTACAACTTTGGTTTGTAAGCACTATTTGCTGTCATTTAGCCCTGCCAGTGTTCCCTGTGTCAGTGATGTCGTAACCAAGTATCACCAAGAATGACTTTCTGCCATCACCACACACCTACATGAAGCCTCAGAAGCTAATTTGAATAAAATGAGTACCAAATACACACCCTCCACTCAGCACTAGCACATTTACCAGTCACCTTAAAATCAGCCCCAGAAAAAGCTTCATGGCAACTTAGCAAGAGCTGGAACTGGTGATGATGGGGAAATCTGTTTGTCTTCACCATTAATAAATCCAGAGCTTACCCTGTAGACCAGCAGACTGTACCCAAAAAGGTAGCCCAGGCAAGGGGACAACTGTGGTCCAGACAGGGCTGGCACAAGAGATGTTCTGTGGCTTTCAGTACTAAGTCCCATAAAACATGTGCAAGAGCAGAGAGAACTTCTAAAAGTTGTCAATAAGTTGTTGGTTATTTTTAATTTCCAAACAAGTAATAGGATACAGACAGAAGACTTAATTGTAGTAACCCATTAAAAAAAAAAGTTGCAAGTTTAGATGCCAGAATTAATAAAATAAAGTAAATAAAATAAATAATTAATAAATTAATAAAATTAATAAAACTTACTTATTGCTACCACCAAATAATTAAAATGTTCTAAAGTAAGAAAACTACATGGTAGTGGGGAAGTCTCTAAACAGAAACAAGGGGTCCTCAAAGAGGTGGGAAGTTACATAAGAGATACTAGCCAAATTTGAAGAAAAGCAGCTGACAGATGGGAAAATGGGTAACAGCAAGAAGGGAAATCCCTGTGCAAGTTGTCTGTAAAGCCATTTAGCTTTAAAAAAAACCATCCTATCTATAAACTTAAAAATGTTCTCATATATTTTCCCATGGTTCTATATCAACACAAAGCAAAAGTTAATATCTGCAAAGTATAGGAATGCTTTCTCAGTCATAATCTAAGATTTCTGGGATACAATATAGTATTCAGTCCTCTAACCAGGCCATTTATACCTATACACTGTAAAGTGTTAGGGGGGAAAAAAAGAAAAGTACTCTTCCAACAACTGTGGTCCCAGGAGAAATTTCTGTTTCAAAGTAACTAACTTTCAGAAGAATAAAATGAAACCAAAACCAAAAGTCTGTTCCTGGCATCTCCTCTTCTGAAAAGAATGAGGGAACATCATGTGCCAACGCATACCCAGCCTTTCCTAGATGCATACTTTAAAGCACTCTCACAGCACACACCTGGATGTAAATGAATACTATTTTCAACTTCAATGTGACATCCTCCTTTTTTTTTTTCTGCCTTAATCTCAGTAAAAACACAGCTAAATTCAACTTTTCAAAGTGGCTTTATGTTTTAATGGAAATTTGAGTGAAAATCAGAAAGTGCCATTTTTGGTGTGAGAATAGGAATAGAAATTTCAAGCACAGGTATCTGACTTTCCTTGGAGTCACAGAGCTGTCAGAAGGAGAGTTATCACATAAATCATATGTGACCTCAAGCCTACCATTTACTATTCAACAAAAGTAAAAACTGGCATGAAATGCAGCTGCATAAATCAAAGTTTTACGCCTCAGACTCAGACCCTAATGTGAAATGAACATTTCCCTCTTCTAAAGGGAGCCCTCTGGATTTTGGGGTACAACACCAGTGAAATGGTGACAATTGGCAGGATGAAGCCACAGGGGGATAGAATGCCATTTATCACGTGCATTCATTTCCACAAATTCTGTGTACGCTAAGATACAAGGGCCAATTAGATTTAAACAGCTCCTTGAAAATATGCCTTGAAAGCACTAATGCCTCTCTGACAAGTTTTTATTAAATATGTTGTTCTGTCTACCTCAGCTTACCGTAAAGCTGAAAATATGCTTTCACCTGATGCCTAAAAAAAGCTTTAGTCAAGGATATTTTAAGCACAATCCACATTTTCTTGGCACCTAAACTTTGATAAGCTTGACTGTTGCCAATTAGTTGATAACAGAAACGTTTTAAAGGAAATACTGTGCAGAGTATAATTTTTTTCAGCAAGAATCCACCACGTAAAATAATTCAGAAATCTACTTTAAACAAAAGCATAAAGTCAAAGCTGTGCATCTCAAAATAAACCTTGTTAGAATTTGCATACCAATATTTCATATGCCTTTAAAAAAAAGTGTTTTACATATACAAATCTGTGTCAGGTGATGTTTTCAAAGTTAACCTAGTTGCACTCCAGCCTTCAAGCTGTTCCACATCACATATCCTTTGGATTCCACCTCTCCAACACCCTTAGGAAGAGAGATACCTTAAAACTGTGGACTCAGTGGTGCTACTGCTCGCAACAGTGCTCTTCCTGTTGAAGCCCTATCAGCAGGTAACACCAGATTTCAGGGAAACTCTCAGGGTCATGGCTTTCATCATGCTCCTGAATTTCATCCTTTATGGCAAAGAAAAGCTAATGACATTTACAAAACAATGAAAACTATGTAACCCAACCAGAAAAAAAAAAAAAAAAAATCAGTGCCTTCTTAAATTGCAAGAGTCTAGTCTGAATAGATGATTTTCATTGTGATTTTCGAATGCTTAGAATGAATGATGTTATTAAATACATGGGAAAACCACTCCATAATTAAACAGAACTCAGAAAGCCTGACACCAACTGAAGTCATCACAGTGTCCAGTTCGTGCAATTTTGTGTCAATCTGTTCTCTACACCCTCTTAGGACACAGTTCTTCTTCCATAGCATTTCACAGCAACCTCAACATTTTGAGACAATGTTGCTTAACATTTCATTCACTCGAAAGCCCAAACCCACAGATTCTGCTCAACACCCACAGGAAAACTACCGCGTAGTTCAGGACGCTAAAGGCATCCCTCTACCATAAGATAGAGCCCTGTGAGTGTCAGCAGGAGTCAGCACACCCCCACAGCCACTCCAGAACACAGGCTGGTGTACTCGCCTCAAATGCTGAGGCAGGGAAGTGTAACCCTCTGCAGCCAAGAGATACTTTATCCACTTCTGAAAAACGGGGTGGTGACAGAGCACAAAGATGGTACGAACATGATCATTCAAAAAGAAGTCTCATGAAAATTTGGCACTAATGGTCTGTAGAGCTCTTAGCGAATTGCAAATTTTGAAGTCATACAGAAATCTAGCAATTTAAAAAAAAAGTAAACCCTGCAATACAATGAGAAAGCAAACTACCATGCTGGAAGAAAGCAACATTTTGCACACACTACAGCTGCTCCCAATTTTACCTGCAAGCTTGGCTGAGCCATGCAGGCACAATATAGCTTATGACAACGTACATATTCAGCACAGTATTAATGAAAAGTAACATGGAAAAATCTGACACGTGCTGCTCAGAACACACTGTGTTGCCAAAATAAGAATTAAAAGTGTTCTCAAGAAACAGCAAGAGATGGCATTCATCAACCTGAGGAAACAGCCAGAAGTATTTCTTTTGCTTGGCACTAAGCCTGAGTTTGTACCTTTACCTGGCACAAAGCCTGAGTTTGTACTATTGTGCAAGGTATGCTCTGCAGGAAGGCATCTCACCACCTCATCTTTCCATCAGCCCCACAGCTTTAGCATTCTCTCTCTTTTTTAAATAATAAAAAAGCTGAGCTTACAGAAAGCTTTCAATTTGCATGGTTTTTCACGCAATTAACTCCTGTGATTCACAGTATCAGCTTTTCCCTATTAATTATGTTTGACCACCCGTTAACCAGAACACTGGACATATCACAGTACCAAAGGGAACAGAGGGAACTTTCATCCTGTATCTCACACACTCAGCTCCCTGGCAGAAGTCACACCTGAGTGACATTAGATTCACTTGACTACTGAAACTGAACCCATTTTCACTCCAGTCTAATATTTTCCACTCTTGGCAGATGTTGACTTCTTTAGCAGCACCCCAACTGATAAAGTGTAATCATCAGCTAACAAAAGTCATCTCTATTTCATAATGTGAAAAGAAGACTGAACTCTACCTTGAATTTATAAAATTCTTTTGACATACATTGTCACAACAGCCTCTCCTACATTACTCACCTAATACTCTTAACTTGTGATTTGAATAGTGATGCTACCCCAGGCACAAGTTAACAGGCCCCTGCTGAGAATCTGAAATCTTCCAATTTAAAGGTGTCCATATGCTGACTGAAGACCATCACAGTGGTCACCAGGGTTTAATGGGCAAGTTTAATAACAAACACAGCTAAAAAAAAAAAAAAACCCCAAACAAAGAACCAAACAAAAACCCCAACACAAAACAATAAACAAAAAAAAAAACATGCACACAAAACCTTTTACTGTCTCTCAAGGCAACTTTCACCCAGTTTGAAATAATCACAGTGGTTATCACAAGAGAACTAAAAAGTGAAAGCCATCAGGTTTACTTTCATTTCCAAGAAAATCTGCTCCCACAACTGTGGTTTTCTACTCAGAGAAAGTAGAAAAGACTTTTCTCTCTCAGTCATGTCCCAGCAACTCACACATACACACACATTCCCCTCAGATTTTTAAAAGTTCTGTTCCCTAACAAGAACAGAAAGCCTGTTTTCAAAAATCTAAAAACACAACCAACAAAACAAAACCAAAAATTCAAGCCTTTAAAGGAATTTATTCCTACATAAAAACATGTAAGTGAAGACACAGCTCTTAAGATTTTTGTTTACTTTTTATGCTAAGGAATACCAGGAATGTCACATTTGACTCTTGACCAGCTGGGAATTGAAAATCAGTATCTTCACTAGGGAAAGTGAAGAGCAATACTATTTTAATATATCTTTAGCAGCCCTGGGCACCTCAATAATCCCCCTGTCACTGGCACTGCCAGCAATGGCTGTATGGGGGTGACCGATACAGCTCCTCAGACAACTCCTGGCACAGGTGAGTGTCAGGGACCTCCCTGCTGGTTCTGCAAAGATCTGGGCCCAGCCTGAAAAGGCATCCTCAAATTCCCCTGAGGCCCCAGGTCGATTTACCAACCTGGCCACATGGTCCCCCGCACACACAACATCCCTGAACCTCACCATTCATATCACTGGAGCTCTAGAGCCAGCTGCTCAGAGACTGAAACACTGGGCTGTCAACTCTTGGATGGGTCCTTCAGCAGGGAAAAGGAGAAGATTTAGCCAGAAACCGAACAGAAATTTCATCTTTTGTTCTACTTTTCATTCCCCTTTAGTTACCAAGTCCATGGACACCAGCTGTATCTCCACAGAATTAAGGGGATGCTGGTCACAAGAGTGTAAGAAAGGCAACTGTTCAATAATCCTTCCACTTATCTTTATGTCTTTATGGTTATCCTAAAAATTGGAGAGGGGGTGGGGAGTGGAGGGAATGTGTAAAGAATTTATTACAGAAAACCTTACAAAAGGTTTTCAAGAAAATCTATAAACTTTACACTTTGATATTCTGAAGCAGTATTTTTTTCTTTCAAGGTGTGGACCGAACATATTTAAAGACATTATTTCAGAAAAATTCTAACGATAGCACTACACTTGTAAACTCCTACAAACACAATCAAAGTCTGAATTTCTGTGAAAGGCTTTTTGAAAGCAGGAAGTTTTAAACTGCTGTTAAAGGTTTCATAAAGGTGCTGATTCATATCATATCATACTGAGATTCAAGCTCCAAGATTCAGTAAGCTTGAAAAAAAGACAAACCCAAAACTAACCACACACACCTCCACCCACTCCCACCAAAATCCATCTGAACAGTCACAAAACCACAAGGCATTCAGCAGACCAGTTTGACAAGGGCTTTCAAAATTACTTTGAATCACTGGCCTTTGCACCTTGCTCTAGCTTTCAGATATATCAACAGGAATCTGTGTCAAAGGTGTAACTACAAACACTATATATTTTTTTTTATATGAACTTCTTAAATACAGAACAAGATGCCTAACTCCACAGTACTTCAAGTAATGTTTGTAAATTACTTAGTAGTTGTTGCACTCAGTAAACCAGTGTTGTTATTCTGCTCATCCTGGACAAAGAAGTACTAAAACTCTGGGCACTGGCAGCTGTAACCCCCCATATTCAAGCCCTCCAAACCTGCCTGTCACACAGTGCAAACACAGACAGCTCCCCATTCATGGGGACGTGCAGAAACCATCTTCATTCCATGACCCAGGGGCCATTTCTCAGGTGCAGAGGGGCACCTGCACATTGGTCACAGGCAAGAGTGGCTCTGGCCTCGTGATGAGAGAGGGAGCCTGCAGCCTCTTGAATCCACCAGGCAACCCTGAACTCAACTCTCAAAATACAGAGATTTTAAAGCTTTGGATTTTAAATCCTTGAAAGGTTGCCACCTAAAAGATGAGGACAAAAAGAAAAAAAAAAAAAGAGTACACAGCTCCCAAGATACCTTCTTTGTGTACCAGGTGCTCAAAGCAGATACTTTGCAATCACTTCCTGCCATTCGGGACTGCATCATGCCAATTGGTGGAGACAGATGACTCTATCATCCTCTGCATGAAGCAGCTATTGCTTTTAGGAAAAAAAAAATACTCAGCGCCATATTATTAGCTAAATCTTTAAATAATAAGTACATCAAAACCACGGGACAAGCACAGCAGAAGCACAAATGAACTAGCACAATTTTTACCTTTTTACCCCAAAAAACAGCGAGAAAGAAGAATTTTGTATCATACTTGCTTTAAGCCAGGCATTATTTCAAGTGGTAAATATCCTTAAAAGTTTGTGCTTCTTTTAGAAAAAGAAAAATGAGCTGAGCTGACACAGCTCTA
Organism: Catharus ustulatus; assembly: GCF_009819885.2. NCBI lineage: Eukaryota > Metazoa > Chordata > Aves > Passeriformes > Turdidae > Catharus > Catharus ustulatus. Next base: position 11,384,727 of record NC_046222.1, on the reverse strand, counting down.
TTCTACTATTATTCTACTGTTCCTGAGATTACACTGCCAATGCACTGCTCAATCACAAGTCTGAAATAACAGTGGGTGTGGGAAACCAAAGGACAGATAAAACAGCCTTCAAATCCGTGTATCAACCAAATGTCAGGCTCTCTCCAGAAGCAGTAGAACTTGATAACACGCATTGCTGAGAGGCCAACTAAATACAATTAAAACCCAGCTTCTTCAATCTGCTGTTCTGAGATGGCCATCACAGTAATTATCAGAGCTGAGGCAATGCTGTAACATGTTCGACCTCCCCACAATGTAACTTCCAGTTCCCAGAAAAATCACCATTCACACAGCCCCTGAACTGTGTAGGGGACACTGGCCAAGGGAAAGGTCTGCACAGCACGAGGGGCAGGCTGGGAAGATCTTCCTCCAGGAGGAAAATTGATGTACACAGGCACCAGCCATGTAAGGCTGCCTGGAGTTCTGGAAATCATGCAGCACACGTGCCTTAATTCCTCAGCAGCAAAATGCCCAACAATAAAAAAAAGGACAGGACAGAAATCAGAAACAGACTGGACAAAACAAGAAGCTACTTTTCTTTAAACTTCTCACGTTGTTTACCTTTATTCACATGCTTTAGTCTTACTGTGAACATTACCTATAACCTTCAGATGCAGAACAATGTCAGAGAAGCACACAAGGAGCATGAGCAACAAGAATAATGTGATTAATTATTTGCTTCAGGACATAAATTACAAGTTTTAACTACGGGTCAAGATGACCAGTAGAGATGAAAGAAAAAACTTCTTATGACTTGATGCAGCTGCTTTAATTACACAATAAACTAAAGATAGCTTCAGTGGGAAATGGGCTGTTTGTAGCTACAGCATTTATTAATACAAACCTACATCACCAAGTGCTGCTGAAGTTTGACACACACTTCCTGTATGACAGTAAGAAAATATCTGATGAACAATGTTGGGAACCTCGGCTCCGAATAAGGTATGCTGATGACTCAGGCATCTCTTGTAAACCCAGTATATTTCTGCTTGTGTGTGGCTTCTTCATGCTAACAGAAAACAATTGTAACAAAACTTTGAGGTGTTCAGAACAAACTCCCTTATTTGCAGAAATGTTTTTTTCCCTTTCAAGCGAAAACAGTAAGTTAGTGCTATGGTAGCCTCTTGGCCTTTCATCCATCCATCAGCCCACTGCACCTTCACCATTTGCCTTCTTACATGCAAACACCTGATCAATGTTAAAGTTTGTCATCCAATTAGCTAGTCATTAATCTCACTAAGTAATGAGATACTCACTTTGGAGTCAAATAAAGCTTTTTAACAAAGCACTTTTAAGATCTGCCTTCCCCTTATTCCCTAAATGCATGCAATTAGGGATAAAACGGATAACAAGCAATTGCAGATAATAAAATAACCTGCAAATGATTCAATGGAAATAATAATAATAATAAAAAAATTCCTGCCATGAAAAAACCTTGATATTTTATTCAGTTTCCCTAGACACTTAAAAAGGTGACCATCACTCATAGATGCTGATTACAACTTCAGAATTATTGCTAGCTTTATTTTTTACTGCAGCATTGATTACCTGGTGCATACCACAATCAATCTTCAACCTCCTTTTGGTCTTATCCTCGATTTGAAACTCAAGCAAATCTGAACTACTGACCCACAAGCAGTAGTTCAACTCTTAACTATGGATCCTTCTAGTTTAGCTGGAAACTAACATTTCTTCTTCAAGATTATTGTCAAAAAGCATAAATAGGCAGCACTGCTCAGGGTCCAGAAGGCACTATGTATCTGATGTGAAAATCACAATATATTAAGTAAACTGACAAGAGTAAAAGACAAACTTGCTCACTGAAGTTGTCAGTTGCAGAGCAGCAACATCAGTTTCCCAACACAGCAGGCACATGTAGCAGCGAATCTGCTACATTACCCTGCGAGCACACCCCAACTGAAAACACTGAGAGAGGAACAAAATCAGTCCCTTCAGCCCTTGCCTTCCTGCTGAAGCGGCCAAAATCACTTCACTGCCAACTACTTCCAACTATGACAGCAGTCCTCGGCCAGACACGCCCTCCCTCCAAAAAAGCTTCTTAAATGCGAGTTGTACCACTGTGACCAATTACACCCCGATCAGCACATTCCCCCTGTCCACTCTTACGGCTGCAGCCATTTAACTCCCACACCGACTACACCAAAGCACATACACCTTTATCCTCTTAGGAAGGCAGCACATGCCATTAAAACATTCATAAAAATCAGGGAAGAGGCAACAGTCATACCACCATGAGTTGTGTTAACCTACAAATTACCTCTAAAACACACATATCACTTTTAAAGCATTGCAATTTAATATTAGACATTTCTCTTGGCAGTTCAGTTCAAGCGAAGGAAAGCTTTAGAAGGTATCTCTTTTTTTTTCTTCTTTTGACAGGGAAACATTCTCTGTCGAGTCCTGGCGCACAGTAAGCGCCGTCATTCCTTAGCCCCGTTCCATGATGCACGTTAACACGAGTCCCTAAACCCGGCACTTTTTCACTCCAGCAGGAGCGCGTCACTCGCTGGAAATAGCGTTCACCTTTGGCAGGCGCGGATGCCGGCACTGCAGGGTCACGCCGGGCATGTGCAGCATCTCCCCCGGGCCCACGGGGGGCTCGGCCGGGACCCCGCGCTCCCCCTGCCCAGCCCCGGACCCGCCGCTCCTCCCGGCAGCCTGCGAGCGCAACAGGCCCGCCCGGGGCCGCGGGGAGCGCGCCGGGGCTCCCCCGAGGGCAGCGCCAAGCCCGGGGCCGGGATGACCCGGGGCCGGGCCGGCAGCGGCCCCTGCCGCGGCTCCGCGGCCGCCGGAGCGGCGGGGCCCAGGCGAGGCCGCGGCACGGGGAAGGCCCGGCAGAAGCTCGGCACGGGCGCGGGGGGGAACGGCGGGGGCCGGAGCGGGCGCGGCCAGGCCCGGGCGCGGCGGGGACGCGGAGCCGCTCCAGGCCGGGCCCCGCCGGAGACTCACCTTGGCGGCGCCGCCGGGCTGCAGCACGTTCTGCTCCACCGTCATGGCCCCCGCGCGGCTCCCGGCGGCGCCCCGGGCTCGGCGGGTGGCGGCGGCGCCGTGCGGCGGCGGCTGGGCCGGGCCCGGGCTGGGCGAGCGGGGCGGGAGGCGGAGCGGGAGGGGGAGCCCGAGTCACCGCCCGGCGGGGGGAGCAGCGCAGCCCCGCTCGGCCCCGCTGCCACTCCCGGAGCGCCGAGCGCCGCCCTCGGCCCGGCTGCGGCTCCCGGCGGCGCCGCCCCGCGCACCTGCCCCGGGCGCAGCCCCCGCCCGGCCCCTTCCCCGCCCTGTCACACCGCCCGCCTCCATCTTGGGAGCGCCCGGCGGCCCCGCCGAGCCCCGCGGCCGCCCCGCTCCTCCCCCGGGAAGGGCTCCGCGTCCTCCGCCGGGCCCCCGGGCAAGGCGAAGTTTGCCCCGCTGCGGGGGAACCGAGAGCAGCTCGGACCGGCGCCGCTTTCCAGGGGATCGCCAGGGAATTTCGGAGCCGGCGCTGGTTCCAGCGCTGTCGCTCCTCGTAGCGACAACAGACCGTATCAAAAAATGAATCGCAGAATCACAGGATCGTTCGGATTCAAAGGGATCTCTGGAGATCACCCGCCCCAACCCCGCTGCCGAGACAGGGTCACCAGGAGCGGGTGACACAGGAGTGTGTCCAAGTGGGTTTGGAATGTCTCCAGAGAAGACTCCACACCTTCCCTGGGCAGCTGCTCCAGTGCTCTGCTACCCTCAACAGAAACAAGTTCTTCCTCGTGTTGATGCAGAACTTCTTGTGTTCCAGTTTATGGCCATTGCTGGGCCCCACCGTGCTCTTGGCACCCACTCTGTGTGCATTAATCTTTGTATGCATTAATGAGGTCCCCTCTCAGTCTTCTCCAGACTAACCAGGCCCAGCTCTCCTTGCAGGAGAGATTCTCCAGACCTTTATCACCTTTGTAGCCTCTGCTGGACTCTCTCCAGGAGCTCCTTGAGGAGCCCAGAACTAGACACGGCAATGGTGCATCCTAAAGTTGCAGGTGTTCCTTTCCCTGAGATTTGGCTGGGTTTGACTGGGTGAGCCATGAGGTGATGGTTCAGAATTCCAATTGTACGGGAATGTCATTAACGGAAGGGAGGTTTAGCTGGGCTTGGCAGCACACTGTGAATTTTGACACCACAGATAAACAGTATTAGGGAAGAGATTGTCCCTCTGTCACTCTGCTCTGGGGTGTTAAGGAAAGGGTGAGAAGGAACTCTGCTTTGGGCATCAGCACAAGCAGGGCAAAAAGACTCGGCTGGCCAAAATACGTTTGCCCAGAAGCAGGTGAAGGGCAGCATTGAAGCCCACCCCACATTTTGAATGCCTGCCCAGTGCACGGTACCTGTGTCCCAGTTCCATTTCCAAGGCTGATGAAGCTTAGTCAGTAGGAAAAGCTGCAGAGAGCAGCAGGGTTCTGAGAGCCCCAAGTACCTAAAAAACACGAGCTGGGAACCTAATGCAACAGAGTGAATTGCGGCTACTGCTTGTCTGTCACGCACAGTCTTTACGACTCTGTAATTCAAGGCCTTCCTCTCCCCAGAGTAGATTATGGATCTTTTTAAAACTGAGGTTATCAGGTAATAACATCACTGGAAGATCCCGGACTTTAAATAAAACACAAGCACAGCTCATGACAACCTGCAGCCACTGCTTTATTTCACTGTAGCTTCTGTGTAGGAGATGTTGCAATGTAATCAATAGTTGCAGTTCTCAGGTTTGTTGCCCATAGATTGTATCGGTTTTAATGTTTTTTTCCTTTTATGCTGCAATATTCGAGGCAATATTTAAAATTAATGTTCCCAAAGAATTTATTGTGCAAAAGACAAGAAAGTATGCAGATAACGTAACGGGATCAGAAATGGCTTGTAAATTACTTTTCTGGAGATAGGAGCAGAAATTCTTTCTGCTCAGACTGATGGCTACATGTAAGAAAGACAACAGTAGCAGCTTGGGGCTTTTCTTAAAAAGCTTTTCTGTAGCAGTTGTGCAGGAGTGCCAGTCCAATTCCTCTGTCCACTTCTAATATATAATCATGCTATTTTGTATACATTTTTACAACTTCTTCACTGTGCTTTTGACATGTGCTATGTTAATTCTCATCAAAACTATTCATTATTTACATTATTTGAAAACATTATTAAAAATTAGCATTTAAACGAAATACATTTATCTTGCAATAATTTTTTCAAGTGTTTTCACTGTTTCATTTAATAGCTTTCCTGTGTCCTAAAATAAAATGTGTCCAGAAAGAAAGAAGAAATCATACATTTTGTTCAATTCCCTTTAAATCAGGATAGGGTGACAAAGTATCATCTTCCATTAAATTCCTCTACCCCAATAAAATTATCACTTCTAAGGCCTCCAGCTTCCTAATTTTCTTTAAACTAAAAAAGGTTGAGCAATCCAGTCCCAAAACAGGGATTTGCCATTGAAATGCATAATCTGAACCACAGCCATGCAAATGAGGATTGTGTCGTACTTGCGTATTTAGGGCGTTGCTGGGAACCAGAGGGAGCAGAGTTCCCTGTTCCTTTGGCAGCTTAAGCTCTCTATGAGGTACATTGAGCACAGGACTGGAATTTGTACCTCATCAGAAAACACTAATGGTTTTGTCAGGGCCACAGTTAAGGAACAATATATACGTGCGTATTTCCACAGAAGTTTGTTGGGTTTCCCCTTAGTTGCTCCTCACCTTTTAACAATATTACAGCGTTTGGCTGTTACCAAACATGGTTTGGTTGTTAAACAATTGGCTTGGCCCCGCTAAGCAAGGCTCCCCCTTGTCTGCACATCCTCCTCACCAGCAGTGCTGGAGAAGTGATTCACCTGAAATACAAGCACCGACTCCCCTCCCCCCTAAACTGGTTGTTTTCCTCTGCTAGATCAGTTCCCCAAAATGGTTCACTGACTGGCTGCAGGAACAGCTGTGCTGGCCCAGAAGAGAGGGTGACCCAGGCTCAGTGATGGTAGTTTCATTTCACCTATTTCTCAAATCAGTAAGTGATTGTGCCTTCTTGATCTGCATGCTACCATTTAGAGGGAAAGCCTGTGCCTGCTCACAGGAATCCTTGTTTTCCCATCTTTGCAAAGAGCAGCCAAAACATCAGCCAACCACAAAACACTTTAGCACATGTTTTATTGTATACAAAGATCATGTACAACAAGAAATAGCTCATTATTTCCCTCCATTTTCAATAGACTTGGGTTTGTCTTTAATTAAGTGCAACATTTATTTAGGGCTTTAATTAGACTGTGGCTGCATAAGTTACAGCTGGGGAAGTTGGGATTTCTTGGTTTTCTTTTCCCAAATGTGTAACCTGCTGTATTGGGGATGAGAAAGCACTGCTTTAAAAAGCACAGTGAATGCTACAAACACAGGTTCTGTAGTTAACCTGGACAAGAGCTGCCCTGCATTCACATTTATAAACCCCATCTCAGAGCACTTTCACTTAGGCCTTTTGGCTCTGCAGTAAATAGTCAGCAGCCAACTGACAAACCTGCAGCCATTCAAGCAGCTTTTATAGCATGACACTTCTGAAATCATCATTTGGCAATTACTCTCTGTCACTAGTAACCATCAAAGCAGTGCTTTGGCACCTGCAAAATCTCCTGGTGGTTATCATCCAAGGGAACCAAAACAAAAACGAGCCAAAGTCAGGAAAGAGAGCAATTGCCTTCTGAAAGCCTTTTGAAAATCTAAAACTAAAATGAGGTGGTATTGTTGCTCTTCAAAACACAACTTCATATTCCATTGTTTATTGACCTTGAATTTAAGGTCCCTGACCTTCTAATTGCTTCCTGACAGCAGATGTCTGGCCACGTACCTTCTTAAAGTCAGGTGCTACATTAAAAATAAAAATTCTCAGATGTAGACTCCTGAGTTTATGCAATTGCAGCTGAATTCCACAGAAATAATGGGTTTTACAAGAACCTGGTTAAAGTGCTCTTTTTACCCTAGCCATCTTCACATTTTATTTACTTTCTTGACCCCCCTTGCACATTGATCATATTATTTCACACAGATTTCCTGACAGGCCATAACATTTTTTTTAATGTGGCTGAAAGTAATTTAGAGCTCATCAACTACTTCCAATAGGCGTTACCCAGTGTTTTTCAAGTAGAAACTTACAGAAGTGTTTCAAAATTACTTTTTTCTGTCATTGAAAAGCTAACTCATTTAAATAAGCATGTTTTACAACAAATCACTATTTCCACTGAATTCATTTTAAGCAAAATAATAATTAACATTCCCCCTGGTTTAGACTTTACCTAATGATTACATAACGTTTATTTTGAAACAATTTAACATTTTATAACTTTTAGTACCGTAAGTGTATAACACTCACACTTCAAGGTCTAAAAATGTATTTTGGATTACAAAGTAATCAAACCAGTTCTGCTTTTTTTTCCCCCATTCTTACTTTGCATGTATTTTTTCAAGTGGTAAACACCACCCTGTTCTTCCCTGCCATTCAACTTCTCAGTCATTTCTTGCTTTTTGTTGAAGCAAATGCTTGTTGACCATGATGACAGCCTATCACAACTCCTAAACAAGATTCTCATACATGCACTCATGTAAATGCATGCTGCACTCTTCCTTAAATGAATAATGACAGACAATTGTTTTCTTAGACAATTACATTCAATGGTCTGTGTGGATATACAGGGTTGTTCTCCATCAGGATCCTGTAATCCACACATAAAACTAGGAGTCAGAGTTGATGGGACTAGCACAAAATTCCCATGGTTTGCTTCTGTCATTTTGTCTTTCTAGTCACCCACAATCAAAGGCAAAGAAATTAAAGGCCTCAGACTGTAGTGCATAATTTCACACTGAGTTCTTAGAGTGATGTTAAAATACCTCAGCTAGTTACCCAGTTCCCTGTCCTAGGTATGGAATGGCCTTGGGTGCTTCAAGCTGGGATGTACAACATGCAGCAACTTACAGCATTCTAAATTACTGGGGAAGGCACGTGCCTAATATCCTACCCTACTGACAAGGAAGAGACTTCTGAATGGGTGGGAAGATGCTTTACATAAGGGTTCATGTTTCACAACTAAAGCTTAATGATCCTTACTCAGGTCCAACCATGTCCTTATCACAGCCTGGTTTGCAGCCTTTGTTTGGCCACTCCTCTGGAATGAGGGGAATGAGAGGAATGTGGACACCAAACCCCTGACAGTGTAGGAGGGAACAGCATTTAAATCCTCCATCAATCCTCCTGGGACAGTACTCCAAATGGAAGGACCTTAAAAAAGGAACAAACATCATTACTGCCTCCCTCAGTGGCTGTATTTTTAAATGAAGAACCCAAGGCTCTGCATGCCACGTTGATTCACCCCATCAGCATGCTCAGAGCTCAGCTATCAAGTGCTCTCTGGGAAGATGAACTGGGGAATACCACTGCTTCCCATTTAGGGAATGTTCTTAGGTATTCAGCCCTGGCAGAGTTGAACCATACACACAGAAAGAGCTTCCTCAGCACTTAGCAAACTTTTCTGATAACTGTCTGTTTGTCTAAAAATTTAGATAGGAGTTTGCTCTTTATTTGTATGTTTTTTTTTCCTTTATAAATCTTAATTTTCTGTTGACTCAGCTGTAGACAGGCAGTTTTCTATAGACCATGGTGGGCATTAGCATGAGTTTAATTGTATTCATCCTGTAAAAAAGTAGAAAAGATCAGACAGTCCTTCTCAAATGACCGTGACTTCCATAGTAGGATTTAATTCCAACTTTTTTTTTTCCCCAAGAAAGGATTTTAATAGGATCTTTTAGGATTTTTGTAGCTGAAAAAAATTTTCATGCCCTCAGCCTATTTAAATATATATTTTTAAACCTAATAACTCTCAGTCTGCATCACATGAAACTACTGAGTAAAAGGTGTAGAAGTTTCCTCAAAAAGAACTGCATGTTTACATTTTTACATTCCCAGAGTGGTTTCCTCTCTTTTATATCCAGTTATGAGACAACATGTCCTTAATTTTCTTGAATAAGTGTCTGTTTGGTTTGTATCTTACTACTGACTCTAAGGTATTATATGTAAAAAATCAAGTAGATAACAAAATATTACTGACGTGTGCATGGTCAGGCTCAGACCATCTTGTATTTTTTTACCTGCATATGGAAACTAAATGCTTTCTAAAACATATTTTTGGCAGAAAAGAATGTATTCTTCATGTTGCTTCAGCAATCCATGGTGTCTGACCACATTTACTGACTGCAACAACAGCAGTTTTGTAAGTCAGAAGACATAAGAGAAAACAAAAAAAAATATTTTGTTTTCTTGTCATGGTTTCAACCAGCAAGCGTAATTTGCCTAAATGGTACAGAAGAAAGCTGACAGTTGCAGACCATTTCACCTGACATACATGACTGGTTTTATCTAAGCACATTGTTTATTTGGGTGATTAAAAAGTTATCATCTTACTAATTAATTCTGGGGATGTTACCTACCAGAAAGAAAGAAAAAGGAAGTTTTTTATCAATATATAACAGCCCTTTAAGACGCCTTTATTGCTATTAACCCTGTTAGAGATGCATTGAGGGTGGATGTGGCTGTTGTCAGTGGCTGCTATAGACACAGCTGTAGTCCAACCTCCAAATAAATATGCAACTTTACTCTTTGTGTATTCACATGAGGGACAATATTGGGCTCCAAGAGTACACTTGGCGCCGTAAAATCTGTCACTTTATATATTCTAATGAGATTTCCAGTCCCCCCTTGACCTGAGAAGACCAACTGAAAGCAAAGTCATTTAATATGTTCAACATTTAAAGCTGATCTTGTCAACAGATTTCACTGTGACTCTTCCTCATCACGTTTGGTGTATAAAAATGAAACCCACCTAATAGTAAAGTCAGCTTAGTGACCTTTACTACTACAGTATCAGGCACAGCTCATGCAAAGCCTTTAAATGTAAAAACATGGACAGCTGGGGTGAAACATAAGATTGAAAGGATGACACATTAGCTAAACAGGAGCCTGAGGAGATGAGACAGGGTCATAAATTGCATTAGTCAGACTGTTTGAGAAATGATCTCCAGTGGCACTCGCTTCTCAGTGGGGACTTTCATTGATGATCTTTAGTATTCACTAGTAAAACTCTATTCAGCTTTTAACACAATTGCACATTTGGTACACATTTCCAAAGAAAACCATCCTCAGGGCCAGCTTTACTGCCATGGAACTGAACATGCAAAAGGGGGGGAGTGCTACAATAGCTAGGACTCTGTGCTGAACAGCTACAGCAAGGGTTAACTTTGGAGAGGGAGAATCCATGGCTTAAAATGGAGACAGGAACTGAAGTGCTGACATTAGGCAGTGCTTTTGGGGAACTTGGGAGCAGCAGCCTCCTCAGAAACACAGTGTACGGATGACAGCGGGAGCCGCTCGGAACAGCAGTTCATGCATGTTTCATTGAGGCACACTACACATGGGCACACTTTGCAATTTAAAACAAGCTCAATATAGTATTCCAGAGAGTCAATGAAACAAGAAAACCTCCAAAGGCAAAAACCAAAGGGAAGTGTTTGATATAAAAATGGACAAAATTGAGATAATAAAACAGTTAATCACGTGGAAAAGATGGAGACTGATTAGCTGAGTGTGAAGGTGAGACAGAGAAGATTTATCATCAGTAGCTGGTCAGCTTACAAGGAGGTCATGTCTCATACACTTAGTTTAGTTGTCCACGTAGAAATGTGGGCAAAGCTGTTCGTTCTGAGGGCTTGCTCTACTTTTGTTAACCAAGGCCTGGAGATGGAATGGTTAAACAGAGCTCAGGGATGGCAAAGCATTAACTGTAGGACACAATCACAAGGAGAGACTGTGGGACAACCCCACAATATGAGGGCAAGCAGCTCTCTGCACCATGTTAGGCAGGTGACTGATGTGGAAGCTGTGCAGCATGTAGCCTGGAAAGTGGCCAGGGTACAGTGAAAAGAATTCAATTTTTTCCTTAATGGACTCTGGTCACCACAGAGGAGACACACATGGATCAATGTAATGTATGAATTCAACATCTTTGCGTAAAGTTCTGGGATTCAAAGGGTGGATTTACTTATTCACACAATTATGAGTTTGGATCAGGAATTTAGTTTATTGATTAAGAAATGCTGTGTCAGGATCTTCTAAAATTGAGTTTGGATCTGCACTAGGTGAATTCAGTGGAAGGAAAACTTTGGCTCCGGGATCTTTACTTTAAGACCAGGTGTTATGGACTGTAGAGTCAGTTTGGCTCAAGGGTCACGGATTTGAGGACTCACCTAGAAAGACCCCATATGAAGGCATCTATTTCCTCAGAATCAGAGTTGAAAGGCCCTAGATGAAGGAATAAATTTTCTCAGAATCAATGTCACTTCTTCTGATATATTAAATTTTGATCTATTCTTCATGCCTGCTATACTTTTTAAAGTGACCTAAACTTGGGTTCATTAATGTTGTGTCTTTACTGACAGACACAACATCCCTAAGACTGCCACAGGAAAAGTTATAAAGGCCAACTGAGACTCTTAACTTTCAAAACCAGTACTCTCCCTTCTGTGTAGAGGAGCTTGGACCCCAGCTTGTCATTCTGACTGCTGGGATGCACTCTGCCTCTGTCAAGGCATGCACTTCCTTCTTGGCTGCTTATGATTGCAAATATTTCAAAACAGAAGAGTCTTCCGCTTTCTAGCCCTTCCAGACAGACACCCTCATGACAAAGCAGGAAAAGACAAACTAGGGAAGTGGATAGCATCAACCCATCTATTATTACTACTTAGGAAGTTGCAACACCTTCTGCTTCTGACACAGCTATCATTGCATCTGCACCAACACATCTCAAACCCCTTCCATGGACTTTTCTGGAACCTTTCAAAACACAAGCAGTAACTTTTGTAGTAGCAATAACCCTGATGGTTATGGTTTTTGCCAAATTACCTTCTTTTCTGTGCTTCCTGGCCAATAGAACTGTTCTCGTGGCATTGGGCTGCAGTACTTTGCTGCATACCCAGAGAAAGCAGGACTGTTCCAGCCTGCATTTTCTTCCTGTAGCTTCCCCAGGGAGCTGGGCTGAAGTTACAGCACTGTGGTTCAGAGTGAAACTGCCTTAAAGAAGAGAAGAAGGATACAAGTTTATATAGGTTGCAAACCCAGATGTCCATTATTTAGTTGGTGCAATGTGCTGGCTTTGTACTTGTGCCTGAGTTTAAGGTGAGAAATTACAATACTTTAGCTATAGGCATGTTTTGGTAACATCTGAGCCATCTAAAGCTGGATTTTTACTTTGCCAAGTGAAAAGCTGCAGCAAAACTACTGTCATGTTGCCACACATGGAGGTACCTCTGCCTTCCCCTGTAATGCCTCTACTGTTTCAACTTGGAAGAGTAGAAACTCTTAGTAGTGAAAAACATAAAAACCCCAACCCCCACATTAAAGAATTCATTTTACTAGGATAGATTAACTTGTAATTGAAGACTCAAGCTATTGCATGACTGTGGCAATAGTTTGTTTGAAAAGACTGTCTTTTTGAATGTGTGCATATGTTACGTTGCCATTTAGGTGGCGCCACTTTTTGCATAAAATTTACTTTGCATAATTACAGGCAGTTTTGGAAAATATATATTTGCAATCTTTGGTGCTTGCTTGCCACATATTTTTTTCATTTGGTTGAGAATGTTTGCAATAGATATCTGTTGTCTGTTATATGGGACTAAGAATTGATTTCTGAAATATCATGGAAAAAAGCCTGGAAGTCCTTGCAAACTCATTAATTATTTCCTTCTTCTGTTTCTAGGCCCTCCACAATTTGCTATCAAATGTTTGCCAGGGAAAACCATCCTTGCAGAAAAGCAGATGCTGGGGCTGTGTGTACATGACTGAGATGCAAAGTCCAGCAATTTTCTTTAAAGTGCTGAGAAAAGCTGGTTTGGGGCAAGAAAGAAGACTTTGTGCTGAGAGACGTGCAGGTGCTCCACCCCTGCAGACCAGCTGTGGCAAGGACAGCACACAAAAAACAGCTGGAGCAGTTCTGCCTCTTAACAACCTCAGCACAATTTGCAAGGCTGTCCCCCTCCTTGTCCCTGGGCTGCAAGAGTGGCTAAACTGCTTTGTTCAAGGAATAAACACAAGTTATGAATAACAGCATACCTGTGTGACAGGTGAACTGGGCACTTTGTAAGTAGAGCAATTCAGTGGGAAAATTCTAGTCCATTGAGTTCAGCTCACCCAGTTCACAATATCTCCAGGTTTGAATTCTGTTGCATCCAAGGTAGAAGTGAAACCTTACTGCAGACAGCTGAGAGCAAAAACCAGCCCTTGTGTTCAGCATTTCTTAGTCAGAGCCACCAGCTGTATCCTGAATGGTGGAAACCCTCTGCAAAGGGCTCTTGGCACAAAACATGGGATATGCCAGCTTCATGGGATTCAAGGGGAGCCAGGGTAAGTTTGCTGGCTCATACGGGACATGAGGCATGGAGGTAGGTACAAAGGCCATCAAATGTGGGATATGTGGGGCATTAACAGGGCAAGAAGCAGAGAAAGAAAATTACAATCTAACACTGCAAGTCATTTTTAGAATTCAGCAAGACTTTCATGTTCAGATTTGTATTTCATGGGTATTTCTCTCCCTCCCATTTCTTTAGATGGCAAAAATGTCTGTTTATTTCCTCCATGTTTTGTTCTCCATTTCCCCTTTCCCTGTGCATTGTTTCTTCCTGTTTTCTGAGTATTTGCAAAACTCCATTTCAAAAATGGTTGTTTTTTACTAAGTACCCAGTTATAAAATACAGGAGCCAGTTGTTGCTCACTCTCACTGATGTAAACATAGATCTAAAATTGAACTTAAAATTTTGAATTGGCGGAGTTCTTTTCATGTTCAAATTTAATTATAAAACTAAAAAGAAGAATTATCTGCTGTCCTTCTGACATACATATTTTAATTAATACAGGATATATTTAGTTTCCAGAGTACCTCTCCCACACACAAAAGCCAAGGTAAAACAGGAATATTCAGTTGCTGCATAATGGGAGGATATTTAAAAAAACAAAGCTGCATTAAGCAAAGCATTGTTCATTTAGATGGATGAGTTGAAAGATGTAATTAATTCTAACTTTAATGTCAACTTGTACACATTACATGTATGATTAAGAATCTATACAAACAGCTAAATTAGATTAACTTTACTATGCAGAGTTTGCAACTCAATTGTTTTGGTAGACATCCCAGGCCTGGTTTTACTAGTCTGTTACCTGTACAACTCCTTGGCTTACAACAGCTCTGCATGGTGTACAAGGGAGGTGTTATCTGCATTCCTTCATATGACTAAGTTATTCTGCCATGAATCTGTAAGATGAAGGACGAGATTCTTGAGTCCACCCACAAGAAGGAGTAACTCATTTGAACAGAGAAATAATTTAGACATAGCTTGAAGGGCATTTTGAACTAGCACAGACATGTTCATTTGGTGACAAATACTCCTCTAAGGTCTACACACTCCTACATGGTCTCCTACATAGGAGAACTCCAGCTAATTAATTTGTCAGACTATATTTCTTCTTCAGCTTACAGAGTGATGGGAAATGCATGGATGTGACATGAGAAAAATCTGTTTCCACAGGAAACAGGTCAAAATCCTCAGAGGAAAAAGATAATCTGGCCCATAGATGATTATTACATTTGGTGGGTGTTATAGTCAAAGCACATTGCACAGTGATGAGTTGCACAGTACAGCTACTTCTTTTTATTTCATGTTTGAATTTCCACATAGCAAGGAGAACTAATGAATGGACTCCGCTTCCTTCACACTAAAAGCTTCTGCCTCTGCCAACACCTCTTCCAGTTATGAAGGTGGTCTTTAAAATAAAGTTTCCCAGCTTTCTGCTGCCAATGCTGGCCAGCTCCCAGTGAGACCTATCTTGCAGCACTCCATGGTGACATGTGAGATTGGTAGCAGCTTATCTGACATGTTCTTTAGGCTTCAAAGGTAACACCCAATTTAAAATATACAGAATTTTAACCCCAGCCAGCACCTAAGCACTGCACAGGCACATGCTCACTCCCCCTCAGCGGAATGGGGGAGAGTATCAGAAGGGTAAAAGTGATAACACTTGTGGGATGAGATAAAAGTTTAATGGGGAAAGCAAAAGCCATATGCACAAGCAATGCAAAACAAGAAATTCATTCCCCACTCCCATGGGCAGGTGTCCAGCAACCCCCAGGAACACCAAGCTCCATCACAGGTAACTTGGAAAGACAAACACCATCACTGAACGCTCCCCTTTCCTCCTGCACAACAGCAGCCTACACTTCAGGCAATTGAGAGCCTTATGCTTTGCAAAAGCATAATTCCTCTGAGACTATTGATATTTACAGCTTGGGAAAATATCTTCACCCAGTTTACAGAGAAGGGCACAACTAAACTTCAGTGCTGAGGCACCATTCTGAGGAACACGTGGAACGGCTTCCACACAATGATCAAGCCGTCCCCACTAAAACAAGCAGGTGGCTCAGGAGATCTGATCCACTTGCATTTGTGAGTTGACATTTAAGAATCTTCTCTCCCTTTAAAACCATCAATCAAAAGTATTTACAGAATGATGACTCATTATTCTATGAATCAAAAGTATTTGCAGATTTAGGAAATTGTCATTAAACAGACCTGGTTAGGAACTGGATTTTCTCTTTTACAGAATTTTTTTCCCCCAATTTAATTTTTTTCCTATTTAAACCCAGTATTTTTTGTTGTTCTGTTGCCACAATACATTTCCTAGAATTTAGATTTCTTCTATTCTTTTAAATAGCACATTTCACATTTTAAAAATTTGTAAAAATGGTAAAAATATTCTTTGCTGGACTTTTTAATGCTTTATCAGTTCTCCTTTGAGCAGACTTACATCAACTTAGCATATTTTTCAAAGCATTTCAATTTTGACAGAAATAATGCTGCATTAAGAAAAAGGCTCTCTAAAAAGATATACTAAATATCCCATCTGCTGTACTCATCATACACCTTTCTATTTCTTTCCCTAAATTTACAGTTCCTGGATAGACTCATGAGCACTCAGAACAGAGACATGAAAATGATAGCAGTTATTCTGGAAAGCTTTAGTTCAAGATTTTTTTTATGGCTTCATCAGTTACTTCTTTAAAGATATTCTTGGTAATATTGCTCTAGTAGCTATTTATATCTGAATGAAAAATGCCAGGGAAAAAAGAAAGCCCAGCTGTGCTCAAGAAAATGTTAAAATCCATAGCAGTCAGAGAGCCACTGCAGAGCCACTGCAGAGCAGTGACCCACTGAAAGGAATCATTAAGAAGCTTCCTCCCTTCACTTCAAATATCTTCTTTATGAGAGAAGGTTTTTAAAGCCCTCATTACAAGACAGAAATATTAGGGGTCTTTTACATGGGCTAAGCCAAATGTACCATAAGAGCAAGCTACTCTTAGATACAGGCACATCTCTGCTTAGCTCTGTAGACTTCAAACCCTTTTCATGTCAGCCTGTACTTTAGCACATTAGGTTCCATCTCTGTGGGGCAGTGAAGCTCCTGACACAGCATTTCTTAATCAATAAACTAAATTCATGAGATGACTTGAATCAAGGAGCTCTAAGACCATCACAAATTTACACATATTCACTGTTCATTTAAAGGACTAATTGTTTGACACGTGACTTATATTTTAGCTTGAGAAGTGGCAGATTATTTTTTTACTTGGTCCAGGGATTAGACATTCAGAATACACTGGAAATCCGTCAACTTAGCCAACTCAATTAAAAAAGGTGCATGTACAGCATTTATGTAGTGTTTTGACAGACTTTATTTTCTGCTTAAGTGATTCAGTTCCCCCTGGATACATATGGCCCTCTCTTTGTTATGCAGAACTGGAATTGCACAGAAAAAAGGTGAGGTTATTGGCTAAGTTGCAATACATTCATTAAGCTAGTAATTTCAAATAGCCTTCAATAAATGAAATGTTCTTGAGGTAAAATCTGATTCTCAGCTACTTTAAGCATTAGGCTACACGAGAACAAAACAAAGTAGGATCTGTTAATAAAAATAAACACTGATGACAGCAAAAGCAACAGCACAGCCATTACAGTCAGAAGAGACAGTATCCTTCTAACTTCTGAACTCACCAAAGTTTCAGAATCAAGGAAGGTTTATATGTCTCAATTCCTGTAGAAGAGCTGAGCACTTTTATAGCATGAGGATAACGAATATAAAGAATCTGGCAATGAATTTCAAGATCCAGATACTTAAAGCATCCAGAATACAAGTTTAATAAAAACTAAGAAGATGGAGCAGTGCAGTGCAGAACACCAGATTGCAGGACATTCATCACAAAGATGCAGCAGAATAGTGCCCACCTAGAGAATTGTCTAAATCAGTCAGTGCACCTCAAAATCTCTTGGTGACTCCCTGAAGTCCAGTTTTGAGTAGATCCAAAACTGTGATGTTTTGAATATCTAAATCCTGAATATGGGTGAATATGCACCCACGACTTCAAAGAGCTGAGCAGCTCCATTCTCATAGATCCATGTGACCAGGCTCCTCATGGGCAGCCTGAGACAGCTGTGGTGACAGCAGGTGGCAGGGCAGCAGGGCTGCAGTGCTGGAGCATGTTCCTGAGACCACTCTTCATGTGCCAAGGCAGAGTCGGTGCTTTCTGAATGCACACGTTATCACCCACAGCTGACAACCATAATTGGAACAAAGCATTAGTCAGAATTTAATGTCATGTAACTTGCTTGCTCTAATAATGAGGAAGATTTTGCCCCAAAATGTCAGATACCTCATCTACATTTTTTTGAAAAACAAAAAACAGCTGTTAACAGAGAAACTGTAAGAGAAGAGAAAGGATGGTCTGATACTCCAAAGAAAAGGTGGCTGTGAACTTGTGGCCCACAATTCAGGTATTGGGCTCACAAGATGTTCCAACTCACCATCCTTTCTGCAGCAGCTCTGGAGGAGACAGGGCACAACAGCAGGTGGAAACCGGCATCTCCCTCTCCATCTGTGCATGGCACCCTGTAAGGAGATCCCCCAGCAAGCCTCCAGCACTGAAAAACTGGATCTCCAAGGCACATCCACCCCTCACACACTGCTGAGGGTGTCTGAGACAATTTTCTCTCCCTTCTCCTCCACAAGATTCCCCTGAAAGGTGGCACAGAATATCTGAGATAGAGCTCTTATCACAGGAATTCCCTGTGAGATCCACTTCCTCTCTATGGACTACAGAAGGAGTCCTTGGAAATTAAAATCTTAATTTTGTTGATCAAAATTAGTGACCTACAGCTAGGGAAAGTGAAGTCCTTGTCCTTTCCTCAAAGCATTTCCTATGGGCAAAGCAGACAATTTTCCAAGGATTTTTTAAAAAAATATTTGCAATAAATCAGTAGTTGATATTCAGCTAAATACATTTACATAATTTCCAAAACCACTGAGAAACAATACACTCTATTAACAGGAATGAAAGGCAGAAGCAAGCCCAAATCCCCAGGTTAAGCTACAGCTTCTGGTCACTTCTGGAGTTTTGTGGTGATGATGTATCTCATCAGAGTACAATTAGCTCTGCCAAGATTAAAAAAAAAAAGGGTAAAAAGAAAGTAAGCTACTCTTTAATATTTGAGTTGTAGACGCTCCATTGTATGTAGATGCAAGAAAAGGGTATCATCTCTGTTTAGGAGAGGTTGTAAGTCAAATTAAGTTTACTAGAAAAAACAAAACTATGATGGTAAGCCAGTTTTAAATACTATCATGGCTCTAGTGTATATTACTCTCCACAGAGGACAGAAGCTATAGTGAGACAGCTGTTAAAAGCATCTTTGTTTATTGTTAACCAATTAACTTAGCAGGGGGAGGGATTCCTGTCACAAGGCAGGATATAAGGAAGGAAAAATAACAGTGTATTTCTGTTGTTGTCTTTATTCCGTAATATTCTGTATAATCCAAGTAGCTGATGATGTTATTTTCTTGGCAGCAGAACAAGGAGCTATTGTAATTAGGAGAGGCCAGGCCATTTTCACATGAAGCAGCTTTCTGAAACACTACAGCAACATTCAAGGTTGGGACAGAAGACTTTGGAGAAAACCCAAACGAGGAAGAACGAACTGGACACACGGATATTTCCAGGTCTGTCACGGGCCAGCTCAGGCAATGACACTCACTGGTCCCACACACTGGGTGCTCAGAAGTTGTGATGATACAGCTCAGAGATGTGAGATCAGCCACATCTGATCCTGCCCTCTGCATAAACCCAGTGGCACAAGGACAACAGCAAGGCTGGGCCTTTACTGCCTCCATAACAAATTTTAAATTAACGCACAGGGAAAAAGGCAGCCACCTTGCTGAAATATGGCATATGGACAAATCAATAGGACATATTTATTTCCCAACAGTCAGACACTGCAGATATATCTCTCTTTTCTCATTATTGAATCTGTCCCCTCCCTCTTCCAAAATGAAAACATTTGTAAAATTAGAAAGGGGGAAGGCAGAGAACATAAGTCGACAGGTTTCTCTGTAACTATGGTGTTAAAAGTGAGACGGTGCTTACCTTGGTAACCTTCTTGTTTAAAGACAGAGGTTAATGTAGAAGAAAATATATCAAATGCAGTACTTTTATGTTTTTTATAAACATATTCTCCTTGGGTTGTTTTTTTTTTTTTATTGTGGAATCATTTCAAGGTTTTTAAGATGGTTGTACCTCATTTGTGATCAAGAAATGGTATCTAGTCAGCTAGATCCTAATACAGAGTGACAAGAGAAAGACTCCTGCAGGAGTTCCAAGTCATTTTAGTCCAGAACATTGAGCTCTTTATTAGCAAATGTGAGAGATTAGCAGTCTAGTTTTCAGCACTGAAATCAGGTGTCTAGAATTGTTGGGAGTAAGTACCTGACTTTAGGATAAAAATGGTATTAGAGTTTGGAAATCCTTAAAAGTAGAGGGTTTTGAGAAAGCTGCAAAAAGCAGGCCTCAGAAACAGCAGAACTGTAATTAGAGCTAAGTGGTAGCCGTAAGATTTGTAAGAAGAAAAGTTATATGAGATATAGAAAGCCAGGACAAATAAAACAATGGTCTGTGTATTAATGCTTGGTTAGATTAACTCCCTAAGCTGCAGAAAAGTGTATCTAGCAAGATATTAGGAAGTTCTAAAGTTAATAATGGAGCTCTGTGCATTGTATAGTAAAGCTTACAAGCAGGTATTGTATTCAAAATAAGCAAGCATTGTGTTAACCAAAGGTACATGTACTTATAGTGATTGGATAAAACTACTGTCATTATGCTTTTGCTTTTTGTGATTGGTCAAAAAACTTTCAAAGTGCATTGTACCACCAAGTTCTGCAGCTGCTGCCGAGGATGTGAGCTGCTGGCATCTTCCCATTGTCCCAACCATGTAATGAAACTGGAAAATAAAGCAGCTTGAGACACATTCCACAGCAGTCCAGTCCCGCTCATTATTCTGTACATAAATCCGTGGCTGACAGTTTGACTTCCACCTGGTCAATTCTTCCCCAGACAGAATCATGGTATTGTTAAGGTTGGAAAAGACCTTTAAGATTTTTGAGCCCAGCTATTGACCCAGCATTGCCAAGGATACCATTAAACCATGTCCCTCAGTACCACATCTGCACATCTTTTCCATACCTCCAGGGATGGTGACTCCAACACTTCCCGGGGCAGTCTATTTCAATGCTTAACAACCCCTTCTGTGAAGAAAAGTTTCCTCATGCCTGAAGGAACCTAAACCTTCCCTACAAGGACCTGTATACAACACTTCAATGTCCTTCTTGTAGTGAGGAGCCCAAAACTCAATGAACACAGGGTTTGATGTGTGGCTTCAGCAGGGCCAGTAGAGGGGCACAGTCACTGTCCTGGTCCTGCTGCCACACCGTGGCTGATCCAGGCCAGATACCACTGGCCCTTTTGGCCTCCTGGGCACAGCTGGCTCATGTTCAGCCACTGCTGACCAGCACCCCCAGGTCCTTTTCTGCAGGGCAGCTTTCTACCCCCAGCCTGTAGTTTACTGTACACTCTGCAGACTCTTTAAATCAGTGTACAGACAGTAATTTATGGCCCAAATACTCTGAGTTTTTCAGCAACATAACACCATAGCCATTAAGAATTTATGGAAAAAATAGTATCAAAACCCATTGAAACCTATGATTCTACCTGTTACACGTAATTCTACCTCCTCATATAATTAACATTATCACTAACAACTTAGAAATCCAAATTCCAAACTCTTGAGGGCAAAAGACCCACAAACTATCAAGATTCTTTTCCAGGTTGTTAAACAACATCAGGTCATTCCTGTGAGAGAATCTTCTCTCGCTGTGCTGGGCTCTGTCCCACCCTCGGTTACAAAGCATTTTTAAACATTCTTTCTTAAAATGTAATTTCTCCACTACTCCACCTATAGAAAAAACATTGCAGAGACTGTGGCAAACATTTCAAAATTCCACAGGAATTTCTAAAACTGTACTTAACTTTGGTTACTTATTTAAGTAGAAATGAAAGAGAAGGAGAAATTAAATTAATAGATATAATTAAGGCTTACAATACCCGTTCTTGCCACTTTGCTGAAATTAAAAGTAATGATGATACCATCAAAACTCTGAGATCTAGCTATCCCTTCCCAAACCCATACAACAGTATTTTGGGTCTTCATAAATAACTGCAATTCTGTATCTGTAAGCTTTTTTTCTGAATTCAAAGAAAACTACAGATTTATCAAGGCATACCTCTTACAGAAAGAAGTATGATCATGGCAAGGAAAAGAACTTTCCCAAGAACTGGACTTGTACTTTGGAAGCCTTTTCTGCAAAAGTGGATGACTAAATCTCATCCCACACCAATGAAACGTGTCACTAAAATCTCATTTCTCGAACTAAGGTTTGCACTAAGCTGTTCTAGACAAACACAGAATATCCATATATACACTTTTTTTCTTCACTCTCACAGGGAAGAAAAGGAAAATCATGTCTGAAGAATTTAAAATCAGCAGGGACAGGCTCTGAGAGAATATGATAGGTATCATATTATCTGAACAGTACAGCTCAGATTGGTCCACACACTTCTCAGCCACATCTGTGGCTTTTCCTTCCATTCAAACCACTGTTCAAAATGTTAACTTTCCTTGAGACAAATGTTTAAATACATATCATCTGACAAATTTACAGATTTCAGCTATTGCAGGACTAATTTTGAATAACCTGTGATTATTTCCCTCCTCTTTGTCATCAGTTTTCATGATGCCAATAATGTAAACCAGAAACAAGAGAATTATTCAGCACAGATGGCACAGCAATAAAAATCTGGACATTTTTCATGTGCATGTCTGTCTTTGGACCTATTTTCTAAGTATATGGAATAGAAACCACTACACACTGCAGTATGGTAAAACACTCTTGATAGAAGTAATTGACTATTGCTTGAGTATAATGTTAGGGATCATTTGACACAAAATACATGTCTTAAAACAGGTTATCTACCTTGGCACCATACTTAACTCATTCTGCTTCAGCTGGTACAGTAAGAAATTCATCTGCTGTTTTTAGATATCTCCAATGCTGAGGCTTGAGGTGATCTCAAGAATGAAATATCCAAATCTCCTTTTCCAGCTGAAAGAAAGGCAGGGTTTTAATCTATGGGAAATAAACTTTTATACAAGACAGGCTTGGACTACAGAAATTAAATACCATGCTTCTAAAAGAAATATATTTCTTGCTCTGTGAATGAGCATGTATTACTATTATTTTGGAATGAAGGAGAAAGAAAAAAAGAGCATTCAGAAACTATTTTTGGCTAGCAACTTAGAGCAGTTATCCCACAAAGAGAACTTAGCTAGAGCAGCACTATAAAGATAGCCAAGTTAACCTGAAACTGACTGGTCAAGTGTGAGAAGTTTATATTAAAGGCCATCAATGGCAGGAAGGAACAGAGTTTTACCCAGCTTACCTGCTGAGAACCAATTACTCCTATCAAACTTCTGTATTGCCACTTCCATTACTTCAATGGCTAAATTAAAGCTACTTCAAGTATTGATAACTCCAGTTTATTAATGCTAAATAATTCCTTAACAGCCACTTTTGAGATGGTAATGCTTCTTCACAGCAACAGCTCCTACACATTCTCTCTGGTTTTAAAAAGGAAACAGGGATCAGTCCAGACTTGAAAAGGTCCCTTAAATTAGGAGGTATCAGTTGCCCCAAATCAAAAGGCATTTGAAATACACTTCTAAGAAAATCAGATTATTGAGTCTTTCAAGTTGCAAATCACAATTTTGAAGGGGTTATTATGAAATATTTTGCATTATACTTGCACATATACAGTCTTCTTGTATATTTAAATTATTTCTGATTGATTCCTGGTGTTATAATAATTTGGTTTATTGTACAGCTATCAGATGAATTTTTTTTTAAAAAAAAACCTCTAAGAGAACTCAGAAAAATTTTTGCAAATCATGCAGTAATTTTTTTTCAACTGTTCAGCCCAAATAAAGCTGAACTTCTCACACAGTTATGTTTCTATAGCTTAGGCACAACTGTGCTTTAGGAATCACTGACAGTGAGAGAATTAAGAGACTGTTATTGAACAGAAGTTACGTTATAAACAATTACAACCTTCCAAAGCAGATCTCATCAATAACTGGAAAGGAAAATTCTAAGAAACATAAAACTTTATAGGAATAGTCTCTTCTCAGACACCTGTGTATCTGTATGACTGCACCTTTTTTGGGCAGCTAAAACTGAGCACGCAATTACTGCTGGTTCTCTGTTCTAATATAGGTCATTCAACATAGCTCACAGAAGGTCAATGAAGTTCTTGGAGCTGATTTTTCCAAGTGCCATTCTGTCTGCTACGCGAGATTACTGAGAAGTGAGCCTGTGACATCTGATACAAATCTTGCTACAGATGCAGAAGTGGTGTAAACAAGGTAGAAGTTTTTTTGTAAAACACTAAGTCCTAAAAAAGAGTAAGAGCAGGAGACGTCCTGGTGAGGCAGGGTGCCTGTAAATGCTCTCAGAGCACTACAGATCAGGCAGGAACACTTGCAGCATCCAACAGGACTTATGTGCTCCCTGAAATAAAAGCTGGCCAGTCCCACAGCTCCTCTAGAAAGCCATCTCCCCCCACAAGGTGCTCATTGCCAAATTAGTTGCCCCTTAAGGAATAAAATTATATGCCTCATAATCTGTGTTTAAGCCCTCACTGCTACATAATCAGGCTATTAACACCATTCACTCACACATTCTCTGAGATTTGGGACAATCCACAATTACTCCGCTCTGGCCGCTCTTAGCTTTTGGAGTCACTCGCTCTGTATTAATTACATCATGTGAGAGAAGGGTATGAGTAACCTCTTAGTAACACTACCCTCACTACGTAACACATGCACAGGGCCTCACAGACAGATTAGGGGTTTATGCCAGTCTGACTGACAGCTAGTACTGCTACGGTTTAGGGATTTCTGAGCTAGGGAAGGAAGCAACACCTTGCTTGCAGTTACCATTGACTTCAGCTTTAAGAAGTACTCAAGATAAAGAGCATTATATAAAATCTCATTATTGCTCTGCCTCCTCCTCCATTTGAGTTTCATCCCTTTTATTATTTATTTCCCTCTACCTGTGCTGTGTCTCCTCTTCTGCAGGTGACAACAAGAACATGAAGAGGGACTAGTGATGACATGTAAATAGTATCTAAAGAGGTGAGCTTGAAAGCACCAGGCATAAAATTGCTCTTTACTGGTCTCTTACATATCTTTGCTTCTTGACGTATTTCAAGCAGCAAATGCAAGCACTTAATAATGTTCCTCAGCTCCTGACCAACAAATTTAATAAGAATGCTAGAGACAGAATGAACTGGAAACAACTAAAAAATAGAAAAGCGTGATGAATTTTTCCTCTCTGCGCCACTTTCGTATCAACAAATGCTTACCTGTAACAGGTTGCAATATTCAGGTCATATTTTAATAACCAAAGGAGTTCTTTACACCACCAATGATTTCTTATTAAGATGCAAATCAAGAACAATCTATGATCTTCTAGCAGAGCCTGGAAGCAGTTTCTTTATTAGCCTAATTAGTCAGGCTCCCTCTAATAGCTGACAAGACTTCCTTCATCATAGGAAACTGACTCTAAAATTATCTTACAAATTCAGATTTGTGGTCAGCAATAAAGGGCTAGAACCATATATAAATAATCAAAATAATATGGTAATTTTTAATAGTCACTATAAATCAGCGTATTTTTTCCTTAACAACAGAAAGTGTGAATGGAGTTCAGTTGTTTAATTTCTGTTTTGTAAACTCATTCTAACACCTGAATTCCACTATATGCTAAAATGAAATGTCCCATGCTAGACAAGCAGAATGGTATTTCACTGACTCAAGAGTCACTTCTAACTGCTCGCTCACTGGTGAGTTTTTCTTCACGCTTTCTCTCTCACCACTTCCTAGCTTTTGCAGTATCTCCCTTCATTTTTAAATATAGACCTTTGGAAATGTAAGTCTCAAAAGCATCTCTGGTGATGACATGATTACCACATCTCACCTGTTGCTGCCATCATATGGTCCATAATTAACCTTCAAAGTGCTTTGTTGCTATCTCAGCTTGAGTCATGGAATCCCTAAGACAAATACCATGGCTTGCGTTCATTTTTAGAGAGCTTGCTTTTCTTATCATCAATAACAGATTTATAATAAATTATTAATACCTCTATCCCTTTCAGACCTTCATTTGTATTGAGCAGAATTTTGCTAAAGCCAACAAATGTCTAAGGTCATGTGAAGCAGAACCACATCTCGTGGCAGCATCTTTACTATTTTCCTCACACATTTTGGCAGGCTGACCAGTTGTGCTGTGGGTACAGGCACACTGGAAAAAACCCAAAGTAGGTAAAACAGGTTTTCTACCTATTTACCACCCATATTCCAAAGAGAAAAATGTTTTGAAGAGGGTGAATATATAGGCTAGTCCTGATTCAATGAATTTCCATTTCTCCAACTTCAGCAAGTCTGCTGTTATAGTTTAGGTTGTGCTCACCATCTTAATTTAAAACTTAAGCCTGAGGAGCTCTGTTTAAAAGAACTAATCCAGCTAAGTACACTACCACGAGGAATTTACACGAGCTAGCTCTCTGTATTTGCATCTCCCTGAGGCAGTATTCTAATGGCACCATAGTAAAAGAGTGTTATTGCCTCACAAATCTGACATCTTCAATCCTCTAAGTAGTTTTTAAAAAATAATTATAGGTCAGAAGCATCTGACTAAAGCTGATGACGGGTCTGGAGCATCTCTCTGATGAGCAGAGACTGCAGGAGTTGGGTCTGTTTAGTCTGGAGAAGGCTGAGGCAGGGGGCTATCAGTACACACAAATATATCCAAGGGGGGCTGGAGCCAGGCTTTGTTCAGTGGTGCCCAGCAACAGGACAAGGAGCAGTGGCTATAAATTAAACCACAAAAAGATCAATCTCAACACAAGGAAGAACTTTGCACTAAGGGTAGCAGAGCACTGGAGCAGCTGCCCAGGGACGGTGTGGAGTCTCCTTCTCTGGAGACATTCCAAACCCACCTGCACACACTCCTGTGCACCTATCCAGGTGACCCTGCCTTGGCAGTGGGTTTGGAGCAGTATCGCAGTATCCTGCCATTCTGTTTTTTGAAACGCAAACTCTCAGCAACCGAGCCTACACAGCGCTCCCGCCGCCGGCTCCACACGGGGCCCGCAGCGCGGTGGGCCCGGCTCCCCCTCACACGGATGGCGGCGTGTGAGGGCACGGCACAACCACCGGCACAAGCACCGGCACGAGAAGGGCGGCGCGGGCAGGGAGAGGGCGGCCCGGGCAGGGAGAGGGCGGCCGGGGAAAGGCGGTCCTGGCGGGGCCAGGCCGGCCGGGGAAGGGCGGTCCAGACAGGGAGAGGGCGGCTGAGGAAGGGCGGCCCCGGCCGGAGAAGGGCGGCCGGAGAAGGGCGGTCCCGGCAGGGAGAGGGCGGCCGGAGAAGGGCGGTCCCGGCAGGGAGAGGGCGGCCGGAGAAGGGCGGTCCCGGCAGGGAGAGGGCGGCCGGAGAAGGACGGTCCCGGCCGGAGAAGGGCGGTCCCAGCCCCACAGCCCCGGCCCGCGCTGCCACCTCGTGGCGGAGCAGCCACCGGCCGTAGGAAGGAGCCGCGTTTGGGAGGGCACACACGGAGGAGATCCAGGGTTTGGGCGAGCTCTGAGGCAGGAGCGGCCGTGCCCTCACGCCCCCGGTGGGACCCGCACGATTTGGGAATCGCTGCTGATTCCGCTGAACCCGTGCTTGGTAATTTCCAAGCTGACACCTGCCTGTCACCCGCTGCAGTGTTTTCCAGGGGATTACTGGGACGCCGCTATGTTTGTAGTTAATTCCCTTAAGTCAATTCACCTTTTCCAGAGGTGAAGGAAATACCTGCCTACTACGGATTTAAAGCTTTCATAAGTCAGGGCAGGCTCGCTGATTGGCAGCCAGCCTTGCTGGTTGTAAGGGTGAACACGATCACTGATGGGCTTGTTTGGGGTTGCAGCCCCACGCACAGGAGAGCCGTGGTTCACCGCTGCCCTCCTGCCCTGCCACTGCTTCATCCCAGCTCAGCACCTGGGGACGAGCCGTGGCAGTACCTGGGCGAGGAGGGCTGAGCAAAAGGCAGCAAAGACAGAGCTGAGCCCTTGCGTATGGCTGGAGCAGTCATTCCTACCCCCGTGCCCAGGTGTGCCCCCACAGCACGTGTTGGGAGCGGCTGTCCCGTGTTCAGGATCACCCCAGCACCAGGCAGTCCCTGTGTGTCCTGCCATGCCCGGGCAGTGACCCGCAGGAGCTGCCCTGACTTCTACCTGCACTGCCCTGCAGCCCTGCCCTTTGATCCTCTGATCACCCCAGCTCTTTCTTCACAAAACCACAGTTCCCATTGGAGCTAACACCAGGGACGGAAAACAAATGAACTTTAGCTCGGTGTAGGAAATCCTGAGTAAGTTGGTTTTTTTTTCTTGTAACGACAAACAAAACAAACCTTTGGTTTCATTTGTCTGTATGCAACTTCAGTAGTCTACTGAAGTGCAAGCTCAGCATATGCTTACTGATACATACAGTTTTTCTTCTTTCATTCTTGGACTTTTCCTGATGCAGTCATTCTCAGAGCTCTTCTCTGTAGCCATTCCAATTTTCTCAGTCTCTTTTCAGAGCCACCAATTTCAGCATTGGACACAGCATCTGACAGTGATCTCACCATTGATGCAGAGAAAACAAAACAAACCACCAAATGAAACCTCCCCATCACCTCCTGAGTAATATCTCCTTCTTAGTACAGTGGAGTGGGGCTGCCTTTTCCTAGGACAATTATACTGTCTGTTAATATAGCACTTTCTAGTCAGGGAAAAAAAAAAACTTTCATAATGCTAGACCTGCTTAGCTCCAGAAGAGGGCTCTTATTTCTAAATCCTTACTTACAGTCTTAGCATACAAAGTCTGTGTCCTTTTTCAAACAAAGACCTGCAAATACTGCTTTCCAGCTAATTTCAGCTTTTTTATCCCTGACTTACAGACATCTTGCAGGTATACCAAGTCCTCTTGAATAGTTTCTTAATTCTTTTCTCCCCTGAGGTGTTAGCAACGACCAGGGGCTACCCTCAGTCTGACAATGCTATTTTTTTTTTAAATTTTTAGTTAAACAAGGTAAACCATAGTCTAGATCTGAGATGAACACCTTGCAGAAAACCATTTTTGACCATTTCTTTATCAACCAAGTCAGTGATGTTCTCAAGAAGTTACATGCTGTTTTGATAACCAGATTAAATTTTCATAGCTAAGACTACAGTGAATTTGTGGACTGTATGAATCTTGCAACTTTTGTCCTCCTTTTTTAGTGTGCAGTGCCTGGACCTGTATGATGAAACTTAACAATCAGTGTAACTCTTGCTGGGACTATAACAGGTCAGCCCTTCATTTTCAGACACAGGGTCAGTCGTGAAAAGGATCTTATTCAGTATAAAGAGTAGAGGAGAGAAGCAACACCTCTTAATATCTAGACTGTCTTCAAAGATCAAGCTAGAAATATTTATACTTGTTCTGAAAAAAAACCCCACTCATACCCAAGCTAGTGGGCAGTATCAGGGTATTCACGTGATACCCTGGAAAGTGACCCTGTGGGTTTGTGGATCTCAGACCACTGATAAGGAAGCATTCACCTTAGGAAAACAGGCCCGTTTTTTGAAGGCCAAAGTAATAGCTTATAAGAGTAAGTTTTCTGCTTTGACAGGAAAATAGGTTAGGAGATCAGTCCCCTCTTCCTTTCAGTTTAGTGGCAAAAAATTTAGCAGGAAGCCTTTCCAGGCAGGATCACAGAATCTTTATGTTGGAAAATACTTCCAAGATAATTTAGTCCAGCCTTTGATAGATCTCCATCCTGAAAACTAGATCATGGCACTGAGTGCAATGTCCAGTCACTTCTTGAGCACTTCCAGGGGTGGTGACTCCGCTTTTGGGCAGTCTGTTCCAACACTTGATTATTTTTTTCTATGAAGAAACTTTTACTGAGAAGAATTATTTCTGAGAAAAATTTACTTTATATTTCTACAAAATCCAGAACTCCAAACGTTCAGGAGAACTCAAGTGTTGCCTTGCTTATTAACAGGAATGATGAAACTTGAGTACTGTTAAAAAAACCCCAACAACCCAAAAACAAACAAACAAACAACATTAGAAAGGAAGACAGACAATAGAGGAAGGTAATAATAATACTAATGTCAAATTTATCCTAGCTGACATGCATCTTCAGGAATTGGAATTTTTTATTTCTCCTCCGGGTAAGAAACTATACTATGCTATTTTATCTTTGCCATTCTCTTAAGGTCTCTGATAGATGTCATACTTTAAGAAAAATCATCAACAGTGTCAATTATTTATGAATGCTAGAAAAAACTCCATCAAAGAAGACATGGAAGGCAGGCAGTAAGATAAAGAGCACAGAACTGTAATAATCACAGATGGGTTAGTTCTTAGAGATTTTTTTTAAATGACAAATATTTTTCTTGACAAGTTTAAAAGCCTGTCACTTCACAAAGGAGAGACTAAACTGGCAGATACCAAATTCCTGATAATAAACGTAATCTGAAGCAACTTCATAAAAATCTTCATTTAGCAGCACTTGGATTCAACTCCTTGGTTGCAGAAAAAATCCACACTGACAGAGCTGAGCCACGAGTAGAGCTGACTTCTTTTATGGTGTCTTAAAACTGATTTAATCAGTCCTTTCAGTCTCTTGAGAATAAGACAGCTAATGAGGGTGCCATAAAGGGAATCTTCTCATTTCTGTATTTTAGTAATGCTTTTTACCATATGGAATGGGGACACGAGCCGTGCTGGAGGCGTCAGATTCAGGGAAATATTTTATCTCCCTGACCCCTTCCTTCTTCCACACCTCAAGGCCAAGAGAGATTTCACCTCTCAGTACTATTCATGTATGTATTTGCCTAGTTGATCTCTAGCCAATAGATTAAGCTGCCTTGAAACAACCTTTTTGTTATAAAGAGGGTTTTTCAGCTGGGTCATTTCTCAGAACTGATTGAGAGCCTGCATACCTCAACTTACTCGAAGTGAGACAAACAAATGAAACCCAAACCCAATGGCAGGGATCTCTGGCCAAGGCAGCTGCTAAAGGTGAGAACAAGCAGCTCTGGGGAAGTGAGGGGGTGTTTGTGTGTGGGTGGTGTCAATAAAATATCGATTCAGCTCAGTTGTAACCGGAATAGCTCCTCTGACCATACACTCAGTGCTTATCTCCTACTTCATCATATTGCCTGTACGTGACTTCTTTAATTGAAGTAATATATCTTTTGGGTTGCTTTCCTTACATTGATACACAGTGGAAGACTAAGTGAAGAAGAGAGAGTCAGCTGTTACATTTGTATTCACCTTCCTGATCCAGGGCTGGAAAAATGTGGAGGCACGACTCAGGCAAACATCAAAACAGCTATTATACAAATCTGGGAGAACATCAAAGTGAAAGCTCTCGTGTGCCCTGATTGATTTCCATTGCAAATACAAAGCTAACTCATTTATTTTCCAGTTTGTGCTCATGATTATTTTAATTTAACATGTTTGTCCGGAGGCAGCCGTCATGTTGATGCCATGGTGCTGTGTCACATAAGCTGTGGCCTGAGACACCCCAGCTGGGCATCTCAGTATCAAGGAAATTTATTCATGCCTCATACAAAATGCATTGTACAGAAAAGCTTGCAGTGGTATTTTGCAAAATAGCAAAATCTGTTACTCTGGAATGTTACAGATATTTTAAGAATCCCATATGGGCTTATCTAGTCTACTTTTTTTTTTTTTTTTTTTTTTTTTTTTTTTTTTTTTTTTTAATCTGAAGATGGCCAGAATATACCTTAGTGGTAGATAGAAAAGTCTCAAGATGCACTTACTGGCATGAAGACCAGATTGTCTGCAGATCCACTTGTATTCTGTGAGAAAAGCTAAAGAGGAGCTGGTGGGTTAGTGGGACCACTAATTGTGCCAAAGCTGACAGCGAACTGAAATTTTGTTATAAGATCAGTTACAGGTCTGTTGCAGAGCAGCAATTCCATGGAGTTTTGAAGAGGAGGTGTCAGCTGTAATTGTGAAGAACCATGCAAATACACCCTGGAGCCGCTCAGGAGGGAAAAAAACAACAAAAAAAACCAAAACCAAAATCCTTTAGCTTTATAACCAGTGAATTTAGATTCAATTGTGGCTGTTGCAAGCACCTCATGGGTTCAAGGAAATTAGGACTGGAAGGGACCTTAAAAAAAGGTCGCAGTTGGGAAATTTTCTTAATGGTTATCCAGAACTTACCTTGCTGTAAGTTCAGTAAACTTTTGTCCTGTTTGTCAGGGAACAGTGATAGTGGGGCTGCTCCCAAGGGAGGATGAGCCAGGGGCCAAGGGTAACTCCAACACAGCAATGCCCTCACCAGCTGGGTTCAGCAGAGCCAAGGGCTTGTGACAGCATCTGTCAGGAGCCAAGGCACAGGAGAGGGCATGAACCAGGGCCAGGGCCATCCAGGGACAGCAGGAGTGAGACAGGAGTGGAGACAAGGTGATGACATGAACCTGGGACCCACCTGGGAAGCCCTGTTAGAGAACAGGGGCATGGGAGGTCTGGGGTGTGAGGAGGGGGCTGGTTCCAGGGAAGCTGGTCAGAAAAATTAAGACCTGTTAGTGCTGACAGTGTTCTGACAGAATTCAACTGTGGATGTGGTGATCAGTTATGCTCTTCTGTGGAAGATGAATCTGCTTGTTTTATCCTTCCCTCTGAAGGTGCACTCTTATACTCATTGAAAGAAAAAAGAATTGTGGAAATGTAATTAAAATGGTGTATAAAATTATCCACTCAGTTCTTGTGTTTGGTGGTGGTGTGTCTCAATACAAGCTCGTGGAAGGATTTTGCTTCTATGTGGTGGTTGTTCTGGGTGGGATTTTTGTGTCTTGGCAAGAATGAGAAATAAACTTTTTTGAACCACTTGACTCAAAATTTAGATACATTAACAAGTATGAAAAGCAGTCCATGAAAATTATGAGTAGTTTGAAGTGCTGTTTCTTCTGTCAAAACAATTAGGTAGTTTGTTTGTTTTTCCCCAGAAGACATTAACAAGCAATTTGAATCTTTAATATGGTAAAATCAGGAAAATTTCAACAACATGCACTACAACTGGCCACATTCTCAGTTAAGATGGTTAAACCCCCAAACCTTTGTCATCTCCTTCCATCCAACTGTACCATGAGGCTCGTCAGTGCTGTCTGTCAGCAGGTCATCCTCCATTCCAAGGACCTGGACTGATTTTGTATTTTGATATATATAATAATACAATTTATAAAATTTGGCTTATGTAATGGTTTTATATTTGCTCAACACTTTCAAATGCTCATGAGAAAACCAAACCCTGAACTCTGATAATTACCTCTCATCATTTTCCCAAGCTAAAATTAGTTCAGCTTTTCTTTGAGGCATTATCTATGGAAAATTTCAGAGAAGATAAAAAGGCTCTCTAAAGGCTGAAGATGTGGGTGCAGTTATGTTGAACTGAATGGCAAAATAAATAATATGTGGCTTTTATATTTCAGTTAAAGATCCCAGAATTTCCAGTTTGCAATGGTACCTTGAAATTTCTATTCCTTATTCAAAGTGTACACATAGCTGTACCTATGACCACTAGGGGATATTTCACACACATTTTGTGAGTAGTGCAAACACTGAGTTATTTAAGAACAAAGTATTTGTAGCTGTGTACAGAGGAAATGCACATTCTTGGGAAACAGATCCATTTACAGTGCTAATGCTTCACATACTTGACTATTTCCCACATTTTCTGCCGTATGTTTTATTAAACCAGGAACTTTTGAACCTTTGTCCCTGTAGGGAATTTAATTTAATCAAGGCTCATTCACAGGAGCGACAGATACTATATCTTGTCTCAAAGTGCAGTCTAATTCTGCCTTGATGCTGCTGCATAATGGATGCATACTTTACACTCACATTCCAGAGTGTATTTTTCAGCTAATATACTGTTCCAGCACTGCAGAAAAATCATCTGAAAATTGAAATATGTGTCAGTCAAATGGTAGAGATTAATAAAAAGTGCTGCCTACATGAAAAACTGAAACTAGGTTTCTAGCAAGAAGATATTTTATTAGCAGAAATAAGAAGTTCTTTTTCTGAATTCATTCTCACATGATAAATTAACTTCTCTTACAGTACAGACATTAAATCATTTGAAGTTACCTTACCACAGTTCTCAACATCTGTGCCCTTGCTTTGCTTCCTTCAGTGCCCAGCAGCAGGAGCACTCAGCTAGCTGGAAATGGAAACGAGTTGTTTATATAAAAATAATGAGCCACCTCTGAACTGATTAAATTCTCCCCTGTACACTGCCTGCATAAAGGATTATCTGAGATTACCTCTTTTGTAAACCCCTCACCTCCTCTAGTTCATATCTCATAAGCTTTAAGACTGATAACATTTTGCAGTGACACTTTTCCAGCCCAGATTCCTTACCTATGCATTTCTTTTTTTATTACAAAGCATTTATATTTTGCCCAGAGCACTCACACTGTAGAAGTTTTCCGCATCCCTGTAACTAGGGGAAAAGAAGAGGACAGAAAATAAGTTAATTAAATTAATTCTGCCTGGTACAGAATCTGGGTTTTCATCAGCTGGTGGGGACAGGGATGGGAAGGAATGGGGATGGATGGATGGATGGATGGATGGATGGATGGATGGATGGATGGATGGATGGAAGGATGGATGGATGGATGGGACAGGACACATTTCCTTGTTTGTTGCCAGAGACTGAACTTTGGGGTTGCTTCCTTTGTCAGCAAGTGATCTTAAAGCATTGTGATTCTGGTTTCTTTATAATATATTTGAGGAATTGAATGGTGGATGATGTGTCTTCAGAAAACCATTCATAAGGCACTCATTTTCTTTACATATTGCAAGCAATTGATGTACATTATGAGCTAATAATCTGTCAGAATTGCCTGATACATGATTTTTTTTCTCTCATTGCATGTAGTTTATCTTGGTCAAACTGCATTATTTATTAATAATACTACTGTACTACATCAGGACCCTGTTGTTATGAAGACTGGAGTGCAATTCCATGGAAAAAAAGAACCAAAAATAAAAAAGCATTCCTTTCCCCTGTCTTAGTATTAAAGAAAAGGATAAATGTTTATGAACTGTTGGACTGGCAAGAGAAAAGAGTGAGTATGAAGGTGGTCAGCATGATTGCCAGTGATCTGATGATTCAGCCCAAACAGATTTGACTTCTACAATGCACAACACTCATACTTCTACCTGTTAAAAACCAGAGGAAATTTTCCTGTAACCATAACCTTTACAGGTCCTCTCAGCAGGGGCTTCAAATCAAAAGTGTAAGAGCTGGCATGGGAGAATCTCCCATATTGCTCCTGGTTCTATCTATAATAGTTGAGAATAATCCAGCTCTGCTTTAGAAGCACATGAAATGTGGATAGGGCACCCCTGAAAGCGAGTCCTCCCAGCATAAAGCATAGAAACACATTTCCAACCATTCAATATTTTCTGCACTTCACTATCAAGGAAAGACAATGTTTAGTGTGGTCAAAGGGGCAATGCAAATGAAAAGCTGATACATGTTACTTAGGGGTCCTGCAATTATAATAAACTAACCTGTACCACTGTACAAGTTTTGCAAATGGAGTGATGCAAAGCACCACATAGTTTGGTGAAATAACTTAAAGTTTCAAGAAATACATTAGTACATGTGAAGTTTTGTGTGCTTTATGTATTTTTTACTCTTGCATACTAGATACCTAAAGAATCTACAAAAGTTAAAGAGAAGAAAGTCATGGAAACAGCCTGTCCTGTTTTTGAGGAGAAAATGGACTGCAGTAGGAATGATGAGAGGCACACAGGTGTCTCCCTATTAGTCAGTTGTCCTGGTTTAAACCATAGATGCCTGCCAAGGAAGGTGGGAAACTTCCTGGATGGAAAATTGACCCCCTCCCTCCAAATTGTTATAACTTTGAAATGGCAGGGCTTCCAGGCAAAGATATGGAAAAGGAATAACTGTTCCTTACTAGAATATATGTTTATATATATGTATATATACATAAAAACAAGACAAACAACAACAAAAAAGGGTTTTATTGCAATGTCACACTACCATACAGGGAAGACATTTAAATTTTGTTATTACTAAAATTTACATGTTCTGCTTATGACCCTGTGCTGTCAAGTCCCTAAAAAGCATTTTTCTTTAGGAGTTGAATTACTGGATTAAATTTGATTATGAAAACACACAAGAACTAATTCAGCAGCAACATTTTGATGGCAAACTGAGGTCAATAAATGATTTAAACCAGTGTTTTAAAAATTTATTTCAGTTACATATCAAAACATACAACTCTGTGAAGAAGGATTCCATATTTTAAACCAGTAAGGCTCAGAAGCAGAAAAAGACTCCATGAGCAACTGGTCCCACGTATGCTGTATGGCCAAAAAGAAAAAAATCAGTTTCTGAAATACTGTATAAAAATTATTGAACAACTCGTCAGTCTAACTACAATAACTTCCAAAAAAGAACTGTGGCTCGGAGCTGAGCAATACTTCATGTTGTGTATTTATTCATTAGAAAATGAAGCTTTTGCATTTCTAGCCAGTCTAATTTTGATAGCTGCAATGGTACTGGTAAAATATGACTTGTCTTAACTAATTGTATCTTACAGAGATTCTTTTATTGAGTTTGAAACTGAAGAAATACATATGAGCCACTATTCTAAAAATATCTATGCAAAGACTTAAAATATATATGTATAATTAGTCTCTGTGATACTAGTAGAGCTTTTGCACAGTGCTTGCAGAATCAAGGCCTTAACTCATATTAGTAACTTCAGGTACTCTTAAGTGGATTAGAAGTCAGTTGAATTAACAGATGAAAATATCTAATATGGTTTTCCCCACACATGTGCTTTCTCTTTATTTTAAAAAAGATGTTCCAGTTCAAAAAGCATATTAAGTAATAGTAGTAACCAAATTGATTCTAAAAATATTGCAGCATTGCATATTGCACAGATGCAAATTGGTTTTGTTTGCTGAAAATCTCAGTTATCAGAAACAGCTTTATACCTGCCTGAAAGATCCTTGTCAGAAACCACCTTATATTTCCAACAGAAGCAGCAGCAGGACACTGCTACAGTGCATTTATAACACCTGCTTAGTGAAATGATGGGAACCTGGTTGTGGCGCAGTTAGCTGCTTTTATGGGAAACTTTTCCCAGGCATCAGGAGTTTCCTCACCTCTAAGGGAAGTTGCTTGCAGCCCAATGGTGGAAATTTTCTCTCCCCTGATCGGCCATCAGGGGAAATCACCCCAGACACAGAGCTTTCCTCCTTTTTCTAAATGGGCTGTC
Source organism: Catharus ustulatus (assembly GCF_009819885.2). Taxonomy (NCBI): domain Eukaryota; kingdom Metazoa; phylum Chordata; class Aves; order Passeriformes; family Turdidae; genus Catharus; species Catharus ustulatus. The sequence continues at coordinate 11,347,735 of NC_046222.1, read as the reverse complement.
TGCTTAGAGACCCTAACATCAGTGGTCTCCTTCCCTCGTGTTCAAGCTGCCTTCTGCACATGGCACGTGTTAAGGCTCCCTGCACACATACAGTAATCGTAATTTATCTCCCCATGTCAGAAAATGGATTTAAAACAAAACCCAGATAATGCTGAGGTGTAAATAAAGATTAAATTGGTTCCTCACACATACCTGTTCTCAGTGTCATCATCATCATCTTCCTTCTCCTCCACTGGGATAGGTCCTTGATAGATCCTTTCCCTCAGCTCACAGAAGAGGTCCAGCAGGGATGCTGCTCTGGCTCCAGGCAGCTTTCCACACTGCAGCCCTGGTGGAGTGGGGGACAGGTTCCCCAGGCTCCCTCATGGGCTGGGATGGTTTCTCAGCATGGTAGCTGGTGAAATCTCAGACAGTGGAGCAGCTGGGACTCTCTTCCTCTCTTGCAAGCGAGGGCTCACGAGCTGGCGGCAGGCAGAGCTCCATGGCAGTGTTGGAAACTGCTGCACAGGAGAAGTCCAAGGTGAAGAAGCACCACATAACCATGTCTGCTCACTACCCTGCCAAGAAACTTCCAAAAACTCCCTGCTTTCCCCCCTGCCCCAGAACCATTCCAACAGTAAGGCACTCAGCCACATCTGATCTCTAGACCACTGTCCGTTCACCATCTCCCTGACAACAAATGGGAAGAAAATTCCCTGAGAAAAGGAAAAGAAACCCTAACCTCCAACACCAGTCTACCACTGAAATTTAGGCCTACAACCTCCTTCATACTGAAAATTGATTTTCCCCCTTTCTATTCCTCGATCTAGGAGTGCTTGTAGAAAAGCTGTCGTTCCAGGAGGTGGTGGTGAGAGCAAGCCATTAGATTAAAACAGAGTGGAAAGGAGTGGTTTCTGGTTCTTCTAGGGTGCCAGCAGTCAAAGCTGGGGTGGTGGTTATCTTTCACTGGAGAAAACTGTATTAAGAAATTGAGAAAAAACCCTGAAATCAGCTTTGCTGTCTCTCAATGACTCTGTCTGCTCTGCTTATATTACTTCCTGTGATAATGCTGCATTCACCGCTTGCTCACTCTTGTGGAAACCTCTGGCACTGTGTAACAAGCAGTCCCAAAGCACCAAATGCAGACTTCACTTTGTGCTGTAATCTAATTTACCTTCTTTATAGTGATCAAGTCTTCAGAGGATCCGTGGGAAAAGCCCTCAAAGTCTCTTAGAAGCACAGCACAATTAGACTTCAAAAACTTAAAGTACATTTTCTACAAATTTATTCAAAGCATTTTAGATCCTTTTTTTTTCCTTCTCTGCCCCCATAGGTTAGGTGTGCCTTCCATTCCTAATGAAGTATTAAACTGGGCATAAGCTTAGCATATTAAGGCAATGATGGGGCAATGAAAAATTGCTGTTATTCCTGCTTTGAGTGAGGAGATGAGGCCTGCTGGAGTAAAGTTAGTTGTTTTGGAAATGCTTGAGACCCAGAATACTCATGAGCTGAAAACTCAGTGAGAATCCATGGGAATGACAGTGTACTTTGTTGTCAGCTAAAATTTACTTGAGAAATCTCATGTAATTTAAGGTATGTTTCAATTTTCTTATTGGATGAAATTTACCCTAATGAGAATTTTCATGACAACAAATGAGACTGAACACAGGTTACTACCAGAGTCCTGTGTCTCTGCACATACACCCAGAGATGCCATCTGCTAGAATATAAGAAAGAAGGATGCAGAATAAAGGAATTCAGTGGAAGAAAAATCATGCAAAAACTGTATTTATAGTGTTTTACTTTTGATACTATTTAATCATCATTGAACTTAGAAGAAAAATTCTGTTCTATACTTATTTTGCCTTTGCATTTTCAGATTTGCCAATACTTCTGCCCAGGTGAGCAATTGCATATAGCTACCATGGAAATAAATGAAAGGGGAGATAGCACAGGTGCAATACTAGAAGGCAAATGTGCAGGAATAATGCTGAAGATTATGTTTCCCATAATCATGATTGTGTTTCAGCATTTGGGGCAAGGAGGAAAAAAATACTGTGAGAATTAGGCGTTCCTACTCCATTTTTTCTAGCCAAACTGTGCCCTCCAACCACTAGAACATCCTCTGCTCTGTGATTCACTCTTAGTTTACTCACAAAGCATTTGGATGTAATGAATAAGGAGAGACATTTTAGTAAGCGTGATTGACGCACACAGACAGATCTTGCTGTCTGCCAAATTCACTTTGTGCCTTGCAACTCAGGAGTGGCCAGAGCTCTGTGGTGGAGAATAAAGTCTCCACATGAGAAATTATCACAGGCACAGAACTGGCAGCTCCAGACAGTCAGAAATCACAGCTCGAGCCTCAGAGCAGTGCCACAGGGCTTTAAAAAGTATGAAACTTAGACTTATATATTCTGGTTTTTTGCATTTATGCTCTAGATTTGGAGACTTCAACTTGGTTGTTTTTTGTTTTTGTTTTTGTTTTTTTTACTTTCCTTTTTTTTTTTCTTCCTTAAATAAAAGCTGACATTCTTTTGAAATTTTATGGTCTGGCAGCTGATCTCTGCAAATTCTTCCAGAAATTGCAAGTCCTGGGATACATTTTTAAGAGCTGTCAATACATTTGGTACAATAAAGGCTGGACTCTGCACAGGAAATTTCCTATCTGGTGTAAGATAGATAGAAGACTGGTAACAGGAACATCAGACTAAGATGAAATATGTCAGAGAAAAATAAGAGAATATGAACTGAGCTGTTCTGGCTCCTCTTTTTGACACAAGCACAGGTTCTGTTTCTTAAAGCCTGTAACTCACAGAGGTCTTTTAGGAGAGAGCCTTTCTCCACCAGATCAGGCTTTTCCAATTGTCTTGGTCTCTCTTTTCCCCACCTCTGTGCAGTCCAAACAGGAAGAGACAATGCAAAAGCCACTGACACGTTATTAAATTAAAAATGTTCAGGAGAGGTCAGGAACGAAATCTCAGGGCTGTTTATAGTAGCTTGATTGCTGCCTGTGTAGCAAATAAGGCAACCATACAAAGGTCACCGTGTCTCATCCTATTACATCAGTGCCCTTTCAAAGTACATTGTGTCCCTTCAAGTTGTGTCACATCGAGAGCTGGTTCAGTGCTTCATTGTGATTGATATTCATTGCTAATTTAACTTTCTGCTGCTGGTACATTACTTGTGAACCGATTCCTGTTCCTGGAAGCGTATTTGCTATTTGCAAGAGTGTTTGAGCAATTTGCTGATGCTCCATTTGATCGTTCATGTTTTTGAGAGAGTCACATAAAACAAGTGATTCCTTCCCCTTCTTTATCAGATGAAACTTCTTTTCTAATAGCAGAAAAAATAAGATTATGAATGCATGTATATATTTGTTGATTCTTGATACAGCTGTAATCTCCTTAAAACCAAATCAAAACAAATAAACAAGAAAAAAGAAAAAAGCCCAAGCAAAAAGAACCAGAAACTTTGTCCAAGAAGCTGATAATGGGTATGAACTTGCAGGATTTAAAATGTTGACTGTACCTTCAGCATGGGCTTCTAAGCTGGGGCATTTTTTGCATTACAAACACAGTTAAAAGTTAAATCCCTCAAATGCTATGTGGCGAGTAAAACTCGGAATTCTCCGCTAGAGGACTCCCTTTTCTTTGAAATGACATGCTCAGCTCTCAGATAAAGACTTTGGGACCCTGTCCTTCGGTCCTTGCTGTCAGAGTGGTTACTTTATAAAATGTGTGAACGAGGTCAGTGCTGAGGGACTCGTGTGAAGTCTCAAATGTTCCCTCTTTACCTTTAAATGGGAAGCAGATTTTTAAAGCAGCATCCAAATCAATTAACCAAGCTGTGAGATTGAACTGAAGTGCATGGAAAATCTCACTCTGTTTTGACACATATGTAATATTTTATACATACTGTTGCACTCTAGAACATATCTTCACCTTTTTCTATCATTCTGCCCTGGTTTTGACACATTCACACTCAAAAGTTTACCAAACATGATTCTCACCTGTGACCACATTGTTTTATTTTGACTTCAGTGAGTGTGGGAATTTGTTAGTGCTTTATATAGATTATCGAAACACCAGGGAAATGAAGTGTTGCTTTTTCTCAGCATCCATTTTGGTGTTAACCTGCCCCATCTAATGGGGAAATGCTAATGAAAGGGCTAATGTGCCCCATCAATCTGCCTGTGCCTGGCTGTGTGTCCCCTCTGCCTTTCCTCCAGCAGATGTAATGATTGTGTGGCTGCAAGGTGAGCTGGATTAATCACCTGGCTCGACCCGAACAAAACCTGCTGGAGCTGGTGCCAGAGCACTGTGTTCTCCGCCAGGGAGCTGGGGGTACCATGGGGCTGGCTGGGAGGGCAGGGCAGGATCAGGACATGCTGTCAGCTGCAGATTAGGTGCAACATGATATGGCAGATTTGCAGGCCACTAAAAATGTCATGCAAACACCACTTTGGTTTTTTATTTGTTTTGTTCCTGAAACTGGAGTTAGGTCACATCCAGGCTCCTGATCTGCAGTGTTGGACTCGTGCACTTTCCTGGAGTTCACTGGGTTCACAGCTGTTTGGTTTTATGCAGCTACAGAACAGGTGGCCTGAGAGAATTAGACCAATAAAAGATGTGTTAGCAAACTTAGGTTTGCTTTTTTTTTTTTTTTTTAATTCCTCTTCATGGACATTATCGTCACATGGCTGTTTCCTGTGACACTACAAACAATAGTACTCAGGGGGTGCAGTCATTGGAAATTATGGAGACAATATACTGTGAATCCATCAGTTTGTGCAAACAGTCTCTAAGCAATTACTAAATAGCACAGACTTGATTGAGCCATGTCTACTTTATATATTAAAGATATAACATGCTCTTACATCTCTGGTACATTTATGTTAGAGACAGATCCTGTTGCACTAGTATGGGTTAGAGTCACAAACCCAGTGTGATGATTTGATGAAAATCTGTGTCTACTAGATTTTTTACTGTGTCCTAACTGCAATTATCGAGAAAGGAATGATAATTATTCCAATGAAACATATGAAATAACAACAAAAATGACGGTTTAACATTCTGTGTATTTTTTGTCTTTCGAGGGAGATATTTTTGTATTTTAATGCAAAAATTTTAGAGATGTTTGTTCTTTCAGTAGCATAACAAAATATGTACAATATTTACTGCTAACCATGATTTTCCAGCTTTTTTCTTAGAATTACTTTTGAAAAATATTGATAAAAAGCAAAGAGATCTTCAAAAGGCAGACCTAAGCTTAGAGAAAGCAAACTATTACCCAGGCCTTACAATACTAATTAAGTACTTGCCTTGCTTCTTGATTTCAAGAAGAAGATATCTTTCATTGTTAAAAGGCAAGGCTGATCACCTGTTGTGAATTACCTGATGCTAGATGACATGGATGGTCTGTACAATGGGAAGGACACAGTTTAGAAAGGGATTCTCCTATGTATAAATTCAAGGAAGTCACAAAATTAAACAACATTTCCAGAGAGAAACACAATCCAGTTGCAAAGCTCCTTGAATTAGGTTCAAACCTAGGAACTAAACTCTGTTATTAACAAATATAATTTTATCTGGATATAGCCAAAGTTCCTGGGTGTTAATTAAAGGCAGCAATAATCAGAACAAATTAATATATAGCAAACAAAAAAGACACAATAAGCCATCCAGTGTTGTCAAACTACAGTTTTAAACTAGCTAGTGAGCATGTGTGCAGTATTGCAGAGTCTTCTCAGGCAATGTCTGCCAAGCATGGATGATAATTTTATTATGGAATAAAAACCAAATGGTTCAGGAAGTATAAAGAAATTACTGAAGTCAGAGGAGCAGGAAGAACTGTCAGTGGTTTAACAGGGACCTAAAAAACTAGATATAGTCACAAAAAATATAAGTAGAGTTTAATGACAGTATTTTGGAAGAAAGTACATATTTTTCTAGACAAATTGTTAAAGTTGAATAAAATGGAGATGCTTTTGGACTTGTCACCCCTCAAGGGGACTTCCAAGTCCGAAACTGTAATTCCCAGAACTTTATCTGACTTAATAAATGTTGCATCCTCTCCCTTTCCTCACTTGTATCCTTAGATCATGGTTGTAACCAAAATGGCAAAATATTGTACAGTAGAACAAAGATGTCTTCTACAGTGATAGGTGTCAGAACAAAAATAAGAATACAGTCTTGCAGAAAATAGTTCAGTCATGGAGATTTTAATTCATTATTTGTGATTCCTATCCTCTTCTTGCAAAAAAGGCATCTTTATTTGTGCCAGGCACATGCATTGGTGGCAAATGAAGTCCTTTGCTGATCATGGTAAGTCTAAAAACCTGTTTTCTAGGTGAAAATGTCAAATCTTCATTTTCTATTGGAAGCAAAGGTCAGTGTCTAGTCTCACATGCCTTAAAGTGTACAAAAGTTGAACCAAAACCAATGGAGAAGCAGAATTATGTCATCTAACTGTAGTTACCCACACAGGGTCAGCTTGTTGCTGTTGGTGCTGACCACTGGTAGTATTTTGGGTGTTAGATTCAAAATCTTGGTCTTACTCCAATATACCAGGACTGTTGTTGGCACTTTTAAATTTGTGCCACAGCAGTGTTCAGATCAAGGCTTTCCACAAGAGTCCACCAGCCCTGTAGAGTCAAATGCCCCAGACACTGTGAACCATCCTATCCTTTCATAACCTTCTGCTCCAAGTACATTTTTTGACCACCACGCATGCCCCATATAAATTTACAACAACATATACACCAATAAAGACTTTAAAAGCAATCCTCCTTCCATATCTTGCTCTCATAAAAAAGAGCTCCCTTTACCAAAGGTTTTTCTCTACACAGGTTCTCTTCCTGAGGGCAGGGTGAGAGGACAAGGATGTGCCAGATGTTGGGTGCTGCGCTGTCAGAAAGCGCTCAGGCACTCTGGTGATGGGCACTGCAAGTCAGCGGGGAGGAGAGGAGGTGCATCCACCTAACACCAGCAGCAGTCAGTGTGACAAGTGGGTTCAGCTCGTTTGCTGAACCTTGCTGAAGCCTCTTGTCCCCTGGCCAAGCCACACCATTTGTCCTGGCCGGCTGCTGGCAGTGGGACGGAGAAACACGCAGGGTGAGCGCTCTTTCGCAGAATGTGCACTCTGTCTTGCGTGTCCTAGAGCACTCAAGGGATTAAACAATAGGAATCACAGGCAGAATTAGCATTTTAATGGGGAACAATGAGTTTGAAAATTCCCATAATTTGGCCTTTGAGCACCATCTAAAAAAACTGCAGGCACGGGGGGGAAGGAGACAGAGAGACGGAGAATGTGCTTTGCCCAGACTTAGCAGAAATCCAGGCTGTGTTTTAATGAGGGATGGGCTGAAGTAAGTCAATGCAGCTGACCTTGCTGGAGACACATTTTCCTCATGCTAAATCCTGACATTTCAGACCTGCTTTCACACATTCCATGAATAGATGTCATTACTCATTATCACATTTATCACTACAAGTCTGAAACAATGAGGTGTCACCGAGGGGAAGGATTAAAATAGACTCTAAAACTTTTCCCTCCCCACCTCCCCAGGAAGTACCTGGCATAGGTCATCATATGGCCATGTGTTCTAAGAGGGGAAACAGAAGCCAAGGTTTTAATCTCAAAAACTGTTCCTCAGAGATGTTATTTTGCTAAATCCAAAGCTTTCCAGTATCCTGTTCCCTTCCAGACTAACAGAAGACATTGAGAACAGCTTGGAGAGATAATAGCCAGTTTTATCCCGTACCGTGGGTTTATATTCTACTTCACTGCAGGTAGCATCTAGTACTCAGTGCAGATCTTTCCTACTTTTATAGTTTTCATCAGTGGCAATGAAGTACATTACAAAGAGTGACTTGACCATCAAATTCAAATTGTCATGGGATAGCAAGGGCAAGGAGAAAATGGCACAGTTACCAAAGTGCAGAGAGGCTGAATATCTCTCATGCAAAACTAGAGAGGCTGAAATTACCTCCTGACATAAGTCACTCATGAAGCCTGAAGGCAATCCAGACACCTTCTTTCCAGGCAGAGGTAATGATTGGAGCAGATCAAAGGAGTCCTGCCCCATGTGTAACCTTCCTCTGCTCTGCCAGAATGGCTCTATCCATTGCCCCACAAGCACCCAGGTCCTGGAAAATAAGTTTTGAAAAGAACCTTTTCTTTTCCCTTTTACTGTTTGGGTTTCATTGTTTGTTCAGTTTAGGTTGGGTTTTTAAGCCCTATTGGTTTTTAAGGCTGTTTCCCAACATGACCAGATGCAGAGTGGTGCCAGCATACCGGGAGGAGGAAAAGAAATAAGCAGGAACTAAGGAAAAAAAAAAAAAAAAAAAAAAAAAAAGATGGTGAAGAAAATACAGGGAGTTATTGCTGCTTACACAGCCCGAATTGCAACTCCTAAACCTATTCCAAAATCCTAAATCTTGTGATAAACACTGTGTGCTAGGAATGGGAATCATGCCTTAAGAATGGTTTTCTTAAGTTTGTCTTTTTTTAATAGAAAGAAAACTGGCCTCTTACAAATAGTAAATCCTGCTATTTGAAAATGAACTTTAAAAAAATGCATCAGTTAATAGAATTCTCTGTCATTTAGCCAAATGCAAACTCAGGTGGATAAGATTGCCAATTATCAGTATAATTTTGAAAGAAAGGTATTCAGAACTAATTGTATGCTTCACTTGGATAGGCAGTATATCAATTTGTGTTTGCAGTGCTATCTTCTATCCAACTGACAGTATTATGGCTTCTTTTTCTTATGGACTTTTTCTCATTTGAAAAAATCAAAGCCTTGGTAAACGAAAATCCAGCCTCTCCAAACTAAATCTGTCAGTTTTTGATGCCACTCCATCATGACCAACAGAACAGTCAGGAGGATTGGTAAACTTAATTTTGTTGAGAATAGCTGGAAATTGGTAGTTCTGTACACACAGAATCATAGATCCATAGAATGGCCTGGGTTGGAAGGGACCTTTAAGATCATCTGGTCCCCTCCCCTGTGCTGTGGGCAGGGACGACTTCCACTACACCAAGGTGCTCAGAGTCCCATCCAGCCTTTCCCAATAGTGGTGGGGAAATTGCCTCTCATTTATTTTGGTGATGCAAGGAGCCTGATCATACATCAGAGGGAGAGAAGAGAGAATAAGAAGAGTGGGGGAGAGAGAGAATAACCTTGCCTTTGCTGGTGTACTCCTTGAGTGCAAGCCTAAAATCCACAGAGCACTGACGGATCTATTTTACTGACGGATCCTATTTTGCTTCCTCTCACAGTTTCATTACTCAAGTGATAAAGTGCTGTCTGCCATACTGACAGCAGAAGGGGACCTAAAACGGGTCGTGTGATACAGTCTGGGATGCAAAAAAGCTTTCTGTGGGAATGGATAATGCCCACACACATGCAGAATAGTTTAATAGTGTATTCACCTCTGTATTATTTTACAGCATAAAATGTCAAATGCAGATGCCACTGTATAGGCCAAACAAAAAGAGACATTGCCTGATTTTGGAAACAGTTTGATTTCCATCTACTGATCTACTAGATTTAAAAGGCCAGAGGGACCATCATGATTGTTCTGTCTAACCTCTTGTATCACACAGGCCAGAGAATCTCACCCATTAATTTCTGCCCCAAGACCATAACCCATGCTCGTGTGAATATAATTCCTTTAGAGACAGATATTTTTTTCCAGTGCCCAGGCTCATGACTCCAAAAAAAGAATTCGGAAAATTTGTGCAAATGCCGTAACTGTCTGCTTTTTGTTTATTTGTTTGTTTGTTTTCTGGGCTTTTTAAAAACTTTTGAATGCTTTTGCCATCTTCTCTGACAAATCCAATTCTGCACTTAGTCTGTCAGCAGTTAAAAGCACAGCAATACTTGTGTCACCAACACCCACCTAACCCTTGATCTCTGCCAGTGAATGTGCCAGGTTTGGTGGCAGGTTCTGGAATACAGAGAGTTTTCAGCTCCAAACTGGACAGACAAGTTAATTCCCTTCACATGGTCCACTGAGCAGCCATCAGGTGGTGATAAATTTCAGCTGCTGTTCACCTGCGCCGTGTTCACTTTTGTAATTGTAACTGAAATATTGTAATGTTCTACTCTGAGCTTTATTATTGGTACTTTAGAGCAATTCATTTCCCTCTTTTAAATTGCAAGCAGAATTTACCATGCGATGTATTTGATAAAACAGAATGAAGCTGTAATTTAGCATAAAACATGGTGTGTTATTTCACAGAAGTGTCAAGAACAGTTAGCCCCTGCCTTTAAAAGTTTAAAATCAAAACTTCACAGAATATGCCATGGTAAAGGTCTTGGTATATTATCCAAAATAATTCTAAAGATAACTCGTATCACTACGCTTTGCTACCTTGCTTGCATTTCCTGTAAATTAATCTTTAGTTTCCAACTGTTAATCTATGGAACTGCAATGTACAATATAAATGGGACCTTTTAAAAATAGCACAGTAATATAATGAATTAAAATGACAGTAAAGAAAAAAAAATCTTACCATTGTGCCAGAAATCAGTTCAATATGCTGGCTTAGTCTTTTTTAAATGAAATTGAATTGATGAAGTTAAATGCAGTTCTTGCACAGAAAAAAAATGTGAATGATAAATATTTATGTGGTCAGCACTTTAGAAGTAACACATATTTACCATACATCCATATGATCAAAAATTGGGATATCTTTATTCTTTTTATTAAGGATACAAACAAACATAAGATTGTAGTGAATGGGCAATAGAAAAATTGTGTCCTGTATAAAGTCATATTTATGATAACAGTTTGGTCTTACCCTTTGTGTGGAAGTTTACTTACAGTAGTTTCACGAATACAAGCCGCACGGACTATAAACCGCACCCCTGGTGCCTCGACAATGTTGCTGTCTTTGTCAATAGATAAGCCGCACCCCGAATATTAGCCGCACTTTCGTTCGTCGCGAGAATCCGTGCGCAGCTTTCACAAATTGGCCAATTAGTAACAGGATCGCGGCATAGCGGGCTTTACTGGCTCGGGGCGGGGCCAGGAAGGCTCGGCCCGCTCATGGTTGCCGACGGGGGCGGCTGGGTGGTGCTGCAGCCGCTGCCGGGCTCACTGGCCCCCCTCTCCCGTCAGCACCGCCCTGCTGCTGCGTTTCCTCGCCCTGGCCGGCACTGCAGGCCCCCGCACCGCCGGGCTCCCCCACGCTGCTGGCCCCGATTCTGCTGGGCTTCCCCCGCTGCCAGGCAGCCCCACCCGCCGGCCTTCCTGCTTCTGCCATGCTCCCCTGCACTGCTAGCCCCAGTTCTCCCGGGCTCCCCCGCCCTGCTGGCCCGGGCTCTGCCGCCCCCCTGCCCCGCCCTGCTGGCTCAGGCTCTGCCGCCCGCCCCCCACACTGCTGACCCCGCCTCTGCCAGGCTTTCCCACCTCTGCCGGGGCCGGCCGGGCTCCAGCTTGGCTTGGGGCTGCCGCGGGCTCTCACTTCCGTGTTGGCAGCTTTTAGAATTTTGTTAATGTATTAGCCGCCCTCGAATATTAGCCGCACTTCCGGGTTTCCACCAAACTTTTGGTCAAATTGGTGCGGCTTGTATTCGTGAAATTACTGTAGTTTTCAAGGATGTGACTTAATTAGAAATAGAAATTATCTGCAGAGTTGTTATTTTTGCTGATTTTTTGTGTGTGTATTTTACATGAAATATGTACCACATATTGCACATGGGAGAATTCAAACAGGTGTTGGTTTTTGGGGATTTTTTAAGTATTCTCAGCCCTCTGCCACTCAGTTCTCAGCCCAGAATTTTGTCTGAAGTCTTCCCTCAAGGCCTCATTTCCAGTGCTTCTTTAAGCTGTCTCTGTATGGTCTACTACTTCTTTTCCAGTTTCCCTTCCTCTCCTTCACTAAAATGTTACTCAGCAAAACCTTCCTGACCACTGCTGATTTTGTTTTGAGAAGCAACAAGCCATAGTGTTTTGCTTAAATCTCTTCTAATACAGCACTTATTTCCATGCTGGAAGGCAAATATTATTTTCAACCACTTTTTTCTGTGTTACACCTGAACATTTTCATTGAAGCATAAGAGACTCTGTACACCACTTTTATATTTAGCTCATGAAAGGCACTGGAGAAAAGATAAATGAGAAGGCTCTAGAAAACATGGCACAGAGCAAATACCACACAAGAATCTTACACAGCACTTTTTTCCATACCTACCAGTGGTTTTACTCTTCCAATTCATTGTTATCTGGACATTAGCAAAAAGATAATTCCCAGTACCACCTAATACCAATGCTCACAGGCAATGGACATGAGCCCTAAAAAATCCTAATAAATTCTTGTCAGGCCATAGAGCCTGTGACTATGGGTGCTGTTTATATGGCCAGGTGGGTTTCTTTGTTACTGGAATTCTCCAAGGGATTTTGTTTCATTCACACCACAGCTGTCCAGCCCAGGTGCACATGGTGCAGATGTTGCAGTTGGGCTCTGATACTGCAGTGAGTTCAAATCCACAGACTTTGACAGAATGAGGGAATAGTCCCCAGAAAAAAAAAAAAAAAAAAATGTGTGGGAGGACCTTCCTCTCGTGAATGGGTTCAGGGATCTATCTGTGGTGGACAGGGGAAAACTGTTCCTAGTAATTAGGGGGATACTGTAAATTGCTATCTAAAGATGGTGTTAATTACCTTGATCAACTAAATTGAATCTGAAATCTTCCACACTTGCAAAGGTCTCATTTTGTATCACTGACACAGTAGTAAATAAATAACTGCTTCTCCTAAAAGTCAGTGTTGGATGGAATTAATCTAAATGTAACTTCCTAAATACTAATTATCTATTCTATACCTGGTCTCAGCAGAAGAGAATGCTTCCTCAGCAAAGATTTGCTGTAGTGCCTTTAACACTCCCTTGTAGCCTAGATGATTCCAATCTAGATTCCTATGTACAGGACAATGAGTTGTATCTCAGTGTTGGTGTTTATTTCCATGGCCATCACAGGAACCAACTTGACTGGCTACCACACACAGCCTGCCAGTGGTCTACATGTGATGCACATTTCTGGTGTCCTGAATTGGGACATTAAATTCTGCTTACCTTGGATTTGAGACTTTGCACAGGAGCATGGTGGCTTGCACTGCTCCTGTTTGTTGCAATAGCAGGGAATGGTTCTGCAATCCATATTGATCTGAGCACATTGCTTTTGATTTTCATTGCTTTATCTGAGGTAACAACTAGCTTAGGAATAGAAGGCAGCTGTAGGCAAAAGCTAGGAGAAATACTTCACAGTGTATGTTACTCTATTCATACTGCTTCACGTGACTGATTGTAATTTTGCTGACATTTTTGGGTTAAATTTTTATTAGTATTAAAATGCCCCATCTGCCAGAAGGCTTTTCTCCATGTTCTCACAACAACTCTGAAGTTATTTGTTTGTAATCATGAGAATTGTTAAAAGAAGGAGGGCAGCAGGCATCAGGGCTGATATGGGAAGTGTCAGTCAGCTTTTGGATCATCATTTGCTACGACAGCAGTGGGAAGGAAGAAGAATGGTGGTCTCAAATTTATTTTAATGTGTCCTGCAACCTTGTGATTGATTAGAGGAAAAACAGATTGTTTCATCCTTTTTCCACAATTGGATTTTCTGGTTAAATCCAGAACTGCCGAAGTGCAATAAAACACTCTCATGAAAGCAGTAATCTCCCTAAATCTTCAGATTTCCCCCACCCCGCCTCCCCACCTCATTTCATACACAAACACGGAACAAAATGATGCATAAAAGCAGCAAAACTGATTACCATCAGCAGAGTTTCCTTTTTAATATATTAGACCTTTAATCTTTTCTTAAGTATTGCCCATTAAAATTATTAAACTACTTCCCCTCCTCCTGCCAATGTATATTTTTTGAATGAATTGACCGAGGTATTTTAAAAATGTTACTGCGTTTTTTTCCACAGCTCTCCTCGTGTGTTTTGTAGTGTAAATTTTGCATTTTTAAATGAAGGCATCTTATTGCTTTCTGCAGAGCCAGTGTCTCCTGTGAGCTGCTGGAACTGCTTCTCCCTCAGTTCTTACCAGGAGCCCTGGAGGTCAGGGAGGTTCTCTGGGCAGCAGTGAGCAGGCAGAAGGGCTGCTCTCTCTGCTGGAATCTGCTGGGAATGGGTATGCAGGTGTTTCAGAGCTACCTTTTGCTTCTCCTTCAGGCTCCTGAATTGAATGAACATTGGTCTTTAGACTGCCCACTACCAATCAGTTAACTACTGGCTAAATAAACATTAGGACAGGAAATAATGTCATTATTTATCCACGTCCAAAAGCACTGCAGGCTCCATAGGGGTGGTAGCAAACAGCAGCATGTTAGACAGGGCATTTTCTCTGCAGGATAACTAAAATAGCTGCAAAAGATACTCCAAAGTGGTGTGGGGTCTCAGGAGACCCTTCTGACACATCTCAGGCTTTTCAGAAGGGTGGGGGACCCCCTTTTTGAGTATCACACTCAAAGGAGGAAGGAATCTCTGTGATGGAGCTACCACAAATAATTTTGTACCTTTTGAAAATACTGATCATTGATAAACTTAATACTGTCGTCCCAAATTAAGTGTTACCCTGTATATATGTGAGGTCGGTGTTCTTGCAGTAGGCTTTAGAATAAATGACAAGCCTTTCTGCAGCTCTTGATTTAGTATAAATCTAGTCTGACAGAAATTAATAATGCAGTCTTGAAATATGAATCATGGAAAATGAGCAAGATAAGTTCTTTCACTGAATAAGCCACACACTGACCACAATGACTTCTGCTCTACACCGTCTGCTCTCCCTGGAGAGCGGTGACTAAGAGCTGGGTGCTGTGGGAAAAATGTTTGGGTGTAGCAGCTGAGTTTCTGGATGTTGTGATCTGATCTTGTGAACACTTCAGCAAATGAGTAACTACCCACATTGGAGCAGTCCCACTGAACAGAAGCCACTTCTTCTTTATGTGTTTGCAAATAAATGCTCAGCTTTCTCTACAAACAAAATTTAGTCATTTGCATTTCTGACTGTCAGTTTAACATTCATTTCACTCGAAAAAAGTGATGTTCTTATTTAAACAGGAGCTGAGTGCCACAGGAGTGGGCTGACAAGGAGCCAGCCCAGCTAGCAGTGTCTGAGTTTCAGTAAGCACACATGGAAAGTTGCATCGGTCATTTATTTTGAGCAAGTTCGCCAACTTGGCCCGTCTTTCTGAATAGTTCACTTGTTTGATACAAGTAATGAAAGACGTTCCACTTATCTTAATTGCTTTACTCGTGTCTTCCCTATTCCTGTAATGGCTCCTGATTGTTCAGCCTTAGAAATTAAATGTATTGTCTGCTATTATTTCCACAGTTACCCAGTATGGGCAGTTAGGTAGTTCCACTGATGGATAGATGCTTGCCTTTCACTTTTAAAAGTCTGAAATTCAGTTTTTGCATTAGATTAAGAGTACAAGCCATGTTAGCTGGATTAATTTAGTTCCTGGCTGGCTCTTGAAACAAAGCAACCAAACCAATTGAACAGTGTAGTGAGTTGTCACTAGATATATTGATAACTGCAGTTCTTGTGCTTAACTTACATGTAGATAACCTTGTATGTAATCAGAGAAAGTTTACTTTCAGTTAAAGCAGTTGCTTTCTCTTCACATGAACAGCTTTGATTTAGACATTTCTATAACAGACATGCAGAGCTAATGAAGTTATGTGAAGACAAAAAGACTGTCAGAGATCTGATTCCCTCCAGCAGCCCACAGGACAGTGGATCATGCTGCTCAGGAAAACATGCAAAAACTAGGAAATGCCAAAATTAATGCTGCCCATGTAACCTTAATAGGACTGTCTCTATATACTCCTCAATTCCTGGGACCTGTGTGGGGTGTGAATCAGGGTTCTGTAAGACAGGGGAAATTTAAATTTGAAATCTCCCCCAAATAAAGGGCTGCAAGAACAATTTCATAGGGTTAAAACAAAATATCTCTTATGCCCTTGTGTTTGGAAACACCTGACTTATTGTAGATGAATAATTTTCCACAGATTCATCCTTCCAGTGTCTGCAGTTCTGGTCTGCTTGAAGGCAGCACAATGATCTTGAAAAACAACATGGTATGGGTTTTATAATGGAAAGCATGTGGGACCTGTGGTGATACAATGATCTGGAGGAATTTCTGGTGGCAGCTGTGGTCATTTGGGTGTTTCTGTTCCAGATTGCTCTAAGAGTGAGGCTCACAGAAGGGTTTTACAGCTGTTTGCCCTGTTCCACTTCCACTGCACCACAGCTCTGTAAGTGCTCAGTGTGCTCCATAGGTGGTTACCCTTGAAATAGTTCATTTTTCTTTTCCTAATTTGTTTTAAAAAATGGATGGTTTCATTGACTGGGTTCATGTTGTGTCTCCACAAACAGCTGCAGCAGCTTGGCTGAAGGGCTGGGAAATTGTGGTGGTCATTGCCTTGAAGGGGGTGAGACAAGGGAGAGATCAGAAACCTGCTAAGCAGGCTTTTCTGCTGGAGAAAATTATAATGTGGAGCAAACCGTTCATTTTTATTTGTGCTCTCACCTGTAACTTTAATTTACATCTCTGAAGACGCAGTGCTGTGCTCAAATAGCAGCCTCTCATCCAGCTCATGAGCACATTTTACCCAAACCTCACCTTATCTGCAGGCAGCCTGGGAGTTCCTCCCATTACCCTACTCCCTCAGAAAGTGACTGTGAATTGTGAAGGCAGAGCAGAACCAATGCATTGCTTCCTGCTGATCAAATCTCAGTAAGAATTAACAGACCTTAGAAGAATTTCCCAGCAGACCTCGGTAGAAATTAATTAAGTACCCCTTCTCTACTGGATTAACCAAAACATTCTGTTTTATTCAGTAATGAGAACTTCTTTGATCTAAAACCCCATCCCATCCCATCCCATCCCATCCCATCCCATCCCATCCCATCCCATCCCATCCCATCCCATCCCACGGAATTCTTTCCTGCTTGAGCCCCAGTGTGTCTACAAATGGCAGGGCTCTGGCTGACCCTGGTGGGCTCTGGCTGACCCTGGTCACCATCCCCAGACCAGCCTGGCCCATCTTGCTGGTGTCTGCAGGACAGGGCTGGTCAAGGAGGTGCCCTGGTGCTGCCTCCTGGTCCAAATCCACTCTGCCACAGCAGAGAGAACTTGCACATGTCTGATTTAATTAACTAATCAATTTTGCTTTAAGGCCAAGCTGGAGATCTGAGAAGCACACACATTGGCTTCTCAAAGCCTCTTCTGTATACAACTAATATGGCCTCTTAAAAAAATGAGGCACAGAGCTGAAGGAGTCTGACTCCCAGACCTGTGAATCTCATGCTGAAAAGAGAGCAGGTGTCAGTACTGTAGGTGAGAATTGCAAGTCCTTGAAAGGCAAGAATAATTTAAAGCATTTGTCTGCAGGACCTCCTGGAGCCATGGGGACTTCCTAGCAGCTGTATGGATACCCTGACTCCCCACTCTCATGTCCTTGAGGACACACATATCAACCTTGTTTCCCAGTGCCATGGCTGCACCTTCATCTCTCCCAATTCTCCCTCTGGGCACAAGCCATGGTAGAAAGCAAGCTAGAGGAACATCATCACTGTTGTCTCCCTTTCCTACTGAGTTTCTAATGGGGAACCATGCATTGCAAAAGGTTTCCTTCCTAAACTCAGCTGACCCTTTTTAGCCAGATCCGGAGCTCACAGTGTCACTCACCACCAGGAGACTCCGTGAGAAGGTGAAAAGAGGGCAGATGGCTTCTCTCTAGGTTTTGCCTTTCCTTTTGGCTCCTGTTCATCCTTATCTGTCTTAGAGCATAAGGGAATGCAGAGGTCTCTGAACAGGCTACCTAGAAAATTCACTGTTGTGCACTGCAAACTGGGGAAAAGGATTCCTGATCCATCGACACGCTGCTGCCAGTCCGAGGGCAACGTAACACCGAGGAAATCAGCTGGGATGAAGCTGGAATAGAGCTACAGTGGGTCAACACAGAGAATAAACAGTCACATCATTATATTTATACCTGAGGCCCTTGTGCCTCCCAAGTGCTCCTTGCACTGCAAAGCAGCAGCATGGCACTTGGAAGTAGGAATAAAACCACCTCCTGGCACAGCCTGCCCTGCCTGGAACAAAGAAATGCAGCAATCAGTGTGTGCAAACAGCCTGGTTTTCCTTTTCAGAGCTGCAGGCTTGTAACGTATCACTGCTGACTGTCTTTATTCCAAAAGAATAATGTCAAATGCTTTTCTGGCAGAAAAAAATGCAGACTTTGACCACACATTAACCCCATTAGTACGGTGTTAACTTTTGACTTTAATTCTGGCACAGTGTTAGGGATACTTAAAAGCAGAACAAAATGAAAGGAAATGTTAAACACATTCCTCTTTCTCTTGAAAACGGGAACAATAATTTAAGGGTAATGTCACGAGATGGCTGAAAGGGTTTTACATCTCTCTATCTTGCATAGAGTGTTACCAGAGGTAACCTGGGCAACTTGCAGACAGCTGAAAGAAAGAAGCATGTAGCATAGCTTTTAAAAGTTTAGCCCCTGAAATAGTTTGAAATGTGTGTCTTAGGAGGAACAAAACCATTATTACAGAAATACATTCTCTAGTTGATAAAAATATAATGGTGAAAAAAACATAGAATTATTATCATTAATTATTAAATTTACTATATTATAATTTATGCCAGCACTTTACATACAGAGAAGTCATTCTTAAGAAGCATTTTTTAGGGGAGTAAAACTCCTAAAGGGGTATAATTTTGGTCTGTGAAAGTCTGCATATGCTGCATCCAGAGGTTTAATATCTGGCATTATGTTATTTGCAGCCTCACTTGCAAAAAGTGTCTGAGAAAATTATGAGCCATAAATTACTAATTACATGGAATTTCCAATAGCCAAACGATGGTTGCTTCCAGCAGTGAGATTACTGTAACAAAAGCCAATACTGATTTCCCAAGATTGCAAGATGGATAAACATGAGCACACAAAGAGGGATGTGCTCAGCACTCTTTTAAGGTAAACCTGAATTTTATTTTTCAATGCTTGCATATATTTACTGAAGGAGAAGTGTGGAGTCAGCGGCAATTGCATGGAAAAACCACTATATCCTATGGCTAGTAAACTCCAAATGTGCCACAGGGGACTGATTGGAAGTTACCTACAGCTCTCCCATTATCACAGCACTTTGCATCTCTGGTGACTTTTGTCATGGTAAGCAGATTGCAGAGGAGTGAGTGCAGGATGAAATGAATCCAAGTACATGAGCATATTGTACAAGAGACCCACATTTCATCTACTCCATGGAAGCACAGGAGCAAACACTCTTAACTCTTCTGTAGCTCTCATTATTGTTTTTCCTGCACTGGTGATACCTAGCTTTGTCAGGATTACTGTGTCTATTTGTAAGCACTATAAAAATGAAAAAGATGATCCACACAGAGGATTTTCTCATTTGCCTTAACAATTGAATGGGCAGAGGGTGAGCTTGAATTCCTCAAACAACATACACACGATCAACACATCCAGTAGAGGGACAGAGAGGCTGTCCAGGTGCCCAAGACCTTTGCTGAGGTATGAGGATGTTCCCATTGGCTGGTCACATTTGTCTCACCTCCTCATCCATGCTGGGAGCTGTGCAGGTGCAGAAAGTGCAGAGACACTGGCAGCTTGTCCCTTTGCTTGTCCCTTTTCTTGTCCCTTTGCTTGTCCCTTTGCAGCTTAGCTGCTTCCAGAGGAAGCAGAGGAAGTGCCAATGGTCACCACAGACACACTGAGACCAAAGGCTTTTAGGTCAGTCAGCCCTCCTTCATGGTAAATAAGAAGATCTACCCACTTTGGGTTTTTTTGCTGTATGAAGAGAAGCATTTATTTGAGCTTTATATACACTAGGAGCAGATTATGTTATTTGGATGTTCAAATTAATGCAGGTTTTTTTGCTGTCAGACAACATAAAATGCATTGCTTGGGATCTCTCTGAAGTTTCACATCACATTTGTTGCAAATTACTTTAAATAACAGGGATGAGAAATGTGGTATAATGCAGCACAAGAATTTTAGCTGAGATAACACAGAAATAATGGATGTTCCTTTATAGTCCCAAAATTTGTTAGAGTAGTATAATTTATACTGTAGTAAATGAAATATTAGGCTATATTCAGAATATCATTGTTTTAGACGTTGTAAAGATATACCATAACTGATTGTTTGTGTCTCAGGGCTATGATCTAGGAGCCTTAACAGAACAAAAAAGCAGCAGAAGGGAGAAAAGGGTGACAAAAACATCCCAACAACTGAAGTGTGATTCCTAGCCAAGCATTAAAAGCAAGTATCTCACCACTTCTGATGTTGTCCTCTCTACATGGGCAGCAGAGCAAGTGACCTGATGAGCAAGGTGTCACCCTGGTTCTGCCCAGAACTGCACAGGCACTGCCAGCCTGAGGAAGGCTGTGTCCTTCTCTCCACTCAGCTGCACAGGTGCCTGAAAGCTGAGAGTGCTTGGTACCTGCCAAACACAAAATTTCAGTGTAGTGTTGTTTGTTTTTCTTTCCTGTCAATGACTTCTGCTGCAACCACTTTCAAAGACTGAACATCAACATCTTTCACTCAATATTCCAAACATTACAAAAGAAATGTAGATGCTAAACTCAATGTGTGTGCTTTTTTTTAAGCTAGGACCGTGGTGGGTTGTCCCTGGCTGGACACCAGGTGCCAGTGACTAAAGCCACTCTGTCACTCACCTCATCAGCTGGACAGGGAAAAGGAAAAATACAATGAAAGGCTCATGGGTCTGCTGAGTGTCTGCAGAGTAGAACCTCTCACATATCCTCACTCCTCCCTTCTCTGGCAGCAACTGACTGCCAGATGACTGTAGTAGTTTGATATAATAAAACTGGTAAACATGGTGTGTAAGTTGAAACTACTTTTCCTGGAATTATGGGTTTTCTGCTTATTTTTTCTGTCTTTCCTGTTACTTCCTTACATTTAGAGGAAGAACAAGTAAATACTGTTTAGGATTCCTATGTCAAATAAAAGCACTGCAGTTAAAGCCTCTAAATAAATATGTATTCTTGAAGTAAGCTTCCACAGAGAACCAGACAGTTTGTAGATATCTTTCATATGATTGTTTCAGCCTAATAATTTTTTCTCAATAAGGTTAATATTTTATTTCATTTTAGCTCCCATAAATTCTTCAGAAGCACGCCATAAAAAGGTGACAAGAGGTATCCAATTTCATACTAAGAAGTCAGGGAAGACATTGCAGGTCCATTGAGTTTGCTCCCAAGCACTGATTTTCTAATCATACTTGGAAGCATATCTTCCTTCTCTTCATTAGTGTGAGTAATTAGTAATTAATAGGAATAAGCAGCCTCAAAGAAGGCAGTGCAGAGGCTTGCAAGCCTGGATCTCCCTCAGTGCAAACAGCAATCCTGATTAATGCAGTCTCCCTTCTGAGTCTCCTCTGCCCCCTTTCCACAAGCATTTCTCTGAATCCACATCTTCACTGGCTGCACAGAGCCATGTCCATTGTGCCTCCAAATTACTCATGGCATCAATCCCCACAACCAAGGGTGTCACAGGCTGCTGCTGGTAGCCCCATGTGCTGTGCCAGAGCTTGTCCTGGCCTCAGGAACACTGAAGTAGCCCCAGGTTGTGGCAGGGGGACATCAGCATGCTTATGTCCTCACCATGGGGATACTGCTTGAATCTTCAGCTCAGTGTGCTCTTAATCACAGCACATGGGTCTGTTCTCCTCCATAATACCCGTATAAGACTGTAAATAAATGCAGTAAGTGGATAAAAATAGATATGTGCAATAAGAGGAAAACAGCATTTATTTTTCTGAAGGTTTTTTTGTCCCTTTCTTGCTCTCTTGTGAGTTCCCACCATCTTCCTCATAGATGCCCATTTTGTGTGAAATAATACCATAAAAAGTGTTGGCCCTTAAAACTAACTTAGGGGAGATTGCTGCTTGTTTGTGGATCAATTTCCAGGGAGTAAAAGCTGATGAGAAAGCAACCTACCAAAACAAAAAAAGAGGCTGGCAGCCATCAAAGTCTAAGAAGCCATTTTAGAGAGCTGAAGCAGAAATAATAGGTTAGTTTCCCAAAAGAGCACATTCCAGAGACTGGCAGAGACACACATGTAAGAGGGAGAGAGGATGGAAAGAACCTGGAAAATCTGTGCCTCTGCCTAAAGAATTCTCCAGAAACTGAGGAAATTAAGGCATGGGGATGCATAGAGGACCTGCACTTTTTAATCTACAGTAGTTTCACGAATACAAGCCGCACGGATTATAAGCCGCACCCCCGGTGCCTCGACAATGTTGCTGTCTTTGTCAATAGATAAGCCACACCCCGAATATTAGCCGCACTTTCGTTCGTCGCGAGAATCCGTGCGCAGCTTTCACAAATTGGCCAATTAGTAACAGGATCGCGGCATAGCGGGCTTTACTGGCTCGGGGCGGGGCCAGGAAGGCTCGGCCCGCTCATGGTTGCCGACGGGGCCGGGTGGCCCAGCTCAGCGCCACGGCTCGGCGGGGCTGGCCGGGTGGTGCTGCTGCCGCCGCCGGGCTCGCTGGCCCCCCTCTCCCGTCAGCACCGCCCCGCTGCCGCGTTCGCTCGCCCGGCTGGCAGGGCTGCCGCCGCCGGGCTCGCCGCCCGCCCCGCTGCCGCTTTCGCTCGCCCCGCGCCGCGCCTCGCGAGCGCCGCGCCTGCCCCGCGCCGCGCCCGCCCTGCGCCGCTTTCGCGAGCGGCGGCGCTTTCGCGAGCGGCGGCGCTTTCGCGAGCAGCGGCGCGCGGCGGCGTTTTCGCGAGCGGCGGCGCTTTCGCGAGCGGCGGCGCTTTCGCGAGCGGCGGCGCGCGGCGGCGTTTTCGCGAGCGGCGGCGCTTTCGCTCGCCCCGCCGGCAGGGCTGCCGCCGCCGCCACCAGGCTCGCTGGCCGCCCCCTCCCGTCTGCACCGCCGCCGCGTTTCCTCGCCCTGGCCGGCACTGCAGGCCCCTGCACCGCTGGGCTCCCCCACGCTGCTGGCCCCGATTCTGCTGGGCTTCCCCCGCTGCCAGGCAGCCCCACCCGTCGGCCTTCCTGCTTCTGCCATGCTCCCCTGCACTGCTAGCCCCAGTTCTCCCGGGCTCCCCCGCCATGCTGGCTCAGGCTCTGCCGCCCTCCCTGCCCCGCCCTGCTGGCTCAGGCTCTGCCGCCCGCCCCCCACACTGCTGGCCCCGCCTCTGCCAGGCTTTCCCACCTCAGCCGGGGCCGGCCGGGCTCCAGCTTGGCTTGGGGCTGCCGCGGGCTCTCACTTCCGTGTTGGCAGCTTTTAGAATTTTGTTAATAGATTAGCCGCCCCGGAATATTAGCCGCACTTCCGGGTTTCCACCAAAATTTTGGTCAAATTGGTGCGGCTTGTATTCGTGAAATTACTGTAGTTTTTTTGTCTGTAATGGTAGTAAGAGAAAGAACAATTAGTCCAGAATCTCTTCTGAAAAGCCTTTGTTATAAGCTATAGGTGCTACCTAGGATAGGCTAAAGCAAACTCAAATTGCTCATGTGGCTGAGGTTTGAGAGGAAGTCCTAGGTTTGGAATTACTTCACAAGGGTGCCTATACCAAGAAGCTACACATTGGGGAAGGCAAGGAAAGAGTGGGCTGGACTTCACCCAAATCAAAGACAGCTTTGGAGTGCATCAGTCCAACAGGAGTAACTAAACCACTGACACCAGGCTACACAGCCTGTCCTTATTTCTTTCTGCCCTTCCCTAACTGGCCTTGTCCTCATTAAGAAATGAGATGCTCATTCACCTTTGGGTGGATCTTGTGTTTCTGCATTCACAGGCTGCACATGATGATCCTGCCATTGAGCTGCTTTGCCCCACTCCTGCTCTTTGGAGCCCAGGCTGGAATTCAGTGGAAGTTCAGAGGAGCTGAGATGCACTCAGATCCACTCTGCTGGCTCCCATGCAGGCTGAAAATAGGAAACAAAAACAGCCCACGACCTATAGATCAGTCAGTGGGGTACAAATGGTGCTCAAAACCTCAAACTTGCTGTGGGCTCAATTGCATCTTGAATGAGCATCTAATTAGCAACCATTAAAACCTTGAAACCTGCTGAAAGACATGCTAAAAAAGCCTTTGTCCCACATTGTTCTTCCCAGATCTCTCTCAAGAGAGTTGCTTTCTAAGAATCTCCAACCACAAAAGCCTGTTTTCCTGCTGATATTTTGCAGACAAGCATTTCTGAGTTTGCAACTGATGTCAGACCCCTCAGATGTGTCTGTGTATAGGATGGAAAGCCAAACTCTTTAATCTTGAGAGTGGTATTGCATGAGTTGAGGGTTGTGCTTCTGACTTTTATTTCATTACCAGTCGGCCAAGTTGATCTAGCTGATGAAAACTGGCAGCTCCTTCTCTCAGAATCTTGAGGATTATAGTTATGTACCACTTAAAGTTGCTTCTGACAGATTTGTCTCCATATGGTCACGCTTCATGCCAACATGAGATACTTTGTTAAGAATTTGTAGGTATTGCAGCCAATACATGCCTAAATCCAGCCACACTTTCTATAATGCTTGTCTGTTTAATATCCACTGGTGTACTCCATGTTTGTATCAAAGCTCTCTCTTGCCATCCATGTTACCTTGATAATTAGATTATTAATATGCTATGACCATTAATTAGTATGATTTTCTTTAGTATAATTTCTCTCTTGCCTCTATAAATCGTCTGTTGTCAGATGCTTGCCATAAATTGTTCGCATCACTGATTAAAGTCTGGCCTGCTTTTTTGGCATAGAAACCTGGGAAAATCCTTTTTCATACTCATAGAAATAGAAACCTTAGTTGCTTCAGCAATAGTTCTGGGGTTTGGTTATAAAGCAGTGGCTGAAACCAATTAATATGGTTAATATAAAACTGACTTGGTGTCTTTGGAATCTCAAGGGAAGAAGGTCAAGCTCTAAGTAGCATTGATATCAATTACAAAAACTAAATATTTTCTTATTTGGAGTAACAAGGCATTTTTTGTCACCATTCTTGCCTATCACATTTCAAAATGAAGATATCCTTATTACATTGCATTTGGCCAATAATACTTGAGACATCCTGATTTTTTTTTAATTCAATGGTCATCATTTTATTGTCACTCTGGCAGTATTTATTTTTCACTGCTGGAATATAGCCATGCTCAAAATTTAATGCACAAATTTGTTGCTGCCTTTAATTTTAAATACTTTGGTGCCTTAGTGTTTTACAAGGTACACAACAAACCCAATTATCAATTACATTAAGACATTTTTTTTTTTTTTTTAGCCCCACTTCTATCTAAAAGGACCTTAAATATTATGGAAAGAGTTCTCTGAGAATAAATAACTCCTGCATGAAAAGCCCTGTTAGCAGCACAAGAGCTCTAACTCTCTGGCCCTGCCTGTCAGGAGGGAAATACAAAGACAGGAATTTTTATGCTATACAAGTTCTTTGCTTTGCATGACTGTTAATAGGTCATGGGAATCAGAACCTTTGGTGCCTCAAATTCATGGCACAAGCATATTCAGCTGAGTGCAGAAAGTACAGACATTTCACATTGAGAAGTTGGCTACCACAGACATTCATTATTATTATTATTATTATTATTATTATTATTGTGGGGTTTTTTTAAGAACTGTAATTTGTGGGGTAGTTTTCATACTCCTGACAAGATCAGCACAAAGGTACCCGACTTTGGTATTCTGAAAATAAGACAAGGCCTTCTTTTCCTTTCTTGCTCTGGCTTGGTGGGTGCAATGCATCCCAGCCATTCAGAATGCATTCAGCACACCATTATTCTCTAATAATCACCTGTAGTCCTTAGTGTCTAGTGAGAAATTAAAGACTTATGCTTTAGGGTATGCCCAGGTTAGCTTCTTCAAATGCAAATGTTTCAAAGATCTGAATGTGATCTACATTCATCATTTCTTGATTTCAAAGTCTTTTATTTGGAAGCACTTTTGCCAGGCTTTACAATTTGTATGGCTATCATGCATTTTGCCAGCAAGCCTGATTTAGAAGATCTTCACTCTAACAAAAAATCTACAAAAGAAACAAATTTAAGATGTCGATTTTTTCCCTTGGCTACTCCATCATATTCTCTTTGATCCTATTTGGATTCTTTTCTTGCTGAGAATAGTACTGTCATGCATCCAAATACCATGATCGTAGGTGCATACAAATATTTTAAATGAAAATAACCAATACTTGTAGTCAGTAGTTGCAAAATATGGAATGAAGATGATATGCTTTGGCCAATGATCACAGGAAAATTTCTAATGAAATGTTATGCAGTTTCTGAAATTGGTGGAAAACAGGGCTAGGAGGTTTAGAATTTGAGGGGTTTTTGAGGGTTTAAGATGCTGCCTTAAAAGTGGATATGCAGCTGTCAAGACAGAGTCTGTGGGCAGATAAGTCAGTATGGCTGAGATGGGAGCCTGTTGGTCCACAGCACTGACATGTTCGAAAGCAATATCATTCTATCCCCCAGGAGAGTAATTTATAACAAGCAAGCAAAAATTCAAAGCCTACTTCTCTTAATCTGTCCTATAGAACTAGACTTGAAGACCAAGAGGTGCAAGAATCACTTCTGTTTTGATCTGTGAGCTCTGTGGTGCAGAGGGTCCTGCTGTCAGAAGAAAGATCAGCATTTTCAAACACTTTTTTTCAGATAGTACCAAAATTCATATTGACTAGAGACCACAGTGAACCTTGACTGTGCCATTTTCCAACTTTTTTTAGTACTTTACTTTGCACTTCAATTTTAATTATAGTTGTTACTGTTTAACCCCAGCCAGGATCCAGGTCCCACACACTCATTCCCTCACCAGTGGCATCAGGGAGAGAATCAGAAGAGTAAAAGCCAGAAAACTTGTAGGATGAGACAAGAACAATTTAATAGGGAAAACTGAAGGCACACACACATATAAGCAGAACGACAGTTACTTGGGAATACAAAACACCAGCACTCCAAACATCCCTCCTTCTCCCTTTCCCTCTGTGAAAGCCCTGCTCAGCAATAACAGAAACATCTCTATGTTATCAACCCTGTGTTCAGCACAAATTTGAAAGACAGCCCCACACCAGTCATGGTGAAGAAAATTAACTCTGCTGCAAACAAAACCTACACAGCAGTGAAATTGCATCACTTGGATGCCTTATTTCTTAGGAATATTTCAAGTAAGGTTAAAATGTTGATTTGTATATATGATGTACATGTTCAAGAGAAGGAAATGTGTTCAACTTGTGGCTCAACTGTAGCAGAAGAGAGTTTTAGAGAAAAAAAAAAAGACACTTCTGATGCTTGAAGGTGTTTTTGGATTTTTTGCTGGTTATCAAAGCTTTACAAACAAACTGTGAAGCTGAAGGAGATTTGTAATGAGAAAATCTGAAGAGTCTTACCATGGAATGTATTAACTAGCCTGACTACCAGGGAGGGTGCAATTTCTCTGCCCCAGTCCTGTGAAAGTTTCCTGCACCACTAGAATGAAGGCTAGCAGCTAGAACATGCCTTGCAGCAGCCCTGACCAGCCATGATTCAGGGATCCGAGCCGTCACCGGCTGGATCACCAGGCAAGGCAGATCTAAGCCAGTTCACAAATGAGCACAGGGAGGCATAGCCAAATTAGCAAAAGCATGCAGTGGTGATTTTCTGCCAGCACGTGTCACTGGTATTCTAGACAGCTCCCTGCTTGTCTGCCCTGTGCATACCAGGCCACCAGCCCTGCCTCACGGCAGGAATATTTTGGGGCAGTTCGCTTAGACAGGGCCAGCTTTCCTTTTCCAAGGTCAACTGGTGACCCAGGAAATAGCTTTGTAAAAAGTGCCATGCCACAGGCAGGCCAAAATGCCCCGGGAATCTTGGCATTACAAGTACCCATGTGCTATTTTTGCCTGTCTCTTGAGCAACAGAAATAGCAGCAGCAGCAGCGTGTGTCCGTGCCCGGCAGGACCAGGACAGGGATAGGGCTGAACTGAGGCTTGGCATCAGCTCCCTGCCCACTGTGGGCCACATGGAGAAGGCAAGCAGGGACCAGCACACACAGGTGTGTTCTGCAAGAGCTCCAAGGCAAGGCAGGGAAAGGTCAAGCAGAGCTGGTGTGTATGGGTGCCCCATCCAGCTGGGTTTGGCCTTGGGCTTGGTTCTGGCTAGACTGCAATGGCATCTGCTGGGACTGCTGCATGTAGACATAATGGCCAAGATTTGATCTCAGTGTCCAAAGAGAAAGATGCTACAGAGCTCTGGAGCCTGCACTGAAGGGTAGGCAAGAATTTTGGTGAAAACAGACAAAATGGAGGGGTGAAAAGCTTGCAACCTTTGGCTATGCTGATAGAGAAAGGTAGTGTGCATCTTTTCATCAGTCCTCTCAGAATGGATTTGAACTAGAAAAGTCCTTTCTTTTATGTCATTTTGGATATGGAAAACATAAAACTGACTTTCTGGCTTAGGGGAACCCTACCTAGCTGCGATTGAGCTGTCAATGCTCAATGCTGCTTGCCTCCTGCATGTTGGACTGTGAACTGCTGCCAGTGAATAACCTGCAAATATTTACTGATGCATCCTTTGCTGCAAGAAATAAGCTGTCTGCAGCTGGGCTGCTGTGTCTCAGACCAGTGTAGCTAGACCTGGCAGAGGTCACCTCTGACTCCTGCTCAAGCAATACAGATTTTTAAGCAATCTCTTAGTGCATTTGTTCCCAAAAATATGAAAACATAGGATAGAAGAGAAAAATAAGAGCTGCTCCAAATCAACTGGTGCCACTGAAGCATAATCAGCTCACCAGTCCTGCCCATAGGACCAAAGATACACATGAAAACTAATAGCAGCATAAGCATATAGGTACTGCTGGAAACAAGCAGGGACTATTTCTCCCAGACTTACAAAACAGGACAGCCTAATTCTCAACTTTCTGAAGCCTAAGTGTCTGGAAATTCCAAAATTAGAGATGTGAAAGTGGTGTGTAAGAAAATTTAGAAACATTTTATAAATACCTGTGTTTGCATGTCTTATTTGTGATCTAAATGGTATTTAACCAGAAATCATGGCAACACCAAGGACTAATGAGAAGGTCATTCTGGGGCCATGTATTTTGTCCATGTAATACTGGTGGTTAGGAGGCAGTGTGAAACACTTATGTCTGCTTCATATTTTATGCCTTGTAGAAAGGCCAGGATGTTATGAAAGAATTAGTGACTTGGCATAGCTTTTAGACTTAAGAGATGTTTTCATATGCTGCATAGCCAGGAGGCAACTTAAAGAAAGGGCTTAAATCTTACAAAACAAACAAAATAAGACAAAATCCAAACACAAACCTGAAAACAAAGGAAGAATTCTATTAAAAAATAGAGGAACCAGTGGTGATCATTGTAACTATTCACAATAGTTAAAATCAGGATATATTTCAAACCATATACACATGCAATTAAAGTTGTTCCCTGGTCTGGAGATGATGCAGGTTTGGATTTCATGGCAATCAGGTGGTATAACTAGGATCTTGTTCTGTAGAAGAGTTCCTAAGGGCTTAGAGTAGGTTTCCCTCAGTCTTCACTGTTCAAAACATTCTGTTTCATGTGCAAAACATGGACAATTTTTGATCAAGTTACTAATTCTATCTCTTGGTTTTTATGTTACTCACATGGGATCACACCTGGAAGTTTTCACGCACCATGGCTGAATCACCACAAGCACCAATTCTCCAGACCTGGGCAAGTTGAACCCTTTTATAGGTTTCATGCCCCTTCTGGGTTTCCTTCCTATGAAGGCAGAGATGGGAGACAAAATTTCACATTCTGCACTCAGTGTTTGTAACATGGCTGTGATGTGTGCCTGGAGCTGGGAAGTATTTCTGAGTCCCACCACAGCTCATCCCTGTGCCCAATCCTACAGACAACAGAGGCTGGTAGCACCATCCCAAGGGCAGGCACTACCTAATCCAGGCAGGAGAACTGAGCCCTGGATCTTCTCCTGCAGGGTCTAGGCCTCTCTTGGCTCCTTACTGGACACACAGGAGGACCACATGGAACTGGAAGCAGGCAAACCCATTGCCAGAGCTGGCATGGGGATGGGCAGGCAGAATGCATGAGGAAGGGGAATGGCAGGGAGAGAAGGAGGTCACATCCCCCTTGGCTGTCCTGCTAAATCCACACCTGAGTTTCATTACATTATTGCCTTACAGCTGATATCTCATTATGGAAGCTCACAGAAGGCCTGGACTTTTGAACCCAAGAGCAAAGGTCAATTTTTCCCACTAAATCAAGGTGGCAGAGGAAACATATGGTCCATGGTGGATCCCTCCTCCCTGTCCTGATTTATTAGAAACCAAGAATTGATTTTTTAGGAACAACAGTCTTTGCATTTGTTTTCTCTGTATTTGGTATTTGGAATCTCTCTAAAAAAAAACCCAGACCAAAACCAAACCCAAAAAAACCCCAACCTAGAGTCCCCAGTAAGCCTTTATACACAGGTTTCTATTTAGGTACCTGATATTCTGAACTTTTTTACTTCAGAAATCATTTTAAGCTGTCGTCCCTGACATTGCCTTCTGTTGAACTCTGTTACAGTCCTTTCTTGTAATCCCTCTACATTTTAGTGACTTTTCATCCTCTATCCATATTCCATTGTGATTGCTTTTGGCTCAGATCCTGCACTAACATGGTCAAGAAATGCAAACATGATAGGGGAAAAAACCCCATAGGTGAGCTAAAAGTCCTCCTCTGGGTAATTTGTATGCTCTTTCCAGCTAACTGTAATAGCATCAAATTGAAGTGATAAGGATACTGCTAAAATTGCTTTAATTAACGTCAGTTTTACAGCCATAAATCATTATTAATTCCCATGTTAAATTTTGGAAATGGTCTAGATTTTTTTGGCCATTGCCACCGTTTGTCTGGAACTTTTCCCACTCTCAGACCTTTGCTTGTTCTTCTTACTCTTGTCCTGATGTTTTCCCTCTCAAGTGGAGCTTCCATCTGGCCTGAATGTGTGCACAAAGTTACTCTCACTCCTTCAACCGTGACCTAACTCCACTTTCTGTCAGTGCCTGGCCTTTTTCTAATTCCAGAGGTAGATGAGATGCTGGAAGTCATTGCTGCCCTGCCTTTCAAGAGACAAAATCATTGATCGGAGATTGTCTTCCCATATTAGTGCATTATTGCAATTTAACCATACCTCAGATGTCCACGGAGAGAGGCTGAGCACATCACTGATACATCTACATAGATTAAGCTTTTCCTTTTAAATGGAATACAGCCACTCCTTTCACCAGGAGTTCTTGCTTCTAGATGTGTTAATGAAGGTGAATAAAATATTTAAATTACTTAGCAGCTCATATATTTTACTGGATGTTGACTTTCCAATGACTATTTATCAGACCTTTCTTTTATTCCATTTGGGAACTTGGACTAGTTTGTCTTTGCTGTTTCATACATGTTGATAAAATTCACTTTTGCTGGAGGGAATCCATTCTTCAGGAAGGCTGTGATTCTCCTATGTTTCAATTTTGATTTCTATTTTTTATGCTTCTCTTCCTTAACAGTATTCAGCTGCCCTGTTTGCTGTGTCATTTGTATGCAGACGATATTCGGATATCCTCTCAGTCCCTTCAGAGCCTACAAAGAAGTTTGATGTTTTGTGTAATTGCCTCTGTGATATTTAATCACGGGTAACTTCAAATTTTGTTAAACTTAACACGGACAAAACTGAGTTGCTATTGATTAGTTCACTGGCGCAGAGGTCTCAGGTGTCATCTGTGGTAGTTTCCATTTGTGGTATTTCTTTTATTCTTCAGATAATGCTTGTGACCTTGAGGTCATTGTGGATTTGGTGCCTGCTTTTGAAGCCCACATCAATCATGTAATTAAAGTGTCTTACTACTGTCTTTGGAATCTAGCTGGGCTGAGACCTATGCTCTTTCTAGCCCACTTGCTAAAACTTTAATCCATATTTTTTTGTCTGGCTTGACTACTGCAGCTCTTCCATGTGCCCTCCACTGTTTGCATTAGGGACACAGTCTGTCTATTTAGGAATATACAGTGAATTAACCATGTTCATTGGATTCCATTCTAAGTAGGCGATTTATTTTTAAAATGTGGCTAGACCCTGGGTATCACTTGGCTGCTTTTTAGCAGGGGGATTTTAATGATATTTCACTTAACAGAATACTCTTTTTTACATGAATCATATCAATTTGCACTGTTATTTTTCAACCTGTTTCTGAATGTGGATGGCTTTAAATTATTAGAATTTCAAAATTGCTGTCAATGTTACTAAATGTTATCTATTTGGCAAATTGCAGAAATTTGGTTATGATTCCATTACAACCATGTCTTTACTTGCTTGTCAGTTTGGGGGTAAAGATTTCCAGAACAGTGTTTATTAAAAGATGCCTGGTTTCAGTTTTTATTTGCATTTTTATTCAGAATGTATTTGCAACAATCCTTTTCTTTTTGCCAATACAATGTCACAGGCCACATTCTTCTCTTGCTTGTGTCTACAGACCCCATTGGGATAGTACAGGATGAACAGAAGCTTTGATCATGATGTAGAGTTTTAAACAATCCAGATAAACCTGTACAAGTATGTATGTGAACACCTAAGTTTAAGATTTGTTCAACTTTATTTAATTCAGGCTGATTGCAGGTACTGTTAAGTCACACTAAAACAAATGAAAATAAAAAGTAATGCAGCCTATTTTTCTGTTATAAAATCACATTATAGGTTTGTATTTTTGAAAAGTTAATGTGTAAACATATCTTAACAGCAGGCTATTGCCACATAACACCTAATTATGGTTAATACCTCTCCTAGAAGGAAAAGCACAGGAGGTGAAATATGCCTTGACACACAGTGAGTAAAGAGAAAAGCTAGAAAAGGTAATCCATGAAGAAATTGCATGTATCTGAAATGATTCCCCTTAAAATCTCTTGAAAGGAACAGTCACATGGAGCACAAGTGGATTATCAAATGTGCATGCCATGGTGACGAAGCAATGCTCCTCTGCTTCTGTTGCCTGACACAGAATCACTGCTGAGATGGCAGGAGACAGGAACCTGTCTGGCATTCAAATACAACAAAAACAGCCAGTGTACAGACATTTTGGTTGGTTTTTCCTTCAGTTAGGTTCTGTAAATAAGTGCCTGAAACTATTCATTTGCATTGCTACATGCAGTCTCAGTGTTTATACAGCAGCCAAATGGGTGATTTTCACTGCAGCAAACTGCTACAGGAAAGATTAATTTGCACAGAATTAAGTGGAGTAGTCTATTGTCTACCTTTGCTGTGATGCTTTTTGTCTACATGCCCAACTCTAACCCAAGGCTGTTCACTTAGATGTGAAAATCAGATGCATGGGATAAACTGAATGTTTTATTTATAGCAAGGACATTAATATACAGCATACTGTGCACTATGAGCAAGGATGGTCTAATGGCACTCTGGAGTGGCTTGTTCCTCGCTGAAATGTGAACTTTCATCTCTGACAAAGAAGTACAGGAACACTCTCTGAAGTTGGATGCTCTTCCTGAATCATTACAAAATTGTCTGGCAGTCACTGCAAGTGTTAATTGCTGCAATGAGAAGATAACTTTACCCACCTCTCTAATTAGAGAAAGAACACTGGCCCAAGCAAGGGAAATGGCTGAAACTTTGCCTAGTCGTCTAAAATGGATCCCAAAAGTGATTAGTTTAATTTTTCACTACCTGAACAGCACTGCCTGCTTTCCTGAGGGCCATCTACATCCTCTGTCTTGCAGGCTACTGGACTAAGAGAAAAGGTAAGGTGTCCTCAAGCTGTGAGAAATGAAAGAAACCTGAAATTAAGTAATAAATTTTCAAGATGAGAACTTTCATGCAAAGGTTATCCTAAAGTGTCTACAGAAGTGCAGTTTTTGTATCAAAGGTGCAAAGCCTTATTTAATGCTTGTTCAAGCAACTGATATTTTTACAATTCGCTCACAAATGCTGCTAATTTATTTTAATTTGGCACACATTTGCTCCAGGGTGTATACCAAAGGAGCAAGAATTATTAAAAAGTATTGTGCTAAAGATATTTCTCACATCACAAGGTGCTGCAATTCAGCTTCTTCCCCTTCCACCTGGGCTCACCAAGTTTGCAGGAGCCATCCCAATAAACAAGAGGATTTGTCAACCTTTTCCCACCTTTTCTCACGCCAGGGTCAAACACAAAAATAAAGGGGGTGTAACATGAAGAAGTGTTTATTCTGCAGTATGATGCACTGTTTTTTTGGCAGCAGTGGAATTTCAAAGAGAATTACTTTATCTCTAATATGGACATGAGTAATAGATGGCAGAATGTACTGAGACTTATATAGGCAGATTTATGAGGTGTGCCAGAAAACAGTGGCCTGCTGAGTTTATTTAAAGCCATACATTCTGAGCGAGTCTGCAGCAAGGACTGGAGCAGTCGTTGTCCTTCTTGCAGTAAAACTGTCTCAGACTGGCGAAGGTGACAGTAGCACCACTGACTCCTGCCCAGAACAACAGTCTCAAAGACTCCAACAGCTTTGTGGAAGTTCTTCTTGAGTGAGTAGGCAGCCCTCAGATTTTAGAAGTCTCTCTGCACAAGACTTGGCTGGCTGTACAGTGAAACAGAGCTCTATGTAACTTCAAACTTCATTCAATAGGTTTTGAAGATGGTTTGCTCACTTTGGTCAAATTTAGACACTTGGCCTCAAATACTGTTGGCACACTGATGTTTATAGCCTCTAGTTAGTAAAAAAAAAAAATAACTTTGTGCGACTCTAGAAAAAAAGTGCCCTAGAAAAGCATGAGAACACTTCAGCATCCCTGAGGAGGAATGTAATGCTCAGCTGCTGTATAATGAAGAGAGGTGGAACACATAGTGGAGTAACTGTGCAGTAAAATATTCTAAACTCATAATGTTTCATGGGGCCAATGCCCCTGGGAAGAGAAATAAACTCTTTTCTATGGCAGAGCAATAAATATTTATATATCGTATTGCCCAAAGACCTCGATCAGAAGGGACTGAGAGGGAGCTGACTCTGCAGAACAGAAAGAGGTGCAATCCTTCTTTTGTCTTTACAACTTGGAAATATAGACAGGCAGAGAGGAAGAGCTTGTTCTAACACATTTAAAGAAACTAGAGTTTTGGAGAAGTTGCTGGGAATTTGGGAAGTGTAGCTACGACAGGAATGCTGCTTTTCACCTTTTCATTGTCTCCTGTTCAGAAGTGAATCACATATGATCTTTGACCCAACACAGATGACAGATTGACAGATTTTACTTTTTGTTGGAGAGAAAATTAATTGTAATTGAGGACTTTTCCTGTGATATCCAAATAACTGCTTAGCCCTTACAGACAGAAAGGAAAGAATAACATCTCTCTTGTGCCCAGAACAAGAACATTCCCAACTTGAAAGAATGCCCATTGACACAGTCTCATCTTAGAAGACCATAATTGGTTGAGAAAAATAAGAGAATCAAAGATTGCAGGGAAATCCTTCTTACCCACACAGACTGTGCTAAAGGTATTTTCCAAAAGTACAAGTCTCCTGTACTTAAATGTAACACCCACAGCACCTACTCATAAGACACCACATGAAAGAAATAAGTTTCAACTTGATTTTCTACTTTGGAGAGTTTGAGTAATCTCCCTAAGACATCAAAACCACCCAACTACAGCCTTAAGTCAGACGAGTGGGGTCTGGAGGTTCACAGAGCATCACAAACAAGGCATCTGCCATTGCAGCCAGGAGAAGAGACATTCTTTGCACATCCAGTGATGCTCAAGCACTCTTCAGATGATAATGAGGTTGAGAGGTCCAATGTTCATCTAAATTGTCCATAATTTATGGACAGGCAGACTGAAGCATTATTATTGTGAGGAATATTTCAAAAGTTAGTCTCTGATTTTGCAGACACTCATAGTTCATTTCCATCCATGTAATCCATAGAGATATCTACAAACTTCCATAAAATCAGGTCTGGTTCCCTTTTCTATTAAATATATAAAACTGTCATTAGCAGGATGATTTTCAGAAATATGTGAGTTTAGATGAAGCTCTGCTAGAAAAGGTGACCACTGGAAACTGCTTTGCTTCCTGCCTACAGGCTACTAAGGAATCCAGATTTCTAGGGTCAAGATTTCCAGGATGGCCCTTCCATATGGACTACCACAGACTCAGTAGACCACAAAGTTTTCAGGTTTTTGCAACATGGCTGAGAGCCCAGAAACCCAGGCTGTAGAATAAGTTTTTCAACATCTCTATTATCAATTTTTCCAACACCTGAGAGAAGTCTCACTAAAATCAAGAAAAAATGAAAAGGCTCAGCTTATATTTAAAAGTCTTTTGTTCTTGCAGAAGCAACTTGGTAAGATGCAATTAAAAACAAGTTTTAGGAAATATTTAGTTAGGTAATCAGGGAATACATACTTTAGTTTTTCTTAATTATTTGTAGAGGTTGGAAATACATTTTCTGCAGGGAACTTTAGTATGTGTGGATTTTTTATCAAGGGTGGACAAAAAAAATCTGAAATATTGGAATTGCTCTCTGGACAGAAATATTTCATTTCAGTCTTCTCCTCCCTGTTCCTGCTCAGCCTTTAGGGAGATTTTGGTGGTTCCCTGTTTTCTTTCTCTATGCAGTAACCAGCTTTGGAAAATACAGGACACTGAAAATTCTGGATATAAAAAATACCAACCAAAATCACTAGGAGTGCCTCTTTCACCTCTCAGAGATGTGCATGACACCGGTGTGAGAGGCAAAGCTGGGAACATCTGGGAGGTCCTGCAGGGCTGCACTGGAAATAAAAGTGCTGAGACTGGGAGAACTGCAGGCAAAAGCAGGAAAACCCCATTAGCCTCCCTAGCAGCAAGCAGCCTTCCCAGTTTTTAGGATAGAGACTCAAGGTGGAGTAATAATCTTCAGATTTGGACAGGAAAAAATGGGCACACATCAGGGACTGTTTTTGAAGATGACCAAAGTTGAGAAATTCCAGGGGGAGCAGCCAGATGTACCCTGGTTCCAGGGACACAGTGGCTGGCAGGGCTGCTGGAGGAGGGGCTGGCCATCACCTTGGGTGGCCCAGGGATTGTCCATCCATGGCAACTGGGGCTTTATTGTAGGTGTGAGAATATTTATCACTCTGAGTGAAACACTATCCACATCTCTTCCTGGCAGGATGCTATCCTGTCCTGAGGTGTATGAGAGAGGCTTTCAGCTGGGAGGCTTTAATGATAAGCAAGTGCAATTCAAAGGAGAATTGTAAATTGAAGTCGACTCCAAAACACTTCTTAAAGCCCTGAGTCATTAGCAGCTGAATCACATTATTCCTGTCAGCAAGATCTCTTCTCTAACATCATCCTCTATTTACTGTACATTACCTCATGGTCCTGGTCAAACTGTGCTGCTTTTACACGAACATAAGAGTCCCAGTCATTAGGAAGAGTTTGACATAATGCAAGCTTTATTTTCTGATGCT
Organism: Catharus ustulatus; assembly: GCF_009819885.2. NCBI lineage: Eukaryota > Metazoa > Chordata > Aves > Passeriformes > Turdidae > Catharus > Catharus ustulatus. The sequence goes on along the minus strand of NC_046222.1, from coordinate 11,310,278 downwards.
AGTTAGAAAGCAACAACCCCAATCTAAGGATTTTCTTAGTCTGCACACAAAAAGCTTTTCCTAACAAGTAGGACAAATAATAAGCCTTGCTTTCTGTTTTTCACATTTCATTTATTTGCTGAAGCTCATGGCTCTCTGCTACAAGGGCAGTTCTGAAAGTCAAAAGGTCACAGAATAAAGCATCACCCTTAAAAATTCATCATTTATCTGTCGAAGAGTGACCTCATGGTGACTCTTCCTCCGCTTCAAAGCCATTGATTGCATGGCCCTTCATTCTCCTTCTGGAAATCCTATAAACAAGTCCCTCTGAGATGACAGAAATTTAACATGCAACCCTTGTCACATATTAAAATAATGATACAATATTTGATTAGATATTAAGACTAATTACTACATATTTAGCTCTTTCCAACAGTTCATCATATAAGATTAGGTGATAAACTATCAGAGAAAATTTTAAGTGTTTAAAATGGTTAATTTTCAAATGTTTTAAAATTTGTTTATAGAATGTAAATTAAATATCTAAATATACATAACTTTAGGCTCACCAATATGGCAGGTATTATGGTAAGGAGATAAGCTTCTCTGATCCAGATATGTCTATGAATTGCAGCTCCTTTGGGCATAGAGCTCTTGATGTTGGAAAGGCGCAGGATTAGGAAGTTTAAGCAAGCTGAAAGATAAGGATCAAAGTTAAATTGAAAGTTACTTCGGTTCATTTGTTTCAGTGATTAGAGAGCCCATATTATTAAAATAGTGAGTGAATTGTTTAGTGCTGTGCTTGACACAACTGCTAGAACTAGAAGTCTGAAAAGAAAATGCTTAAACCTGCAATCAAACATCTACATTTACAGTCTGGATGATGCCAAACCTCATTGACAAGATCTATCTCTCCAGCAGTGCTCCTGAGGGACCTGAGAGCCAGGCTGGGCTCTTTTCTCTCAGACACCACATTCTGCAGAGGAAGTTCCATAAGCAAAACAGATCTCTGCATGACAGAGGTGCAGCCTCGACATCGTTACTGCATCCCTTTTTTTTTTCCTTTTCCACCTGTTATTTCTGGGCCTGCTGAATGAGGGGAAGGGCTGGGCACTGAATTCCAAACCCTGATACAAGTTCACAGGGTATTTTCTAACAATAGCACACAGTTCATAGTGAGACAAAGCCTACATCCCCAGCCAGTGTGCAGCCACACTGCAGACAGACCCTTTCTCTGGCCAGCCTCTAAGCCAAGCAAGTTATTGCTGGAATTGAGCTTTTCCCTGACAGCAGTTAAAGCACTCCTGAGGTGCCTGAGAGATAAAACTGTGGAGAGGAGTCTTGCCGGATCTACAGCTTGCAAATTACGGTGCTGGAGCTACTCTATCAATTCAGACAGCAGCTGGCCTCTGGCAATATTTTTTTTCCTTCAGATTAATTAACATTTTCCCCTCAGCCCCGTGGTTACAGGCATGATCATAAAATCTGTGCATGTTAGCAGAAGTTGCATCAGATACTGTTCACCTAGCCAGCTGTGTAGCAGTGATTTTCTACCTCTGCAAAACCTCTCCTGATGTTTCTGAGGGGTGGGAGGCTTCAATGCTGAAAATGGCAATGGTCAAATTTCTGAAAGACTGTCCAATCTTTCAATTCCCCTAAAAAGTTGTCCCTCTGGGCTAATTATGCTTTCATAATAGGCAAAGCTATTGTTCTATACAGTCAGGAACAGCCTTTTATCAACAACACCAGGTCAGGATTTCACAGCTTGCTTCAGGGAAAGCTCAAATTTCTTTTAGGAAATCTCCTTGTTCAATAAGGCCTTGCTGGACAATGCTTTCACTATTCTTCAAGATAAATTATTCTTACAGAAAAACCCAATCCCTCTATTACTGAAAAATATTCTGTTTTCAACATGGTACAAAATCATGATGCAAATGTATAAACTATGTGTCATTTTCAGCATATCTTTTAAACACCAGCTTGATAATATTAAGTAGTTCCAGTAGGAATCCTCATGGGCAAAGCTTACTGTGACTAAGGCTTGCAAAGAACAAAACTGCTGCAGAAGCAGGCTCACCAGTCAAATTTCCACAGAATGGCTTCCCTTGACACATCTTTAACTCACTCTCATCTGATACTGAGTCCTAAAAAATTGTAATTAAACAGCACAGACTGTTCACCATTTGAATTTTAAGCCATCGTATTGATTGAAGCTGCTGAGAACCTTGAAAACATAAACTATTTCTAGCACAGGAGAGACCAGATATTGAACATAATGACTACATGCATTTCCTCAATTGTATGGTGATGTTCAGTCTGCCCCTAGCATTATACAACTGCCAGTGCTTTGTTCTCTAGATCAAGGTAACATCCTTCCCTTTCTATTACTTTCCTGGGGCTTCTGAATGCATTAAATTAGTAGAAAAAACTGTAGAGTGAAAGTTAGGGTGTGAAGTCTGGTACACAGGTATTGTGTATCACCTGCAGAGATATCTACATCAGTCCTTAGGAAATTTTTTGAAGGCCCTTGGTAAGCAATAACCAGAGGGTTTGTTGGACAAGATGTCCTGAGACAAAGCCTGTGTCATATATTAATTAAATGTATTCTCTATTTGGCTGCATTAAAAAACCCCAGAACACTAAAGGTAACTAAACCCTATATTCTTTAATAGGGCAATATCAAAGATCATCTGAAAATCAAAATCTGGAAAATGCAAAATGTTCAGATTAGTATGCAAAATAAAACATCAATGTGGAGAGTGGATTTATATGATTATCTATGAATAATTCATTAGCACAAGAAATACAATTAGCTTAAAAAAATTATCTAACTACTACACTAATGTTTAGCAAATCTAACATATAGTAACATCAGGAGGAAATGTCCATAATGTAAAAGAAATTAAAACAAACTCCTTAAGGAGTCCAGCTGCCTTATTACTAAGGGGGAAAAGGGCAGTGGATTAGATGGGTTAGATCATGCCCAGAGAGGTTAACTTGCCTGTAGTCAATACCCTTGCATTTGCAGGTGTGCCCTCAATTGACCCTATTAATATGTGCAGCCCTTGCTGGAAACCTTACTTGGGAAACACGAAGCTCTGGTCATTTGAAGTGGCTCTGACTATAGTGAAGCATTCCTTAAATTCAGAGAGGGCTTTTTTGGTGGGAAGATGCAGAAATAATTTTCACAAGAGAGGGTTTTCTGCTCTTCCAGTAGATAGAAATCCGAGGGCTGAATCAGGCAGGAGATAATCGATGCTTTAGCTGGCATACTAAATCAATACATTACTGGCAACTGGAGCTAGTTTTAGCTGAACCTCTGCTTTCCAGAGCAATCACTCCAAGTCCTGACTTAGTCATTCTCAAGATGAAATTGCATCTGGCTCTTAATCTGTAGGGTACCAGTTTGATGTTAGCCAGCCCGATAGTGGCAGTGATTTCCGTGGAGCTGACTTGTGTTGACTGCTCCTGCTCAAGGAGTGAGCTTAGCAAGTGCAAATGGACAGGAGCTTGCCCTGCAGAAGCCTTCTAGCTGCTGTTTTTGTTTCTCCCTGTGCCCTTTTCTGCAGACAGTTTATGCAAGGGAACACAGACAGTGCTCACCTACCCTTTGGTGTTTTAAAAGTATTGTGTATTTGTAATAGTTGTTCTTTCAAGAACGAAGAGTGCCACGGCTAAGTGACATTATGAGCGAGAAGCCAAAAGCTGATACAACAATTCAAAAGCGTACAAATTAAAGTCGATTGTCAAATGGATTTTCCATTCCATTAAAAATGTCAGGATTGAAAAATTTTGACATATAAAAGATCATATTAAGTATCCACATTAAATTAAGTGGGGACAAACCCAAAATATAATCCAAACATTGGGAAAAATTAAGTACTGAAGATAATTGCTTTGCCCAAAATGTTTAAATCCAAATATGTTGACATTTGGTTGTTCCTTGGATCCTTTTATTTTCTATTTCTAATACTGACTTTTTTTTTTTTTTTTAAATAAAGCAAAATGTTTTGTATAATATTTCAAAAGCAAGGCATTGTTTTGTTGTGGTGTTCTTTTGCTTTTCAATTGCAATTGTTACCATTATGTTATTGTTATTTATTCAAATAACATAATTTCATTCTCATTATCTATTCAAATAATGTCATAATTAAATTTTCCAGGGAGAAATGGCTTTGATGAAAACTTTCAGCTTACATCACTGTAAATTAACCATTGCAGTTCTCCTGGCTGGAGTAGGAATAGACATAGCTATGACAACATAATGATTAAGTTCTCTTTGAGAATGTTCTTGCTCTCAGGTGAATGCCTAAACCCCAGATGTACTCATTTGACACAGACCTTCTTGCTGGATAGCCGTGGGCTTTTGAGTTTGGCCTTTGGACAGTTTGGATGATTCTGCACAAGCAAGCAAAGGAGAGCCAGGGGACAGTGCCTGGCACAAAGGTGGAGTGGCACTGACTGGCTGGCTCCTGAGCTCATTAGGGCTGCTGGCCACCACAGCAGACGGGCTGTTCCAGCACTACAAGGTGCTTGTTCCTCTGTCCCCAGCCCTGTGGGGTGCCTCTGGTGCTGTTTGGGACAGGGACACTGGTTGAAAGCATGTGCAGCAGTGTCACAGATCACCCAAGGGTTGATTTAGGGCTTTGCCACGGGGTTGTCGTACTGGAGAGTGCAAAGGTGCTTGGAGGAAGTCAGACTCAGTGCAGTGAGGTCATTGTTAGCCAAGATCACTGGGGTGAGCAACCTCCCAAAGAGAACCCAAACCATCCCTGGGCAGAGCTCTCAGAGAGGTGCCAGACAGAGACAGATGTGAATGATCAGTTCAGCAGTGTCCCCAGTCTGGAGCCTGTGCTTAGCTGCTCCCTGGCCCTCTTTTACTCAGCAATATAAATCTTGCACTCTGGGCGAGGCCCAGGTCTTAGAAGTGCAACAGCTTAACTAATGGGAAGAAGTGTCTAAATTTCTTCCTTTTAAAGAACAGAGATGAGAGCAGCAGTATCATTACATGCGCATCACACTGTGCCTTTCTTGCCCAAATTTTCTCCCTCCTGTGTTAGAAAGCCCTGTCAATAAAAAAGAAACCAGCACAGTGTTAGTGGCAATATTTGTATGGCACAGAATGATCACTGTTGCCTAATTGTGTTGATGTTTTTGTTCTCTCACAGCCATGAGAAGTTTGGGATGTTTGGGATGGGATGTTTGCTGCAGTTCTGTCCCATACTGAGATTCAGCAGTGTAAACATCTCTGAATCCTTTTCCCAAAATGCAGTTGCAAATGGCATTTCTGAGCCCCATTTGCAATAGCTCCATCTTTGTCATCCCAAAGGCTACTTCTGTTCACACCATTTTCAACCTCTGTTTCAAGCATAGACACAGCACTATTCCACAATTGTCCATCTGTCCAATCAAAAGAACACTGCACACCAAGGTACACGATTTAAAAATCAAGTTAAACTCCAGAAGCAAAAACCTTTTCTAATTCTGCATCCACTTCACTGTGTGTGACCCATAACTGCACTCAACAGCTGTGACTTTGGCATCTTTGGGCATATCCCAACAACCCATTTACAGGAGTTCTAAGTGCCTGTGAACTCAACTGAAATGCCTTTTGTTTTAAGATGAGTAAGGGGTTATTCCTGACAAGTTTTTACTACAGCTGCTGATGTAGTAGTTTTGGAAGAGTAGCTGAAGACACAGGCTGGAGTTATCCTTAAACTCTGCACAGTAACTTCAAGGCTGGAAGACACAGAGTGCTGTGACCCAGATTTTGCATCTGAAGACATAAAGAGAGCTGGGTAACATAGATGTAATAAAGAGAAAGCACAGCGAGGAGAATCTAGGCAGCTTGATAATTCTCAATCACCCACACAAGCAAGAGAGTTCTGATGGCAGAAGCTTTTATCTAATAGGAAAAAAAATCATCAAGACATGCAGTCACTGGAAGTTGAAGCTCAGTAAACATGGGCTGTAAGAAAAGACTGTTTTTTCTTGTTTTTATTTTTGGTTTTTTTGGTATTGTAACAGATAATTAATCACTAGCAGAGTTTGTACAGGGACATTGTGGATTGTTTGGTGAGTCTGTCCTGGCAATGACTCATACCATGGTCCTTTCCTCCTGACACAGTTTTCCACATCCAGGCTCCTGCCTTCACTGCACTCTGATATGTAAACAATAACTCAACATTTATCCAGTAACTCTGCTGCACATTTATGAATTTTAATCAACCATTGACACACTTACATGAACTGAAACAAATGAGCAGAGCTGACAAATGAGGTCCTTGCTTAGAAAGGATTTTAGATTCATATTAATATTCAATTCCCTTCTAGGATTCTTGACATTAACTGCGTTTCAGCACTGCATGGCTGTCTTGAGCCTACAGAATTGTTTTCTATAGCCCAAACAGGGAGCCCATTGTGCTAAGCATGTAACAAAAAGACAGCCACTGCTTCTGAGAGCTCAAGGTCTGAGGCAGAGAGAACAAATGGCTGGTAGATGAGGATAAAGTAAGTTTGGGCTGCATTCAGTGAGGTAAGAAGCACTGTTGGTGTACCAGGTAACTAACTGTTGGAGCTATGTAATTTGAGCTGTTCCAAAGATGTGGAAGATTTCTCTACATAACATAGTCTTCCCAATTTGGATCAAATTTTTTAAAAAGCTATGCCTGGTGTGTCAACTAATGCAATTTTCCCTATTTTCTCTCTGCTGTCCTGAATCACTCCCTGACCGAGCTCCCCTCAGGTAAAGGGCTCGGTGCCTTTGATTATTTGATGGCATTTGCTGCAGCCCAGTTTTCATCAGAGGTCCTTCCCAGCAGACTAACAGCCCCAAGAATGAAATCAGCAGGGAGGCTCTTCATTATCACAACTCTGGCAGTGAAGTCTCTGTACTTTTATCACTGTAGTGGTATCAATTATTTGGAGCCACATTAAATAAATGAAGTCAGTAACATGAATATGTCATGCCCAATTCATACAGAGGCTCCTGAACTCTCTTTAAAAAAAAACCCTCTCTTTTTTGCCTGCTGCTTCCCTTATGAATTTTTTGTAAGCTCTGACCTTAGACATATCTCAATCATTGCAAGCATGCTTAGTTCAAGATTGAATACACATCCATTTTATATGGGTTGAGGGGGGCAAAAATCATGAGGAAAGCAGATGACATTAGGAAAAAATGACTTTTCAAAGAAGGTTCAATGACCTCCATATAGATATGACATGTTAAAGTCACTGACTTCTTTTTAACTCAGCACCAGCGTATATATATACTTAGTATTATATAATGTACTTGTAAGGGCAAAGCTTCTTCTGCATTCGATCTCCAATATTTATTGTGGAGTTCTGACTCACCTTCCTTGGGTGTTGCCCAGAGTCACCATAATACCAGCAATGACAATGAAATGGACTGCACTGGCCGGCGCCCTTTGCTTGTTCCATGGGGCAGTTTCCTGCAACCTAAAGGCAATCTTATTTATTTATTGATTCTGCTGAATCAGAATTCAGGTTTGGCAAAGGCTATTCTCAAGAAAAAAAAAATAAATTAAGAACCCTTTAGTATTTGGACAGTATTTTTCTAAAATATTTCTAACCAAATTTAACTTATTTTGGTCTTAAGTAATAAAAAGTAAATCTCTGATGCATGGGCTATTAACTATAGACACTGCAAAGCCAGTTCATTTTGCTTGGAATTTAATTGATCTGTTTAAACAGAACAGGAAAAGCACAGAACTGTGATAGGAAAGGAGACTTCTTGGATACTGCTTTGCACGTACTCAGAATAAAAAACTCTAGAACCTCTGAGCTTACTGAGAGTAGAATTATACACAGATATAGGGAGTAATGAGCAAATGCTTTGTGGGAGTGTTTGAAAACTCTGAAACTTCAATTCAGCCGCGTTTGAATATGTTATAGCCTCTTCTCTGTTAACATTAATCAGGGTGGTTTTCGTTTACGGGAATGTTGGGGAAAGTGTATTCTAAACTCAAATACTCTTGCAAGCACTTTTCATTCAAACCTACCTGAAAAGTGTTTTCTCTAATTCAGTCAACTTGGCAACTGAAAGAATGGCATGTTTCTTAGGTGGCCAATCACACACCCAAAATATGGAAGAGTGAATAGATAGAAAACATAATTAAAATAAATGCAGCTTGTAAATAAGCCCAGTCAGAATATGGTCTGAAGAAATGATTATTCAGTCTGTCAGAATTTGAATAGATGCCTCATTCTTATGCACTCCTGCTGAAATTTAGAGGGAAAAATCCCTTAAATTTCTTGTTGCAGACAGAGACCAAAGCATTGGCATCCAGATTTTGAAGGGTCAAAGCACTGACATCCAGATTTTGGAGGGTTTGCATTGAATTATATTTGTGGCTTCCCTAGGATGATTAGTGGTGTACAAATCTGAGCAGGTGTTTGCATCTTTGCAAAACTAAGTCTTACCTCATTTAAAAACCAAAAAAACCTATAAATAAAGCAATAAACAAAACAGGTTTTGGAAATTTATCCAAAAAAGGGGTGTGAGTTTTGTGATTCAGATCAGAAATTGCAACCAATGATGAATGTAAAGAACAAAACTGGAACCCTTGAACTGGGATGCTTTCTTGTGTTATTTTTAAACAATATCTTAAATATAAAGTGAGCCAAGAAACCAACTATTCACCTCAACTATTGAACCTCTAAAGAAAAACTTGACTGCCAAGTCAGCAACAGGAATAATTTGAAAGTTAGTATTACCTGAGAATTTCCAAACAGATGTCAGTATTCTTTGATCACAAAGCAGTACTGAAGCAGAGAGGGTCTTTATCTCAGTCTTATGCCATAAAATAACAAACTGGAAAAATTTAAAATAAAAGGCAGCAAACATTCCAGTCTCTGGATCGCACTCTCTTTTCTGCAATTCAATGTAAATATACAATATTTCACAATGGGCACCTTCAAAGGAGTTAAGCCATTTTTTAAGGCTTTCATCCTGCAAAGTTGCCCAGCCACAATGAAGATACCAATGCAAAATGTTCCTGATTTGGTGGGGATTTTATGACAGTGTCTGTGTATGTGTTGTCCAGGAAGATAGGCATGGGAGATGCAGAAATCCTTCATCTGAGGTGCATTCCTGGCATCATCATGTTATTTCATGAAGACTGTCAGGTTTATACCCACGATGACAAGAGAAAATGATATTGTGCTGCTGTTCAGCAAAGGAGAAAGCAAAAGACAGATGAGTCAAGTGTGCAGCTCACTCATCAGAAATTGTCTCTCAGTTTGGACATTTATTTCCACAGTTCTGAACTGTTCATTATTATTTTTCTGTATGAATACCCTGCAAGTGCCTGTCACCACCGCAGGGGCAAACCTGAAATCAAACTTTTTTGAGATCCATGAATTAAAACAATCAGATAAATGCAGTGCAATGTATTAAACATGAAATGACACATCTGACTGTTGGCAAAGGCAGAAAGAATTTCCAGAAGACCTTCCTGAAATGCAGACTGCCACCTCCATTTGTTTCTGATTGCTATCACACTGCACAGATGCAATGATTGAGAATCAAACTAAAATTTGGTGCTGGAAGTCCACTGTAACATCAATCACATGAAATAAAAATGTCATGCTTATGATTCTTTGGAAAATGCTGCACTTAACTTCCAAACTGTTGCTTTCAGAAAAGGCTAATTCAGGGCTGGGTACATTAATGTCAATGTCCTATAAAAGTGCCAGCTAAAAAAAAAATGTCAGCAAAGACATTTTTTAAGCCTGTGTCAGCACAAAAGGGTGCCTCAGTTGTTTCATCTCACAACAGCTGCATGCTTTCATTGACATTTGTTGCCCTTTCTTTGTGCACTCATCCTAACCTCATAGGTTATTTCCTGGCCTCCCTTCCATGACCTATGACCGATGATGACCTTTAGCTAGAGAATGTGACATTTTGTTCTCCTCTGGCTGACATGTGATGCCCTCATTATTCAAAGGTATGTGAAAATAATGACCTGTACTGACCCCTGAGTTTCCTCTCGTTTATTGGTCTACACTAGGTGCTTGTTCAGCAGATTGCTATGACTAGGTGGTGGGGTGTACAATTTCTTTTGAAGAAGGAAGCTCATGAATTGCACCAACATTTTAGCTCTTTGTGTCTGCTGTTCCATTTGAAGAGCAGGAGATGAGGTGGTGCAGCTGGGGGAAGAGGGTTCAGGGTTCACAGTTCAGTTCAGTGTGGGTCGTTGGGAGCATCCTGCAAGATCTGGCTGAGGATTGGGGATCTTATGGAGTGGCAATTGAATCCCAGGCAGGATACCCACCCTGGGCTATCTCAGATAGTACAGGATGCCAGTGCACATGGTGCTGGTTCAAGTCCTCAGTTCTCAGTCACCAGAAAGAATGGATGACTGAAAAACCTCAGGAATTCAAAACAGGAGTGAATGAGGCTTTCCCATCACCAGGATTTCTACATCTTCCCTATTGTGACCTCAGTGGCAACACGGTCACAGCTACAAGAAATAAAAAAATTAGCCTAACATGCCAACAGTGCTGTTTTGGGTATGTCTCATTTTGCATTTCAAGAGATGGAAGTTTCAGTGCTCTTCAGAAATGCAAGCCTGAACACATGAAATTTTTTTCAAGAAGCAGATTTTATCTCCTTTGAGGCGAGACGTGTCCTCATTGACTATAGTAAATATTTCAAATGCTGAGAGTCTAAAGGAGGAATAAACCACTTCTGTGTGGGAGATTGTGATACCAATTAAGAGTTTCTTCAAGACCTAGCAGCATGAATATTTAAACCTCCTTTTCCTGAAGAAAGGATGGTTACTTCAGGTCAGGGGTGAGGGCATGTAAGAAGCAGCATAAGGAACAGATAGCTGCTAAAGACAATTTCAGACTATAAATAGTCCCTATTAAGAATATAGAAACAATCAATTAGGGAATAAGCTCTGCTTCCTGTTACACAGGAGCAGAGCAACAGCAGAAAAATGTTGACATATATGTCAGTGTTTGTGGCTGGCTGGGAAAGAGATATCAGTGCTTTCCCACTGAAAGGTGGGGAGCTGCACTGGGTCTGTAGGTTAAGATAGAAGATTATCAACAGCTCTTTGGAAAAGGCTTATGTATTTGGTATGCAGACCAGGAAATGAAAATCAGGATCCAAATGCTGATCTTGTCTCAGCACTCTGTGCAAACCAACACAGAAACCAGGGGAAAGGTCCTTTATTGGTAAAGAGAGAGCATTCCCCACCACCTGGAGGCTGTAAAGAACTTCATGTTGGAACACATTCACTGAAGGTATAAAAGGTGCTAATAACTGATGCCCAGATGTCAGATGCAATCTTTGAGGTTCCACCTGGGTGTCTGGGCCAGACATTCATCCTGCATTATAATCCAGCTAAATAACCCATTGAAGAGTTCAGGCTGAAACTAGGAGAGCTGTGGAGAGGGGGTTCCAGATTAGAGACAGCCTAGCTTAGAGTTGAACTAGAAGCATTAGTAAAACCTGATGAAGAAAAAGTATTTTATCTATCTTGGTGGGAAATAGGTGAGCTAATCATGGATATGATTTACTGGTCATAGGTATGTCTTCATCTGAAGGGAAAAAAGCTGCAAAGTTTTGAGGGTACTGCCTTCTGTTTACCACTTCCATCTTTGTCCTGCTTGGACTGAGTTTTGCTACATCAGGCCCAGCAGCAGGTCTGGGCAGAAGCCTGAAACTCAGGGATGGCAGAAAGAAATGGCATCTGTGGTACATCATCACATCTCTTCTCTCAGTCATTTCACAAATGCCCCTGGTGTTATATTTCTGATGGATTAATTGAAGGAAAAAGAAGAGCACATAAGTGGATACTAGCTGGTGCCAGGCAGTCCTCCTGTCACTGAGCTGACAGTGCTCCAAACCCTGTCACCAAGCATGGCCATTACACGAATCCCCGTTGGCTGGCAGTAATTTCCATACAACTCACACATGGAATGCTTTTAAAGGATTCAGCTAAGGAATGGATGCATCCACATGTGACACCAGCTCAGATCAGATGTCAGGTTGCTTATGACCAATCATATAAATGAACTAATCCACCTTAGCAACACAACTCTGGGAGGCCTTGCAGGAACCTTGTAGAAATATATTTATCAGGTGTCCAAAAGACTGTGACGTGTTTTTGACTGCTTTGCTCAAAAAGGCAACATTTTGGTAGAGCTACAAGCATGAGTGTAAGAGGATAGTACTAAGGTAAATTTTTAAACCAAGAGCATGTTTAGACTTTGTTGTCTTTGTTTTTCCCCAGAAGCACAGTCTCAGAAATATTCCATTTTTCTTCCTGTCCATGTCATTTGCCTCTCATTGTTCAGGAGTTCGTAGGGTTTCACTCCTCCCAAGATCCATAAATCAGATGATTAACTTTCAGTCCAAGCCTGTTTTATATGAAGAGAAGAAATCTAATTGGAATACAATCAGCCTCCTACTGCTTTTCACAGCTTTCTTTGCATCTCAGTGTGATTTGAATTTCAGATATCTCTTTCTGAGAGATATTTATTTTTCCCTATCATGCACTGAACCCAATTGTGCTGCTATCTTTTTCTGCCCTTTTAAGCTCTGGCTGTAAATTAACCATTATCCAACTGAAATAAGTTCCTTTCGAGTTCATAAACAGTAGTTCAGCATGAAAGCTTACAGACTAGCTGCACAGGAATAAACTGTCCATTCCCCTGAATATGAGGGTTTAATATCAGTTTCATTTTCCTCTGCCTCAACATGGGTGCTTAGAGAAGAAGCTCTTTTCATCCAGGGGTACTGGATGGATACTTAAGGAAGAGGGAATCTGGAAATGCAGAACTCCATTTGCAGGTGCTGGATGAACTCCAGACTGGGGAATCTTCACATTACAACTATGATTACTTGTTTTCACTTATGCTCATAGACATCTAGTACAACTGAAAAATCCTGATGATTATGGATCAGTTCTTGCCTTGAAATTTACTGGTTTGTATTTTTCTTTTTAAAAAAAAAAAAAAACCAAGTTAAAACCTTTTCTTTTTCACTTATTGTTTAAGCAGCCTGGCAGCCCAAGTGTTCTGAATACTAAGAAGTTGCCTTTAACCATACAACCCACAAGTAACACAAAGTTTTCTTTAGTTTGTCCCTTCCTGCATTCCAAGCCTTCTCCAGACCAAACAGGGAACATCTACGGGAAAAATCAATACTCAAAATTCATTAAATGCTTTCTTGTCTTCTCAGTCACTACTGCTGCAGTGACTTGTTTGTGCATGAATTTGTTACAGATATCAGCCCATCTGAGAGAAAATAAATTTTAAGTCTAATCGCTTTTATACTTTCAGATTTCAAATGAAAGCCACTTACCACATGATCATGAATGAAGACTGAACACAAAAGCTCAGTCTACAACTCTACAAAACCTGCAAGATGATGCATTTTTCTGCCCACATCCTGAGTGCTGTGTGGTGGGGACCTGTCAGAAAGCAACTCAGTTTCCAGCTCCTCCCCTTCCAACAAGCACTAGGGAAGGTGCACACCTGTATTTCATCCCAATGTGGAGTCCAGGCAAAGCAGACACCAGCTCCTCATTCCACAGTTTAGACACAGCCTATCAATCCATTAAGCAACTGAATGTCATTTAAATTACTGTATAATGCCCAACTTTGCTTCTCCTATTTTCAGCAGTCCCACCTGCCTCAACAGAGATAGTTGTAGAAACATCCTGGGGCTCTGACTTCTGAAATGTGAGAACAAAACCTTGCAACCTCAGTTACTTCTGAGTCTGAAGTGTGACACAGACATTGAATTGAATTTCTAATCTAAAGTAAAATGAATCATTAAAATGATTAAGCCATTAAATAAATACATCTCAATTCACTGTGGGCTGTGAATCACTGACACACCAATTATTCAAAATGAAATGGACATTTCATTTTCTGGGTGTTCATGTGCATTATTTTACAGTGAGGGAACTTTTCTCACTTAGGTTATCAGCAGTCTGAGGAAAAAAGAAGGATCTGATTTAGTGTAACAATCCTACTGGCATGATGTGACTTTTTCTTTGTTCAAAACAGCTTTATTGTCCCTGAATTTTTCTGTAGTTATATTCCAGCATAGCAGAGAATATACAGCAGGGGTTAAGTATTTATGACACCTTACTTTAGGTATCTCCAGTTGAAATGTTTAAATATGAACCAATCTGTAAAGGCTCTCCTTATAATTTTCTTCAATAGGAAGTTCACCTGCAAAATGAACTCATGTTTTTCCTACTACTAAGTGCAGCCAAAGTTGATCAGCTCAGAGGTGGAAACCTAGGTTTAATCAGACTAATCCCTAAGATCCACAGGTCTCTCCTCAAATCTCTCTTCCCAGCAGAGCTGTGTGACAATGTCCACGCTGGTGCTCCTCTAGCTATACTGGAAGGGACATTTTGTTCAATATTGCCCTGGTTCTTAGTAATTCATTAAGTGGGGTTGTCATGGGGATACAGTCCCAGGGTAGCTTTGCCTCCTTTCTGCTATCCACTCATGCACACTGTGCACTGTACAATACTTCATGCAAATAAGTTCCAAACAGAGTTGGTTGTCATTAGCACAGACAGCTCTAGAGGCAAAAACAAACAGAATTTGTCAGTGAGAACTCTGTCATTAAGGAATTTTGTTTGCACCCCTGCAGTGATTCATAGTGCACTTGACTGTTTTCTGCCTACCTCTTCACATCTCTTATTTGTTTACAAAATGAAAAAATGTCCTTTTTGGGGACCTTTTTCTCCAATTAAAGGTTTTATTGATATCATACCAGAAAGCTGGTTTCAGCTTCTGGCAAACTAGTAGCAAAAAGGTTTTCCTGGATGTCATCTTCATTCAAGTACTGATAAAGTGCTGCCAAAGCAGGGAAGACAAAAAAAATGTAATGAACTGCTGAAGTCAAAAACTAGACAAGAAACCACAGCCTGGTTTTAAAGAAGAGATAAAGCTGAAAAATTATCAGCACTTAAACCTTGCTTTTGAAGTGAAAACATACGTACATACATGTAGCCTGACTTTGCTGAGTATGTCATGTTTGAACCTGAGGATACATTCATGTGACTATCAGGTCCCACTATCTTTGTTGCAATTGATATGTCTTTAATAATTAACTTTTTCAAGCAGTGACCACCCAGCCACCAGTGAAGTGCCCATTAGGCCCAGCCCCTGTCACATCTGCTTCCTGAAATGGCCAAATTTTAACTGGGAGCAATACAAAACCTTTGGTTTACTTTCGACTGCTGAAGGAAAGAAAATAACCCACCATCCATGAAATATTCAAACACAGCTTTAGAGACATTAGCCACACAGCAATTCTTGTGTTATGTAAAATGTTCCTCATGAAATGGTGGGAGATCTGTCTGAAATTAGCAGGAATTACAAAACCTCCCACTCTGAAGGTGAAAGGATGAAGCAAGGTTATAATTATATAAATGACTATGGGGGAAACAGTTGCTCTGTGTAGAGTGTGGGATCCAAGCAGTGTCAAACACTACATGGAGACAGCTTTCCCAAAGCCACGGATTTTTTTTTTTTTTTTTTTTTTTTTTAAACACTTTTTGTCTTTTAAAGCTCCAGTCACTTCCCCAGGGAGATTTCCACTGCGGGGTACACCCTGCCTGAACTCAGAGGAAGGGATCTCAGATGCAGTCTATTCTGAAACTGTTTTGGTGGAACCACTGTGTTTCATCCCATTCTTTACATCCTCACTTCGTTGATGGGCTTCTGAGCATGGATCTGTGACACCTGCAGAAGGACTGGACTACGGGGTTCCAATGTTTTTAGGCTCCACAACTGTGTTTGCGCAGGGTAAACTGGGATTACAGTCTGTTCTTCTGGGACATGTGGCAACAGAAACAAACAGAAATATGACCTTTGAAGGGTTCTAAACTCCAACTGTATCTTACATCAGCTTGCCTCAAGAAACATCCAAACACATAAAAGTATGGCATTGGTGCACTTTATCGATTATATTTCCTAACCTTTCTGAAGTAATCCCTGAATTTGGATCAACAGCAAGTAAAGGTCTGTCTCTTACACATGCCTTCCCCTAGATCAAACACTATCTGTTCCCTTTGCTTCCTCTTCTACAGTCTGTGTATTTACAGCTTTCTCAGCAGTCCCCAGGAAGGGTGTCTCAGTCACAGAGCCCTTTCCCAATTTTTACCTCTCTCCCTCTTTGCACATATCCCTTCCCCTAATCAGCCTGCAGTCAGGTCAGATGACCAAGCTCATTTTGTGGCCAAAGCATTCCTGGAGCCATGTGAGCTGTGAGGACGTGGGGCCTGGGCTGAGACAAGACAGCTCTTCCTCTTTCTGCACAGCTCACTCCAGCCTGAACCGAACGGAAAACCCCGCCGAGGCTCTGGGAGATTTGGCTTCCCACTGTGTGCCTGCACATCTTTGCTATAGACTCATCCACAGTGGCAGTTATGGTTGCTATTGGAAAAAAAACAAAAAAAACCCACAATCAGCCAAGTAAAAGCTTTCTTTTTTTTTTTTTTTTTTTTTACTCTGTTTATTCCTCTTCATTTTGTACATTCAAACTTTCAACAGCAAACATGACTGCTACACATCTGAAAGAAGTACTCAGGTGCCTGCAGTCTCAGACCTCAATAAACATTTCAAAGGGTATGATAGAGTAGAGGTGTCCTTGTTGTAAGGAAAAAGAAGTACAAGTCCTTAATACTACTGCTGTAACTGTTGATAAAAGCTGACATTTAAACAGCAACCAAAACAAGACCTGACCCTGCAGTGTCCCCACAAGTATCACTAGTCACCTACTCAAACCCACTAAAATCAAATGGAATTGCTCTCCCATGACTGCAGATTTTAGGATCAAGTTCTTACTGTGAAAAAGATCTTTCTTGAAGTAACATCCTGCTCCACTCATGCTAATGGGCATATTCAATTGTAGCATGACAGAGCTTGTAGTATAAACATGAAGTCTGTAATTTTAAGGCACTAAACTGTCATTAAGCCAAATATCTAAGGTATTTTAATTTAAAACTTCAAAGAATACCTAGTTGGGCAGTAGGCATTCTTGCCATTAATTAAAATTCAGTTGATGAACAAAGCACAGTCCATGAAACCATACAACTGAAAACCCAGCAGTTGTGACCCAGCACTCCAGTACAGTGGAATCAGGGGAAAACAAAAAAGGTGCAAAGCCACATCTTTCAATCTGACAAATTCTTAGAGGTAAATCTGTGTCTCACCCTGCCCCCCCTCACCATTCAAGAACTTGTCAAAAGCGCTTATCATCAGAGATGACTTGCCAGCAGCCCAGTGAAGTTTGGTGGCATGAATTTTTTTCAAGGGATTTAAATAAAGCAAAAGCCTTCACAGAAATGCACAGGACTGTAAGTGGAGGGTCTTAACAGTTTAAAGGGAGTTATTAAGGTATCTGATGTAAATATACATTTACTCATCTTTTCTATAATGTGGATTACATAAATCTGAATTAAGTGACTTTTAGGAACAGTGACTATTGATCTGATAAACTATAATGGCTGTCAGAAATATTGGGTAAATAACCATTTAAAAAAATTGTTATGTCATAAAAATTCTTGTAGAAAGTACTTATGATACTTTTTATGCTGAGTAACCACTTTTCAACATGAAGTACCTCAGCCAAGGATACATTCTTAAATTAAGCAGCTTTTAATTTACATATGATTTTAAAAGAATGTTTTTAAACCACTCAGCATGCATCCTTTCTGTACTTGTGCAATTTTAAAATAGCCATGTCAATTTTTTTTTAAACGTCTTGAGAATGAAGATAATAGCAAAATAAATGATCAAGTGGCTGTGTGAGGCTCGTCAATGGCTCTTTGTGACCATGCAGCTTTTGTCACAATATGTACTGACAAAACGTGCATAGGTGCAAAGAGGAGCCTTTCAGCTCAAATCTCATTAAGACCTTCCTCTGAGAATTTGTTTGTGCCAGTTATTTCCAGCAAAGATGGAGATATCTTTATTCCAGCTATCTATGCTCAAATCTAGAAAGGCCTTGTTGAACTGGCTTTGTGCCATGCAGTGATGAAAGTGGAGGAGTTCTCTAATGCAAGTGACCTGCTATGTGGTACTGGGAGTGGGGGGAAATAACACCAGTAAAAGGAAACAAACCAGCACCTGAAAAAGTGGAGTGCTTTGGGATAAAAGACACTGACACAGAAGAGTCTGCATGAATTTGAGTTGTTAGAGACAAGCAGAATGGGGAGCAAGTGAGAACCCCTAGAAATGATGGTAAAACAAAGCAGCTACATTCAAGCAAGCAGGTCTGCAATAAGGAGGTATGATGCCCACAGCAGGAATGCTGTGGATCAGGAGCAGAGCCCACAGAGGAGAAAACAGGTAAAAGGGCAATGCAAAACCCACCCACACAAATTTCTTTGCTGGTGTATTCAGTGGAACAGCAGCACACTGCAAGAGGGATATCACCCCCACGATTGAGCCATTTTGTTACACTGGCTCTCCCTAACAGCCTGACTTAGGTGCCAAAGTGCTTACAGCACCAGCAATGTCCAACTGAGTATCAGAGAATCCAAGAGGGAACTTATTTTAGAAAAGACACTGGAATGGAAAAACCCATGGAAATGGTCATAGGGGATACTTCTGGACACATTTTGGATGCTGTTGGTCTAACTGGACTCATGGACTCATGTGCCTCCCTCAGCACCAACATTTGTGAGGGCAAGAGTCCAGACTGTGACCCAAGGCTACCTCAGGTTTCAGTGGAGACTCTGTCCTTTGGCAGTGGGATGTCCCTGTCCCTGCATGTCTGTGCAGGGGTGGAATGCACCCACCCCTCCCTCCCCTGCCATGGCATGCAGCTCTCCCACACTGGCTCTGCACCACAGCACTGCAGGAACTCTGCTGAGCGTGGCTCCAAGGCAGAGCTCAGGAGTTCAGGGATCAGGAAAGATCCCTGGGAACTGGAACTGACCCCAGCCTTACCCCTGTTCCTCTCTGCCTTTACATAAAGCTGGCTTGACCCTCAGCTAACACAAACAAGAATGACAAGGAAGGATAATTGCACTGTAAATGCCCTGCAAATCAGTGCAGGGAGGAGTTTCATCAGGATAACAAACTACAGTCTGTGGAGAGCTGTTTGTGGCAGGGGCCAGCACCTAAAGAATTAAAAGCAGAATCAAGCAGAAGCAGCAGTGTCTTAATTGTCTGCTTTTACTCCTGTTTTATCAACAGGTATTTCATGTTTCTTCTCTCCATGATGCCATCCATTACTAGGCACATTTTCCACACAAAGCCAGATTTATATCTGCAAAGAGAATACACTTCAGGGTAGCTTAACACTGCCTCTCTCATGCCTGCCACCACACTTTGTTTTTTAACTTCTCTGGCAGACTGGGAGCATGTGCCAAGCCGTGTGTGTGCTGTTCTGAGATAACCTGGAGCCAAGGTGTCCCACAAAGATTCACCAGCACCAGCAACATGAGCTGTGGCCTCACATGGCCCCTTCCAGCTTGCCCACGCTGGGGCCCCGTGTTCCCAGAGCAGATGCCAGTGCCTTGTGTTTGCTGGCTGCACAGATACTCCAAGGGGGTGCTTAGGTATGCAGCTACAACACACATACTTGCTCTTGCTCAGCTGGTCTTTGTGGGATGTTTTTTTCCTTTTTGTTTGATTTTGGGGTTTTTTTTTTTTTGGTTTTTTTTGTGTGTGTGAAATAATGGAACTTCCACTTGTAATTTTGGTGGGAGTTGAAAGTTTGGGGCGGTTCTCCCAATGTGCAACACCATGCTGTTTATAATAAATTAATAAAGTGTTGGGTAACTGATTAAACAGTGGATATGTCAGAAACTGCTCTGTGGGTATTTGGGAGAAAAGATAAGCGTTCCACCTGTCTTGACTACATCTGTGCTCTTTCTGGTTTTAATTTCCTGCATGTTCTAAGACACAGCTTTGCAAGACCTGACATTGATGTTTTAATTTTTTTTTTTTTTTTTTTTTTTTGGTAAAAACATCTAATAAAGCATGAAGGAACAGTGAAGTGAACCTACTTTCTCATTCGTAGCTGGATTCAAAAGATTTGCAGTAGCCACTCAGGAAGCAAAACCCAGGCCCCTGAGCCTTCTGTCTTGCAGGTTTAAATGCCACACAATCATGACAGATGTCTGGAGAAAAAAATCTAATGATCTATACTTATTTGCAGCAAGCAAATGCATGATTTCAAGTGGGGAATAAATTTTTTAGAAGTCCTTAGATGACTGAAATAAAAGCTCCTGTTAGTCAAACAAATTATTCCCTATGAACTATTCAGCCATTTGTCACAACAACATAACTTTTTTCTGTGCATCCTAATAATTGTTCAGGAACAATTTTTCTATATTTTTTATGAATGTCTGGTGGATAAAGGGTCCTGTACAGTAAAAAGCATGTTTGATGTCAGCAGGGGTTCATGAGGAACCTAGGGAAAGGTCATCTTGGTGTCAAAGGCTGCAAGAAATGTCACATGCCTTCTCTTAATTAATGCAGGCTAGGAGAGAACCCTCAGGGAGGACACAAGATCAGAAGGAGGAAACAGACATTGTTGTACCAATTATCACTGCCTGTTTGAGCGTCTCCCTCTTTGTGATTACCCCAATTTAACCAAACATGTAATTTCTAGGCTGCATCAGCTTATCATAAGTGAATCCACTTGGATGAGTGTTCGTTCCATATTTAAATATAGATAGACCCATCCTTGCCAGGTGCTGAGCTTGCTCAACTCCTACTGAAATTAGCAGGGGCTCAGCATTTTGCAAGAATCACTTAGCAGTGCCCAGAATTGGGTTCTTTATGTGTCTTATACATCAAACCAAAATCTGTGCTCTAATGTCCATTTGCACAGTAACCCATATTTCTTTTCCTTCATTTATTAACAAACAGACATCCACTTGGTGTTTGTCCTAAACAAATGTTAGTTGCTGTCACTACTAGATACTTAGGCAAATTGAATGTATTCCTATTCCCTTTTGCACCATAGCAATATTAAGCAGTGTACTTTAGCTTTCAGCTTTTCCTTATGTATGGAATATTTATGATCCATTTTAGAGTTGTCATCCAAACACTTGGGGTCATTTTCTTATTAAACAGTACAATATTAAAGCAATGGGGCACAGCAGGAGGTGTGTTTCTGACTATTTTGTCATGCCTCAGGCTGAGTTACCATCTTCCACTCAAAATAATGTCATATTGAATATCAGCACGCATACATACACACACAAAAATGCCAGTAAAAACATATAATTTAAAAAAAAATAATGTAGCATTGTAAGATCCAAACTTACATGGGGAAATGTTTCACGTGGGAGCTCTACAGAGAGAGGAAGTGATTGATTTTTATAAAAGTTGGCATGCATGACCAAGGGCAGATGGTACATAAATTTGGGCCCCGGTCTTACATTCTGCTCCGTGTAGGTGGACCACTGAACTGCTGTGACTGAGAAAAAATAATAGAACCGTGAACAGATGCAAGACTCCTGGGTGTGATGATCAGGCTGCAGCCCCAGCACACAAGCTTGCACTGCTACAGTAATTTTAATGACAGTTTTTGGCCATACATTCAGGCAAAAAAATTATAATTTGTGTGCTGCTGATTGATTGTGTCAAATGTGTAGGGTGTCTCTGATTAAGATGCGCTTTGTGCTGTTATGGGTTGGTTGTGTGATGGATGCTTGCTCACACACCCTGCTCAAGAGTAGGAGCAAGCCATCATCACAACTAAGAAGATGTGAAATAACCTCACCAGATAAAATTATTGCAGTGCTGAGTAGAGGGGTGACAGAAAGGGGAGGAAATGGAGAGGTGGACATGGTAGCAAAATAAAGGACACTGCCAAAGGACAGCCCCCATGGCTTGCTGTGTCAGATGGCTGTGAGATGATCTCATGTCTTCCCTTTCCCACATTTGTTGTGTCCAGCTGATTTTCTATCACTGTAGCAATCTATAACATCAGTTCACTGTTGTTTCATGCCTGATGACACTGAAAATGTATCATCTTCCCAGAATATATGCCTTGAAACAGATGATTCACATGAGCCAAGTGCTCACATGACCATTTCTTTATCATTTTGCTAAATGTTTGCATGCATAGAGCATAAGGTCTCTCCATAGAACAGCAAGCCTATAAGGCTCCAGTTTATTTAGCATTTTCCACACTGGAAAATGCCCAACATTCATATCTTTTCCCCTCTAAGCCTCCAGAAAGATATGGAAGGGTGAAGAATTAACACAAGTTGTCCACAGAAAAGGGGCAAATAAATGGGTAAAGCTCAAAGGAAAAATCCAGTGTTGCTAGAGAAAACATATCCAGGAATGTTAAAGAATTAAATCAGCAGTCTTGGGAAATGAGGGACGATAGCTACTAGAGATTGGTGCTCTCACTATTTACAAGTTTTTCCACCACCTGCAGTTCCCAATCCACTGTTGCAAACTGTAAAAGCAGATACATTTCTTTCCTGCCTAATCATCTTGGGATTATTACAGTGCCTCTCTCCCAGAGAGGGAATTCCCCACTGAATAATGGGGAACAGCAGTAGCACACAAAATTAGACAGTGATGCACTGCATCTGTTTTTGCAGTGTTGCCCATAACCTGGGAGTTCTTCAATTCATTGTGCCGTGGACAGGCTCACAAAGCAGCCTCAATCTGTACTTGAGTTCCACATGATCCTTCAGTACTTCCAGAACATGCTGCTCATGCCCATGAGCTGGGATGGCAGAAAAGAAATCTTCAACGTTGAGCTCAGGAGTGAATGGATCTGGCTGCTGGTCCTGGAGCAGATGGATGATGCAACTGCACAGAGTAAAGGAAACACCTGGTGGAGACTCCATATAGTCTTATTTGCTTCTTTCTTTTACCTGGTTTATGAAGATTTCAATGAACAGATTTTGACTCATGGTGGGTGACTTTCTTTTGTATAAATATCTATGGTAACATAGCAACAAGGGATTTTGCTCACACAACTGGATTTCTAACTAATTTATCTTGATTTCTAAGATGATCAACCCTGGTGGAAAAAGATTTAAGTGACTTTAGAACCCAAGCTCACCATTTCTTGAACATTTTCAGCTGGGTTCAGCACAATATTTACTACAGCTATATTCTTTAGTTACAGATACCTTGAGCATGTTTTACAAATGACTTTTTATTGAAGCAGTACTGTTGCTAAAGTGTTCTTTAGGTGGCCATTCTACAGCAAGTCATTTTCTAGAATTTGTATTTTAAAATTAATCTTTATAGGATTCCATCCTATATTAAATAGGTGAGATAAAATGTAAAAACAAGGGCTGTACCTGATACTTGAAAGTTGCTATTCCTGACAGCACTTCATCTTTTTCATACTTGCATTGGCTTTTATCCCGGCCCATCTATTCCTTAATGTAAGTGTTATAAATTGTTGTAAAGTGCCATAAAATATAATAAACATGAATCAATATTTCTTGGTTAAAAAACTTAGAAATGCTGATGAAGCTTGAGTTTATTATAGATGTCCTGAACCCACAATGTCCCTTTATTTTTTTTTTTACCTTCATCATTTTTTCAGGGCTTGACTTCATGTGTGCACACACATTCATTCTTCACAATCAAAGAGGCAGTGAAAATTAAACTTACTAATGCAGAGCTAATAAAGCATTGAATGTTTTAACCAGTTCTTTTGGGTGAGATATCCTCTATATACAGAGCTATTATATTTGGTGTGAATGACCCACTTCAAGCAAATTCCTTATGGATCTACAGAATATTAAGCACATGCATGGCACCAGAAAGTTGGGGGATTACTCAGATATTTAAATTTAAGCATATGTTTAATTGCTTTGCTGAATCAGGGCTTTAATGAAGAAGCATGGCACAGTAGTGCTATTTGCCATAAAAATCCATCATTGCCATGGATCTCTGCCCATTAAAGAAGATGCTATGATTTGTGTTTAAAATATGAGAGATATACGATGTCTGCATGGTGCATTAAATACCCAAGCGTACACATGCATTTAAATTCTTTCTATCTTTTTAAGGATAATGTTGTGAATTATGTTCTTGTATATCCAAGAGCATCCTTCATAGTGAAGTGACAGCTCCTCTCCACATCCAGTTGATGCTCTTTCCATATTATTAGTATTATTTATTCTCAGTCCCAAGCTAATGATGGATTTCTTTACCCTCGATTGGGTTTGTGGTTGGTCCACAGGAACCACCAAAGGCCATGGTGTTTCCAGGGGCATTGGAAGACTTTTCTCTGGCAGGGAGATGGCCAGGCTGGTGCCATCCCTGCTCAGGGAGTCTGGTCCAACCCTGCTGGGAGATGTGGGATGGGGCTGTTAGTGGAGGGAGGGCACCACACCCCTGTGACCTCACAGCCCCTTCCACTCTGGGCCTTTGCTGTAACCAGAGAGAAATCCTGACAGAAATCTATTGGGAAAAATCCACACCTGGCAAAACAATGTGGCTGCTTTATGCTGTGGCAACAAATATGACCAGGTTTTCCCAGGGCAGGGAGGATGTCAGGGATTGGGACAATGACTACAACCTGGTGCCACGCTTGTGCTGCCTGGACATTTGAACTGAACATCCCTGGCTGGAAATGAGGCCACTACAGTGGAAGAAAGATAACATGTCTCTAAATTATGTGTTGTTGTTGTATGTGGTGGGTTTGTGTTTTTTTCAATTCAGCTATTTATAAATGTGATAGACCTCTGTTTCTCCTGCCTCTTTCAGCACCCCACTGAAGAAAGTGTGAAAAGCTTTAATTTCCCTTGAGGAAAAGAGTATCTTGTGATTTCAGTGAAAAGCTGTGTTCACACTGTGGTCAATAAATTCCTATAGACAATTTCCCCCCTTGGAATTCTCCTATCTTGTTATTTTGTTAATGTTTGAGACGAATATTCCAGCTCAGCAAAGACGTGGTGGAAAGCCATCCCAATTCTTGTCAGTCAGCTTCAGAAGGAGAATGTCAGAGCTTTAACAGACTTTCCTGGCATCAGGTTTTGCCTTTCTTTCATAAAAACTTCAACACTTTTGTTTTCCTTCTGACTTGGAGCAAGATCAAATTTCAAAATATCCAAATCCTCCATGAAACAGCATTACGTCTTTCTCTAGAGCCCCAGTTGTTCCTTCCTGCAATGATAAATCCCACTTGTATTATGAAAAGAATTTTTTTTTTTCTTCAGAAAAAGGTTGAGAAATCTCTCCAGACTAAATCCATCACTTCTTTTTTTGTGGGGGAAAAAATATAGTTTGAAGTATTTGATCTGAAAAGTTCCTGCCTCAGTGGTTAAACTGCTTCACACACACACAAACACAGACCCCTCCATCTCAATTAATTCCATGATGGAAGGAGCAGACTTCAGGAATAACTGCAAAGGAAGGGATAACTCCAAACCAAGAGCCTTCTGAACCCATGTGCCAGACTGCTGTGTGGTAATTCCAAAGCCATGGGAAGACCTTGCATCTTTTAAGTCTAGGGATCACTCTAACCCCACCAATCTACCTTAGAGAAAGACTACATGCAAAATTATAATTACTACCTTTAAATACTCTATCCTTCTAATATTAGATTTGAATACTGTACTCTTTCCAAAAAGGCCAACAAAGAAAGGGTTTGATGATACTGTTATCTCTGATGATGCTATTTTTTTTCTTAATGATTTGGAGAGCATTGTATATATGCTCCTCTCTCTTTTTTTTTTTTTTTTTTTCCTTTAAATGTATGATTTTCCCTGTTAGTTAAGGGGTGTCATTTTACACTGTCAGAATTCTTATTTTCCAAGAATTATCTGGGTTTCCATAAGGTAAACATGGCTGTCAGCACTATGTCCCAGCACAGCTGTACAGAACACCACAGCAGTGCTGCTGGTCTGTCTGACAGAACATGACAAGATGGAAAGAAAGGCAGAAGAAAAGCAGCCTAGCCTGATGAAAAGCTGCATTCAGGTCTTAGCAGAAAATTCAGAGCAGGAACTGCAGATAGAGTGATTAACAAGGAGTTCCCAGAAGTTAATATACCCGGCAAAAGGGTTGCTCCTTTGGAAGCTGAGCACTGGAGAGTAGAAGTCAAAATGACTTGTGCACCATTGAGCTGGAACATTCTGCTCCTGGGTCATTGATCTGCTCTGCTCTGGCAGGGCACCGCTTTGGTATTGTTAATTTTCAATGACATAAAGACTTGTATTAGTACAGGAAGCAGAATTGAAAGGCCTGAGACTAAAGGGAAGACAAAAGAGAGGCCAGCGGTAAACATGAAGGGTTCCAAAGAATGTGATGCAAACTAGAAATAAATGCAGCCCCTGAACAATGAGAAATTCATTACTTCATGGATCAAATGGACCAGGCCTGATCCTCAGCAGTTGTAGGATAGCATTTTTTATGTCACATCAGGGAAACTAGGCTCACATGAACTGGAAGAGTAGGTGATCCATAGTTTACATAGTCAGTGAAGTTGTATATAAGGATGATATTTTTTCCCCTAAAAGGTGAGCACACAAAAAATTATACAGTGCATTTTTAAATAAATATTTAACATCTAAAGCACACTGCCACCACAAACCCTTTTTATGACCCCTACTATAATGATGAGTATGAAAAGGTGCATAAACCTCAAAGACCTATTCATTTATCAGGGAGACTCTCATTCTAAAAACTGGGGGTAATAATTTATTGTTTGGATCTTCTGTAATAAACTTGAAATAATGCTCTTAAATTTCAGAATTTTACTGTCAGTGAGACAGTCATTAGTTCTTATGAGTGAATTTCCACTCCATAACATTCATCAGCATCACCAAACTGTCCTCCTGTGCTTTTCCCCAAGCTTTGCACTGCAGTGGGTGCATGGCCTGGGTTGTGGCAGGGGGTGTTGTCTCTGGACCTTGTCGGGGCTTAATAGAAAGTACAATTATACAAAAAGCTTATTTAAAATATCAACAATCTTCAATTAAGTAGGGTGGATGAAGAAAAGACAGTCCAATGGCAGCATGAGCACAGACACACTTCCTTCAGGAAGGAAGCAAGAATTTTTTCCTCCATGAACTCAGTGAGTGTAGTGCTATGTCTGATTACATCAGTTCATTAAGAGCAAAAGCAAAACTTTGTGTTTAAAAGGACACAGCTCTCAGCATTTAAACATTAATACTAGATTTTATGCCCAAAGAGAATCTCTAATCCAAAATTTCCTGGACTTACAAGAGTCATTTTTTTCATCTTGTTCTCATTCAGCCCTTCCTAACTCAAAGCTTGATTCAATGCAAAAAATTATTTGAGCATTGAAGCACTGATGGTTTTTATTTATTTTTGTTGTTGTTTCAATAGTTTAATAACTTGCATGGTGTCAGGAACTGTGTAAATCACTAATATCAGCTCAACTCAACAGGAGCCTAGCAATGAACAGCATATCTCAAGTCTAATAAATGTGAAGGAAGCATCTGAGTCTTCATCACCATCTGTAAAATGTCTCAGATCTTAAACACGTTCCTGTCCTAGGCTTGAGGGTGATCTTTATTTGCTCTACAATGAATGAGGACTCAGTGGTGCATAATGAAAAAATAAAGAGATTTTACATTAGGAAATGACAGCTTTTCTGTCTAGATTTGTGTGTAAAGCATATGCACTTGATGAAATACAACCAGTTTTACTGGGATTCTTTTTTATTCCTTTATATTACTATAGAAAGAAAAGAAGTACTGAATTTCTGTGCACGAAAATCACAAAGCATGGCTAGTTTGCTTTTTATTCTATTGAGAACTTATACCAGTACTGTGTTGTGGATTAAAATTGCTTGATTTTTTTTCTTTTAAACACCTGCAAAACTCCCTCTGTGTGTAATTTGATTCACTGATTCTCTTTGACTGTGTCTAGACTAGTAATTTAAGTAGTGTCGGGACACTGAAACACAATTGCTGATGGAGTTAGTTTGTATGTGGCTTGATTTTGTTCTGGGCCACCTTGCTCCATCCCAGAGAATTCCCAAGCAGATCCTGAGGGTTGGTGTGGGACCATTTGTATTACTGACTGACATATCTCACTGACCAAAATGCAGCCATCCTTTTTGAAGACCATGAGAGAATTATGACATAGACAGGCCCATTCTGTGCTAGTTGGTGTCAGTGGCCAAAAAAATGAGGCGGAACTGATCTTTCTGGACATGGGGCTGCTAGAACTGTGAGGCTTCACTGGATGGTCACTGTAGGCTTTGGTCTTCACTGATGCTTTATGTCTAAACAATTCTCTCTCATTCTTTCTCATGTTCTACCTCCATAAATCTGAAAGCCTAAATTTCAGATAATTAGTTGGAAAAGGGAACTCTTCTGAGTATATTCTCCAGACAATAGAAGAAAGAGGGAAATCCTCACTAATTCTCAAAATAACAGTCTATTTTTTTAGCTCCTTTTTTTCTATGTCATGAGCATCATACTTGAAGTTCTTCAAGACCAAACTTGAGATATTAAAACAGATATTCTGAAACTCTGTATTAGGAAATTAGTCTAGTAGCAACTTCACAAAACATCTTACTGCAGTATTTTCTTTATAGCCAAGAGAGCAAAGTCAATCATCTCAGATCCTTGGTCTTCCCCAGATGTGTAAGTTGAAGTCAAGATCAATATAAAACTGTGATCTCAAAAGAAAATTAGAATCCACTGCTCTCCAGGATGAAGGAAGGAAGGAAGGAAGGAAGGAAGGAAGGAAGGAAGGAAGGAAGGAAGGAAGGAAGGAAGGAAGGAAGGAAGGAAGGAAGGAAGGAAGGAAGGAAGGAAGGAAGGGCTGGCTAATACCAACGTCAGTCAGTGGAGTCAGCTCCCTAGCTAAGATCACTTCCCAGGTATTCAAGGACATTTGAATTATCCCATCTGAGTTCAAAATCTTTGAGACACAGACTATTTTACTACAATGGCACAGAAAAGATTGTCAGTGCTTACCTAAAAAGAAGTAATTCCTCAGATGCAGCACTCAGAGCTGGGGTTACTCGTGGGAGCTGACATCTCCATAAGGTGCAGCTTTCCATTGCATCAAAGGGAATAAAAGTAGTCTGGATGTAAAGACAGTAATTTTATCTGTGTGACTGGTGCCAGGAAACCACTGCCAAATTAGGTCTATCCACCTCTCTTCTCAGACCCTTTGGATGGTAAAAAATTTGGTTTCATGATAACACAGTCCTACTGATTTACACCAGCTTGGAATGTAGTCAAGTTATAGGCTAAGATAGCCTGTGATTTTTATATACTGTAAAATTATAAAAACAGCAAATTGGTCACAGTTCAAAAAGCTGTGCAAAAAAGAAAAAAAAAAAAGAAGGAAAACAAAACAAATCACACACACAAACATTTAAAAATGTTGAATGACAAAACCATAAACAATTACTATTGTCTATGTAGTTTGAAAGTCATATGATTACTCAAACAACTTCTTTCCTTTGTTTCTCATGTTCCTTGTATTAAGTTTTTCTTTTTTCTTCTACTTTTAACTTCACCTAGGAAGACTCCCAGACAGATATTATCTAGCAATTCATAACCACGTTGGTATTTTTTTATTCTTTTGTTATCAGGGGAGAGGGTCTACTCAAACACATTAGTTTCTTTTTTGGAATTTTAAAGCACATAAAAGAGTAGGAGATTCTGATAAGGCCCTATTGTAGTTATCATGTGGTATAACTACAGCTAAGGTCATGTCGACCTGCTCTTGTTAGAGTACATCATCTACTTAGCAGAAAAGAAAACAAATTGTGTCACATTTTATTCCATCAATGGCTGTAAAAGGATATTTTGAGAAACTGAATTAATAATACGTTATAATAACAAGAAAGAAGGGATGATAATTAAACACGCTCTGCAATTCAATCCCAGCAGTGAATCTACTCTTTTGGTAACAGTTCTTTTTAATTATAGAAGTGACAATTCTGAATGACTCAAACCTGTGTCATGTTGCACACAGGCAGAGGCAATTAAGGTGAGACCAAAGCAAAAATACAGTTTGTTCATTTTTCACCCAGTTTACCCAATCACTACATTTCTCCATAAAGAATGCAGAAAGTAAGCAAGACCCAAATCTGGTCTACAGGGGATGGGTTTGTTTGTTTGTTGGTTTGTTTTCAGATTTTTTTTTTTGAAAGGTCAGGGATATTCAGCAGCATGACTTGCCAAATGTGACACAGAACGATTAGCATGGTCCTTCAAATCACTGCATTTTTTCTTGGGGTAAGAATCTACACAAGCAAGGCAGGCAAAATAAGCTTGAATGATAGCAATGGTAACTTATCATAAGCAAATAAAATTCAGGTAATCCAGGTTAATTTGACACAGAAACATTGTGAGAATAAGAAGCATTGTGAGGTGTGTGATCATTGTATCCTAGAGACAAAGAACATTTGCTAAAAGGATTTTTTGTTGCATGTTCTGAACAAATTTTTGCTCAGAAGATCAAGATAATCCCTTTCTTTGTCGCTAGAAGCTACTGAAATAAAACATGATTCTCAGTGCCACTCCATTTTGGTAAATTTGCACTGATGATGTTACATGAAATTACAGTGCCAGCAGGTATGGCTTGAAGGATATCAAGGAGAGAAAAACAAACCAGAAGAGTATCTTTACTAACAGCACTAATGGCACTAGTAGCAGTCTGCAACCATGTGCATGGTCATGTTTGGATCACCATTCTGCTTCTCAGTGCATGACATATCAAAGCAGATAGATTCAAAATACGATTTGGCAGCAAATTCCAAATTCTTAAAATCCATTTGCAAGGACTATGCTTCCTCATTGCTGTTTTCCTGTCTGGCCAAAGGGCATTCCTTTTTGCTGAGGGCTTTGCAGCAAAAGGGTGGAACCAGGCTGGGAAGGGCCAGAGATGCTGAGAAGCTGTGCCAAGTCCATAGTGCATCTTCCCCTCTTGTATTGTTCAGGTAGGCTGACTCTGAACAAAACCTTACAGTAGAACATGCCTAAATTTGACTGTCACCATTGGGTTTAAAGACTGACACCTCAAAGAGATGAATAGAATACATTAAGCTGACTGTCTCAGATAAGCTGCATCATTATCATATCACATGATTGTGTCCTGTAAAGGGTGGCACGTTCCCTGGAAAAGCAGCAGCAATTGCTTCTTTTTTAGTGTGTCCTGTATGCCTTGCTAAGGCACTTTTCACAGAGCTGGGTGATGGCTGTTTCTTGTGTGGATTATAGAAATAAATAGCAGGCTGCAGATGAAAGCCTGCTCTTCCCACAGTGCTCAGGAAAAGTGTCATTTCTAGCTTGAGAATAATGTGACTTGCCTGAATTACATCTTTCAGCACAGTTGTACAAATAATTTTGGTTTGGGGAGGAACAAACAACCACACACACATTTGGTTTGGTTTGGTTTGGTTTGGTTTGGTTTGGTTTGGTTTGGTTTGGTTTGGTTTGGTTTGGTTTTCCTTTCAAAGGAAAGAGAAAATTTAGGATGTAATATTCCTTCCCATCCATTTTCAAAGTCTGATGTTGCTGTATTGGTCAGGGACAAGTCCTGAGTTCTAAGAACTTGCAGAATACTTGCTGTTTGGTTTTTACACTGGGAACATTGCGTGAGATTAAATGGCAAGGAAAATTCCACATTTCTTCCAGGTAGATTGGCACTAATGTTAATTAAAAAATGAAGGATTTTAAAGCCCAGAAGATTGATTGTCTCAGGTTTAGTAGAGGAAAGTGCCACTGTAATAAACAGCTATTTGACATAGGCCATGTGGAGTGGATATTTTATTGCCAGGGAGCAGGAGGGCACTCACACCTTTGGAATACAGACATTATGCTTTACTAGGAAGCTGTGCTGAGCCATATCCTTCCAGAAATTCCTCATGACCTACTACTTGATCCCAAACCACAATTTTGGAACCAGATTGTAGCAATAATCATTCCTTGCCGTACACATATTCCTGATATAAAGAAAATCAATCAAGCTTTTAAGAAAGGTCAGGATTAATCCATTCCAGCTACGGTTTGGAGGTACAATTCAAGTCCAACAAAGAGGAAGAACCCCTCTATCAACATCAAAGATTTCTTGCTCCATACTCCCTACCCTGTCCTGCCCTTAAGAGGACTCATGCTACTGCATCCTGCCAGACATTTCATTCACTAAGATCAAGTGAAGCTTTTTAAGCTGCTGAAAGTGAGTATCCTTCTTTGAGGAAAGACAGGATTCACTGCACACATGGAGCCTGGCACCATCACGTTCAGAGAGTGAAGAACTTCTGCAATCACACATTTTTTCTTTAAGACTTTCACAGAAATCCAGCCAGGAAATTTACCACAGGCATATTCTTTAGAGACAGACACATGCCTATTAATATCCACTGCATGGAAAGAAGAGTCCCTGATCTATGGGATCATCAGAACCTACCTTCCTAGTAAGATTCAATGGGTGATGATATTGCTTAATGATCCTTATTGAATCAAAAATCTAAGTTCAACAGTAAGTTTGATGTTTATACACAAAGAAGACATCCTTATCTTCTAATTTTTTGACTTTCACTGGGAATACAGGCCATAGTTTGTACAGTTGAGAGCCAGGTGGCACAGCCTTACCTCTCCAAGTGAGCCCATACCAGTCAGGGATGTGCCACATTATCTTGAGCAGTTCAGAAATATCATGGCCAGCTACTGGAATCTAAGAAAAAGTGATTCCAATGAAAACCTAAGCTTTTTATATTGTGGTGGTTTTGTGGTTTTTTGGGGGTTTTTTTGTTTTTGTTTTTTGTTTTTTGGGTTTTTTTTTTTATTCAATGCTTTCCTAAAGCTCAGGAGAATATGATCAAATATATCAAATACCACTTTTGCTACTATGATTTCTTATCTTAAAAACACTGCAAAATAAAGTCAGAAAGCTAAAAGGGCAAAAGACAGAAAGAATCAAGTTATCTAGATCCTAACAGACAAGACAAATAAATACTATTATTTAAGTTAACAAAAGGATGACTGATTTGGGCTCAAACTTTGCAGCAATGCACAAAGCTGTGAAGGACACCAGGAAAGATACAGATTTCTATTTTTAGATCATGCAATGAGACATCAATAATGGATGTAATATAGTTAGTGCCCATAGTACCTTTGAGCTAATTAGTAAAATGCATCATTACATAGAATATTTAATACAAAAAAGAATTATAAGCAAAGAAAATGTAATATAATCTACAACAAATATTACATTTGCCTGGTTGTTCACTGAAGATAAAAAAAAAATCACAAATTATATAACCTTACATCCCAAACTAAAAAGTTTAAAGTGCTTTATGAGGAAAGTTAAACAGCCAAGTACAAGCATTTAACCATAGAGTAAAAGTGGCAGAAGAAGAGTAGACTTCAGAAAACAGGAGAATGCAATTCCACAGATGGAGCACAGACAGATCAAGAGGAGATTCTTCTTTGCCTAGAGAAGCCTACTAAAAGCCCACCTAGACTGAGCTGCTTTAATAATTTATCCACTGAAGAATTATTTCCTGAGAGGTAGAAACTGGGTTCTAGCACCTTACAAACAAGATCAGCAAGTACAGGGTGGGAATTTAGAGTCACGACCATTGCTTTCACTATGGGATCAGCATTCATGCAGTAAATTCTCAGCTGGGGTTTTCAAAAAGCTGCTATCAAGGATTCTACAATTAAAACTAATGCACTAATGGGTTTGAGTACAGAAAGATGCCCCCTTTCCTCCCTGCCCTGTTTCTCCTGTCCCATCCTTGGAAGTTGTGACGGGGCAGGGCAGGCTCCCTGCTCCAGCAGTGAAACACAGCTGGGTGGGCACTTCCCAAATGTCTGGGGCATGACTGACCTCTCTCAGAGCTTCTCTAGCTCTTCCTGCTTACACAGAGCAAGAAGTAAAGCTGCTGTGATCCTTGGTGCACTTGAAAAGAAACCATGTGGAGTGTAACTTAAGAGAAAGATGATCAGAGGAAAAATCTTCATTGTACTAACAGTGGGTGAACTCCCTTGGCTAGGTTTCCACACTAAATATCCATATTTATTTATTACTATTTGTTGCTACTCCACTTTGTAGTTCACATCTTCGACTACTTGTGTTGTACTGAAGTTGAATTTCCGTGCTCCAGGTTTGTAAGTGATTTTTGCCAATAGGTACATGGTTAAAAGGTGACGGTGCTCAACCACAGGGGCTTCCACTGGACACACAAATCAATCTCACAGCTAAAAATCTTCAGAAGCTGCATGTAAAATAGATTTCTCTTCCTAAAAATAAATTTTTATATGTGTGTGCAATTTAAGACTGTAGTCCAATGACAGTCCATTGAAAAATTACAGGAATGCCTCATAATTCAAGTGCTGTGAAAATCCTCTTTTAAAATACAAGAAACCTTGCTTGGAGTGGTAAGGTTTCACATTCTGGTGTGCTTTTGGTTACTCTAAGCTCTATTTCTACTCTTAACCAAATGTTCTTCTCCACCATAAGCTGAGAAATGTTTCCTGAGTAAGCTGTCACTGAAACAGATACTTCTTGGCACAAATTTCTATGACTAGGCACTTTCTAATGAAAAAAAGTCAATCAAAAATTCTCAGTAAGTTTCATACAAATAATCATTGAAATTAGACAAGAAGTAAATGGACTTGGCATGTTAAATCAGCATTGTTTCCAAGCACAAAGCATGGAAAACAGAAGCTCCTAGAGTGGTTTTAAAGTGAAAGTGTAATTGAATTGCATATATATAAATCCAAACAGTATTTTTCTTGCTTCTAATCCACTGGAACTGGCAATTTATATGCACAAGCAGTTCTGCCCAAGCAACCAACCTTAAAATGCCTTTGTATTTAAATAGAGTGACATCTGACATTTCTGTGTCCATGTCTTATCAGACCTCTGTTTACCCTCTGGAAAGTGCCAGCATAGGGGCAGAATATGGTAAAGTGAGAATTTGCCTGCTGGGTCAAGGACAGCTGGAATTCTGATTTACTGTGAAAGTTCAGGATGTCCCAATTAAATCAGGACATTTGAGAGATATGAACACTCAAATGTCCCCCAAAAGCTTTGGTCTAATGTGATTAAGCTGGCTGGTTTTGCTAATGATAGACACATTCCAAATTGCAGAAAAATGGTAAGTAGGTATAATGGGGTTTTACTGTTGTGTACTTATAAGAATATGGCCCCAAAAAAGGTTTCTCTTCCCTGCTTCCATTTTCTATTGAATGCCAATTATTTTTAACTTCTGGAATGTATAACATAATCCTCCTTGAGATACATGATGCCCTTAGCTCTTAGGAACATCATGGTCTTTTATTTTTACCCCTACACTCCTTGCTATCTTTCCTTCTTTGAACTTGGTGAATTTTAGCTTGCAATGCCTTTATGAAATGCCTGTGACTTCTTCATGTGAACAATACTGTTTGTGCAGTGAGTACTGGCTGACCACAAGGTGTGAAGGAAATGTACTGCATTATGCAGTGCAATGCTGCACAAACATGCAGTACAGATGGAGTTTTGAACAGGTAAAAAAATGTTAAGCCCTAAATATCTAAATAGCATAGGAGTTGCTCTCAGCTGGAATTTTTGGTGAACAGTAAGCAAATATGACTTTATTGCTTAACTACCACAAAGACAAATATTCTCCAAAAACTGAAAGGGCAAATAAAGGAAAATGAGTGTTCTGCACTGCAGAAACAGCCTAAAAAGGAATGAATAATAGAAAGAAAATCCACTTACAAGCTCATAATTTTTAAATTTCTGTAATTGTCTAATGTTAAACACCACACACACACATTTTAAGTCAGTGATAAGTTACCATTTGTCATGAAATGTCTTTCTTTAGCATGACTGCGTCCTTCTCTCCCCACCATGACAGATTGTATTTAATTGAACAGTTGCTGGTTTAGAACTGTCATTAAAAATGCATACATTCAAACAGTCCTAGTACAGCATATTGCCCTTTCAGTTCATTTTTTCCTTTTATGTAGCAGTAAATATCCCTTTGTGTTCTGGTTCTAATTTACTTAGAAATAATGTGCCTCTTACTAAGTGCAAAGATTTTTTTTAAAGGATCAGCTAAGCTGGTGAAGTTGCTTGCTAATATATTTTTTATTGACCTAGTGTCTCTCAGTCCTTATACCATTGAACTCCAGGGTCTTTGTTGACAGGATACGCTTAGAGGAAAAACTTGGATCTAGTCATCACTTTTTTCCAAGATGGTTTTAAAAGGAAGTTCATGCTATAAAATTAATTCTGGCCTTACATGAGAGAGAAATCTTGGACTTTAACCAGCCAACACAGATTCTGACTGTAGGTAAACAGAGGAGAGACATCTACCTCACTGGAGTTTTGCCAGAAGGAAGAACTGGGGTGCTTAAGCCATATCCACACACATGTCCTTAAACCATGTCCACATTGTGCCTGGCTGAACAAAATGGTTTTGTATAAACTCAGTTTATACAGTCTGAGTTCCCTTTTAACACAACCACACAGAAAGTCAGAGAGCAAGCTGGTATTACAGATATTTCCAACAACATATATATCCACATTTCCCAACTAACTTGGGATGGAACCAGCAGGAATAATGATTATTAAACATTATTGCCTACTCTGCAGCACCCACTACTTAAACAGTTTTAATCTCTTTTTTCCTTCCTCTTTTATTTATTGGAGGGATGGATCTAGGTACACAAGAAGCTAAAATTAGAATAGCTAATTCTATAAAATCTAATAACTGTGAAATATCATGATGCTGGAAGCAATGGGCCAGACCTGTGGCTGCTGTGAGCTGAAAAGCTTCATTAGCATAGATGGAGAAATCTCAATATACTGAGGATCTGGCCCATTTTTTGCTGATGATAAAATTTCACAATGCTTGTGACTTTAATACTACCAGTGTGAGGTTGCCCTGAAATTTTGTTAGACTATGAAAGAAAGGGATAATCACCAGCGACAAATCTGATGTTTGAAGAACTCTGATATTGCTCATTCTTCAAATGTTTAAATGAGGTTTTACTCTTTTTTTAAGATTTTTTCCAGTAATACAGTTATGTATAGAGAAAATGAAATTAATACTTCATTAATATTCATCATATGGCACTGGAGACAAACTTGAGAAAATATACATTATTTACCATCAGCAACCTAACATTCTTTGAAATGAATTAAAACTATAAAATAGAAAAAAGCATCACTAAGCTATTCACTAAGAATTCATCCAAGACATAATCTAGCAAAGTAGTTGGATGAGACATAGTAGTACATTAATTAGGGAAAACCCATCACAATTAAGGTGAAAATTAGGAACAAAAATGGAGGAGCTAGAGAATTAAGAAAAATTTCTTTGGACTAGAATTTCTCAAAACTCTTGAGTTACCAACAGTGGTAACAGAGCACTTAGAATCAGAAAGATCCATGACCACTGATAAAATTTTCATGAGAGGGATGTATTTTTGTAAATATAGTTAATTTTATTGTCATGGACAAATTCTAGGATAATTTTTCAGACAAATATGGAATAGTTCCAGCCAATTCTTAGTCAAGCCAAACTTTTATGTTCCTGCAGAGAGCTATGGTAGAAAGATAACACATATAGGCAGAGACCACCATCTCAGTGTCAAAACTGTTAAAATCTTTGCCAAAAGGATCATATAATGTGTGTACCCATGAAATATTAAATAGAAGCTGCAAGTGCATGTTTCTCAGATGGCAAATAGATATGTAATGTGTGTCTTTATTTAGATTTTACATGGATACATAATGAGACACACACATCTGTCTTAAACTGACACAAAAACTTTTCATATCAATGAGAATTAGAACCCTGTTCATAATCTGTTGTGCTCACAGTCTAAGCAAGTGTAAGATGATCAGTTCTGCCATGACACTAATGACAAAAAAAAAAAAAAAGGAACTCAAAGATGCCAACACCGTGAAAAAAAATTGGAGTGTACTAACAAAACCACTGAGGTCCCAATGACTAGTTAAGCAGTTGTAATGACATGCTAACATAGGCTTTCTAAGTATAGTTTTTGGTCAAGGACAGATTATTGTAAAAATGGTAATAAAAGACAATTTTAGATTCCTTTGCAATGAGCCTTCACCAAAGCAATATTAGTAATACGTGCTATATAAGCATCTTTTGTACAAAGCCAATTAACCTCTTTATTTGGAAACAAGAACTTCGTTATTGTTGAATACAGCAGCTAATCCTTTGCAGCAGATAACTTTCAGCAAGTATGAGTGGAATGAGTTA
The DNA here is from genome assembly GCF_009819885.2 of Catharus ustulatus. Taxonomy (NCBI): domain Eukaryota; kingdom Metazoa; phylum Chordata; class Aves; order Passeriformes; family Turdidae; genus Catharus; species Catharus ustulatus. The sequence goes on along the minus strand of NC_046222.1, from coordinate 11,272,120 downwards.
TGCTTGCTATGCCCCATGCTCTTCCACAATTGAAAGATTAAATATTTAATTTGCTAAATACTGGTATATGTGAAGGTCTGGAAACTTTTGGTATAGGAAAAGTTGAGGTGTCATCTGAGGACATGATAAATGTTTGCACTAGGTCCATCTTTACATTTATTTCTTTTCTTAACCAGGTCAGCCCTACAGGTAAAAACATATCCTTTGTTGGTCAGCAAATTTCAGCTTTTGTTCAGTCAGTAAAAGTTTATAATCAGCTTCAAATTAGCATCAGGATTGTATGGCTAACAAAAACACTGCTAAGACCACCTGTATTTGGTTTTTGTCTCAATATGTAGCAAAGTTGCATTGATAGACAACATGGCAGAACTATTGTTTCAACCAGTAAAGATTAATATATTTCTCTGAGATGTTTAATACAGCATTACAAATATCACAGGACAAATGCCTAATCACAGTTCTGTCTTTATAATTAGCACCACAAAGATTGATGCAATGGTAATTCCTGATTCATGGCAAGACTGATAAAGTGAATTAAGAATAAATAGTACAGTGAATTAGGGACAAAGAGTATGGCAATGTGGCCAGAAGAACCTTTCAAAATTAAATTCCTGATATAAGAAGAGCGTAAAACAGGGTATGAGGAGGCAAAACAGGGAAGCAGATCCTCTGTTCTAGAGATTAGGCTTAAGTTAAGATCTGTTCTCTGGTAAAACCTCATTTGCAACATTCTCATCCAAAAGCAGCACCAATTTTTAGTCTCTACACAAGAACACAGAGACACTGAGGAATGCTTAACCTTTTGTTCTGCCCTAACCAGACAGCTCTACTAGACTGTGGCCTCAACAAGGAACAGGACATTAGAAGAATCTATTATCTTTCTCTGTTCAAAGAACAGAAAGCTTCTTATTGCAGGTAATACATTTAATTTTGAAAACAGATCTATTTTCCTTACATGTAATTGAGTTCTGTTACAGAACACAAAACAAGGAGGGCTCATTGTCATCTGCAATGGAAAGAGGTCGACATTGAAGGACACAGACTCGAGTTCCCTTTTATTTTCAAGTGCATAAATTTCCTTATGAAAGGTTTCCAGAACACAAGAACCTCTCCTGTCTGCATCCATACAGGCTAAATACTGTTTTCACTGGATTAAGGTACAAGCTGAACCTAACCCATAATTTTTCCCTCTTCAGTCAGAAGTTTCAGTGAGCACCAGCTGTGATCAGGTCTCCCATCTCTTACCTCCTCCTTGACTGGATTTCTCTGCTCTTACTTTGCTGTTGAATGTGGTTCTGGTTTTTTCCACCTTGTCTACAGAGGCAGCAGGACTTGCCCTATCCTGTGTGACCTCCTTTCAGATCCTGAGGAAAAAAAGGGAGGCTGCTGGCATGGTGCAGGTGGGTTCTGCTGTTGAAGAGGAATGGCTGATTCAGCACTATTTGAAAATCATTTTGGCATGTCTTAGTAGGATGTTACTGGTGGGCTAAAAGAAGGATGGTGATGTTAGAGCATAAATATTTTTTTTCACAAGACAGGAACCATCCAATTAAAATATAAACTCATGTCAGGGACTATTAATATGTACAGACCAACAATACTGAAGAGCTGGTTTATAAAATGACAACATTAAATCAATAATAAGAACAATAAGAGTAAGAATAAGAATAAGAATAAGAATAAGAATAAGAATAATAGAACAGGTGTTGAAAGTGTTGGGGATTTTTTAATGGTTGGAAAGAAATAAATTCTATGTATATATATCAAGCACACAAGTGCTATGATATTAAGCTTCAAAACAATATTATATTTAATCACCTCAGACTACAAAAGGAGAAAAATGCCTTTTTTAGAACCTGGGTTTCAGATGATAGCAGAAAATTATGTCTCTGCTTTAAAGACATAAGCAGATTCTCTAATTTCTCCATCTACATATTACTTTGTTTTTATCATTTCTGTATCTCAGCAACCATACATCCTCCAATGGACACAGGACTTCAGCTCCCCATATTCTGAAAACTGTGTCCATTTATACTCACACCATATCACTGCCACCTGCTGAACATGGCATTCTGCTATAGCTTTCTTAGAAACACGAGGTGAATATAGCTACTGATGAAACCTTTCCTCTTCCTCTCACTCTCAAAAAAGTGACAGCTGGGTGGGTGACTTCACTTGGCTGCTTTAGGTATCAGTGAGATGCTGCTCAGGCTATCTATATCAAGACCCCTGGGTCCCTATATCCATGAAGATAACTGGAGTTTTCCAAGCCTTTAAGTAGGACAGTAGATAGAAAGAATATTTGTCATGCGTTAAAAGCGTAGACCTGAAAATCACCAGTGACTTTCTTTGCTTGCAAAAATATTGCATGTTTATCTTGTGTTATCTCCATTTTTCAGTGGGAAAGCACAGAGATTTCTGTAAAACTATCACACACAAAAAGCATACACTGTTGTATATTTTATCTCCTTGTAACTGTACATCTTAAGAAACTCTTACTGGGACTGGAAATGATTTAAATAATAAAAAAATCTAAACCTTCCAAAACAGAGAGAGATAATTGGTACCACCTCATACTACTCATAAAAGGAGTTTCTGGAGAGGAAGTATAATCAGTCATTTTCTTACCCTCTGCTGTAAGAATACTCACTGTTAAAATTAACTCTTAAAATAAACTTACAATAATGTTTACAGCTGCTTTACTAAAAATACGAGAAATAATGGGGACATGCAATCCTGTCTGCAGTTCCTGTCAAAAGCACAATGCAAGACAGTTCTGCAGCAGATAACATTGATTAATGTTCCTGTATAGCAATGGCACCATACATTTATGGACAGACTGGTGAACCTTTGCCAAAGCTCACTAAAAGCAGCTGCAAGGCAGGACTGACTTTTAACCTCCCCCATTTAATGCAGGAACTTCTTGGCATAAAAACTGTGCTAGCAGCATACAACCTGCAGGGTTACCATTACAAAAACAGATTTGGCCAGCAGGACATCTCTATTTCCTGAATAAACTCCTGACAGACTACATGAAAGCTAAGTTATACAGGCATATCTGGAAAGTGGAGGAAGAAGCATTAATTCTGAGGATACTCTGAAAAAGACCCACACATTTTTGATGTGACAATTCCCATTTTCATTGGTTAACATGTAATATTATTTGATATGAGGAGTAAACACCTGCAGAGTGTTCTCCATCAGCGAAAGCTGTGCATATGAATCCTTATTTCTGCAGACAAAGTGATCTCTGAACAATGGAGTGGAGCTTTTGCTTTTCTCAACAATATATTGTGAAGGTGCAGGAGAATTGTTCATGCTTTCTGTAGAGTCATGTATGGTTAAAGACAGAGTGCCAAAAATAGCTTGTATGCAAGTAAAAAATGGATATTGTAGGAGAACAATGGTATTTTCTTTCTCTTTGGGGACAGGAAAACAGGGAATTCCTTAATAAGGGATGCTGATTAAGGAAAGAAGCTTTTTACTACTCAGAAGGCTATATTCATGTCAGATTTCATTTTCTGAATTCAGCAATATATTATTAGTGTCATTTTCTGGAACAAATGATGCTGTAAATAATTCCAGCAAGTGCACTTAATATAGATTTGTTTGCTAAGTGGCAGTGTCTCCCGCCAGGGTTAAAGGTAGAATAAGATGTTGTTTATCCCATGGGGAAAAGAAATGTCGGGATTTCTTGCTTGCCCTCTTGTTTCTGTCTGTGAGCCATTGTGATCCCAGGTCAGAAGGTCTGTCACATGCTAAAGGAGGGAATTCTTGCACAGAGCCCTTTGTTTCTGCAGGGCAGTATCAGTGGCCCATTGTGCCATTCATTGATGCCCCATCTCTTTGCTTCTTCCTCTATTTCTTTTAAACAAACCCCTGCCTACTTTTGGAAAAAAGTTCTGTGCTCAGCTATTTAATTCTGGATTACAACCTCCCTAATAACCAAAAGTGAGGGTGGTAAAACAGCTGGAGCTGACATGTTAGAGCTAGAAAAAATGAGGTACTTCTGAGAAAAGAGCTGTATAAGATATATTATTTTTCATTCAAATGAGAGGTCCCAGAATCCTTTATGCCCCAGTCCCACATCCACTCATACCTTTGATATTTCAGTCCAGGAAAGCCAACAGAAGCATCCCCAAGCAGCCACCTGTGAGCACATGCATGTACAGAGCCTTATTCCATCAATCTGGTGGAAGACAAAAAAAGATGGAAACAGTTTTGCTGCCTCAGCTACTGGCTGTAAAAAAAAAAAAAAAAAAAAAAAAAAAAAACCAAACTGGTTTAACTGTGTGAATTACTCTCCTAAAAGATCCAGATGACCTTTATTGGTGCAGAATCCTATCAGAACACACACTTTCTTAAAAAAAACAACACCAACAAAACTCAAACTGAAAGCTGCTAGCAGTTCTGTCGATGAAGGAATGACCATAAATGGTTCATCTTTATACTGTTTGCAGGCAAATGAAATGAATATTGGTTGCAGAAAAGTTAACCCTTGCAACTGCATGTAGAAAACATGACCTGCTTCTTCCAACACACGCTATTGCAGGTTTCAAATCAAAGTGTCCAAACTCCTTTCATTTTTGGCCAAGAAGAAAGCAGACTTGCAGTAGTGAAATGAGAATGCTAACATGGGTAATATTTCCTAAAGCTGTTCAAACTTGCAGTAATGTTAGCATACTTTCAGATCCAAAATGTTTATTCTCATAAGAATTAAAAAGAAATTGTTGAAAACAATGAATCTGCTTCTGAAAATTGTTACTCTTCTTCAGAAAATTGGTCTGGAAAATCACATCTGCAAGTTGAAATAAGCCATCACCTTTCAGACAGTGACTCTGGTAGAATCCTCCCTGTCAACAGGCCCATTTTAATCAAATACCCTCTTATCAGGTACCCCCCACACAGAAACTGTAAATGCATTTTTTACATGGAATATTTGTATGAACATTTGAGTAACATTAACTTGAAAAGTCAGCTTGATTACATGTAAATTATCATGAGACACACAAAATTGCACCTGGATCTCTACCTCTGATTTGTCTACCCATCTGTTTTAGTTTCAGATGATTCTTCTTGAGAGCACTAGAACACCTCCTGAAGCATCCAAGATTAATCAGTCCTGCAAAGGACTTATGTAAATTAAATGCTTTACTGTGAGGATGTGAATTGTGTTGATGACTTCACTGAGTCTACTCACTAGCTTGAAACTTAGTCTGAATAAACACACTGCAGAGGTTTCATTTCTCCTCCTAGCTTTCCCATAGACCTGATGGATTCACTATCTTCCTTTCCTTCTAATATTTTATTTAAATTTTCTCTTTTTTACCACTTGATTTTTCTCCTTAGTGTAAGTGTTTCCCTTCTTAGGAGACGTTTCTACACTCTATAACAAATTCTAGCACAAGACTTTGACCATCTTAGATTTTTAGTGCACAGTGGGGATCTCAGCTATAACCAGTGCTTATCAATACTATTTTCACATAAATATGTTCAACAATAACATCCATAACAATTTTGACAGACTGTCAACTCTGTTAAAGATTCTGATATATCCATGTCAAGAAGGGGGTTTTCTTAAAGTCAGCTTAAGGAAGTGTATTTTCATTTTAACTCTAATCAGGAATTCAGCAGTATACACAAATGAGGTTTGAAAAAAAACGTGAAGAAGGTGCTTATCAGAAATTGAATAGGTGTGGATTGAAAGAATTGGATTGCTTTTCCACTTTTCAGCTGAAAGGACATTGCACTTACATGCAGCTTTACCAGGAAGCATCTTTTTCCCAGTGCCATGTCTTTCTTCAAGGAAGAGCTGCAAGAATGCATCTATGACTAGAATGGCTATTGACACAGAATTAAGGGCACTGCCATGATTTGGAATCATTCCTATTCTTCCATTATCAATAGGATTTAACTTCTGGGATTTTAACCCCTCTCCCCCCAAAGTGATGGCACTGCTGTTCAAAACAGACCTTCTCTACAAATTACAACTGGAAACTACAAGTGGCACTGTTTGGCTGGCACATAAATCTCAACCAATTGTTTTCAGTTTTATTCATTCTGGATATGAATTTCTCCCTTAAAAAAATTAAAAATGCCCATTTTCAAAAGGAAAGGAGCTGTGAATAATCCACATTTTATATAAGCATTGCTAGTAAGCAGAGCAGAATAAAGATGCCTTCATTTCGCTAACAATTATGAAAAGATCATATCAGACAATGACCTTTAGAAATGCTTCAGTGACCACTGTGTCAAGCTGTAAGTCCTAAGTGGGAATTCTTCAGATAAGCTTTGACTTCGCTTTCACTTATATGCCTAATTTTGCCTCATTCACGTTAACATGATTTTTACTGATGACTTTAACAAGGAAAGAACAGAGCCCTGATGTGGAATAGGCTAAACGAAATTAATGGACAGCTGTATGTACAGTGGAGAGCTGGATTTAGCTGTGCGTTTTCACTTCCTGGTTTCTTGATTTTCCAAGGACATCCTTTAGCATTTGATGTTGGTGCCAATTAGAGAGAAGGTGGAGGCAGAATTTATGGCACTGCCATTGACAAAACTCTTGCTGAAGCAAACGGGAAATACGTGCATGAATTTGGCTGGGTATCAGTAGGGTAGAAAAGAGCCAACTGACTGATTCTTTTCAGTTTGTAGATGGACTAATGATCTAAAAAAAAAAATCACAAAAAAAATTAAAAGAAAACAGTGGGAGAGAAATGCCTCTTTGCTCTTTGTTAGGGCTTAAAAATAAAGTTTGTATGTGAATTTCTTCTAACAACAGCCCGCATAAGATTCAACAATACAAATCTGTAGCATTCTCCTGCCATTCAAGGTCATGTTAACCTTCTTGAAGAAGAAGCCAAGAACTCCTTAAGTTAATCATCCTCTACATTGAAGCTGGTGCTTATTTGATTCTGAGGTTTTGCTCAAGACGGAACAAGCATGTGAAAAATTGGTGAAATGCGAGATTTCATTTACACAAGGTCAAAGTGACCCAGATTTCGAGTGAGGTCCAAAGTATTATTGGTCCTTCACACAAGAAAAGTTCTGTGCACAGCTCATTTAATATTTAAGAGGTTTGCATAAGAGTATGTAAAAGAGCATTTTCTTCTTGCTCTGCCAAGAAAGGTCAAATAACTGTTAATACTAGATAAACCTCGTGTGAGTTCTAGTCCCCAGAGTAACTTGGATTATGCCTACTATTCTCAATACACAAGAGTTTGTTCAAGGAGGAAATCTATAGGAAGGGGCTAAATCTGCCACAGATCCAAGCTGTGCAGCTCTGTGGGCTCTGGTTGTGGATTTGGGCCCACAATTTGCTAAGATAAGTAAGTGTAATGAGAACAGACAATTGATATCTACTATGAGACTACGGTAAAAAGCTTTTGAGCATTCAGCTTTGGCTGTGATGTAGCTCAAAAATACAGGAAATTTTGTTGAAAAGGAGTCACATTTTGAGTTGAATTACTTTGTGACAATGTAAATCTATGTTGTTGTGGTGTTAATGTCTCACTGACTCAGACATAAACAACCAGCGTTTGCATTGGTGAAAAAGTTACTGACTTGAAAATTAATGATTAATTTTATATTAAGTTTGAGAGAATGAGAACAGTGAAGTCAATAACTCTAGCAAACAGCATGATTTCCATATCATATTTAATTACACACGAGTTCTTTAATATTATTTTTTTAAAAAAGCACATTAAACCTCTCTTATAAATATTTTAGCAGTTACATAATGGGCTGAGTTGTTATTTGCTGTAAGATTTTTCTTCCTTCATACTTTCCTTCTGTCCTGTGTGTCACCATGTCAATAGACAGGTCAGGGACACGGACATTGAAGACACACAGCCAGTGTGAGACGAGCAGCATAACTGGTAACTGTGACAGGCAGAATCAGATTTGAGGTGATCTTTCTGGAGGGTGTTACACTACATTGGAGCAGTTACTCACTTTTAGTGAGCAACTTTTAAGTGTTTGTCAGCTACTGCAATTGAAAGGGGAACACAAAGTTGTGACAAATGGCGATGTTTTTCCTGTAAGTATTTCCATAAGTTAGAGAGGCAGAGTTGAGAAATCTTCAATGTAGAGGACTTCTAGTACATACTGGTTATCTGCTGACTTTCCTTGTGCTTAAGGTCAGAAAGTTTGCAATTCCAGTTCAGAGGAAGGGCTGCATCATGCCTTGAAGACAGATTCCTCACTGGGGAGGCAGGGTCCCTGCCCCATTTCTGGCACACAAGAGCCCAACTCTCTGCAGCTATTAACACAAGGGCAGAAGAGACTCTGCTGCAGCCCATTCCCAATCTAACACCAGTTTGGCAAGACCAGAAGCAGCCCTTGTACTCTGGGAGAGTACAGGCTCAGCAGTGGTACCTATCTCTTCATCTGCTCAGTCACTTCATGAGCTTTCACTCACAGTAGCCTGTGGACAGGCCAGGAATTCTGCATCATTTGTCTGTAAATCCAGGGCCTGTCTTGCATTATTTATAAAACACAGACTGCTCTCTGCTTCTTAAATACAACCCGTCCTAGGCTGAACACCCCTTTAAATTGAGCATTGTCTTACGCACTTTGATTGTGTGTGGAAATATACTGCTTCAAGGTAAAAGGAGAGGAGTTGAATTATTATCCTGAAGGCTGTTTGTACACTTCCATGATCCACCCACTCATCTTGCCTTGAGGGCAATGTGAATTGCATGGGCTGGTCAAGAACAGAGCAAAGCAGTCAAGTGCTGACTGACAAGGCTGCCCCTCCTAAGTGCTGGCTCTGAGCTCTGATCTCTGAGCACTATTGATACTCAGCAGTGAAGCAGAACTGCTGACGTTCCTGCTGGGCTCCACACAGAAACCTGAACATCACCACTGCATTCACAAATTGGAGCCAGAGTTCAAGGAAGGAAATTTAAAGCAGGAATTTTCATCTTAAATGAAAGATGTTTTTGCTCTGGCTCCTATTCAGTACCATACTCAAACTTTAGCCTAACTTTGAACATTGCACCTAACTTTAAACATTAAAACCCTACTGTGTACTGGAAGGCTAGAAGTCAGCTGTGTGATTGAACTTATCTTGCTGAACTTAGGCCTATATCAAGAGAGAAACCTCTAAAGCACTTCTCTTTATTAAAATATATTTCTACCAAGAGCTGATATGTTCCAGCAGCAGACCACATTTCTTAAAAGTTACCTCATGGTCTCAACCTTCCTAATGACACTGTAAACCATTGGTTATCAAACCAGATTTAAAGTGTGTGCATATAGAAAACTCCATTGCAAAGAGAACTATTACAGCTGGCCTGGCCATTCTTACTTTATTACAGGAGAAAACCAAATATGTATGCATGTGTACCTACATACCTGTATGCATTTAATTTTTAAAAAACAAAGAGCAAATTCCTGGCCCTTGGAAAATAATTACCTTCCCATGTATTTCAGAAAGGCAGGATTTCTCATATTTCCCATCAGCTGTTTGATCTCTTACCTGATTTTCCTCTGAATGTGGTTTAAACTTTACCCAGTTCTTTTTCTTCCCTCTACTTCTTGTTTTATAGATGTGAAAACATAATTAATTAACTGTGATTATAAAAAGAAAAACTACATTTACACAAGCATGGGTTTTACCTTAATCAACGGGAAATGTGTCTTTATAAGTTTTGTAACTATAGTGGATTATTAGTTGTAAGTTATTTTTCATGAATCCTCTGAGGCACACTTGAAACTTAAAGTAATAATAAAATAATCTACAAAAGTAAATTTTAAATACTTAGGTGGGCTTAAGAAAAAAGAAAAAAAAACAACATACAAAACAATAATAAAGAGAAGGGAAAATATGCAAAAAGTGATGTTAAAAATGTTGTTGCTCTTAGAACTTGCTTGTGAGAATAAAAACATTGAATGGAGCAAGCCACAGGTGGGCATGTGGTGGGCACATCTCTGTAAGGATTCTCACCATTGCCATATGCAAAGGGGGAAAATCAGAGATGGAGTAACCACAGATTCCATTTACTTCCATTTAATGCAATGCTTTAAAAGAAATTGAGTGGAATGAATTCTTAGCCACCTAGTTCACATGTTATAGAGACCTTTGTGTAAATTTTCCAGCTTTTCCACTGAATATTTCTTCCAGCAACATGAAGTGTGTGTGGAGTAGGAGTGGATGGCTGAGTCAAGTTCATTGGAAACGGGTAAATGGATAATAAAGAAACAAAAATATTATACCTGGGTAGGTAAAATGGAAGAGGAAATCAGCACTGGAAGGATTTTCCTGTAAAGGGGATACTGTCAAAGGGTTAACCATCTTTGGAAAGTTATCCTTTATCTCTAGTACTGGTTTAAAAAGGCAAAGTACCATCCAAACTTGTGTGGGATACCCATGTATGTCGTGTGTGTGGCATGTAGGTGGATATATGGAAATAATGCTGGAAAACTCTAGACCTGCAAATCCTTAGACCTTTTGAAAGCTCTAGTTTAGATGTGAGCAGGGAGATGGTCCTTTGATCCCTCAACTTTCTGAAATCACATTCTGACTTCAGGGTGGACAAATCACCACCATCAGCTGCTAAATTAATTGAACCAAAAATTGAGGGCGAGGGACCCACACCCATTCCACATGCACAAAAATTTGGGAAGCAGGGGGGAGGATGGAGGAGGCTTCCTGATCTGCCAACTAGACCACTCTGTGAACACTTTCAAACAACACACCTTCAAATCCTTGTCTAGACATGGCCTTATGCAAGTGAGAGATAAGAATCAGGCCCTGAATGGGTGTTTTGTTATATAACCACCCATGAGGCACAGAGAGTTAAACATTTGCAGTAGTTTGTAGCATTCCTGAAGCATTACGTTTGCAGCAAAGTGGATTATCTTGTCTCATTTTTCTCTGATGAACAATCAACTTCGATCTTGACACATGAATTTATTATGCTTGGGTTAGACAAACTGAGCCTTAATAAGCTGCAGTTAAAAACCTCACTTTGTGTTTGTGGAGAGAAAACTCAGCTCTTAGGTTGCCTGACAGAGGTATGAAAATGAAATCAGGCTTCTCTGCCCTCACCCAGCTCAGGTTGGATGTCTATATACCAAAGACGTGATTTTTTTTTTTTTGTAAGTTTTGCTAGATATTTGATTGCCTTGTTGGAACAGTTCCACGGTAGCTGACTGAGCTGACCTCCAGATGTATCTCCTCCAGGGCATTATGTTCTGTTTCGCATTATCAGCTGCATGCTCCAAAGGTTAGGTTGTGAGAGCTTGGGTGGGGCTTTTAACTCCTTCTGCCTTCCCAGCAATCCTGACGTGCCTGTTCTCCTCTTCCCCTGTGGTTAATTCTACCCAACAGTGGAAAAAACACAACACAAACTCAGCTTGATTTAATAATTGCACTCATGATTTATGTGCAACGGTGTCACTTCACTGAGCATTGATTTGATAGATAATGGAAAGCATGCGCCTGGCTTATTTGGAAAGTTTATTTGACACTACAGATTCTTGAAGGAATGTGCAGAAACTTCTGAAATATATGGAACAAACTCACCTGGTGTAAATCAGATGTCTGAATTGACAAGAGCAGTAATGGGTAAGGCAGTAATTAGTATGCATAACTATTTCAAGGTGAGTAAAGTAATACAGTTCCAGCGCCCAGAGTGTCATTGATTTACGCCAGCTGAGGATATGGCCCGTAGAACTGACAAGAAATGGCTATGCCTACTAATTACTGAAGCTGCTAATGTATTTCAGTTGGTACTGACTGGTTTTATGTCACTGGAAAATTAGAGAAGTACTCGCTGATCACAACCAACATGTTTGTGCATTTTTTTCAGTTAAATGTCCAGAAAAGTGGGGCTGCATTTTGTGTGACACAATGATCAGACTTCTCACTAACTTGGGCATCCTCCTTACAGCTTGCACTATCTCCTTCCCAGATTGAGGCAGGATGAAAAGCTGATTTTTTGGTCAGCCTTCTGCCATAGGGTGGTGATGCATTTAGGATGCTTTTGACGCTGTTACAATTTCAGGTAGAAGCAGCTGGTGAGTACAGAGAACTTCCATACTTGGTATTTGCCGTGGTTTTTAAGTAGCAAGAGCTGAAAATGTGTGGGAAGTGCTTTAAACTCAATGGGCTCACACAGTTTCTAATTTATGTAGAGGGTATTGAGGGTTATACTGCATGCCATATTTTGTCCTGTCAGATTTATGTCTCGGATCACTTCAGTCACAGGTATGTCTTTCCAGGGATTCAAATCATCACTGAAGGTAAGAACCCTCACAGAAATGAGGACACCAAAGTCCTTCAGAGCACGGCCATAGGGTGAGTGAGCATTCTTTCCCAGCTCCTGTTTTGCTCAATTCAAGGACTGTGATGTTTTGAAATGCAAGAGTGTTTTTTTCATCCCTGCATCAAGTTTCTTTATAACATCATCGGCAGCTGTTGGCATAATTGCCAGTGGGACTTGACCGTGCAAAAACATTTAGAAGGATTTTTAAGACTGAGGTCTCTTCCTTGGCTTTACCCTACTGCCTCTGACACAATAGCAGTGAAACTCCCTGGACATGTTCATCTCTTACTAAGATTTTTTTGTATATTGGTGTGCTCTGCATATACAATACTGTGGGAAATAACTAAACCTTTGTTGGTGCTTCCCTGCAAGGAAGTTCCCTTTGTAGTTTTGGGCTGAAAGACAAACAAATGAGCCCAAGACTGTTCATGTTCACAGAGTAACTTTTATTTACATAGTCAGTAACCCTGGAAAACAGATGGTTACAGAAACATGTGGGCAACTCCTTCACCCTCCATTCCCAGTTCCGTGCTAGTGGATAAAATCCACATTAACTCTAAAGCTTAATGTAGTACATGTGGTAAGAATTACACAGGAAAATGCCCCTTAAAGAAATAGAGTTGCAAATCTAACAATTTCTATTCTTAAGACTAAAACTCCTGTCCACAAGCTAGCAACAGGAAAACAACAAAACCAAACAAAAAAAAAAAAAAAAAAAAAAAAAAAAAACAACCAAAAAAAAAAGTAAACATCTCTGCACCTTCTTGTGACCTGTGCAAGAAAAACATGAAGAGATGAGCAAATGAGGTTGTGATATTTTCTTGCTTTCACAGTCTAAACCAAAACCTTATATTAATTGTCACAAGTATCTTTGTGCTAATATCTCCTTTTCTTGCAATTGACAGGCTCTGTTTTGTTATAATGTTAATCCATTTTGACAATACAGACAGGATATCTTCATAAGAAACAGATCTTAACAAGACTTTCTGTTGACCTTTACCACACAGCTAGGCTATTTTAATAATTTACCTTGATTATCATCACTTTAGTTATGAAGAGACACATTACTTTAGGAAAAAAAATCAACTAAAACCAAATTGGCCAAGATGCTTCTTGATCAGATGTTTTGACTTTTAAATTACAAGTTTGTTGCAGTTTACTTGTCTTAATATTATTCAGTATTGCTGTGTATGCTTTTACTAACACAACTGCTAATAAATCATTATGAAAGAAGAAGAATTATTATTTGGTATTAAGCCAGATTGCTTTTTTTATTCATTTCTCTTTCTTTCTTGGAGTTGTTAAACCACAGGCTTGGCTCTGGCCACATTTAAATACCTAAACTTTAAATATCAGATCTTGTCCAAGCTATTGCACTCATCCATTAGATCTCTTACATTTTCCTTATTCATATATGGAAAATAAATATATTAAGCCTGGTTCTTCATTGTCTATTCTGTGAGTAGTCATTATGCCCGTGCAAGAAAAAAACAACATGAAAGGAAAAAAAAAATCTGATTGGTAGCACAATGGATTTGTTTTGAACTCACCACAATAATTACACAAGGTGATGAGTGATGAAGAATCCACCTCATTATTGCTAAGAAGCAGTTATCTTTTAGCTAGTCCTGCATATCGTAGATATAAAGGCCCTGGTTTATTACAGTGATTATTATTAGTCCAGTTGCCAATCCAAAGATCATATTTGATTGTCCCATGTGCAGCAGAATACTAATCTATTTCCCTTCTTCATTCTTCCTCTATGCTTGTATAGACAGGTACATTAATCTATTCTGCCAAGAGCTATCTTTTTATCTATGCAGAACTAAAGTGATTCTTCCCTCTTATCAGCATCTTCCTATATGCAGAAGATAAACCAAAAATGTTTCCTCACCCCATGTTTTTGTCAGTTCTCTGCTTGGAGGGTGATTAGATCATTTTCAATTGCACGCTGAGCAACAAATATCTGACATCTGCGTTTGAGTGACTAAGAACCAAATTTTGTTGACAATATTAATATGTTGTTCTGTTTAATGTCTATAAGTTTTTAGGAGTTTAATCAGATTAACACTTTGCAGAGGACTCACAGGAATACGTCACTCTGACAATACTCAATGTTTGTCATTCACCAGATAACACCAAGCTAAATTCCTTCACCCAAAAGATCCTGCATGCATCACATCCCAGAGTCTCCTGGGAAAGAAAGTAGCAGTGCAAACAGACCCAGATCTTAGCAAAGAGGTTTCAAAAGATAGGATGATCCAACCATACAGCTTGCTGGCAACAAAAAAGGGTAGTCCCACTCATCCCCTTCCCTTTCCTGAGGCACTGCTCTTATCTCCTGTCAAACAGACTAAGCACGGTGAAATGGCCAAATGAATCATCTTCTGGGGGCCTAGTAACCTCACAGGAGGAATTTCACCATCACCTCTTTGGAAGGCAGGATCAAGCCTGTAGGGCCACTCTGAAGTAATTTATCTGTGGGAGGAAGAATCTAAACTTATACGATCCTCAGCTTGGCTGGACAGATAGGTTTTTGTGCAAAATTTTTATGAAATTAGAAGCGGTATAAAATTTTCTTTTGACAGTGTTTGGCTGTTTGATTCATTTTTGAGAGTTACTTAAGGCTCTAACTAAAAGAAAGAGAAATGAATGAAGAGGATCTCATCTGCTTGTCAGCCTGTGAGTCAGCGTGATGAGAAGATGCAAGGTGTGACCCAAGTGCATTTTTGGCTGACAAGTTAAAGCAAAGTTCTGACCACCTAGCTCATCAAAGATCCCACTGCAGTAATTATATCTGTAAAGTGTGTTAACTCTGATGGCCTGGCCAGATGCCAAGCTTAAAAATTACATTCTCCTATCTTTGTGTCAAGTGGACACTATAGTCTTCATTTCCTCTCCAAAAGAACTCTCTTATTCTAGACTGCTAAATTCTTCCTGTGTTTCACCACAAAGTTTCAGCACTGTAATAGATTAAACAATCATCATATGGTTTCTGTATAAACTTGTAAAGCAAAGGGGTATTACACAAGATGAAAGGCAGTATAAAAATGTAAACTACTAATAGTTTTGGGCCTGCTCACTGCAATATGAAATTTGGCCAGTGGCAAAAAGTAGTCAGCTGAGGGAGAGTTGAGGGGCTCCATTAACCATTGATGTGCAACAATTCTCCCAGCATGTTCAGCGTCATGAATGCTTGACCTAAAAATCAGATCTTTATGTATATAGTGGTACTGGCTCAGCTTTCTTTTTTAGGTCAGAGTCTCATCAGATTTATGCTGCAAGCAGTTACAAGTTCTGCTTGAGAGACACTTGTGTTAAGAACAAAAAAGGTAGCACTTGTACATGCTTGGTTGCCTGTGTGGGCTCAGTGGAGGAGAGTAATTTCATAAAGGACACAAACAAGAAATCTGTGTTAAAATTCTCCCCTGTCTGATGCTTACACTGGGTGTTTAGAGAGAGAACATAAGAGGAGGGCACACCTGTAGCAGCATTTCCCCTGGTAGTATCTCCCCAGATTCTCCCTCTACAGGGCTGTACATAAAGAGACAATACACAGGATTGTGGTGTGAAGAAATGATATACAGATGTAGCTGATGCTGATGCAATTTGCATAATATGGTAATGTATGCATTATAGTTCCAACTACATACATGATCAAAGCATCCATTGTAAATGATAATGCAAATTAATTTTAGGCTCATTATTATTAATTGAACCTGGATAGAAATCAGATTCAGTAAAAATAGAATAAAGAAACAAACTGAAACTATTTAGGGAAACAGACATTAATGCTATTATTCTCTCTCACTTGTAGTTAGGCACATGCTCCTTCTGCCTGTGTTTCTCCTTCTACCTTCTCTGGTATGATTTCAGATAGAAATTCTCCTTTATTCTGCAGTTCTTTCTCTTGGTTTCTCTTTTGATGTTCATGTCACTCCCTCAGCACACTTTCTTAAATGTATTATTAAGGTCTGCATGGACTAATAGGTTGCCATTACCCTAAGCTTTATTCATTCCTTTTCCAAATTAAATCAAGTTTGGGCTTGAATAATGTTGATAGGGACATTTGCGCAAACTGAGTTTGTTACTCCAGTAATGGGGTTGTTTTTGTGAATTAATGGGTCATTTGTTTTTAAAAACAGAACACCAGCATGTTCCTAATGTTCCTGCCCTTTCTAATAACTCTATAATGGCGATCTTCTGTCCTGTTGTAATGGTTTCTAGTTTCTGCAGTGCCTGGAGATAAGAGAAGGATAAAACTCTAGGATACAGCCATTACCCAGTACTGAAGTTCCTGTCCTAAAGTGGGTTTAGAATCATTGAATCACGTAATGTAATTAAATCCTGATTTTTGCTAAATATTTACATCTGATGAGACTATTTTTTTTTCTAGACAGTACTAGAATGTGATCTTCAGTGACTACAAAATTATTTAGCATTGATAGCTCTCAACTGTGAGAAGTGCATGATCAGTTTCCTCAGAATTAAAACCACCATTAAGATATGAACATCTTTTATCTCTCTGTGAATATTTGAACTTCATCATAAATATACTTTCAGCATAGGATAATGCATTGGGTAAAGACTGCATGCAGTTGTAGATGCAAAACAATGTTAAATTTCTTCCTGGATTGAGGAAGCTAAAGAGGACAGATAAAGTTTGTGATCTCATTTCTAGGAACATTTGTCTGTCTCTCCTTTGTAAGATCTCAACAACTTCACTCTGACATTTTAAAGAAAATGCCATTTTAAGTAATAATTAATCTTATTAATTTCCTTACTGTTACTATTTCCCTTATTAGAGATCTTGTGATTTATTTACATGTGGAATTGTAAGAAATCCTAATGAACAGCATCCTTTTTTTTTTTTAATGGTTCATACTATGTTGATACTTACAACTGCAGTGATATTGCACAGAGCTTATTATCTTTATATCACAGGATTCATTAGTTAATATCCAATTACATTCCTAAAATAATTTTGGAAAATGTGTTGACCAGTGTTGTATTTACATCACAGGATATATATCCTAAACCAACAGGACTAATATAAATATAATATATTATATATATTTTTATATAGAGAGAATGTGTGTGTAACATAAATGTTATAAACTCTGATCCATTATTGCCTACATCAGCTACAGAGAGCAAAGGTAGAGTGAAAACTGGAAGGGTAAAGGGAGGTATTTTTCATTGTCTCTTGATGGCTGTTCACACTTTCACCCTGCTCTATTTCAGATGTTCTCACCCTATCTCTTTAAAGAGAGATACTTGCAAGGATAAGCTGAAATACTTTCCCCATTGTCCAACATACAAAACATTCTGCTGGGGAAGTCCTGGTTACCAAATGTGTCTGCAGGATGTGCAGACACTAACAGCAGTAGAGTATGCCCAAAAGATTGGCTTTATCACCTTTATTCATGATAAATTACATTTTACTTCATGCAAAGCTCACTGAAGTCAGCAGGGCTCGAAGCAGAGTTGAATATACTGATTTTGAATCCTGGATCAGAATCTTTCACTCTTCCCCATTTTTCCACATTTTTCAGAAATGCTGGTCACCATTTCAACAGCTCTCAAACTGGATGTTGCAGGTGTCTTGCACTGACAGCTGCAATTTTACTGATGCTCTGCAGCACAGGATGTCCACTCTCATTACATTTTAAGACACAGGAAATGCAACTCAGTATCTGAATACATAAGAGGGAAGGAACCTTTGAAAGTTCAAGGTAATTGCCATGATTTTTAAGTTGCTGGAGGAGGAGAAAAGAGCATTTAATGGATCCCTAATTTTGAAACTTGCTTTTCATTTTTAATGTTTCCTACAGGATTCAAGAAGTCTGTTGACACCAGTCCACACTGGTATATGAAAATCAATTACAGATTTTAATACTTTTGCATGTGCTGGCTTCCAACCCCGCCAAAAGCCTACAGAGAGGATGTTCACAAATGGGAAGTGAAGACCTGCCAGGCACTTGGATCCTTATTGTGAAGACTGGCTGAAGAGAAGCATGCAAGACACAAGGTGCTGCATAGAAACCTTTGAATCAGAATGGGTAGCTACATAAATGATCAACAATATAAAAAATACCTTGAGAAATATGCACATGTTCACTGCGCTCAAAATTAGTCTGTTGCCTTGTTTCCTGAGGCCATAATTTGCATCAGATGTTCAGCAGGATTCAAATTCTGGCAAAATATTACTGTGGGCACCAGGCAACTCTCAAGGTATAAATCCAGGTTTTCTAAAAATCCTACTGAATAGGTTATATCTTCCTACACAGTAAAGCATAAGGAAATCCCTTATCATCAAGAGCAAGAAGGAGAATTTTACTGAGAATGTGTATTTATTTCTTCCTTAGTTCCTTACACTTTCTCTAAACTTCTGCTCACTAATGGAAATCATGGTCTCCTGTGGTCTGATCCAACATGGTCATTCCTACAGTTCTAATCAGAATGGATATTCACTAAATAAATAAGTCTTGTGACATGCAAAAGGAGGTAAGGGACAAAGCATTCCAGGCCAAGGTCAGGAAGTCCCTGTGAGCTCTATTCCAGATTACTCACTGTGTTTTCTGTTTTCACATGGCTTACTCTTGCAGACTTTGACTTGCCTGATGCCTTTCCGTTTCATGGGATTTTTGTTTCAGATATTGACAATAGGTGTTTTGCCTTGAATGACAAGCATGACAAACTGTAAAGTCACGTCCTAGGCACTCTGGTATGTGCTCATATCCTGGTGTGATCTCATTTTAAGGAATGTGATTGTGATTCCCAGCATTACAAGCTGAAATCAGGATTTGGTTATATCTGCCATGTACCAAGTGAAATACTGTCCCTCTCTGAATTTCAGCTCGTGCCAATACATCTTCACAGCCAATGCTGGGAAACATCACCAATTACTGTGGCTGTTTACAGAGCACAAGAACAGAATATTTAATTTTACCAGCCTCCAAGGAGAGCAAATCTGAATTTGAACTCTAGTTAAAGTTTTGCTGATTACTCCTGACCTTTCTGGGACAAAGACATGAAGGTCACTGGAGTCATGACTTTTTTCACATTCTGCTTGTCTTTGTCATTCCCCTAATAATGCGGAGGACTAGAAACAAGAGCTGGGTGGTGTTTTTTTCCCCCTGCCTGGAAATGTATTTAGATTAGTCACCAGGTTTTCCAGTCTACGGTCATTGAAGGTCATTTGGTTTACAGCTGAAATTCTCAATTGGAACCTCATCTTGTAATCAGAACTTAAAACCCAAGCGAGGTTTTGTATCTCCTCTGAAAGGGTAGGTTGTTGTGTGATTAGCTTCAGAATGTTAAATGGACTGTCTGTGTAATGATGGGTAATTTTGGGGGGCTTAAATTGCTCTGTGAGAAGACCTGTCTTGAATAATAATACTGGGCTATATTATAAAGAACAGTATTCTAGGCTTCTCCTAAATGCTAATTCTATTACACATTAACATTTCCTTGGCTGCAAAATGGCAAAAGGCAAGCCAGCAAGATGTAAAAATCTTGCAAAGTGCATTTTCACTTATAGGCTGTTCCTAGGAGCAGGCTGTTTCCTGAAAACGTCCCTTAAATAAGCAGCCACTTACAGTGGTCATCATCATACAGTCAGCATCTGCTAATACCTGTGCCACAGCCAAACACACAGCATTTGTTGTAATCTATAGAGCCATGGAAATGCCTGTGTAATTTCTGCACTGGTTTTTTGAAAGCTATTCTTGGCCCTAAGTATAAAGTATCAGTCACACTGTGTAGATGTACTCCTGGGGGCTGTTCACAAAGCCTGGTGTTCTTTAGTTTTGTGAGACTGCTGGTGAGAATCTGAAAGCCCTTTTTAACTTTTTGTTGATTGATTGATTATTTTAATGTCTCTGGTCCATGTGCAACTCAACCACAAATATTTACATTTGCATGTATGTGTGTGTATATATAAATAATTAAAACTGGAGGCTCCTTGAAGGAAACAATCCATGCCTGCCATGATATTGTTATTGAGGATAGAATTTAGCTTTGTTAGGGGAAACAAGTTTTTTGGCCAGCATCTCCTGATATACAAGTTGACCTTTGATTTCTTCATTGTTATTGCACTTTAGGTTCCCAGCTGCAGAGATTAACCCATGGATGACTTCAGCATGTTCCATCCCTGCCCCAGTTGCTGCCTCCCTTTCTGTGCTTCCATTTGCCCTCCATGCTTGGATACAAGCAGCAGGTTTTCCTGCATAGGGATGGGTGTCAGGCACTGCCCTGTGCAGGGACAGTTTGATGAGTGCCTGCAGTTGGATGTCACCCCACAGTCCCCCAGTATCACACCATGACCTGTGATGTCAGCTCCTTGCTGTTCCAGCAGGCATTACTGTCACTGTTACTGGCAAGCTGGGCATTTCCAGAACATCTCTGTGGTGCATCCCCATCTTGGCTCCATTTTTAAGGAGTCTGAATCATCACCCTTTGGACACACCTTCTGGATTCTCTCTGGGCTTGCAGGAGCTGACATCACCCAGCTCTTAATCTCTTCTCCAGAAGCACTAAACTCTAATGGCAGACTACCTTTTGCCTTTATCTTCTTTAGCCACTCTACAAACAGAGCTCCTTTTAAGTTATTACTTTTATGTATTCACTTTACACAGATTAATAAAAGTTCCATGGATTTCAGAAAAGTTCCCTCCAATAGATTCCAGCAAGTCCACCAGCTTCCCAGAGGTTGCAGACACCACAAGCATGGATGCACCCTTACTCTCCATGGTTTTTAATATATTGGGATCCAAATTATGCTACTGTTGCTTCACATCACTCTGATGTGAAGATGATGGAAAAGTGAATATCTGGAAAAAACCCCAGCCACATAAGGAATCAATACCATTCAGATCTATCTGCTTTTTTTCAGTTGTCATTAGCCAAACAAAACCCTGGCTGCTTTGGAGAACAAAAGGCAGCAAAGCTGTTAAACGATTTTCTTTTACTCCAATTCATTTAATGAGTCAGATACATCCCAGGGATCTGGGCCTACACTTCTAAAGCAGGTTATTTTGCTGAGGCCAGGCTGACTTTTCCAGCTAGCTTCCTTTCTCCACAGCTGAGATCTCAGAAGAAATAAAAATCAGTTTAACTCATGTTAAAAGGGCACTTTTTAACTCTATGTTAACCCAGACCCATCAGCCTCCTGCCTCTCTCAGGCTGGCAACCAAATACCAGCATGTTGGAGGATGTGTTTACTTTTTGATGAAGCACAGACCTTAAAAACTGAAGCTGGGTACAAGGTTCATGACAGACAGCAAGGTCTTTTGTGGACAGAAACATGCAGCTGCAGAAATGGCCTGCCTACAGTGAATTGCAGGAAGGTTATGGTTTGAGATATTTCACTTTTTAATAGGCCATGGGGTCTCCTGGATCTGTGTGGACACTACCCTGGCTCCAGGGGTCACCTCTCCAGCAGTAGTGTAGGTAGCTGTGTGCTCCCTTCTAGCACCTGATTTAGATGATGTTCCTGAACCTAATGAATTTTGGCAGCAGGAATGATAATAGCAGACAATTGTTTGTCTCCAGTCGCTAAATTTTGTTAGAGAGTTAAAATAAACCTGTCTGCTTGACTAGTCTCATGTGCAACAAAACAAAAATAAGCCTTCACAAAGAATCATTTTCAAGCTCCATTTTACTTTTTGTCTTAGGCTCGCAAATGCCTTTCATGTTTTCTGATATGTCAGATATCATAATGCAAAATAAATAACCAAATGAAACACACAGACATATTCTCTGAGTGGCTTGTGATGTAGAAAAAAGGGCCTTCTGCTGCTTCCCTTACCTCTTTCCTAGTATTTTTAATTTTTTTCCCTTTTCTAAGGCTTTCAACAGATGCTTCTTTGTAGCATGGGCATGAAACACCAATGTTATTTTAATACTGCACCGTTTTGCAGCATTTTGGAGCCCAGACACAGCTCAGGACCCCTGTGAGTTAGACATGGTGCAGACAGAACAAAGTCAGCCCTGGCTCTGAGGACAGCCCATCCCACACTGCACCTCCCATCGCCACAGGAGACTCACTTTATAAATGTTGATGCATTCAACACATCTGCCACACATGCAGATCATGGAGACAGTGACATTGCCTGAGACACTGGGGGGTTGGCAGAAATGCCTATTGGTTGCTAAATACATAATTCAAATTGAACCATTTTTTCTTTTTAAAAAAGCTTAAAGCTGATTTTTTTTTTTTTTTTTTTGTCATGTGAATTCAGCTTTGGAGGATCATGGGAGTGGAGCAGGACTTGTTAGGTCAAACATTTAAAAGTCCCCCAGTCCTATAGGAAGTCTGCCTTAATTTCAGAAGTGAATTGGAATTTAATTTCAAGGAGCAAATGACATTTTTGCAAGGAGGGATAGGTTTTTAAAATATTACCCCTTCTGTTTAAAAACACCCTGCCACATACAGACCCATTCCTGACACTCCAGAACAGACAGAAAACAGCAATAACTCTCAGCACAGTGGCTGCCCACAAACAACAGCCAGAGAAGAATAATCCCTCTTACGGTCCTGCAACGGGACCTTTTTTGTCAGGAAGGGAATCACAGCCAAATTAAACTAAAAACTAAAATCTTGCCCTCCTCTGGTCCCTATCTCTAGCACTGTCACTTGACTTTACATTGAAGCCATCAAATAAAACTTTAAAATAGCATAGGACCAGTGACCTACCATTTAGCATCACCTTGCATTTTTTCCATAAAACCAAAACTGCTTCTTCTAGAGCTACAGGCATTTGACTCATTAAATTTTTGTTTTAATTAATTTTTTAAAATCAAAATAAAATGTTATTTCTAAGTTACCTCCTCCCCAAAAATCTCTTAAAGCTCTTCCTAAAAACACAGCAGATTTTTTATCTTTTAAAGTAGGGATCATAACTAAAGGCTGGTATTTCATTTTTCTGTGCAGTTATTTGGGCAATTAAATATATTCAGGAAAAAAGTTCTTCTAGAAAATTCATAATTTTGTCCCTAAAAATAATAATAACACAGTGGAGTATTTCATTCTAGAGAGATAAATAAAATTGTTCTCTGCCTCACAATTCTTTTGTTTTGACCTATAGGTCAAAATACGATAATGTTTCTTGTTAATAGAAATAGCTCTGTAAGGGGAAACATGTTGACAGTGACTTCAAAACCTTTTCAAGCAATGAATGATCCAGCATCCTTGTTTAAAATCCCTTATAAAAATCTCCAACTTCCAATACTGTAACTTTCCAAAGTCTGTTCCCAAGGCTGGTCTCCATGCCCAGTTGATGTTGGGTTTGCAGTCACTGCTGGACTTTGTCTTCTGTTCTGTAGGTGATGCTGTCTGCTATCCAGGGAGATTCCTGGCACCAGTAAAACACCCTCCAAGCTGCTGCATGTTATGTTTTTCCAAATCATCTGCTGGTTCATTAAAACACAGTGAAAAATTATATACTTTGGAAAAGTCAGTGGGGGCAGCTTCAGGAACATGATTTCTCTTGGACAGAGCAAAGCCATTGGGACCCTGACCCATATTTAGTCTTTAAATGAGCAAAAAATTAGCCATATTTTGCTGATTTCTTGCAGCTGAGGGACTTTCTGTAGATTTTTGAAGGGCTTCAAACTGTTCTTATTAAATACCTGCCACACTGACAGACACAGGTTATGCTCTGCACAGTGGGATCAATTGGTCTTTTGCCACCAACTGGAATATTCCACGTATGACAGAAGTTGCACCACTATAATCCTGCGGTATGGGAAGTATATTGTGGTGGCCATAGCTGGGAGAAATTTGGCTTAGCTCCCTTGATTGCATAAATGTAAAGTCCACTTACACCAGCTGTGTGTCTGGCCTTAGAAGCTGATTTATCGTTCGGTCCCTTAGCCTAGGTCAAAACTATCATGCCTGTATCTAATTGAATGTGCAGAACAGCTGACATGGAAAGAGAAAAAAAATAATTAAAAGTATGTCAGAAAGCTACAAGATCATTCCTGGTTATTTTGAGAGTGCTCATGACAAATTTCTGATACGCTAACCACCTGTGAGGGCAGTGCTAGCTCCTTCCAGCGAGGAGAGCTCCCACTTGGTCTTCGCCTTTACAGCCAAAGTTTTCAAGGACACGGCTTGTTGCTTAATTCATTTGATCCTATTGGCTAGCTGTCAACAAAAGTGTCAATCCTGTATTTGTAACGTCATAAACTTCCAAGTATGATGTTGTAAACTGAGGACCATGACTTTGACTTAAGGGCAGCAGCAGATGGCCGAGGCACGCATTTACAAGCTTGTTTTCAGGAATCGAGACCTTGCGATCATAACACTAAAAAGTTACTTCATTGGAAAAGAAAGCAAGAAATCATTTTTGCCGAGGTGCCCCTACTGTTTCTGAAACAAATGTAATTGATTTCTAAGATCTGTGCAAGACTGCATATTTATTGCGCTGAATGAAATATGGATTGCATGAATTCTGCCGGTGTGACATTCAACCCACTCGAATATTATGAGTTTGACAGTTTGACTCTAACTCAGTTTATTTCCCACTTGAGAGACTGGAAAGGAACAGATGGGGATGTGAGAACGACCAGGGAGGGGAAGAGCGTGCAGCAGCTTGTGCTGCCGGGCCCTGGTGTGAGCGCACGTCCCCGCAGCCACTCAGGGGTTGTGACCGCCAACGAGAAGTGGTTTTGCAGACATTATTAAAGCTGCAGAAGCACACACAGCTCCTAAAGCAGGCATTAGGCAGCCCCAGAAGGTAAGAGAAGGTCTGCTGAGTATGGGCTGTGCCAAATTTAGCACTGGAGGAGAAAAGGTGATAGAGGTCAGCTTTATAGGTCTTGTAGGACGTTGGCTGTCTCAACTGCTCATCACTGCTGTCAGGCATACCCCTACATTACTGCTGAGTTAATAAATAACTGGTAGCTGCATCATCACAATATTTACTACACTGGTCTGAACATTCCCCCCCACCCAGTTCATAGCATCTCTCTTTTTAAAATGTTTTGTGTGTTTTCAGGTCTTTTGTCTACTTACCATATTTTGTGTCCTCATTACATATACTGCTTAGTCATATATTTACTGAAAATTAATGAAGAAGAACACTTGGCACGTTCCAGAGTCAAAATACTTTGCAAACATTAACTAATTAATAATGTATCCCTTATTTTCAGACATGCTAGCATGCTTGAATGCCGAGTGAAATTCTGCTAAATCATTGTCTCCCTGCATGTCTCCTGCTCTTTTGCTAACCCATTACATGGTTCAAGAGTCTGATTATTGAGTTTGGTTATAGACAGCAAGTGTGATTCAAACTTTTGATAAGCTCCTGATTTCTGAAATGTCTCTATAATCCAGAGCAGGCTTCTAAACAGAGCCCAATGAGACACACAAATGTGTTAGAGTGCATGAGGTATGATCTTAAAATAAGCTGAATGTCTTCTACCTGACGAAATATAAGAAGGTCTGGCCCCAGGTGGCAGAGGCTTTGCCTAGGAATCAGAGAGGTTTTACAATTTTGTTGTATATTCCAGTGGAGACCCTGAACCGAGCGCACTCCTGTGCCAGCAGGGACACTGCAGCAGCGCCAGCACTGCCTCCTGCAGCAGCTCGGCCACGGCCGTGCACTTAACTCCTTGCCAGCCAAGAGCACTCAGAATGTTGTTCTCCAGACAGAAAAACAAGATACAAATCCTGTAATTAACAGCAGCTATGCCCATTCTTTATAGAGCCCGGTTTGGTTCAAAGGTGTTTGTTTTCACGGCAGAGTTTACAGAGGCTGCACCTTTATTTGTCCCAGGACACCCTTATGAATGTTTGAGTGCAAGGCTCAGTTACTGCAATTCCCTCATAGCAGGAGTTTGCCATAACTCAGCTGGTTCACGAGGTTTGCTCACAGATCTGACAGCTTGAGTGATATTGCTCCCACCTTGCTTTCCCTGATTTTTGCCAGCATTTGTATCGCATTCCCTTTTCTGTTTACGATCTCCCCGCTGCCTTTGCATGATGCAAACTGTTGTCTTGAATCACGGAGCGCTTGGGAAATATTCCTTTGTGAAACTTCAAACAGATAAAGTGATGTGCGAGTCCAGATGCCTCTTCGAGGGTTTTCATATTTTGAAGGTGAGGGAGGGATTGCAGGGCTTAAGGTTTTGTTTTTGTTTTACAAATACGGGGAGAGTGCTCTAGGTCTAGACAGCGATCAAGAGCACTGAACACTGCTTTCATTCAGGTACTACAGCCAGAAGAGATGACTTCCAAAGATTCACTTCCTAGAATAAGTGATGCCCTTCCAGGATGTACCATTCACTTACCCAAAAAGAACAAAAGGCACAGTATGTACATATTCTTGGGTAACACTGCTGAGGAAGGAACAACTAGTCTCTGTCGTCATGAGAGGCTTATCTGAATTCTGTACACCAGTTCTTCTGAGTCTGCAATGTTTGCAGTTCAGTCACAAATTTTTCTCTACATTTTCCACCTCACTTGAGTGTTCCAAAGCCTAATATGAGAGCAAGCAATGTGCTTTTTCTGGTCTGCAGAAACCAGTATGCCCTACTTTTCACTTTCCGTAGAAAAGAAAATTTTTTCTTCAGAGTGTTCTGTAGAAATGCAATGAATCCACCAGCCTGCTATTTTATAACATGCTGTACTCCCAAGGTCAATCGATTATTAGTCTATATTAATCATTAATTTTTTTATTAACTCTTACCATCCCTGAACCCTTATAGAATTTGCACAGAACAGTGCCTGCACTGATATTTCTTGCTTCCTTTGTTCTTCAGGTTATATGGAGTGGTTAGGGGTGAGCCTGACACTACTAGAATCTAGATAACAAAGTAGAAGAGATTTTTAAGATAATTTAAGAGAACTGCTACGGCATCTAGGCACTGATACAGAAACAGCAGCTCTTCTGTCATGCAGAAATAAACCGCTTGCCTAAGAACTTATTGCTTCTAGGACTCCCAGACTAGTCCTTATAAATAGCAAACTTGTAAATAGTTTGACAGCCTTCAGGGACTGCTGACCTTGAATTCCCTTTCTATGAGTACATCCAAGATCGTGCAAGCAAGCCGTGTTAAGCAACACCTATATTTATAAAACTTATAGAAATGCATAATGTAGCAGACCTGGCTTGGAAACAGCTACTGTTTTGACTGCTTTGCTGTTCCATGGTTCTAATACAGGGACAAAAGAAAATTCAGCTGTTAGTTCATCCTTACCCTTAAGGAACATCACTCCTATGATTAGCTTAATGCTTTTTGTTTGTAATCCATTCAACCCCCCAGACCTCCTAATCCAGTTCTCACTCCCATGCTACACATAAAAATAGTCAGGATAACCCATGGTGAAGCAATTTTTCAGCATTATGCCCAGACCCAGCTTTTGGATCTCTTTGTTCCAGATCCTTGGAGCTGTTTGTCTACCCTAAATGTCAAAGAAGCAGACTCCCATGAACACTCCTGTCTTTGGGGATTCCCAGCTGCCTCTCAGACATCTGCAGGCGAGGAGGGAGGAGTGAGTCAGAAAAAAGGCTTGCAACTGAGGTGCGTTTCCTTGATTTAAAGAAAACATAATGTAAAGCAGCTCCTTGGATTTTTTTTTTGGTCCAGGAACTGGATCAGAGGCCAAAAAGCTGTTTTTCAGAGCTCACACTGACACCCGTGCCTCTTTCCAAATCCACATTGAGTATTTTTCAGTTACTGACTTGAAAAAAACCACAAGCAAACACAACCCCACATTTCCACCCCAACTGTTAATTCTGATTGTTGACATACTCCTCTTCACCTTAAATATCATTATCAAGGCACTGGTGTCAACTGAAATGTTTCCACTAAATAAAGCTGTTGATTCATAGCAGCAAAGAATTTAATAATTTCTTTTATGGATGCTGTTATATGGGAAGTACTACATTTGTCTGTTTTGTCAGCTGAGCACTGAATTGCTCTGGTGAGATACTTAATATTATTTCTTCAGGCTAACTTTGCAAATGTAGCTTAATGGGAAAATGTGTAACATTATTATTAATTTAAAACAGAAATTACATGTATTCTATTTGGACTTGCATTTTAAATTTGCTTAATATTCTCTATATTTAATTTAATGCATTTTGACCTCTCAGAGTTGACTGATAGATGAATAATAACACGGGGGTCATTTAAAGTAGTGGACTTGAAATATGCTTGTTTGTAAAAGTGAAAGAAGCACACTGATTAGGTGGAAAATTTAAATTTGAAATGTGTCTTGGGTTCTTTTGTTTTTAAGAATCCTGATCATACAGCATTGATGTCTCCATACTAAACTCAGTGTTTAAACAGGATGCAAGCAGGAATAGGAGGCTACAAATCTGCAGTGCATTGCTGAGTTCAGGCCATTTTGGGGGATTTACAATGAAGAAATTGATTTGGGATGGAAGGCACCAGGTCACAGGGGTGCTCTGATTTCCGTGCAGGACTCCCATCCCCCAGCTGCCCAGACTGTGTGGCAGAGCAGCTCCCGTGCAGCCCCTAAAACTGGAATTCTTTTCCACAGAAACCAGGGAGTGGGTTCCCAAACCTGAACTGAACGTGCAGCTGGGTGCACTGGGAATTGCTGCCAGGCTTCTCAGTTCAGCTGTTAACCATTCAGGGCTAGTCCTCTACTCCAAATCACTATGATTATGTTACAAAAAACATAAGATGAGAAAACAAGAGCAACTCCTCACCAAAATAGCTTCACCAAGGACTGAACACTACTCCAAAAAACAAAAAGGCCCCAGCTTACAGTTGAAAACTAGTTTGTCCAGGCATAGAACTGCAGTCCTGTAGTGCCAAAGGCAAATGAGGGGGAAAACGAGGCTTTAAAATGCTGCATAAATACAGCAGTATTTCATATAGTAAGTCTGTAAAGACAAAATTTATCTTATGCCTTTATTTCAGTGACAGAGCTTCCAGTGGCACTTTGGTTCAGAGGTGCAAGGAGTATGGGGAAGAACAGAATTTACCAGCCTAGGTGCATTGACAGACCTTCTGTAACCTTATAAGAACAGATTCCTTAGTTGCCCCAAGTTGAATTTCACTTGTTTGATTTAACAGAACTTCCCCTCAAGGTCCTCCACCACTCAAGGATGTTTTGTAGAGATACTGCAAAAGGGCAGTCGTTTTATTAACAATTTTGCTTTATCTCCCCAAATGATGCAAAACAGATTAGGACTCCCAGTTCCCATCAGATAGATCAGGGATGGCTGAAGGGGTTATCAGTGCTGGTGATAACCTGCCCTGTCCCTGTCCCAGAGGCCAATGCCACCATCACAAGTCAGCACAGGAGAACAGGCATCCTGTCTGTGCCTCTACCAGCAGAGTTCATAACCCAGCATTTTAAATTGCCACTTCTGTCATTTTAATTGGCCAGACTGTAATTTGCACAGCAGGAACCCTGGTGAGTCCAGCCCACCCCACAGCCTTGTCTGGGAGAAGGGGCCACACAACAAAGACCCTGGCAAAATCCAACACAGATTCCAACTCAAAGTCTTATATTTCTGATTTTTCAGGGCCATGTTTGTATGTTATACTCTACCATTACATACATCATTTATGGGATTCTCTCTAAATGCTCCCACAAAAGTTTGTCACCAGCCTTGACTTTTAATTAGAGCTGGTAGGGAATTTCTGCCTGAAAATGTTTTTCACTAATAAATAGTGATGCCTCAAATTTGAGGATTGCTCCAAAAAGGAGATATAAGCAGGAAAGGGTGAATTAGCCATATGAAGAGTAAATGTATTTTGGGGTGGAGGAGGCTGGAGGAGAAGTGAATTTGTCCAGTGGGGTGGATTGGACACGCATATTTTTAATTGCTGTGATTCAGAAAGGAGGCAATATTTTATATGGTGACAAGTCTGGCAGCAGAGGAGAGCTGATGCCAGCCCACATCCAACACTAACCCAAAGCAGAGGAAAAACACAGCCAGAACTGTCTCCTGCAGCATCTCCCTTTGGATCTGGCCGAAACCCCCGGGATGTTGATGCTGTTTGCCCCACATCCTCCACCTGCAGAGAGCCCAGGGGCACTCAGAGTCCTCTCAGGCCCTGCAGCCTCCAGGCACCCAGCACCAGAGGCATCCACTGCTCCCCAGGGCTCCCTGCATCCCTCCAGACAGAGCCTCCATTCCTCCAGCATCCGCAGGCACGCTCTGCCATCCCGCCAGCGTCACTGCAGACGTTTCAATAATGCATGAGCAGGGCTCCTGCCCTCGTTTTTGTACAGTTCTTAATCAGATAAAAATGAGATGTTTCCTAGGTGCTGCCATGCACGGGGCTGCCGTGGCGGTTTGGTTTGTGGCGATGTCTGCACGTGGAAATTTCTGCGCGCGCTCGGGAGCTGGGGCCGTGACTCTGGAGAGCAGGCTCCCAATTAGGCACAACAAAGCACGTCATTTCCATTCTGAGACTACAGGTAAATCCTTTAATTAAAGAAGTCTTACGTACTTCAGTGGTTCCTTCTGGAACCACAGGATCCTCCTGAGGACACAGATGTCCTGCTCCACTTCTCCTCGCCAGACCTATTCCTGGACCTCCTCCTTTTCATTAACGTGAGCATGACAGGGTGGCTCTTGGCTCATTTGCATTCAAGGTCTGACCTGACAATTGGGGGTCACTCAAGGACACAGCTGCAGCAACTTCTCTGTGCTCTCCCAGGCGAATCCATGGTGGCCAGGATGCCAAAGCTGCACAGGTGAGGCAGAGCTGCCCCCGAGGGTTCTGTGTGCCTGCTGTGATTTGCCTCACAGCAAATAATTTCCATCCACCTCTCCCCTCCATCCCTGGCTTTTGCTGTTCCAGAAGCAGGTGGAACACAGCAGACATTCCCCGTGGAGTGCACCTTGTGTATGCCAGGTATTCCCACTTTCTTCAAGGCAAAGGCGCAGACAAACAGGGATTGTGATGAGATCCCGAGCGGAGGTGATGCAGAGGGTGTTTGCACAGCTGGCACTTCACGGTGGTCCTGAGGTGAGGCTGAAGCCCCTGCTCTGGGAAGGGGCACTGACCCCACTGCTCTGGGGTCCAGCCCCAACTGGTCCAGCCCTGGGAGCCCAGACACACCAAGGACCTTCCCACAGGATCTGCGGGGCAAACCCAGCTGAGCCTCAAAACAGAAATACCCTGCAGATGCAAAGCTCTCCTGAGTTCA
Organism: Catharus ustulatus; assembly: GCF_009819885.2. NCBI lineage: Eukaryota > Metazoa > Chordata > Aves > Passeriformes > Turdidae > Catharus > Catharus ustulatus. The sequence goes on along the minus strand of NC_046222.1, from coordinate 11,240,695 downwards.
TGAGAAAGGCAGCAAAGTTTCTCCATTCAGAATGGAGACTGGTTTTTTAGGCTTCTTTCCCCTCACAAATTGCATATATCAATCTGGTATTAGAACACCTGCAACCAACATTTGTTTTCAATCAATGGTATAAATGAGACTGTGAAGTTATTTCAGCTACTATGAAATAATTATGTTTTGGTACTGCATGACCTTACGCTTGCTTTTTTTTTTCTTTTTTTTTTTCCCTCTTTAACACAATTTATCAAGTCTGCTTTTCTGCAGATGGCTATAAAAATTATTCAGGAAAAAAAAAATTGTTTTTTGAGGACTTTTTAACCTTCAAAAAACATTCCAGAACTTTCTTTTGTAAAACTTTGCCACATATTCAAATGTATTGGCAGGTCCAGTTAGTATTCATATTCCTACTTATAATAGCAAAAATATTTTGACATATTTCTGGGAGTAGTCAACCCTGTTAGCTCCCACTTAAAGTGCAATTATTCAGGAATATTATAGATCATTATGTGGCTTTGGGGAAAAATCAGTATGACTCAAGTGCCCATTAGTGAAAGTGAAATGGTAGTAGGACACCTAGGAAAGCACATGTGGTATTCCCATGAATATCAAATTAATTCATTATGATAGCATTGGTAAAGTGTTAAACTATTTCCTGTTTAATGACACAAGATTTATTTGCTGAGGCTGGGATATAAACACTATCTGACAAAGCCATAAGAAAGGATTTCTCTTGGACAGGTTTATGTAAGTGGAGGCCATGGGTGTCCATCCCATGGTGCTGGTGGTGGCTCATTTATTGTCTCCTTTTTCCCAGCTGGAAGAGCTTACCTGTGGTGTTTGGATGACAACTTAGGTGACAAAGAGCTTTTCCCTCCCCAAATTCTGCCTGGGTACAAGGAATAGCAGCTCTCCACTTGAAGTAAGACATGCTCTGTTGGGAGGTCAGAGAGAGCACACACCCTGCTATCCACAAAATGGAGACACACTCCCTAGCAGGAGCCAGGGAAGTGGCTCCCACACGGCAAAGCACACACAGCTCTGCCTTTCCTGGCCAGCTCCATGCCCTGAGGAGATAAAATGAGGAGCAGTGATCCCCTCTGCCCATGACAGAGCAGACACCTGCACAGCAGCCCCTGGAGCAGAGCATCTTCTCCCCCATCCTGGGCTTTAAACAGGACTCACACAGCTGCCTCCAGCCTCCTCTGAGTCAGGGAAATTTGGTGCATTCTCATGGCACATCACCACAGCACCTTCATTGCTTCAGCTCCTCCTGAGCCAGGGGCTGTTCTCCAGATTTTTGGAGTTTCTGACCAGATCTACTTATTAGCTGGGAATGAACAGAGGCTGTGAAGTGACCAGAAAGGTAACACATTATGCGGCATCTCTGCAATATTGTGGTAGATCTACCCATTATGGGCAGACAAACAACATGTTTTCCCATGAGTTTCTCACTCAGTGCTGTTTCAGCTCAACATCCAGCATGGCAATAGGAAAAAATCCACATCCCAGGCCAGGGTAGGGCCACAACATGGGAAAGAAATACAGGAGTCTGGACACTGACAGGCTACTTTGAGGTGTCGCAAATGGGAGAGAACTGGAAAAGAAAGAACAAGGACCTCCTGCCTTGCCAGAGATCCTGGGGTTGATCTTCTGCAATGTCTCCTGCTGCCTGATAGATGGGAAAAACAAAGTGTGCACCTCCTCTCCTCAGAAGGCACCTTTGTAACCTTCTGGAGTTTCCCTGGAAGGCTTCAGGCATGTGAACATTAAAACATACTTCCAGTCCCACATCACACATGCAGTGATGCTTGTCTCAAAGAATTATGGTTTTCTAGACCTAAGACAGGCATCTGCACTGTGGCCATGATCATTATATGAAGGGAGGGGAATGATTTTGCAAAATACCTTGACCTCAGAGAGGTATTTGCACAACAGAGCATTCAAAATTGACCCAGTTGCTAGTTTTTATACTGTTTCAATGAAGGCCTTTAAACAACTGATCAAATTCTTGCATTTCTCCTCAAATTTCCCAATTCCTATTACTCAGCCTGTGGTTCTATTAAATATAAAAACAAAATGAAACAAAACAAAACAAACGAAGAAAAACCCACAAGCCAATCTTTGAATGTACAATGGAATTTAGAGGCATATTTCCAAAAAAGATTGCAAAGAATAGAATCTTTAATATGAAAAAGATGGGGTGGCTTCCTGAGAAAATTCTTTGAAGACCATTAGTAAGAAATCTCCGCGGTCTCCAGTTGAAAGCAAACAAGTCATACAGGAAGCTTATTGAGGAAGTGAGCACCAGTGAAGCTGTCACGGGTCATCTCTCACCCTCAGGAAAAGCCCTGCAGACCATCCCTGCCCTCTGTTTCCCCTCAACCCACCACCCTTCCTTCAGTGACTCATTTAGCTGTCCATCTTTTCCTTTAGGGAATGTCTCCCAACTGCCAGGGCATTTCAAACCCATTCCCTGCTGTCACCTCATCTGACATCGCTTTAGTCACCCAGAAGGTTCCCAAGGCCATTGACACCCAACTGATTCATCTCCACTGCGCTGCAATTAAAAGTCTGCAGCCCTGCAGAGGGTTGGGAGTGTTTCTTGTTTATGATGTGGGTGCAAGTTCTCCTGCTGGGCCCCAGAGCCTTCCCTGTGACAGCCCAATGTCCCTCCAGGGAAAGTGTCCCCCAAAATTATGATACACTTGAGGGGGATTACACCATGGGCTTTTTCTTCATGGAAATACAGGAATCAATGTGTGATGAAATTAAACCTGGAGTATTTTAAAGAAAACTCAGTTACAGTCACACCAAATTCAGCATATGCCAGACCAATAAAACAGAGGAATTAGGAAATGGAGGAGCAAACAGCTACAGCTTGAACCAACAGGAGACACGTTTTCTCTCTGCACACCAACACAAAGCTCTCACAGTGATCACAACTCAGTGGAGACTCAGACACAACCTTAACACCACACACAGTCCTGAAAAACCCACACACCAAAGAGAAATCAAGCACAGGGCACAAACCACCATTTAAGACTCCTTAAAAATAAATCTAAAGAGTTGCTGATGGGTACTGAAGAAATTGATGCATTATTGTTACCTCAATAACTTTTAAAGGGGGTTTTGTCAGGTATTAAAGGGGCATAAGAGTGAAAATACAAATGCATAAGGGAGAATATGACAGAATTTATGTCTAGATTTTAATAAGGAATTCCATGTTTCCACAGAAGTTAAGCTAAAGAAATCCCTCGTTGTAGATATAGTTAAAGACCTTTCTAAGGATTGTCAAAGTGGGAAGCATGAGGATACAGGAGAATGGTGCAAGGAAAGGTCTCGAAACCTACCAATCATTCCCTAAGGTTCTTGGCACACAGGTAGGAATGCACAAATGAAATTTGCTGATCACAATGTTAATGTTGAGGTACTGTTAATACAGAGGACTATTAGGATATCACATGGAAAGAAATAAATGACAAATGGAGCAATATAAATTGGATTAAATTCAATTATACTAACTGCAAGGTGACATGCTCAGGGACAAGTAGCAGAAATCTCTCATAAATTGGGAACTTTCAAGTGGAAACCAGCTGAGTATACCCTACAGACTTTGTTACAGCTCTTCTTTTTGCATAAATACAAAGCCCTTGTAAAACACAGTCATGAAAGAGAGAAATGCAACCAATCCTAGATGGGACTCGGCAGAATTCCTCTCTTGGAATCCTGGGCATCTGACCATCCATGTCCAGGAAAGGTTATTTCAGATGAAACAATTATGGGCAATGATTGAGGAAAGAGAACAGTCACAAGTAAACGTGAGATCAAAAGAAAATGTAGAGCAGAGAATTTCCAGAAAAATCCAGGAAAAAATTGTACCTCCTATTAAATTGGTGATCAGTCAGCTTATGAAAAGGATTGGACAAAACAATTGCAGTGATATAGGATTTGAACATTGGATGCTCACAGGAAAATCCCTAAATTTAATCAGCTGAGCAAGAGAAAAAGAGGTCAAAGAGGAGAAAGAACTCACAGAGGTTGCCAAGTAGTTTCTGTGTGGGTCTTCACTCTGAGGAGAAAAGGGAAATACCTGTCTTTGGTTTATGAAGGTGAACTGCTGTCAGAGGAGCATAAGAAAAAGTGCTGAAACAACTTGACAAATTAAATTGCAATAAATCACTGAGACTGGAGCCTATTCATCTCAAAGTTCTGAAGGAACCAAACAAAATAGCTGAGCTATTAAACATATGTAATTTATCATTAAAAACAGCTACTAGATCAGAGATTTGGAGGGGAGCCAGCAGTAGTCCAGATCTATAATTTAAATAGGTACCCTGGGTGAGCCTAGGAAACATTACTGTGGTCCTGACACGACTGGCTGGGGGAGCAACCACGTCAGCAGCAGCAACAGGGCTCGCTGCAGGAAGCCCCTTGGTGTGAACCACAGCACTCAGGGAGGGTAAAGAATTTATCTAGCTTGGTTTGGGGCTGCCTTGTTTTGAAATACACCAGATCAAACCTACATAGGCAGAAATCTCTCTCCATTGTGGAGATGAACAAGCTCCTGGAGTCACCCCACAGCCTCAGATAGCTCCACACTATGCCAGGAGCTCTGTGGACACCAACACGTGTTTCCCTTGTATATCGACTTCAACAAGCCCACTCACCATTAAAGGATTGCATTTTTTTTTTGGTGGTGATGTTATTTGCTTTACTACAGTTCCTTTTATGGATCAAGATCCCATTATGCAAAATGTTGTACACACAGGAAGGACAAGTGATGCTATCCAATTATCCAGCAGAGACATGAGAAGTCTGGGCAGCTAGAGGGGAGACTACAAGAAAACAAGAGCACAGATCAGCAGAGTGCCCTGTGCGCCCACTGCCAGCTTTCCCTGGAGCTGGACTGGAGGAGAGGATTGCATCCTGGTGCATCAGGTCTGAGGGATCCCAGGGTGCAAACCTGTACCTCACTTACTTGGAACTTGAGCATCCTGTAAATGAAAGATGGTAGGAGTGGCCAGCAGACAGCAATAATCTTGCTAAGCTCACCTCCTTTCTGGTTCAGCATTAATACTGTTCTGACTGTTTTCAGTGCTTTCTGATTTTCAGTTTAAACATTTTCTGAGAGAAGGGCAAACAACACATAACAGATTTGAGCCTAATGACAATAGGTTTGCTGTTTGAGTTCATTTTCACACACCATTTAAGAGCAGCTAATGAAGCACGTGTTAAAATCTACTGGTTTATACATTTCTGCACATTAAAGAATGGAATATAGCACCAAGGAAAGTACAGCTGAATTCTAATAACTTGTATATTATAAACATTTGAATATATACAGACCTAATATCATGGGCAGATTACAGCTCTTCTGCTTTTACTGGTGAACTCATAATAATAGCTTTATTTTAGTCCAATTTTTAAACATTTATTCCAGGAAAAGACTTTGTTTGTTTGTTTGTTTGTTTGTTTGTTTGTTTGTTTGTTTTTAAAGATATACACAGTCTCAGAAAATGTTATGCAAGAATGGTACATTTAAGTAATGTCAGAAAGGTATCTTAAGTGGCACATGCATTACAGCAAACTCGACCTTTAGAATTTGAGTGTAGGACTGGACTTTAGCAGACTTAGTCGGAAGGTTTACCCTGAATCTCTTCTGCAAGAGTTGTATTGAACTGAATGCAAAATAAGGACTGTCAACAAAAAGTCTGACTTTATCCTTCAGAGGATTTCAGAGCTCTTGCCCAAAATGAAATACAGAAGATGGAGCTGACAAAAACTTTAACTGATGTAAGTGCACCACACCTGTGCATTCATCATGATACTTAAATGCCTAGAAATCCAAACCATAATGTTTTAAATAATTTCATATCCTGGACTAACAGCTGGGGAACTGGGCTTGAAGTCAGGAATAGATCCTTGTAGCTGCCACCAGCCCCATTTTTGGGGGATGGCTTCCAGAAAGAGCCTTAGCAGACATAACCTATAGAAACCCTGAAAGAATGGAGCAAGGGACAAGCTTTCCTCCAACAGCAATTTCATTACCTTTGTAATGCAACATTTCACATTGCCATCACCTAAAAAGGCATGAGGAAAAAAAAATAAAGCCTAGGAATTACAATTGCATTTTGGGAGATGGGAGATTACATAAGCATCTTTCTAGCTCTAACAGGATTGCATCGTTAATTTGAAATATATTATTTTGTATATTAAGGAAAAAAGTAAAAATAAAAAATCTTTCATTACAGTTTGAAAGACCCCCAAGAACCCACGAAGGTAAACCATCATTTTAAATGCAAATATAAATTAAATGTTTGCTGCTCAATGAACTTTTGCTTGAAAGAGAATTTCTCCCCTGACTGCAAGGTCTGCTGTGCTGATAATTCCTGATGCACAGACATGTAAGATTCATTGACCTATTTAAATGCATTTCCCTGTTAAGAGGCCTGATTACCAAGGACTGACCAAACTAGTCCAGCTCTGTATCTCAATTCGACATCTTCACTCCAGCATGATTCATTACTACACGATAAGGATGCCAGGAAGTAGCAAACACACAAAGTGGGGAGGGAATGCAAACGGGAAATATCTGACATTCAGAGAGGGTGCTTGAAGCTGACAGTGAATGCAAATGAACAGCCAGTTTGGACCATTTCCTGCTCAGGCTAAAAAAAGGGTTGCTTTATCAGAAATGAGCCCGCTTTAAATCCAAGACCAGAGTAGTGCATTAACGTGGTTGAAGAATACACCTAAAATCCCATTTGCTTTAAAAAATATGGGGCTATTTTGGAAGCAGGTCAGGAGACAAGCCTGTTGTAACTGACTCAGTTATAATTATAGTACAGATCAGGCCCTGACTCCACTGTAATTGTATAGCATGACAGGCTCATGCATGAACGAAGAGTAGGAGTCTTGGCTAGAGCAAGAAAAATACTAATATCATGAACATAACAGTGAAAATCATAATTACAGATATGTCACTGCAGATGGGGGATGCAGCAGGCAGGGACTGATTCCCGGTGACCTGGGAAAGATTGACTCAGCTCTGTGCTGCTGTGACCGCTGTGTTTTGCCAGGAGGGAAATGACTGCTGGGGTGGGTATTCCCAGTGGGTCATTGCCAGAAGATGGTGGTGCAGGGGCTCATCTCTTGCTTTGCCACAGTGTAGTGATCCCTGAAGGTGGGCAAATGCCTGCTTGATGGAGAAAAGCCAAGGTACCAGCAGCAGGGTGCCTTCCTTGCTCCTGCAATTTGTGGGAGAGGTAAGTTGTTCCAGTGAATCACGCTGGTTGCATGGCACATCACTGCTCCCCTACCTGTCTCTCACAAAAGGTGTTCCTTCTCCTCAACTGGCCAGCACACTTCTTCACAAGCCACCTCTGCAGTGCAGGAGGTGACCTAGAGCCAAGGTAGGAGATGGACACCCAGTGCTGATGATTTTCTCCACCTGGGTTTGTAAACTCCACCCTCAAAATCACTTTGGTGCCTTCAAAAGCAGTCAGGGCACCCAGAAGAGAGCAGATGTGGAGAGACACCAAGAGCAGGTGTCTTCATCTCCTGGATGAGCTTGGCACCAAGCTCCAGGCTCCAGGGAGTTAGGGAATAGCTTCCCCAGTGCACATTCTCCTGTTACGCTTTTCCTTTAGGATTTGGCTATGATATCAGTGCCTTTTATAGAACGGGGTTAAGCACTTCAATGGGCTTCAGGGTGCCTCCTTCACAAGTTCAGGGGCCTTCTCAGGTTTATGGATTCACATCTGACCTTTTCTACTTCCCAGAACAGCATCTTTTAATCAACAACCTCTAGGCTGCAGAGTGCAAGTGGATAGATCTTTCCTTCCCACCCTTCCAGTGCTGTGTGGAAGATATAGTTTTTATATCCCTCCAAAAATCATTGAGAAAGGGAGACAGACATGATTATCCATTTGACATTAAACAGTTAGTGGAGTTGACATTTGAGCATACAACAAAAAAACCAACAGATGGATATTGGCAGATGGAGGAGCATGAAGAAACAATGAGCCATCTTCAACCATCCTTCTCTGCTTCTGAAACATGTTATTGTTTCCCCTACCATCTCTCTTGACCCCAGCCCCATTTTCAAGTCCCACTCCATATGCTTCCTTTCTTTGCCTCCATATGTCTTAAACATGTTAAAAAAAAAGTTAGAGAAAACAGTCTCACTTGTTGTGGCCCTACTCAGGCGATTCTCTCTCCCCCTGTAAAATCTGCTTTCTTTTCCCCCTTGTCCATGGAAATGGCTTTCAGCATTGCCAAGAAAGTCACCAGCAAGCTCATCCTCCCTTCCGTTGTAGGGTGACTGCACACCCTCCCTTCCTGAAAACCACCTGTTCTCCAGCTTTCAGAAATGCCAGACGCTTCTTGTTTTCCTCCATTCCCATGTCATGACACACTTCCACATCTTCAACTACCCGTTACAAACTCAGCGATTTAACTTCTTCATTTCCACTCTGCTGTGCTCGCAGCTGGCCTTTCCCTCACCAGCTGAACTTCCTCAATATCCCTCTGCAGAAGGAAAACCACAGGCTAACAAACTGTAAAACTCAAGCACTTTAATTAAAGTTCCTTCTCTTCCTTGATGCTTGTAAGTATATCCCCTTTTCCTGACTTACTGTTTCTTATCCATCTTTTCCCACTGCCATTCAGTCTTAAAATTCACACAATTGCATTTTCTCTACAATCTTCGACAAACAAATATACCAGCACTTCAAAAGTTATAGATAAGCAATACATTATCTTTTGGCTCCTGATATTTTTCCTAAGCTGATTTCTATCTTACCTTTTGCTTGGATCAAATCCCATTCTTCTTCAAGTTCTTTTGCTGACCTTCCTATTAAATTTCACTTTTTTGCCTCTTGCCTTCATGGACATGCACATCTTAATGTCTTTCTGTATCTCCTTCTAGTACACTTCATCTGCAGAAATCCTTCATTTGCCACTTTTAAACTCTCTGTCCTGTCTTTTCTTTCTCTATTCTTGGTACTGATCCACTGGCCCAATCCAACTAATTTCTGTTGGCTCTTCTTTGAAAAGAGCTATAAATCCTACCTTCCCTGCTCTTAATATTAGAAATTACTAATGAAGATTAATGGAGGCATTAGCCCAGATGCAAGCAAACTTCACTGCTTTTGTACTTATTTATTTGAGAATTTCATTTGTGATTATAATCTGTGATAAGACTTTTGCATTTTTTGATGTACCTCTAAGTATCTGGCACGTTTTAAGATGTGTATGAATTACACTCAAAATGTCACAAAATTGAACTAATGTTTAAAGCTTTGAAAAATTAATCTCTACCAAATTCTGATGTATGAATTCAATACTTCATTTGGAATCTGCCATGAAATATAATTACAGTGGAAGGTGAAATAAAGAAGAGTAGTATGAACATTTTGCATACCTGCTATTCACCATCTGTTCTCTATGATGGAATGATACTGTTTTCTTTACAGAGAATCTTGACTTGATGGAAAAGGGAGAATTGCACTTTTTATTATACTGCAGAAATATTTTAATTTTGTTTTTAAGTGCCAAATAAAACAAACTTAATATCTCTTAGTGAGCTGTGATGATATATTAGATGACTTCTAACTTCAGAAGCCATAAATTAGGATGCCATTACCAGGAAATCATACTACTGCCTCACAGGGCTGTGAGGTACCAACAACAACTCCCCCACTCACCTTTCGGAGTCTTTTTACACTTCATCTTGATTATGGGCTCTAAAAGGTGAAGCCACAAGCACTGGAAGTTATCCTAAAAATGTACTGAGGTTTTCACACAGAATCACAGAATGGTTTTGGATTTGAGGGGACCTACAAATCATCGAGTTCCAAACCTTGCCATGGGCAGGGGCACTTTCCACTAGATCAAGTTGCCCAGAGCTCCATCCAACCTTGCCCTGAACATTTCCAGGGATGGGGCATCCCCAACTTCTCTGGACAGCCCGTGCCAGGGCCCCACCACCCATCAGGCACTGGCAGGGGCTCTGTGTTCTTCTCCACACCTTCTCTTCTCCAGGTTGAGCGAGCCAAACTCTCTCAGCCTCTCCACTGCAGGGATGTGCCAGCCATCTGAGCAGGACTCACTCCTGCCCATCCACGTCCTGCTTATGTTGGGGACCAGAGCTGACACAAGATTTCTGCTGGGGTCTGGAAAGTAAGGGTTGGAATTGTTAGGAAAAAAGTGCTGTTACCAGATTTGCAATAATTCCATGGACGCTGGCGAAGCTGAGAGTGAAAACATGGGCACCTGGGCACCACAATGTGCATCCCTACCTTATCCCTGACTGCCTCAACACAGGGGATGAGAGATTAATTTGTCGTGTGAAAACTGGCTGTGGGTGTCATTTCTCCTGCCTTTTTTGAGTGAATTCCCACCTCAGGAATAGCATTTTTCCCCTACCTCCACCTTTCCAAGCAAAGCTAGCTCAGCATCACTCCATCCCCAGGGGCTCCACCAGCCTGGCGCTGTTTTTAAGGACCTTCCCTTGGCTGAGCGAGGCGGGGAAGGGTTAATTCCCACCCCAGCCAGTGCCCTGCCGCTCGGGTAATGAGTAAGCAGCGCTGCTGCCTGTCGATATCTCGGTGTGAACTCGGGTAACCCGGCTGAGCCCGGCTCTGGGGGTGCGGGATAAGCCCGGCTGACCCCCCCGACCTTGCCCAGCCCGGGGTCCGGCCGGCGCTGGGCGTGTGACCGCTGCGAGCTGCTGGCCCGGGTGCCAAAGCTTTTATAACAGCTGGGGCTGAGTCAGCTGCTGGAGGTAATGTAATACACCTCGGTCAATAGCTCTGTGTTGCACAACATACGATGTGGCAGTTCCTTTCTAACTTGGGGAGCCACCCAGTCTTTTTAGGATTTCCAGGAAGAGCTGCGGCATTTGACCTTCAACTGTTATTAAAAGAAATCAAAGATTGTATAACAGTCTGTCAGAGCTTTGCATTTCTTAGTGGAGTTATGTTTCGGCGAATGCCTCCACATTTCTGGGCTTCACAGGTTCTTTATCCCTTTACTTGTTTATCCTCTGGTAAGCATTTATTAATAGAGAGACTTATTCCTTTACTGTACTTGTTTATCTTTCAGGGGGGTTGTTTTGTTTTTCAATTTAGAAGCAGAAGGGTCTCCCACGCATTTCACATTTCTGTCTGCGGGTGAAGTCACTGCATGGCTTTGATAGCAATCTTCCAGCTGTCCCTTTTCGCCCTGGAATCCCTCCCTTCGGCTGATTTTCTGCATTATCACCATAGTTTTTGACTAAGACTATTAATCCACCTGTCCCTCTGTGAAAGCAGCTACACTGGTTTGTGTAAAAGGGGAGTAAGATGGTATGAACTGTAAGTCTGCTATTAATCCTGTTAATAAGGGATTAAAGCAAAGCCCTGTGAGTAGGAAAGGCTGATTTGATTGTTTGGGACTATAACTTAGCTCTCCCTTATGAAAGCAGTGTTTGCTGTGCATCGCGGTTTGTCATTTGCATATTTGGTCTCTGAGGAAATCAAGGTTAAATATAGCAAGGAGATTCTGCTGGCTTAAACTGGTAGCACAACTGTGCTCCTTCAGCCTGGCAGTGCCTGGGATAGCGCAAGAAGGAACCCTGCCTGCTCCTGCCTGGCAGTGACTGCATCCTATAATGCGACTTATATTGTCAGCTTATGCTTTGCCTCTGACCTTTACGTGCACTTTGCTTATGTACCAGATAGGATGCATGCCTTATTTTAGAAGGAAAGAAGCAACAGAGGAATGGACTAAAATAAATATCTTGCTGCTGCTATTTTCAGTAAAAGGCTTACAAAAGCAACAGCAGCAGAAAGCTGAAGAGCACCATATATTCCCTGGGCAAGGCAATTGTATGAAGCAACATCAATCTCATTAAAAAAAAAAAAAAAAAAAAAAAGATACTGCCTATGTCTTAGAGCTTAGCATTCTGCTTCCTCCTCAGCCTTAGGAGAAGGTCTATAAATTATTAATACTAACATCAGTGTGAGACAACAGATGGTAAAGATTACTTGGAAAAAGTCTTCACATTAACATATTACGGCCCTAGTTTCACAGCATGTTGGGACTGTTTCCTGATGCTGCCAGCCAACCTGGCCCTGGGAGAAACCTCCCAGTGGAGGGGAATCCTTGGGCAGCAGCAGAAAGGTCCTGCCCTGGTTCAGCTGGAGGAAGAAGCACCCAGCTGCCCCCGCAGAGAGGGCTGGGCATGTGTCACGGCACCCCTCGGACACCACACTGGCCCCGTGAGGCTCCTGGCATCTGCTGCCAGGGGCCAGGCCAAGAAACAATGAGCTCAGGAGGAAAGGTCTCAGGTAGCTGAAAAATGTATTCCTTGCTGAGCTGCTTTCGGGTGGCATCAGCTGTGTTGTGCGCTCTGAAAAATAAAAAATACGCATTTACAAGGTTTGAACTTTTCTTGAGCTGGGGGTGATATGAGATCCAAAGTGACATCTACGTAATTATCAAAAAATCTTGCATGCAATTTAAGTATTTTATTGTTCCCTACAACAGGTTACTTGAGCTTCTGCAGGTTTAAAAATTTATTTAAACTAGTATCAAGCAAATAAATGAGAAATTCCTTGTAAGAGCGCAGGTGTATTGCCTTGTCTCTCAAGCCAGCAGTTGGTACAGCAGAACACGTATGTACTCTTGTTTTGGAGTTACCTCCTATGACCCTCCATGCTGCTCACATCACTTTTGAGGATAACTCAGTTCCAGAATCTCTGAGACAGAAGGAATTTATCCAGCCTTTTAAGAGACTCGTACAGGAGACCTTTTCTCATATCCCATTACTTCTGCAAATGCATATGCCGTGTGAGTGTTTCCCTGTGACTTAGTCATGGCTTAAAAACATAATTCTCATGTTCCTACATCCTCCAGGTGTCATGCAGAATTTTCCATAATGAAAACACAAGCAAGTGCTGCCATTCTCAGAATGCTGGGGTTCTGTGAGTTGAGCAGGAGCCAGCTCCTCATTTATCAGCTCGTTGGAATCTTCTGCTCCCGAGAAATGGGCAGTGTGTGGGTGAGGGCACAGAGTGATTGCTGGAAAACGCCTTCAACAGTGTTGTTGCTGTCCTATTTTCATCATGAGTGCCTAAGCCTTGGTTAGCAGCCTTTGATTCCCACCTCACCACTTTCATAACCCAGTAATGTCTGATTTACTGAACAGATATGATTATCCCCCCACGTCTGTGTTGTGCTGCCCTGCAGAGTCCCTAGTTGCCTTGGCTCTGGCTAGCCCTCTTTAAAGAGAAAATGTCTGTGTTTGCACAGCTGCCAACCCAAAACCCTCACACTGAAACTGTTGCTTATTTCCCCAAGCATCCAGGCTTCCCCTGCAGGCGCTTCTGGCTTCACGTTCAGTTTACAGGATGCCTTGGGAAGTTGGGTGCTCTGCAGGGGTTTGCTGTTGGTGTGTGATTCTGCAATTTGTCACAATCCTGAGATGCCACCCTGGAATCAGTCAGCTCTTGAAATGTATTCATTTGGGAGTGAGGTAGTGGAACAACTGTTTGAAGATGTCTTATGTGCCAGTTATAAAATGTTGATTTCTGACTTTAATTACTAATGTTTTTAATCATTTAACGATATAGTCAACAGGTTATTGTAACTAAGGACAGGTTAATCAAATCTACTTAATATGATTCCAGAATTATTTTTTCCCCTCTATAATTCCACTTAGTATTATAGTACCTAATTTTGATTTATAAAAGAATTCCCCAAAGATGCAGTCTTAGGGCCATTGAAGGTGCAGGCAACATTTAGGTTAAGGTCAGCAGGGAAAGCATTCAGGGAACAGTATTAGTGGCACAGAAAAGGGTTCAGATGTTAGCATCTGGTATTTAGAGATCACCTCCACCTAAAAACAGCTACACTGGCACAGATTTGCATTTGCCTGTGGACGACTAACAAGTGTTTACAGGCTCTGGATTACAATGGTGACAATCTGTTATGTCACAAATAATCTTGTTTCCAAGCGCTGCGTGTGGGTAATTTGTAATCTGCTTTCTGTGACCGAATATGCCCCTAATGACTTGTTTTTGTTGGCTGATTTTACAGGGACTTGGGAGTCAAGGTCTCATTTGTCAACTGGGCACAACCCAGGGGAGGGCACAGAGCTGCCCCCAGCCCCCTCCCACTCAGTGGTCATTTTGGGTCCTGGGGGAGAGCTGTGACCAAGGTTTCTTGCAGAAGTTGTAGGTCAAAGGGATTTTAGGTTATTTATTTGCCTCCTGGATGAATTTCCAGATTCTTCACCCCATTGCTGGTATCAGAAGGGAGATAACACAGGGCTCCAGAGGCAGAGGTGCAACTCTCTGCTCCCACCAGAGCAATTCCCAGGGAAGGTTGCTGAGGCTCCCGGAGGTCAAAGGAGGAAAGCAACAAGACGTGTAAAAACAAAAGGGTGATAAGATATGTGCGAAAGCAAGTTTCAATGGCTGTACAAGCTGTCCTGCACTTGTTCTGCCTGCTTGCTGAGCTGGCAAGCTCAAATTCACAGCCATGGAACATGCTTAATCTGTGTCCATCCATCCATCCATCCATCCATCCATCCATCCATCCATCCATCCATCCATCCATCCATCCATCCATCCATCTATTCTCCCTCAGGTCCTGTCTGGACCTCAAACAGGAAGAGATTCCTCCATCTTTAAATTATTACATGCACTCCTAGTGGAATGGTATTTTGAGCTGATGTGAATCAGCTGGCTAGGAGGAAATCAAACCATGAAGAATTTTTGGGTCAGTGAATGAAGTAGGTCTAGGGAGAGGATAGGTAGATATGGCATCATGTGAACCTGTATAGAATAATGAAAGCTGTTGCTTTCATTATTGTAAGTATGGAATCATCATAGTTTAAAAGAGCCAGTGCCATCTCTGTCCAAATTAGCAGTACAGGTGTAGCTCTGCATGTTACTCTGTGCAGACAAAACGAGCCCTCAAATTCTGATGCACGCCATGTTTTGTGTGAAGGTCAGCTTGTGACCTATGCAAAACAAAAATGCAATTAAAGATAACTTTGAAAGCATTGAAACAAACCTGAGTGAAGCTATTGGTATGTCTGAAGGAGTGTGTGGGGGAAACAGACACACAGGAAAAAAGTGTGTTAATTAAGATTCCTGGGAAGGGAGGGAAACAGCTTGCTGCTCTGCAGAGGGACGAAATGCTGAAGGGAGGAGCAGACCTTACAAGGTAATGAGAGTGCTAAATGGCAAAGTTTGGGCTGGGAGAGGGGCAGAGCTTCAAAGGAGGAATGTGCACAACTGGGATTCTAAGCTGCCTTCACATCTGTCCTTAGCAAACTCCAAGATGAAAGCATCTGCACTCAAAGGACCTGCTCCTCTGTTGCCTTTCACCTTCTGAGCTTATTTGTATCTGTGCAAAGGGTAGGTAGATTGCCAGGGCTCCAGTTCAGTGGTTTGCTGTTTGGCTGTGTGGGGTGAAGTAGCCTAAATGCTGGGCTCTGGGTGCATTGGGACTTTCCTGTCCCACCGTGTGCTGCTCTGCTAAGGGGGGTTTGCGTGGTGCACCCATAGCAGCACGTCTGCCAACGCGTGTGAGATGAGATGAGATGAGATACTGGAACACTCTCAGGTTTATGGTGGGGCTGGTTGGCTCCTGTGCCTTCCCCTGGTGTGGGAACTGTGGCTCTGTCCTCCTGCCTGCCTGCTGCTCCTCCTCCTGCTGTGGCAGCAGGGGAGATGTCCCTGGGGAGGGCAGCTGAGCAGAAGAGCTGCTGTGTATGAAGTCTCCACCTTTAGCCATGGGAGAAGCCTTCCTGCCAATTAAAGGGGCTGGGAACCTGCAGGAGTTGGGCTGGGGTGGGAGATGGGAAGGGTGTGTTCAGGGGTCCCAGACCTGGGGGCAGGGAGGGAGAAGAAAAAGGCCTGTCCACACCAGAGTGCCATCAATATAATTACCAGGAGAGCTTGGAAATTGTGTGGGTGAACACTGAAGGATCAGGAACGGACAGAGGACTCTATGGCAGGATGTGTATTGCACCTTTTTTGTCTCATTTTTCTTGTGGGAGTGAAAGTTATGTGCCTGTAGAAATGCTTGGGAATGCCTGTATTTAGTGTGCTGCAGAAGTAACTGCAATTAAGCCCCAATTATTCCAATAGTATTAAGGGGTCCTGTGTGGGTTTTGCAAAATTCATTTACATCTACTTTAAGAACCCTTTGCACAGGCTGAACAAATGATAACACAACTTAAGTGGGGGGGAAAAAAATGGAAAGGAGGAAAGACTGATCTCAAAAAGAAATGAGCTTCACATTTGTGGTCCATTATAGCCAAAGGCACAATCACCTAATCTGACTCCTAAGGTTAGCCCTAAATATCAGTGTAGGCAAGTCCCTGGCCAGTTGCCAGTGTCTCAGGGCAGATAACATCAGCACAAGTCGAGAAGAGGTCTCCAGTCTAGCCTGCGTTTTAATATACTATTAAAATAAAATGAGACAGCAATTAGTTTCTCTTCAGCTATTCCACAGCATAACTTCTTCGGTCAATTAGTATGAATAAATAAATATAGGTCTTGAATTATTAATCTGCAAATAGAAGAAGCAACTGCATTTAATATTTCACTGTTCCCTCTCCTTGCGCTTTTGCTTTGCTTGGAGTTTTGACTCAGTTGGTATTATAGGAGTGCTATTGTCTATTCTTAACTCTTTCCAAACTTTTAATTTTTTCCATAGGATAATTTTCTTACTCAAATAACACTTTTAATCTTGGCTCAAGACATATAGAGGTTGGGTTACCAGAGGGTATTCATTCACAGAGTTACAGGGAGATCAGTGGTTTAAAAAAAGAAAAAATCAGATCATTTAAATTCCTCTGTAAGGTCTTACTAACTTTAGGTTCCCACTTACTAAAGCCTTCACAGAATCATGGAATGGGACCTTGAAGTTCATTTAGTTCCACCCCCCCTGCAATGAGGGTTTGGCCTTAATCTTTTCTGCATGGCTTCAGGAGAGTAAACAATGTCTGATTATCCCACCAGTTAATCCCTTTTCCCAGCAAGAGATGCAGAAAGAGGGGTTGATCAGGGTTAGGATATCTTCTGCCTGTGTCCAAAGATCTGTAGCTACTTTGGGCAGGGAGTGCCAGTCTGACAGATTTGCTCAGGACCTGGGCTGCCACAGCCTGTAAGAAACCACCCTGGACCTTTGGCACCTCAGGTTTCATACGCTGTGCCTTTCCCCAATTTTATAAGAAAGTGTGATCAGCAGAGATCAGTCTCTTTATCTGCTGCATGGGGAAAAGGTCAGTCCCGCCAAAAAAAGAAAGCCTCTTTATAATTTTAGATTTTGGTCCTCTTCAGGAACCCTTCAAGAAGGTATTTCTGACTTGTTTGTGCACAAATGGTGGTGTTTCCCTCTTTGGTCACACGTGCTGATTCTTACAGGAATGGGTCACTACAGTTCTGTGCTCAACAGTGTCTGGGTGTCAGATCATGTCAGACCATGTGTTCCCCGTTGGAAATGGCCAAAGAAAATATTAAGTATTAGTAACATGTTTAACTTTTTGTTGATCTGATGTCAATGTATATAAAAGGAGGAAGAAATGTGACTTAAGTCAGTAAGCTGCAGGGAGGCTGAAAACTCTCAGGGTACTCATCTTCCTCATGAGAGCACCTGCCTTCTGACCTATGGTTTTGATTTTGGACCAAATTCGCACTCTTCAGTTTTTCTGTGCTGATGACAAACCTGAGCTGCTTCTGTTTATACTTTAAATGTGTTATTTTTTCCCCTTTGAAGTTGCTTGAGGCACAGTGTGAGCTGAATGCATTCTTCTTGGCTTGGCTCACTGCAGTGCATTTTACAATGTTAATTTCAATGAGATTTGTTTTCTATTTTAGTCTGAATATTGTTTTTCACTTTTTCTGGTCTGCTTTTATGTTGTGGCTTCCTGTACTGCTAGTGCAAGACCTTTGAATAGTATAGTTTGATTATGTTAATAAAACTTTTCCGTAGTGCACAGCTTTCAGGTAGAAATCATAAATGGGTCATGGCAGCAGCCAGGGGAGGATGTGACATACAGGCTTGTGGTTATGTCTTACAGGTGCTGCTGTCTGATCTGCTCCAGTCTGCAGCGTTTTCCCCTGTGTGCTTAGCTGCCATGGTGATGGGTGACTTGGACATGCCATAAATAGACAAACTAGCAGGGCTTTCATTGAGGCTGAGCATGAGGACAGTCCTCTGGCTTAGTGCTCTCCAGCTTCTGCTTATGGGTGTGGAAGGTGCCACTGGAGGCTCTTGCCTACAAATCCAATGTGGCAAGCACCACCATGGCCATAAGTGTACAAGACAAGTGGAGACAAGGAGCAGCATACTGGGTTCTGGTCAGCCTGAGCCTGAGGAGTTTACCTCCTTCCAGGCAATACATTGTAAAACTGGCATGTCTCCACAAGGATTCAGCTCGGTAGGGAACACTGACACCAACACTGTTGGTGTCTCTGGATTCTGAATCAGAGATAGTGTCTTAGAGCTGGTGGTGGTTGTGGTCTCAGAGCTGAGGTGGGCACAGCCACCCAGCCCCTCTTTCTCAGCATGCCCCACGAGTTTCTGAAATCCTCCTCATGTATGAAATGTGTGCCAGACTATGAGGCAGGCAAGTCCCTCTCCAAGAGGCCAGGGAAGGATGCTCCGTGTGTTCCTGCAGGTCATGTAATAACAGAGGCATTGCAGCTTAAAGCTTCTGTTAAACTTGTGCCTTTTGGTGAGACAAATGAGGTGCAGAACGGGTCTGTGAAGAGAAAATTAAACCAGAGCTAGAGCAAGGCAAGGACTGAAAGAAGAAATCTTGACATTGGAGCCTGAGATTCAACCCTTGTGTCTGCAGGGCTGGGGTAGTCCACAGCATCACCCCTCACAACATTCCTCCCCTTGCTTGGGTCGGGCAGGAGGGCTCCTTCCCTGCCCATGTGAGAAGGAAACCAGTGTGTGCAGCTGGTGCTGCTGACCCAAAGCCAGCCTGGAGGGCAGCACAGCCCAGCCAGGGCTCCACCTGCCCCTGGCGCCACAGGGCTGGGAGAGGAGTCCATCCTGGGCAAAACATCCTGGCCAGGCTGTCCCTAACCTGGGAGAAGACAGGCCAAGGAAAAAGGGCTGAAAATAATTCAAAAGATAGAGGGAAGCAAGAAGAAAAGACTTTGTAGAAAGTCAATTTTCATGTTGGAGGTATGCAGAATTAGTTCAGCAAGAGGGAAAGGAAGCATGGATGCAAATAGTAAAGTGGTAGGAATATGGAAGAAAGAGGAAAACTGGGTAGAAGGACTAAAAACATTAATTGGAATTTTTAATCTATTATGTAGGCTGTAAATATGATTTTTCAATAAAGTTAGCTATTATTTTTTAATCTATTAGATGAGCTCTTAAATATAATGTATTCTACTCTCTCACATATAAAGCTAATTTTCTAAAAGTAATTCTTAAGGAAGTCGATAGGAAATTTTCAGACCCGATTGAGTTGGATTTGAGTACTATATATATGTCAAAATATCTGAAATTACAGCTTTTGCAGTTGCATTGGCCCTTTACAAAGCATAAACCCTTCAGGAATGTGACAGGTGTCAGAGAAAGAAAAAGAAACCATTCAGAAATTCAAGTGCTTGCAAAATAAGAATTTGTAGATGATGTCTTCAAAATGGAGGTGAAAATACAAACTGTGTGTTTGCATGTTTTTCTGTTTAAGAGACATGTACAAATAAAGTGTGACTATAATGCAATTAAAGATGTTTTAACTAGTAAGATGATGGTAAATCAACCAAACTTCTCCCTTAAAAGAAGACAAAAGGACAGAAAGAGACAAAAGACAGAAGGAGAGTGGAAAGAAGTATCACCATTATTTATATGTAGTATTTTGCTGTGTTGGAGACAAGGCATTGGATAGAGCTCAGTGACTAATTTGTTGGCTATTAGTCCTTCATTAGTTTTGCTTCCACTTCAGTTTGATTTATGTGCTACATAGCAGGATTTGCTAAACAATTTCTGCAAACAAGTATTTGTTGGAGGAATATAATATTCAAAATTAAAGCTACAAGTTAAATTACACAGATTAGTTACAGGCTCTGCTTTTGATCCCTAACTGGATTAATAGAAATTGGATTCTGGTTCAAGTACACAAAGACAAGACTAGGTTTGATTTTTTAAAACAAACAAATGATACCCAAACTCCAGCTTGATTCCTGCTCCTGACAGTTCCTGTTGCTGCAGAAGACCTGTCTGTGTCGATGGGGAGAGCACAGAGATGTTCCCACAGCAGCTGTGTCCTGAAACACCAAGTGGCTCTGTGTGTGCACACTCTGTGCCCTGACTTGGGAAATCATTTCCCTGCTTTCTCATATCCTGGTCCTTGCAGCAGGATTGAAGTACATCCTCATGCTCTCTGACATGGCACCTACATACCTGCTGGGTTTGTTGCTAGGACTTTTTGTTTCTTTCTAAATATGTCAAAATAGTAACAAGAGGCTTTGCAACCAAAGAGTTCGGGTTTCCTAGGGATCAACTGGTTTAGCCTCATGTCCTTCAAATACTTTAAGCTGTTGTGCAATCTCATTTAAGTTCATGAAGTTGACTCATGTTCCTAACTGCTGTATCTGTGTGGCCAGGTCTTAAATCCTGTTCTGGATGAGATAGCTCTGATAGGTATGAACTCTTCAAAATAAGTTTTTCACAAGGTGGTTTTTTTCCTTGATAAAACCCCACACGTAATATTGTTGAATGATAAAACTGTCATTGCATTTTGCAATGAAAATGTTTCCCTTGTATGGTAGATCTGCATTCAAAGTGTGCTAAACTAAATTTAAATCCAAGACACTTGATTCTTCTTGTATCAATTTTGTTATGATGGGTCCCCCATAGCTCCTGCTGTTTGGAGGAGTTCTTTAATTTTTATTTCATTTTATATGGACAGTACCTAATTTTTTTCTCCCTTAAAATTCAGAGAGAAATCTCCTTTAAGTGGTTGAGTATCCAGGTCATTTTTCTGTGACCTATTTTTCTGCTGACTGTTGAGTCAAAACATAGATCTGAAGTAAAAATGAGAATAGATTGTCAAGATCCACAACAGCATGCAAAGGCCTGGCAGTGGGTAAATGTGAGTCAGAAAGAGAGGTTCACATGAACCTACATGGTTTTTCTTTTCCACTGTATGTGATGGAAAGGTGCTACATGATAAGGTATTTCTGAGAGAGACGTGAACTCTGCACCCTCTGTCAAAGCGTTCAGCAGAAGATGGGAGATCCTCTTAGCAAAGAGGAGACAGACTTAAACGAGCAGGGGGTCAATTCTGTAAGCTTCTTGCTTTGACTCTGTGTCCAGGGAGTCATCTGGGGCACTCTTGCTAAGCCAGGAGTGAACAGGCACTTCCAGTTGGGTTAGTTCTCGTCTGCTGTGGAGTCAGCAGGGGAGGTGGTGCATGGAGATGTGGCACAGGCAGCTGTGAGCAGCACAATAAATCACCAGGCCAAATGGAAGATTTAGATATTGCCCATTCTCCTGTGAGCAGGATGAAGTTCTTGCAAAATCTAGTAATTTTGGTGCCATGCACATGAGTGCTGTAGCAGCTCTCTGCCCAGGAGTGAGAGGTTGTGTGTGCCCTCAACCTTACACAGACAAATTGTTTGTGGTGGTGTCTCTGCAGCCAAAGCTGAGTTTTCATTTGGTTGTTGTTTGGGTGCTGTCTTAAGCTTCTCTTGAATGTGGTGTCTCTGAGGTGGTTTTTTCATGATTTTTTAGATACACTATTTTTTCGACACTATACCAAAAGCACTCATAAAGCATCTCCAGTGCATGTGTTCTGCCTTCTGTATCTGTAACCTCATGGCCTTTACTGTGTCTGCCACAATAGTCTTTCACTTTTTCATATGGTTTTCTAGCCCAGGTCTGTGTGATATAGTGCTGCTGAAATCACCTTTCTTGATAATCCTGTGACATCTGTTTTGTAAAACCCAGAACGTATTCTCTGATGCTTCGAGTATTAAATTCGTCCAGAAAATGTTGTGCTGTGTCTTCAAGAGCCTGTTGGACTCAGTTTATTGCTACATGTCAGATTTTTGTTTCTTTTTCTTTAGATATTTTCCCCAGTCAATGACTAAAGCCCTTATCTCCATCAATTTTTTTTTCCATCTCTGTTGCTTTTCACATTTGTACTGTATCTATTAAGCTACCACCACTACCTCACAAGTGCAAGTCACAAGTGATTAATATATTGAAAGCTGTTTCAGCTGCCCTCGAGACTCCAGTCCAGCAAAGGACTTCTATATGAGAGTAGCTGGGAATGCACAGATTTCCCTGCTGGATTTAATGGTCCAGAGTTTTTGGTGATTGTGAGCAGTGGTGTCACTACTGTCCTGGAAAAAACAAGCCCCAGCAGAGCTGCATGCATGGCTATGCTCTTCCCTACATTTTTTTCCTAGCTTCTGTATGTTTAAGCATTCAAAATATGCTTGCCTGCTTGATCTGGGAGTAGGGTTGAAAATCCTTGTCCAAGTCAGGTTTGATTAAAAGATCTGTGTCCATCTGGGAAATCACAGCGACATCAGTGTGGAATGGGCTACAAAAATACAACAACCCTTAAAGGAAGACAAGAAGACACAGGTTGAGAGTGCAAAAGGTAGTGGTAGCATCCATATACAGTGGTGAACTTAAATGATGATGCCTCACTAAATGAGGTCATCATCTAACACACCCTCCCCTCCATGCCCAGGAACAAATGGCGGCTGAATTCTGATGAAATATTTGTCAGTCAGTGGGTGTTTCTTATGTTTACTCCTACAAGCATGGAGGCTAAATCACTTGTGTCAGGATGGTATGAGTAAAATGAAGGTCACTTTCAGAATACTTTCACATGCCTTGGAGGCACTGCTGATAAGGAAGAAGACAAAGGGACAAAAAAACAAAATTAACTTTTAATTTCCCACCAAAACTCTGGCTGTCAGAAGTAGGAAGATGAGTGAAATCTCTTGTAATCTACAGCACAGGACTGTATATTTAACATCTTATCTGATTCAGCTTAACACAGAGACAGAACATGTAATTGTGTGTGTGGGTCTGTGTAAGTATAAACATAAATGGATCTGTACACATAGCTCAGAAAAATTTTGGTGACACACTTTCATATCTAGTTTCAGTTTAAAAATCTTTCTACCCTAAATTAGGTGAATACATAAACAAATCAGATATATTAATTTTCTGTTGAGAATGCTTTGGTGATTGCTTACAAAGAAAAGTTATTTACATGCTGATATAAGGCATTACTTAGCATAATGAGTGGTAATTTTCTCAGCCTCAAAGGTATTAGGCTCCCTTACATGTTATAGCCAGCTCTGTTACATGGTTTGCTGCTCTGTGGGATCCCCAGGTGCGTGCTTGGGGTTTGTCTGATGGAGTTTTATGGAGCTGGTACCCACACCCTGGCTGTGGAGTATCAGCTCCATAAAACTCCATCAGCTCCAGCTATTCCCTCCTGTCCTTGGTCACAGAGAGATGAAATCAGTGCCTGCCCCTCCTCTTCCCTCATGTTGAAGACTGCAGTGAGGTGTCCCTTTGGGATCCTCCAGGCTGAACAGACCAAGTGTCCTCAGCTACTCCTCATAAGGCTTCCCTTCCCTTCCCTTCCCTTCCCTTCCCTTCCCTTCCCTTCCCTTCCCTTCCCTTCCCTTCCCTTCCCTTCCCTTCCCTTCCCTTCCCTTCCCTTCCCTTCCCTTCCCTTCCCTTCCCTTCCCTTCCCTTCCCTTCCCTTCCCTTCCCTTCCCTTCCCTTCCCTTCCCTTCCCTTCCCTTCCCTTCCCTTCCCTTCCCTTCCCTTCCCTTCCTTCCCCATCCTCATGTCCCTCCTCTGGACACTCTGTAATAATTAGTGTCTTTTTTTTTATGCTCTGGTGACCAAACCTGAACACAGTACTCAAGGAGACAAAATGCACGTAAAAATTAAGAGTCACAAATGGTGATAGTTGTATTGTCCTCTAATGACATTGATCTGGGGCTTTAAGAGAAGGCTGTTTCTGAAGAGAAATTTCCAAATCTTATTGTAAAAAGTATGTTTTTCTGGCCTGAATTGTGGAAAGCCCCATTCACTTATTTTGAAGTTTACCAAACCATATGTTTGTGTTCAGAGTCCGTCTCAGGACCATCAGGACCTGTGTTCACACACCAAATAAATGAAGTGGACAGAAAACTCACTCAAATCTCCCTTGACACTGTTTTGGTTTTGCTTTGGCCTTGGTGTGATGCTGAAACCACTCTGCCTTTTAGAGGCTCTGGCTTTTTGTTTTCTGGGCTTTTCTGAGCAACCTGGTCTGTTTGAAGGCATTCCTGCTCACAGCAGAGGGGTTGGAACTAGATAATCTTCAAGGTCCCCTTCCAACCCAAACCATCCCATGGTTCTGTGGAGAATCATGGCAAGGAGATTTAGTGCAGTGGTGGGATCTATAAGGTAGGTGAGAAATAGCATGATATTTGCTGAATTGAGACAACCAGCTTTGTTAACATTTATTGGAATTCAAACCAGTGACAGGCTGGAGCCCTACAGTCACTCTCAGTTTTTTGATCTTAAATTATGAGCTGTTCAAAAATAGATTGCATTTTCTGCTTAAATAGTTTTGTCTATTTACATTTTAATTGACCTTGTATGTAGCATCTGCAAATACTTTTTGTGTGGAGGCCATTTTTAAATATGGTATATCAGAGGTGCCTCAAAAATGCATTTGTATTGTCTTACCAGGTAAGTGTTTGCTGAGAATCTTGCCATTAAACAATTAAGCCTCTAAGGCTTTTGCCTATAACAGAGCTAGGTTCTGTTTTGTCAGCAGCAATGGCAGGACTGCCTGTCAATGCCAAGAAGATCTTGCACTGAGCTCCAGCGGGGTCACTGTGCGTGTGACAGCAGCCAGAGCTTGCCCATGTTTCCAAATGGCATGACCTGGTCTCCTGGGAGCTCCTCATCTGCTCCCACACAAGGGTCAGGGCACCCACGCCTTACCTTCACAAAGCACGCAGGAGTGGGAGTGCTTTGAAGAAGAAAATATCTGCTTTGTCCTGAAATGACCTCTCTGATGCACCAGAGAGAAGGCAGGTCTTCATGTGAACCAAAGCCCTGCATTTAATTCTTTCAAAAGGGCATTTAGGTTGGGATGGCTATCGAGGTCTGCTGTCCAGGCTCCAGCTCAGAGCAGGGTCACCTGTGACACCAGACCATGTTACTCAAGCCTTTGTCCAGGCAGCTCTTAAAGCCTCCAGCCACAGAGCCTACACAGACTGTCTGATTATTTCTGCCATTGCCTGCCTGCCCTCACGGACAACAAATTGCTCTTTATATCCAGTCTGACTCTCATTTCATCTTTCAGCTGCAGGGTCTCGTCCTGCCAGGCACTGATGGGAGGATATGGCTCCATCTTCTCCATCACTCCCCTGTCAATACAGGCAGCTGGACACTGGATCTTTCCCCAGGCTGTGCTCCTCAGCCTCCTCTCAGTTCCTCCAGATATTCATGGGCTAAAAAAGACCTCTTTTGCTTTTCCTGCCTCAGTGCCTGTTCAGTGATGGTTGCTCACAGCTGAGTGACCACAGAAGTTGGGAGGAGAGGAGGTAGGAAGGGTGGCACTGACAGGGCTTCTGAAATGGGACTGTGCTGGCTTCTGCACATTAAAGTAATGTTGTTTTCATGGAGTTCTTCTCTTCTTAATCAACAGTAATTTTTGTAGTCTACCATACAAGTCATTGCTGTTCAGCTCTGGAATTTCTTTCTGCTACTACTTCATCTCTAACCTTTTGCTGAGTATATTGCTTAAGAAAATCCCCTTGTTTTTCTACCCTCAGATCCCATACTCTTGATCAGTTTGAAAATTCATTTTGCTCTTACCAAGCCCAAGAAATAAACAGCTCTCTGCACAGGCAGGACCTGTGCTGGCCTCTGCAGCTCAGTCGTGCAGAGAACTGGGTGTCCTGGCGTGGGAGCAGAAGGAGGTCTGGGCTGGCTCTCGTGCTTTAAGCCAGAAGTCATTGTTCAAAGCAAACAAGAGCTGTGTGCAGGCAGCAGAGGGGCACGAGTGCGGGGTGTTCAGCACCCTGTGCATCCCTGTGCTCCAGCAGCACGGGACAGTCCCTCCAGCCTGTGTCTGGGAAAGGCAGAGCCTCAGCACTGCTTGTTCAAGCCTTCAGCTCTACCAGAGCACTCTTGAGGCAGGACAGTGAGTGCACAGTACAGTCACTTTAGTTCTAGTATGAGTACAAAATTTTCTCAATGAGTAATCATTGGCAGGTGCAGTTAATAGAAAATCTCCAAAATCAGATGGCCCAGATTCAGCGCTGGAGTATCTGGGTACTTCCATTTTTGCAAATATCACAGGTTCCCAGCACATTTTGATTTAGTTTCACTTTGATTTCTGTCATCATTTTTGTTCACTGAAGAAAAGGCTCTTTTCCCTCCCTCTCCATTCTCTTTGTTTCTCTGTTGAGTACTGGATATGCTGCTACCCTCTCACCTAAGCCATTGTAATGTCATTAACTGCTGCCAAACCATGGAACACAAAAAAGATCTGTGATTTCCATCATACTTTATTTATTTATTCTTTTTTTTTCTCTTTAAGTGGGTAGATTTTCAATGAGTTCATTGGGGAAGGCAGTTTCTAGAGGAAGTTTCTAGAAGGAGAAATCTACTCAGTATTCAGGTTCTGAAAACACTGGAAAAAAACCCACATGGAAATGAATTGAACTTTAGTGTCTTCTGGCCTTAAACTCTAGAGGAGTTTGTTTTGCACTTTTATCTTTCAACTGTGGACAGATGAGACCAGACAGCCAATTAGCAATGGTGCATATCTGTTGACTAGACATCATGGGACAAAGTTGCAGCTTGTTTAAAATGTTATAATTCCACTGCCTGCCTTGAGTTTCCTCTGCTCCGGACAGGGATCCTGCCTAGTTAGTGTATGCAGTGGAAGTGTGGGCATAACTACACAAAGGTCTCCTTAGGAAAAACAAGGCAACCTCAGGAGCAGAAACCTCACTGTCTGCAGGCAACAATTCTGTAGGGATTGGGAATCTTTGCCAGAGCTGCTGTGAAATAACATTGGGGATCATGGCATAGCTGAATGTTATTTCTTTCACACTGTGTGAGAGACATTCCAGCTGAGCCTTCTCTTCCCTATATACCCTGCAAGGCAACTGTCTCAAAAGAGCAGCTTATAAATTTGGAAAGGTCTGGATGTTTCAACTGTTCCTATTTATTTGTTTCTTCATTAACTCTTTATGCACACAGGTGAGGACCATAAAACTATCCATCCCCATTTCAATGCAAGCATCAGATAATTCCAGCTATAAATTGCCCTTGAAACCAGTATTTTAAAACAAAACTGTGGAATTAGAGAAATAATATAATTGATTAGCAGATGTTTAAAAGCTTCTGCTTTCCAGCATTTCTCTGTTGATCAGTAAGTCAAAATAACAATGGGAATTGCTTGAGTGGAAGACTAACTACAATCATGCATTTAATTTACATCTTAATGCACTGTTGTTGTTTTTCCTGTTCAAGTAAACTACTTCTTAGAATGCACCTGTATAATGAATTTCCATGGGAATAGACTTATATTAATTTTTTTCCTTATGTCTACCAGAGATCAGGTTAAGATTAAAACAAATGTTGTCTTGAACACCAGGAGGAAGAAGAATTAGGAGTTTAGGGGTCAGGCCTCCCATTTTGTTGGTGTATCTGTCACCCTCCTGCTTCTATCTGTAACTGGGGGCTGCAGCAGCAGCATGCAGACTTTGTGATAGTCTTAGGACTGGGCCAAATATTGCCTGCAACTCTTGATCCATCAATAAACCACATCCAACCATAGAATATCACACCTAAAATCTCCTACCTGACTGGTCTCTGTTAAGTTTCTAGGAGAAAACAGGTGAATTTGTTTTAAATATATGAGTGGTGATGACCTTTTTGACTAACACTGGTCACGGGTCTAATTGACCTTGGCATCATGAAAGGGTCATTTCTTGACATGGCTGAACTGTTCTAGAACAATTTATCCAATGTGCTGGGCACAAACAGTCTTTTCTTCAGCATCAGGCATGCATGTCTTATCTTTCTACCTATTCTTTTTTTAAAGAATCTTAGCTATTGTGAAGCAGGCAAGGAAAAATGTGTTCTCTATTTATATTGTTTGTTCTCCTCAGCCTCTACTATTCTATCTTGGACAATAACATTTCATGAATACCGATTTTTGCACTATTTTTTTTTTTTGCTTGGATGATTTTAAAGGAGCCTCTTTTTCTTCTCCAGCACTGCAGAACAGGGTCTCAGTGCCTGTTTTTGTGATGCTGACAATGATGGACCCTTTCCAGTTGATCAAACTGGTATTAATCAACATCTAATATTGTCTTGTGAATGTAAGGAAAGAAAACCCAACTTGGTTGTCTTAAAACAGCAGTTCTTGAAATACAGTGTGAACAAGTGGTAATACCAAGTAAGAACACTTCCTTCTGCTTTGTTTTTCAAGGAAAATTTCACCTTAATACTGGGAAGAGAACAGATTTTTGGGTGTCCAGAATGAAGGATCTAGCTCAGCTCTGCTGTCTCTGTGTGGGGGTCTGCAATTACCAGGGTGGGTTGTTTGATTTGGGGAGGGTTGTGATGGGGTTTCTTCTAATAGATGGACAAAAGGTTGTGTCATGTTTTGGTTCAAGATGAAAATCAGTGTTTTCTTCTCAGTGGATTGTCAATAATAGTCTCTAGAACAGATTTACTGAATTAGCCATGTCCTGGTGTAGACTGTGACAAATGAAAATATGTTTACATGCAAGGTTTTCTTTTTCCAAAGGAAACGTTGTGAAGGTGCTGCACATGAAGAATATCTCTGGGGAAGAAAAATATGGTTATAAATTTGAAGGGAGAGAATTCAATTCATATCCTCCCCCAGCCATTCTCCATTGCCCTGGCAATTCTGTTGTTGGTTAGTTTTGGGCTTTTTTCCCTTCCATTTTACTGTTTCACAGATGGTTTAGGGTGATTCAGAAGCATATTTTTATTTTATTTATTTTATTTCATTTAGCAACCATCAAACATTACAGTAACAGTGCTTTTAGATCTGTATTGCTTCTTGTTTTCCTGAGAAATATTTTTGTCCTTGTCATTAATTTAAAATTTTACATTATTCTCTGTGTTTCTCTTAGAGAAATAGAAGATGTAAGTGTTGTAGACAACATTTTAACCATGACATTTTAGGCCCCAATCTAAGGATGTGTAGTGCTAATTTTAATAACAATTGTGGTGGAAGACATCTAATTCCAGTGTAGGGCATGAATTTTTGAAGAAATATACCTGTACAGTCCTATTAGGATGTCCTTGTTTGAAAATCTGGAAAGGAAAGCATAATGCAATTGAAATCAGTTATGCTATGAATAATGTAGGCTCCATTATCCTTTGTAAAAAGTTGCACGTGCCTCTCCAACCTACCTGGATACATCCCTGCTATGTGACCCCCATAGCAATGAGAACCATGGAATGCCAAGGAGACCACAGAGGATTATGTTTTCCTGGAGTGTTCAGCCAAAACTGCGCCTGAATTTCACCAGGGTGCCTCTGTGTCCTTGCAGTGAGGAGCTCCTTCATGGACTGTGGCTCTCTGCAGGTGAAGGGGCTCATGCCTGTCCCTGCCTCCCTTCCCAAGGCTGGGTGTTTGAACCCCACACCCCCAAAGAGAAATAGAGTGTCTCAGAGTCTCCCTTTCCTGTTTCCCAATAAAACAGCTTCTTTGGCTGAGGTCCTGCCAAGATTTATTCACATGCTTGGTTCCCTGCTCTGAGAGTAATCTCACTGGCTTCAGCAGGACCACAGGCAGTGTGTGCATGTAAATCATCATGGCACTCGTTTCTGAAGATCAATGTAAATAAAAAAATAGATTTTAATGTATAGCTGGTAATTCAGGCTTCTTATTTAAGGGGAGAAGGGACAAGAAACATTTTCTCTTGATAGCAGAGTTTGAAAATCCTGAAGTCAGGCCTTATTGCAAATCTGGTATTGGGAGCTGGTTTTATACAAATTTTGCTGCAAAATAAAGGTGATCATAAAAGTTTGTAGGTCTTGTCTTCTCAGTGACTAGTGGTAGACACTCAACAAATGTTTATTTTGGTGAGAATTACTGACTTTCTCACTGAACCTGTTCTAATTTTACTGTGCCCTTGTATTTTGTGCAGGATCAGATCTTCAGATTCCTGAGAGTAAGTAATCTTTCCAGTAATCAAAGATCCAAGAGGGTAATGTGGGATTAGAGCAAATACAGCCTGGCACTTCTTTCTGCAGTGTGTGCTTTCCTGAATAGGATACTTTCTCTGCAGCTTGGGATGCTGTCTGAACACTTCAGCCACTTAATAAGATACATTGATTTTTTAAATTTTTTTTTAATTTTGTGTTAATATTTTCATTTCTTGGGTAAGAAAAATTTCCTTCTCTTAAATAAGGTTCTGTATCTTGCAAAAAGCCAGAGACTGGATTTTAGCAAAGAACAGACACATCAGGCTTCAGTAGGTCAGCCAACCTTGGTGAGAACCTCCTTGGAGGGAAAGAGAAAGGTCTCAGGAGGGGAAACAAACTGATCCAAGCTGCATGTGGCTGGGAGGCTGCACAGGGGTTTGGAGTATACCTGAGGATGCTGGGCACATAAACGTTGTTGTCTTCTAATTGTTTGGGGAGAGGAGAAAAATGGGGAACTTCATGGTGCAGGTGGGGCAGGTGGTGAAACTGAGATAAAGAGAACTAAAAACCAAATGCCCCATGTTCCTGTGGATTGCATCTCTGCTTTTCTCAGCATCACTTCACAGTTTGTCTTTAAATCCTCTTATTCAGGACTAGTAGAGAAGAGGATAAAGGAAGGGAGCTAACCAGAAGAGGGAAGAGGGGCATTGACCTCAGCGTTGGTTACTGAAGGGCTTCTGCTGTTGTAGTGTAATCCTTTGCT
Source organism: Catharus ustulatus (assembly GCF_009819885.2). Taxonomy (NCBI): domain Eukaryota; kingdom Metazoa; phylum Chordata; class Aves; order Passeriformes; family Turdidae; genus Catharus; species Catharus ustulatus. The sequence goes on along the minus strand of NC_046222.1, from coordinate 11,209,725 downwards.
GGAATGAGCCAAACTCTGTGACTTAACTGGGCAAAGCTCCCGTTGACTTGTGCTTGATTAGCAACCCTGGGATCTGGCTCTGTGCAGCTGTGATGAGAGATGCCTCAGCATTTCAGCTCAGCCTGCCAGTGCTGATCCCCCCAGGTGCGAAGTCCCCAGCTACTCTTGGTGTGCACTATTTGAGGAGGGAAGTTTCTCTTTGAGCAGCTGCAAAATGAGGGTTAGGCAAATGGCAGAGCAGAAATCTCTTACCTTTTCTGCTTTTTCTTTTTGGTTGTTGTTGTTTTTGTTTTTGTTTTTTTTTTTTTTGGGTTATAGCGTGATTGGGTTGATTTGTGGTTGCCTTTGGGAATTTGTGCAGTGCAAAGGCCATTGGCATTTGGCATTAGTTAAGACCTTCCCTTCTATGGATCTGTCTTGATGGTACCAGAAGATCTGGACTGCTAGTAGGTTGTAGTTTTGTTTTGTTTGTTTGTTTGTTTGTTGTTTGTTTGTTTGTTGAATGGAGCCAGCAGACCTGCTTGCAAGCAGCTTTTGCCATCTTGGAGAGGTAGAGACCACCCATGGTGCCTCTTACAGGTTTGTGGTAAAGTACAATCTCCTCTAAGTAGCAGCAGGATTAGAAAAGCACTGGGCTGAGCACACACATATAAGGGTGCCTAAAATTTTCTTCTTCAGACAGGTTGTGAAGTTTCACCTGATGCTTGTTGCAAACAGCTTCCTAATGGATGCACTCAGTTTGAAAATCTGCATGTCAGGCATGTGCAGCCATAGTGTACTGCTGCAGTGCTGCTACCGTGTGCTCCTACTGTGTGCAGGAGTTGTTTCATGTAGAAAATAGTCTGCTCAATCCTGTCTTTTAAAACCAGATATTTGGCTGTACTTGTAGCATGAGCTGGCCATGTTTTATTGCACATAAACTCCAGGAACACCAGTCATGCCCTCAAAAAAAAACCCAAAACAAACATTCAAACTATATAGACTGGAAAAATTAGATTGTGTACAGGGCTGTTATTAAACCACCTCAGATGCCCCATCAGTCTCTGAATTAAGAGCAAACAAACAAACAAAAGGCCTGCAGGCTGCCTGGTGTTTAAAAAAAGAGGGGCAATTAATGAATTGGGTGTGAAGCTGCATTGAGATTTTTACGAAAGATTTTGGAAAGGGTGTTAAACTAATGGAATCCATAACATTTGGCTCAGGGTTTGCTGGTTTTAATTTCACATTCTTTGTACATTCTTAACTGTCTCATGGGCATCTAATGAACGAAATACACTTTCTGTGTAGCATTTTCACAGTATCTTCACTTTGTTATATAAATATGAAATGGTTAAGCACGGGAATGTTAGCCATATATAATTTGGTTTCTATTACAGAATTATTAATGATATGGCAGATGTAGTGTTTGCATATTCTACTTTGTCATTAAAACCTTGCTGTGTATCTCCTTGATGGTAACTCCTTTTAAGCTGAGCAGTAACGTGGCCTGAATGAAGACTGTAGGGTTTAGCAAATGAGGAATACACAGGCTTGGGATTCAGAGGAGCTGATGCTCTGTCAGCTCTTCTGTGTTGATGGTGACGTGCTCCTGTCATGTTCACTCTCTGTGCTTGAGAATTGCCTTTTGAGAAGCAACAGCATCATGCTGGCTGAAATTGCTCTGGGGTCAATATCTTTATCCTCCTTCGGGGAAGGAAAGTGGATCCTGCCATCCTCTCTGTGGACCACAACGAGTTTCCATTCCTTGTGTTTTAAGACTGTGATTCTTATTGTTTGTTCAGGTTCTTTCCAGTCCAGAAAGTGATAATGATAGGGCATGAAATGAGCTGTATAAAAGGCTGGACTCTAATTAATGGAGCAGAAGTAGATATAAACAATTGGATTTCGAAGTGCACTTATCTAGTTTGTTTTCTAGGTAGAGGAGGGGAATATCACTAGGGAAATAATGTTGAATAGTATTGTTGTGGAAAAAAATAACTGATATGGCCTAATTATCTGAATTTCTGGAGTTGTATACTGTCTGAAGAGTGATCTAAGAGAAAAGTAAGGAATACTTCTCCTTTGTTTTAAATTGGTGTCCCCAAATATGCAGCTGCTGTGCACACAGAGCCAACAAAAACAGATGTGGGAAGAAGAAACTGGAGAACATAAGAGCATACAATAAAATAGATTATCTCATGCCCAGAAACCCACATTTCTCCCATAAATGATGGATATATAGCTTACACCAATGTATGAAGACAGTATGAAGAGAGAGGGAGGGACAAGTGAATTACAGCAGTGCAGTCCCTGATACTCTGTAGCTATTATGGGGCTGCTATGCCTGGCTGCAGAGGGATTCTGTTTTACAGCATCCACTTGGTATTCCACTTTCTTGCTGAATTTTCAGGAGTGTTGCTTTGTTATTGATGCTGTTGGTGAATTGTGGTTTTAATTGACGGAGACCATAGGTGGGGGAAAGAGTTTCTGGTGCATCTTCGTGTCTTTGTCACAGCTCTTTCTCAGTACCTTCCTGCAGTAAATCTCTCCTTGCACTTCTGACAGTGCAGCTGTAGCAACTGAGCTGATTGATTACATGTAGGCTCACACCAGTCTTTCAGAAAGCAAATTTATTTGAATTTTTCAGGGAATGTTCTTTTTTATTTTCATTTTTTTAAACTTATACCAGTAGCTGAAATGCACTAAGCTTTAATGATATTAATGCTATTTTACATACTGTATCTAGTCTTTGATACACAGGACATCCCTAACAACTAATGGATTCAAGGTCTGTCCCTATGTAATTAATTCCTCTCTTTATGTTTTTAGGCTGGTGGAATAATGGAAAAGCATTTAATTAAGAGTATATTTGTGAATCTTCCCTGAGGCTGATTCATGCATAAAACTCAGAAATGACGTGCTGCTCAGCCAGTAACATTTCAACAGGACCCCTTCCTTTCAGCAAAGAGACTTCTTATTTTGAGGTAGTAATTGTCTGTTCCAGATATTTGGCCAAATCAAATACTGGTGCAGATCAGCAGTGCTTTGTTGCCTGTGGCAGATTAATGCCCATTCCCAAAGCCCAAGGCTTTGGCTATTTGCATAAAGGCAAACTTTTCACAAATTAATAGGAAAGTTATACTTGATTTTATGTGACTGGTACTGGTTGTTGTTTGGTTTCTTGTTTTCCAGAATTTAACACTTGACAAAATCTTAAAATGTGTGTGTAGCACTAGTTTTTGTTGCATAGGGTTTTTTTAATATTAAATTCTATTAAATCTTCTTGATGTCTGTGCTGAGACACTTATTACAGTGGCATGCTGGAAGAGAGGTAGACCCTATGCCATTTCCAAAACTTAAAAAAAAAATAATGGTTTTACCTGATTTACCCTGTTGGTACACATGGTTTTGCTTAAGAGAAAAAAACAAACCCAAACAAGAAAAACATACAAACAAACACCAACCCCCCAAAGCAGAGTACAGGGAAAATATTACAACTCAGTGGGAGGCATAATACAGATTTGCTTCATGTAGTAATGCCTTTGATTTCTTTCTCTTTCATGTGTGGTGCTATCATTTATGATGCTAGTTTTTGTTTGCATGTCTCTAACTATGGTGTTTACTCCCAGGAATTCTTTTGTGATGGCTGATTGCCCCAAATAAAGGATGGTTAGATAACCTCGTCTTTAGGTAAAAGAGCTTGGGTTTTTTTCAATGGACAAAATACAATTTTTGTTAGAACACAAAAATCAAATACAGTTCTTCACCCAGTAACCTGCAGAGGGAATAAAAAGAAATTTGACTTTCTGTAATAATTTGTAGCCCAATATTCACATTTTTGTTGAGAAATGTGATTCTTTTATTGAACTGCAAGCTAAAAATTAATATACTTCTGCTTGTTTGTTCCTACTTACAATATATTGAGACCCAGTGAAACAGTATTAACTCAGAGGTTATAAGACCTAATAAAAGACTGGTTTCCATTTTACACACCAAAATCTTCACTCAGAATAAAAATTTGGACAGATTTAAGGAAACATGTTGATAAGTGAAAAGTGACATGTGACAGAGATGTGACTAGTGTCTTCATTTTGATGTATATTCAACAATCATTCCCTCTGATATCCTGTATGTACAGCAAAGATTGTTCTAAGCCAAATCCCTGATAAAAACATACATAGAGACAGATGGAGGCATAAAATCCAAGTAGAGATTTTGTTGTTGGACCGTTCTGTAGTTTCATCAGGTACATGTGTTTCCATTGCAGATTTGTTAAATTACTGTGTCACCTCAGTGACTTTTATATTGTATTATATTATATTACTATTATACTTTTAGTTGGTATTTTATATAAAAAAATCAGTGCTGATACAGTGCAAAATGATTGCCTGAAATTCTGCAATCTTTTGGGATCTCACAACTGTAGGAAGAAGAGCAGTGCCGTAATGAATAGAGGTTATGAAATCGAATTTCCTGTAGCTTTGTGCTAATTTGTGAATCTTCTTGTGTCCAATAGATTAACATAGGAAATTTCCCTCTGCAGGAACATTATCTTTCCTCTGCCATGCCATCCATACACGTACAGAACTTGATCAGAACAGTATTTTTATAATTGCTACCATTCTGTCAAAATCTCATTGAAATCACCCTGGAAAACTGAAGTTATTTTGCAAGGCAGACAAATGCATAGAAGCAGCTGTGCAGGCAGTTGTATAAAGTGAAGGTGGACTGATAATAAAAACTGACTTGCTTAATTCCAGCTGCTCTGACTATGGTGGAGCAGATAACCTGTGCCTCTGTTTGTCACGGAGGGAGGAAGCGAGAGCAGCCCCTTTATCGCCAGATTTGATTTGCTGCAACTCACAAGTGTTGTTCTGCTTCCAGGAGATCTCTGAATGGATTTCATTCTGCAGCAGTATCAGCTGCAGGGTGATTGATTTGGTTGTGCTCTTTTTCTTCCCTATTGTGTCAGAGTTGTGGAGATTTCAAAAAATGTTTCTTTTACAGCATTAGCTGAAAGGCCAGAGGAAAAAAATAAAAATCAACAGCATGTCCCCTCTCAATCCTTTTCATCCACCCACCAGTAAAATCCAGGAAAGCTGATTTGCTGTTCTTCAGTCTTGACAATATATATTTTTTTCAAATTGTTGTTGATATTGCTTTAGAAATGGGAAATGTAGTATTACATTTTGAAACCTCAAAATATGCATGAAGTGGAAAATTTGTGAATTTAAAATATTTCACAGCTTTGAGGGTGGTCAAAATGCTGCCTTCCAGGGTGGATGTGTTGTTCCTTCGGATCCATATTTTCGGATGTCTGGTAAGGTTCTATAGCTTATTTGGTTAGAGCCTGGTGCTAATAATGCCAAGATCGTGTGTTTGATCCCCCTGTGGGTCACTTCAGAGTTGGGTTTGATGATCCTTTTGGGTTCTTTCCCATGGGAATATCCTGTAATTCTAATTACAAACAAATGCATATCAATAAATGATTGGCTATTCCAGTATCCAAGCTTGGCCAGCCCCTCTCTGAGGAACATCTGTTGGGAAGTCTAGAGAGAAGTGTGTATCAGGATGGTTTTCCCTTCCTCTCCTTCTCCCCCTTTGTTTCCATTTCTTTTCCTGTAAGGGAACATCTGAGGCTCACAGGGCTGGGGATATTTGAATAAATGAGAGAGGCTGACATCACTATCTTTTATATTGACTAACTACATAAACCTAAACTTCTAGAGTATTTAGCTAAGCTGAACAGATTGCCCAGAGTAACTGTAGGTTGTTTGAAGCAGCTTTTTATCCATCATTTATAGACCTGAGCAAGTTTGGGTTTTTTTTCTTTCAAGTGAAGTTGTCACTGCAAAAATCAGTTTAAATTAAAAACAAACAACAAAACAACAGCAGCCTCATGGTAAAGAATTTCATCCCCCATATGTACATATCTACAATATATATTTCTTCTCCCTACATATCATCCTGACTACAAATACCAGTGCTTAGGAGGGTAAAGTCTAGTGTCAAAACCTGGGCACTTGATGACATTGCTCAAGTGGGATCTTCTGAGATGAAAAGCATTTGTGTGTGAGATCTGATCTGTCTGCTCTGGCTGGTTATCCAGCAGTTAGGAAGGAATGCACAGTCTAAAAGAAGCTGTTAACAAAGAACAAAACAAAAGAAAAAAGAGATTTACACTTGGTCTTTCCTCTGGGGCCAGAGCTTTGCGTGTGTCCTGCAGGAGTCCTAAAGCTGAAATTTCTCTGGCAATACACAGGTGCTGAGAGGTCCCTTCAGAGCCATCCTGGGTCCTCCCACTGCCACCACTGCTGTGGAGGAGGGAGATGCCCACCCTGCTGTGGTTCTTCATCTCTCTTTAATTCTGTCCTGCTGGTTTGGTCAGCTGGCTTGCCCCCCCTGCTTGAATTAATTTCTGCTATAAAACTAAAAAGCTGGCAATGAAATCTTTCAGGGTTTAACTTTTAATTTTCCTGCTTGGAGCAGCCTCTCAGGAAGCTTGTTCTCCTGGTGGTTCTGAGTCATGGCACCTCTGGATCCTGCTCCTGTCTCTGCTCCACAGGGCTGGGGAACAGCCAGCAGCCACCCTTCAGAGTCATCTGGGGATTCCCTGAGACTTTTATGGTGAATAATCTGTGTCTGATGCCTGGGATGGCCTCAGGCAGCTCTGGTTGCTTCTGGGTCTTGGAGCTGCTTAAAGATCTTTGCAGGAGCCTCTGGCCCTGCATGAGACAGAAGCTGATCCCCTACAAAGCTGCCACTTACTCAGACCTGTGGAGCTGTGATGGATTTAGGCAGGCCTGTCTTGCCCTTGGCTAGGGGGATTGGTGTTGTCTGACCAGCAGACACCTTGCATGGATGCAGTTGAATCTTTGTGTTGGAGCAGATTTTTGGGAATGGTTCACTGGCAGCAGCAACTGCTTCTGTCTTGTTGCTCTGTTGAGTGAAAAATGATGGTGTGGTAAGCAGCACTCCTGTGTCAGTGAGGGGCTCTTCTGGAACTGTTTCAGACTCTGTACATGGGTTGCTGGAAGGAGCTGGCTGAGGAGCAGTTGTCCCACGCTGGCTGTGACAGCCAGAGCTGTCCTGATGGATGCTGTGTGCAGCACTGCATCCCTGGGGCTGAGCCTGGTCACCTCCATGCCCTGCCGTGTGCAGGGCCAGGATGACACCACAGTGATTTTAGAGACTTTAGCAGCAGCAGTTAGCTCTGGAGGATGAGGTAGCACCAAGATTCTCATCTGGCTGGATTTGTTTATTTCTAATGCTCAAGTACTAGAGATGAGAATCACCAGGAGCTTCCCTAAGCATCTCCTGTAATAACTTTGTTACTGGATCTAAGCCTTGCAAATATTTTCCACTCCATTCCTGTCTTGTCTTCAGTCCTGTAAGAGCTTTGTGCTTCACCCAGTTGAAACCTTTCTGGGTCTCATGTGGTAAGAGTCTTTAACCATAAACATACTTTAGACTCACAGGCTATAGTATGTGAGTCTCAACTTGAGCTACATGTGTGCCTTTCCCTTTAGGTCATCCAAGGCAGCTGGGGAAGATTTTAAAATATTTTTAAAAAACCCCAAACAAAGCAAACAAAAAAACCAAGAAAAACCCCAGAAAATTTGCATGAAGAGTACAGTACTCGAGCTGTCCTAGTGAATGACCTCTCTGAGAAGCTTATCAAGCAAACACTGAAGAGTCTTTGAACTTGCCCTTAACACAGGCATTGATATTGGGCTCATCAGTGCTGCAGAATTACAGTATACTTCAGGGAATTGTTTATCACTGCCATCCTCAGAAACAGGATGACTGGAATGGTTAGCACAGACACAGCCATTTTGTCCTGGCATGGGCTGGGCTTTCAAACACTTGAGATGATGAAAGCTGTATTCTGTCTTGCTTTATGGATGTTATCCTGCCTGCTATCATCTTTAAGCATCTGTGAAATAGCATTGCATTTAGATGGACTAACTCGGGGTTTCTAAATAAAATTAAAATAATTTCATGTGTTCTATTCTCAAATTTTTAGTTTCTTCACAGAATTTGTCATTGCACATGTGAGGTACATCCAAACAGATGCACCCTCTATCTTGGTTTCTTCCACCCTGGGACCTCTTTGGCTCTAGGTTTTGTCATTAATGAAGTGATAATTTCAATAGACAAAGCACTGAACTTTGAGTTGGATTTATTACAACTTAATAACATCACTGTATTCTTCTCTGTAACTGAACAGTAGTAGGAAGAATATTTATAAACTGCTCTTATAAATTGCTTTTGTTTTCAGAACTTTCTGAAATTAATTCACTGATCACTGATGCTTCCACATCCAGAGTGCAGCACTGCTGACAATTTTTTGAAGGCGAAACACTGGCACGCTTGATGTTCACACTTAGGTGCATGAGATGTTGCTGTAAACATTGTGGCTGGGCTATTACAGCATGGATTTGGAAAGAAAAAGAGAAACTCATTGCAAGAGGTGCCATCAGGAGGAACAGAACCTTCCTCTCTGAAAATGGAGAATTTTATGGTCTCCCTCCTCCTGTGTGATTAGTCATTGGGAGAGCAGCTGTTCACCACGTACTGGGCAGCTTTCCAGCAGTGTGACATTATTGACATGCCCCAATCATCACCCATTTCTGCCTACACTTCTGGCTTACATGCTTGAAATGTTCCTTTCGTCAGCTTTTGGGTCGACAGGAGGCTGGAGCCTGTGTGACAGTGAGATGAGAGCACCTCTACAACAAACAAGACTCCTCGTTTCACGCGTCCTTACTGCAGTTCTCTTCTTTCACTGGGATTACTCTTGAGTTAGTAAAACCAACAAGGGGCTCCCTCAGCCTGGGGATCAAGTTGCCACGTAAAAGTTTTTTAATTCAGCAATTCTGGGTCAAATAATCTTCAGTGACTGAAATAAAACTCGCATCTTTCTTTTTTCCAAGAAGGTGGGTTTCTAAGTGCTTGGAGGCTGCTGAGTGACTGAAGGAGGGATTCCACAGATAATCTCATCATTTTTGTATGGTCTCCTGAAATTATATCTGTCATCCCTTCCCCCTCCAAGGGGGACATCACTTCGTCTTACTGGAAGGGTTTTTGGAAGGGTTACAAAAATATCTCTTGTACTCACTGAAATGTGACTTACTCACTTGGAAATAAAACCTATGCTAGGAAGCCATAAGAAACAGATGAGCTATGGCTGTCCCAGATTTTGGATATGCTCTTTGGTCTCTCTTTGCACTTCAAAAGAATTATGCAATTTTCAGAATTAATCAATGAGTTACGCTTCTATGGAGAAAACTAAAACAGAAAGGTTAGTTGCTTGAGAGCAAAACCAAAAAAAGAGCAATAATCCTTCTCTTCCTAGTCCCACAGCAGACATATTTGATAGAGTTGTGGCTTGCTCTCTTCCTTCTTTTTCCAAAGGAGGGGTTGTCTCTTCATCCCTGGCTCTGCACTCCCACAGACACGAGTGGGGTGGCTCCCTTTGAGCAGGGATGCTGTGCTCAGAGCCTGAGTGACCCCCAGGAGCCCTGAACCACGGACAGGGGAGGAGCACCTTGGGACCTTGCAGGGAAAAGTGGTGATAAACATTGTACTCCAGCCGCTGGTTGTCCTTTCATTGCTCCCTTGAAAAATCAGGATTATTAAAGCAGAAGACTGGCATATTTAGGGTTTGGGTTACCTTGTTTTTCAGCATCTCAGCAGCTCAGTCGCTGCTCCTGAGAGCTCCAGTATCAACTGGACAATCAGTGCTCAGAGAAAGGAGCTTGATGTTTCCCTGAGTGTGAAAGGACAAGAGCTACCTGCCTCGCTGGCGAGTGTGATTAATTGTTGCTTGTCTGGAGGAGAGGAGTTATGGCCTGCTGGCTTCTCAGACTGCCTTGTCTGCCTTGCCTCTCCTGCAAGGCTGTGGGGAGGAGTGGAGGGGAGGATGCTGTGGAATTTGTCAGTGTGATGCTGATATACAGTGAAGTGGGTGAGTATAAATATACTTCTCCTTTTTAAACTGATCTGCACCCACAAATAAGCAGATTACAATAAAGCATGGGGTAAATCTCTTATTTTGTTTTTTTTCCCACAGAGAAGAGCAGTCATGAAAAGCAGGTCAGCTTCCAAAACTGCTCCTTTGCCAAATGAAACATTTCTATATATACACCAGTGTGGTCCAGCACTGACATCCTAATAGCAGTGGAATAAAATTGTCTTTTAATGCTTATGCTTATTCCTTGTTCCCTCAATAGCTGCTCAAGACATGACTCTGCTGATAAGGTTTTGTTTAGAAGAATTGTTTTCTATGTTGTCCCTGCAAGACAGTCTGGAGAAAGAGGCTCTTAAAACAGCAGGGCTTCCATTTTACTGAAAATTTTAACATTTTTTTGTTTTTCCATTTCATTTCAAACTCTTGTAAAATTGTTGTGTTTAAAAAATTTAAAAAGCAGAGGCAAGTTTTTGTTACTTATTTGAAAAATGAATAGAAGACCCATTGAAAGATTCTCATCCTCCTTATCATTTGAAATTCCTGTTTTTGCTGCTTATATAAGCACAGAAAAGTCACAGTTTTTGTAACTAATAGGTATCTGGATTATGCCCCAAGAAATCAAAAATATAATCCTAGCTGTGTTATAGACCTGTGTCCAGATAATGGTGATAAATTATAGTCATGTTTTTATTTGGGTGTTTTGGAAGACTGTAGTGAAGCATTGTAAAACCAGAGTTGGGCTTCCCATCGGGTCTTCCCCACTCCAAACTTTTCTCCTGCTCTTCATTTTCACATTATGATTGTTTTCTTTTTCTGTGTGTCCTTCTTAGCCTGCTCTCCTGACAGCCCAGCTGGTACTGTTCATAATTGGCAGGCCATTCAGGGCTTAGACAAAAATAGCTGTAAATTAAAACACGATTGACTGACCACTCTCTCCCCTGCCTTGCACCTTCTGTAGATACTTCTATGTGTGGAAAATGAGTGGGAAATTATATCACTTTGTTCTAATAAGGTTTTATGCATGCTTTGCAGGAATGTAAAGGAGTACAGACTGGTATTGTACAGACACAGAGACTATAATTTACATTAAGGCTTCTGTGCTAGTTCTTCCTTTGGTTCACACTTTCCACTTTTCATGCATTTCATTAATTTTAATTATTTATAATATTAATAATAAATCAGTCTTCCTTCTACTCTCTCCCAGGGGAGCCCTATTATGAAAGTTAAAAATTAGCTACGTTATTACTGTATCTGCTAAGCATTAGGAGTCAGATTATTCTAGATAGTGATATCTGGAGAGTATGCTGATAATTTTAGATAGTCATTCACCTAGATAGTGAATTGGATTTGAAAGAGGGGTGGAGGATGTCAAGCTATTACAAGCTCTGTAACAGCACCTCTGGAAACCTCAATGGTGATTTAATTATGAAAAAAAGACTCTAAAAGCATTGAAGAAAAAAATAAAAATCCAAAGCTTACAATAGTCTGTACCTGCAACAAGATGGATTAATAAAATACTTTTGAAATGCTAATTATTAAGATGAAAGGCTAATAATTAGTCTGTGTAATTATTAACCAACTTTCAGAACTGACCTGACAGCTGTTTCCTGTGTTTTGGAAAGGATGATGGGCAGAGGGAGAAGATCCACCCATCCCTACTGACAGACACATGCTGGGAGGTGCAAAGCCCACAACTGGTACTGCAGCTCAGCTAGAAAGGAAGGCAGGCAGGTAAGGGGGCTCACATGGAGGGAATGGGAGACATGCTTAGGTTAGACTTAATCTCAGTCTCCTCCTCCTCTGAAAAATGAAAAGTTCTGGGAAGTTTTTGGCATGGTTTTGGCACCTGTTTTGTTGGCTGTGTGGGGTTTAGAGTCTGTACCTTGCTAAAGGGGCAATTCTTGTGGCAGGTTAGCAAAGGAGCCCGTGCCCAATGTTCTGGTCTAGCATCCCTAAATGGGGTCACAGCTCTCCTAAATCTACAGGTTGGTAGAGCTTTTACAGTAATGGCTTTCCTTAGAGCAGGCATCCAATTTATTTTAAATCCTTTTAGGTCCAGTTGACCCAGGAGAAGAAATTCTTAGCAGGAGTTTTCTGTTTCTTCCCCATCCAGTCATTGCACAAACAAGAGCTCAGCCTCTATGAGTAAATTACTGTATTTGGTTTAAATGTCTTCAGATTTCAGCAAGTTCAAGATGTGCAACCAGACTTGTTTTAATCCTCCCTTCCCTTCTCCCACAAACTTTTGCTCAGAAAAGAGTTTCTGGGATGAGTTTTGACTAGATTCTGACTTTGCATATACTTTTTTTCCTACGTGCTTTCTGGCCTATTTGTTATGTTCACAGGATAATTTCTGTTCTGTACATGGAGACCTTGATCTGCCACTGAAACAAATACAGTTCCTGTGTTGAAGGCAGAAGCTTCCTTTTGAAAGTTGTCACAAAACTCCTACTCTTGCAGAAGATAATAGATTTCAAAGCCATCAGGAAAGCTGTCAGAGGGATCAGGCTGAATATCACCCTAAGGCACATGGATATCTGTCTAATTTTTTTCCTTTTTTAATTAATTAATACAGACTAAAGCTTCTCAGGACTTGGAAAGTTAAGAGTATCTTCAAAGTGGATTTGTTGGCAGAGGCTGGAATGCAGGATCAAAGGTGTATAATAGATTCTTTACCACATGGCCCAGCCTCAGAGAGCTGGGTCTCATCTCCCAGTGCAGGAGTTGATGGTGATGTTTTGATTTTTTTGTGTAATCTGTTGTGAACACCTCTCAGAGCTCTGCTGTGACTGGTTTCATTGAGCTGTGCTTGGTGCCTAATTGCCTGACTTATCCTAACATTGAAGGTATATGCCATGTTTGGGTTGTTTTGAACCAAAAGTCCATTTTAGGATGTGGTTAGCTTCACAGGCTTTCCTTGTTGCAGAAGAGGACAGAATTTGAAAATGTGTGCATTTTAAATGGAAAAAGAGAGTTTTTGTGTGTTGGACAGCAATTATTTTCACATTGAGGAGCACATGAGAGTGTTGTGGGACTGACAGAAAGGGTGGAGAAGGAATCAGTGTTTTGCAGGGTGCTGTTGTAAAACTGGTGGTTGATTTGCTTTGCAGCTTTTTTTCCTTTCACAGGTTCTGATCCTGGGGGAGCTGACCTAGGATCTCCATAGGGTAAACTAGAACAAAACCTGAAGAGCTGTCCCAGAGGAATGGGGGGAGGGATGTGTGAAAATGGATGAGCAGAGGAACTGGAGGGAAATGACTCCTATGAGTTCCTCATTCCTCCACTCTTCTGACCTTTATATATATTTTAATGCATTACTCTTAGTCCTGGTGAGCCTGATGTGTTGGCTCCTGTGCTTTTGCCTTTCCCTGCATGGCAGGATGCTTGCTGAGACAAGGATGAGAGATGGGGAAAATATGTTCGTGTTGTTTGGTGGTGGGTGAATACCTGAGTGATTCCAGGTGAACCACCCTCTAGACTGCTGCCACACCTGAACCAATTATCTTCACAGAGATATTTTTATTTACTGTGAGGAAGTCCCCAGAAGTTGTGCTGTCTGTGTAGGAAGAAGAGTTTAAATAATTCCTGTAACCCCTTTCTCACACTCGTTGTTGTTGCCTGTATTTTCTAGGTAGTATTGAGAGCAAACTGATAATTGTAGCTTTGGTAAGCTGTTGGTACAATCACTTTTTTCTAGGTTAAATGATTTATAATGTTTTACCACAGCTTTATAAACAGGAAAAGCCAGCCTAAAGACAGAAGAGAGATACTAATTAGAGAATGATAGAAACACAAATTTAAAGCAGCCACAGTAAGGCAGAGAATTTAAACAAAAGAGCGTCCCTTTTATTACAACCTAAGCCTTAATTACACATCCTAAGTCCTCTATTATATCCTAAGTTTAATTGCAGAAAACAGGGGATGGGAAAACTAAGCCTTCACAGAAATACTTGGCAGGAGCTCTGGAATAAGATTTGCCATTAGAGGAGAAAGTAGGAAGTGAGCCCTCATGAGGAGCACTGGGAGGCATCAGGATGCTCTGACTTGGCCAAGAGGAGATGAGGAGAACCTGGAGCTCCTGCCACCACAGAATGGGACAGAATTAAGCTGGTGAGTGCAGGCTGGACACCCCCTGATGTAGTTAAGGGAGAAGGTGATGTTCAAATACGACCTGGTGAGGTACTTTACTGTTTTGTCATTTAAAAAAAAAAAAAAAAGTTTAACTCTACATTGGTGGTGTGAATTTGTCACAGGAGGGCTTAATAGACTCCCAAATTGTTTAAATTGTTTATCAGCCACCATGAATGGTGTTTTCTTGAGAAAATGTTCAAGAAATTGTTATTTTGGGGATTGGTAGCATTAGACGTTGATCTTGCAGAAAGAACACATTTAGTTCATCACAGAAGTAATGAGAGTGCAGCTCCTTTACCTCTCAGAGTTTAATGACAGCAAGGTTTCTGTACTGTGTGTGTGGACCCTCTCCTGCAGATTTGCTTTGATTCATTTCCTCCTGTCCTCCCCAGAGTGGTCGCTGAGGAGGGACATGTCCTGCATCAGGTGGTGTACAGGGCTATGATCAGCACTGCAAGCTGGTTTCTCTTCCAGGGAATCCTGCGCTTCATGTGTTTTCCTAGTTTAGCTTTCTTTGTTTCCAAATACTCTGTATTATCTAGCCAGTCTAAATTGAGCGTGTTCATTAAGTCTGAATAATGAAAGCATCCCCTTTTCCTCTTGGCTTAGTACAGACAATAGAAAAAAAGCCATAACCTAGATAATCATGGAGGCTTAAACCCTCCCAGTTCATTTACTAAGAGTAGATTCCTCAGAGTTTCAAGAGTTAGGACGGGGTTTTTTTTGGTTTGGGTTCTTGTGTGCGTGTGTAGCTTCTGAGACAGAGTTGCCTTTTAATTAAAAATAGGTGGATCTTTTTCCTAACAAAGCAAAAAGCACTTATTTAACCAACTTTGGTTTATATCTTGTATTCTTGCTTCAAATAATGGGAGTCCCACAGAATTTCTGAATAAGATCATTAAGTATTTTGTATAAGAGTGTTTTCTAATTGCATTCTGTAACCTGAAGTTAAACTTCCACAAACATGATAGATATTAGTGGACTGTCTATATTAAAGACTTAACACATGTCCAGAGTATCTCAATATTTCTTCAGTGCTTCATGTTATCTACCTATATTGTCTCTATAGGCAGAAAATTCTCATCTGTTTTCCCTTTCCCACAGAGACAATTAGATCCAGCTCTTCCCACTAGTTTTTAAAAGCATCAGGGCCCAAGTTCATGCAAAAATAATATGGCAGTGTCAGGAGCTAAACTTCACTTTTAGATGTAGATCACATTCCTCTTCCCTCAGCTGAAGTGCCTCCAAAGGGGATTTTGAAAGCTTCATACCATGAGCAAAAACTTCCTGTAGGTTCTTTCCCTCTATTTCTTCCAAAGTAATTTTGGTGGGTGTTGTTTATGGTCTCCTTTAGTAGCAGCTTATGTGAAGCATGGAATTCCTCAGGGAGAGAACAGTTAGTGAGAGACTCAAAGACAGTGTGTGTGGAAATGGAAGAAGGTCTCTGCCTCCATTTTAAGTTCTGTGGGCTCTGTTCCAGCTGACAGAGGCACTGGATAAGTCTCCATGCATGGATAAATCTCCATTCCCAACTTAGTTTGTGATCTTTCTTCCCAGCATCTGACCAGCAAAACAGATTGTCTCCATTGCTGCTATCTATTCATGTTCACTCAGAGGGTACAGCTGGATTTTTTACCTTTAGAGAGCTAGTTAGGATTTGGAGTTATTGTAGATAACGAAAATAAGTTCTTCTGTGTTTATATTGTACAGTTTTCACATCTGCAGTGTAAAATATACTGGTAGTTGTGACACTGCAAAACCTGGGCTGTTTTCTTCTGCTTTTTTTTTTTTAATGCATAGTTTTGCCCTGAGTATGGGATTTCTTTGTCAAAAACACTGGGGTGAAGAGCCACACAGCCTTCACCTTATGAAAGAGCTTTAGAGCAAGCTGCTGCTGTGTTCTCCTGGACTGGGGGACACAAAGCTGTCTGGCTGACACCTTTGAGAAACGAGAGTGTGTCTCCACATCTCTACCTCCTTTGCATAATCTGTGATATCTGAATTAAGTTTCATGACATATTAACACTTTGAAGCTGAGTTAATATACTGTGTTGTATATAATACATTATGTATGACTTGGGCATCAATTGTGCTGGAGCATCAGCAGCCACAGACTTGAAAATGTCTCTTTCTGTGACAGAAATCCTAAATAATGCTGAAACCAAGTTCTGTTGGCACGGTTTTATTTTGTATTCCTTGTCCCATTACAGTATCTCTTACTTGCAAAACCATTCATGTTCAAGCAATCTAGATTCATCTCCTCCATGTACTTGTCACAAAGTCTCCATTCCACATCTTTCATATTACAAATATTCCCAAGGTTTTGCAGGGTTAGTTTTAATTTGTAACATCAGAAGTGCTAGGATTATGTTAGCTTGCTGAGCCTGGGCACTCTGACGTGGAGAAGAACAATGATGAGCATTAACACAATAATGATGTGGTGCAAAGAAGAGTAAGGACCAGAAGGAAGACAAGCCCCACTGTGTTTTTTCTCTTCTTGCATATTCACATATGGTGCTCCCAATCTGAGCTAAGATAGGGCTTTTTTTTGTAGTTGTCTTGTGAATTATACATTGGTCTGACATTGGATACAGTAGATATATATATATATATATAGGCAAATATGCAATCACAGGTTTATTGCTCTTAATATAACTCATCTTAAGCCTGATTACTTTTGTTTCAAAATTAGACTCTTAGAGCACATTAATTATGGACGTATCCCCAGACAACATGGATGTCCATGGGGGATTTCTGCCCTTAACTCTGATTGGTGTTAATAGGAGCTACCCAAGTAAACTCCTAGAGGACCAAAAGAGAAATAATGTTCTGCTGTGGTTTTTAGTTTAGGGTATAGAACAATGCTAAAATGTTTCAGGAATTAATTGGTAGAGTGCCTGATAGTGCCAAGCTACGTAAATACTGTAAATATTCCTATATACAAGAGCATGTAGGGACAGAACAAGGGGGAATGGGCTCAAATTGAGAGAGAACAGGTTTAGAATACATCAGATATTCGGAAAAAAATCTTTACTGTGAAGGTGCTGAGGTACTGGAACAGATTTTCCTGAGAAGGTTGGGATGTCCCATCCCTGGAAATGTTCAGGCCAGGCTGGATGGGGCTCTGAGCAACCTGGGATATTGGTCAGGGTGTCCCTGACCATGGCAGGGGTTTGGAACCAGATGATCTTTAAGGTGCCTTCCAACCCAGGCCATTCTCTGTGGTGAATTCTGGAACTAATAAAATCACATCACAGTACTATACAAGGTTGTATATTTTAAAGTTTATCTATAACATGATAGTCCTTTTTTGTTTGGTTGGGGTTTTGTTGTTGTTGTTGTTTTGCTTTTCTAACCTGAATTAGACTTTAGGGAATACCTTTTTTCTCTTTTTTTTTTTTTTCCCTGGAAGCACTGAACTGAGGAATGCTACTATTATATAAATAATGTCTACGTGACCTGATGTTGTATGCCCTAATTATCCACTTGTCATAATTCTCCCACCTTGAATTTCTTGGGGAAAATATAATCTCGTTGGAATTAGCAACAGGAACAATTTTCAGACAGAGGGGGTGGCTTGTGCTAGATGTTAGATAAACTTAAAGATTATTGGGCTTGTGTTGTCTGAGACTTCTGGGCTCTAGTGGAAGCTAAGCATATAATAATTAAAATAGCTTCTTAGTGATGGAGAATTTACTGCATCTTTTGACAATTCATCTCAGTAGCTAATTATACTTAAAACGTGCTTTTTATCTTCAGATTGAACTTGCAAATATTGGATTCTGTTGTGTGTCTGCCCACTAATTTAGAGTCTTATGAAATATCTTCTTCTTGTCTAGTTCCTTAAAGATTATAATCTTGTCTTTGAAGCAAAATACATTTGGTTCATTGTCTCACTGGAAGGAGACTTTTTTTTTTTGCGGAACAAAATAATTCTTGTTGCTCTTCTCAGCTGTCTTTCCAAGCTTATTTATTTATTTATTTATTTATTTATTTAAATTAAAAGTATTGTCGTTTCCCAGAGGCTTTCCTGCTTTGTTCCCAGAGACATTATGGTTTCCTGTGGATGTCTGCAGCTGTCCCTAACTAAACAAATGGCACAGACCTTGGTGCCTGCCCTCGTGGAGAGAGGTCTGACCTCCCTGGGCTGATGGAAAGAGCAGGCAGGTGCCATCCAGAATCCAGCCCAAAGGGTTTTATTGTCTAACACCATCCAGAAGCTGCACCCAGGAATTAAGCAGGAGCTCTTCCAAACCATTGTGCCTATTCTTAGCAGCAGCTAAATCTTATGATCCTGATGGTCGGTCCGTGTGACTGGAGGGCTGAGTTCCAGTGATGAGGAATGCATAATGCCTGCCTTATCATGGGGGGCTCCTCACGGAGGAGAAACCCACAGCTTGCTGGATTTACAGAGGGAAAGAAGGTGCAACACAGCAGTGGCTGTGCCAGCTGCTCTGCAGGTCATAGCAGGGGAAAAGTACTCTTACTCAAAATGTAATAACAGAAGTAAAGTGATTGTGTCATCTTCTGTCAGTCCACTCTCTGCAAAGAGTGCAAGTCAAACTCTAGGATTAGATGAATGATGATGCTGACAAAGCAGTGCCCTGAAGGGGTAAACAAAGACATCCAAACGAGAAAAGTCATGGGTTTCTCTTAGAAAGAAGCAGGAGCTGACCATCCTCATCCTATTGCTCTGAGTCCAGCTAGCCCAGCCTCATGCAGGGAGTGCTTTGATATTGCTTCACTTTGTTTATTCTTTACCCACCTGACTTGCTAGACTAGTTGGAAATTTCCTTTTTTGTGTTGTACTGTTAATGAAGATGAAGGAAAACTAGGTCAGGTGTGTGTGAGGATGTCTTCCCCCATCATATGGAAGAGAAATAAAAAAGGAAGAGAAAAAAGCTCACCAGAGAGGCATGGAAGGAAATTCACGTTGAAAAGATGGTAGTGATGAAAAATAGGAAGAGTGTGACTGTGATCCCTCTGTCTGTGGATAATTTATTTCTAAGAGGCTGTAACAAATATTATACTTCCAAGTATTTGTTTTATTCTAGTTGCAGATGAAGAATTGTTCAGTACACCTTTACTTTCTTAATCTTCTTTTGCTGCTCCATATCTTTATGACAACACAGATATAATGGAGCATTATCAGGATCTTCCAGTACTTTTCTGTCACTTGGTTTTGTTACAGTAAATGCATACAGGCATCTTGAGCTTTTGCTGTTGGTACAGAAATGATTAAAGCATCTTAGGTGGCCTCTTTCTTGAGGTTTTCATTTGATGTTTAGGTAGGTTTCTGTTCCTGATCAAAGATTTATTTTAGTGAAGGACAGGGCACAAATGTCTTCTCTTCAAATTTGCTGGGCTGTGAGTGTTAGCATATTTTATGATGAAATACACAGAAGCCAAGAACTGACACTGCTCAAAAGTAAAACCGGTAGCAAAAAGCTGTGCAACTATAAAACTCATGACATTGTCATAAAGTATGGCTTTTTAGTGTGGATGGGCTGACACTTTTCTACTATTTCATCTTTTTAGCTGATTTATTAAATAAGGTTGGATGTCGCTGTGGGCTGAATTGCTGTAGGTTTCATCTCAAAAAGTGATGTCTGCAAAGACAGGCCTCAGAACATTCCCTGATTTCTGTGTTTAGCTCTGTATTTATTAGAACTGATCACTCAGAAGAGAGCACACAGCACATATCCAGAGTACTCAGAAGGTGCATAAAGTTTTAAATGGATTTTGGTGGTGGGTTTTTTTTGGTACTCTTTAACATTTAATGTAATCCTATCAAGTTGGATGGTGAGTTTTATTTTCTGGGCATAGGAAGGTGGGGGGAAAAACCCTCACACCATGCTTTAAAGCCTCATTAACAAAGAACTTTACTCAAGGAGGAGACGTTAATAAGTAATGAAACAAAGGCTCTTTTATGGAGATTAAATGTCCATGTGTCGAAGTACAAAGTTCGTGTTGCAAAGTGCAGCTGCTGCCCTGCTTGCAGCCCCAAAGCCTGGGTTCAAAGTCTGCCAGCTCTCCTGCCATGGAGCTGACCCGGGCAAGGTCCAGCCAGGGTTCAGAGGTCAGTGGCTGGAGCCTCGCTGGCCCCATGGCCCTGCTGTCTGACACACTCGGGATAAGCAACTTCAGATTGCAAAGTGCAACCCACAAAAACTTCCCATTCCCTTTTCTGGTGTGTCAGGTTTCATTAGAGAGGGAACCTTTTGGAAGGAGTCGCTGAAGTGTTTAAAAATAACGTGCTGCATAATGGAGTGACCTCAGCAAACCCCTCTGGAGGAGCAGGCTAGGAGAATGATGCATGTGGGAAGTAGTGCCCATGTGCCTTCTCCTTCCTCCTGAGATGTATTTAAATGAGGAAAAATGAAGAGCTAATTCTGTATAGCCAAAGAGATGAAACAACTCTTTTCAAAAAAAGAAACAAGAAAGTAAAAAAAGCTAGTCGCTGTGTTCCCTTTGTGTCACGGTAACGGTGTTCCACACCATGGGGGTGAAGAGAACTTAATATGTCTGGATATCCTGCTTTCAAATCCTCCTTTTCCACCTCCTTCAGAGGCTTTTTCGAAGCCAACCCCAACTTTCTTATTCATAAGGGCTGAAAACCCCACCTGTGCAGCTTTTTTGATTAGCAGTGGTCAAATCAAAGGCTGCTGTACCCAAGCACAGACCCTGAGTGGGAACGGAGACTGACAGCTGAGAGCAAAGGCTGGTACAAACACCCTTGGAGGAATTTATACTTCAGGCAATACTGTAGCTGTATTACAGATAGAGAAAAGTTTCCTGTCTGTTGCCACATCCTTTATCATGGAAAGGATGATAAACCATGGGTGGTAAAGCAAGTCATCAGTGCTCAGTGCCCACAGCATGCTGCAGACTGCTGTCAGCTCACCTCACTGAAAGGAACATGCGTGCTCAGAAAACTTTCTCAGACATCAGAAGTCTGCCCCCGTTGTATCACAGCTGCTGTAAGTCTGGGTGCAATAAACTTAATTGCTGAGAGCCACAATTAAAACCAGGTTTCACGGAAGGACTGTAGTAACAAAAAACATGAGCTCTGGACCAAAAGATTTGTGTGTTTAGAAACTATGATCTTTTCTTTCCTGCAAACATTCATGAGTCCACCAAACACCAGAGGAGCCTTCCTCTGATGAGTTAGTCCTGTGCTTTTGTTATTACTTCAGGTCTGACCTTCTCCTTCTAAGCAATATATTTAAGAAAATAACAAGGACCCTGCAGTGAACACTCCTGACCATGGCTTGTGAGGACTTGGAAGAGAGCATGAGCTACTCAATGCTTGAAAGAAATGGGGGGGTGAAAAAGTCAGCCAAGGTCCACAGATCCAAAATGATGTTTTAGAATGGCTGAGCTCTTCCTGAGAAAACGCTGAGAAAGAGAAATAAGAGGAATTGCACCTGTAATGCTCCATTCCTGTCCTGGACTGTAGAAATTCAGGAATATTAGGGGAGGTTTTTTCCTGCTACTCTTTGCTGTGTGCATGGAACTGGTGCAGTGAACAGACCAAGTCATTGAGACACAGCTGGAAGTAGTGACTGTGGCACAGCACATCTGTAATCAGATCCTTTGGTCTGCACTGATGCAAACCCCTGACATAGCAGCAATGGTGAGTAACATTTTATGATACTCCCACTGCTGAGTTCCACCCGAGTCCCTGGCCTCTCTCTGCTAGGCTGATTATACCTGGCCTTGGAATCCTTGTTTCCTAAGAAACTCTGACTGTCTCTACCCTCCCCAGCACTTCTGGCAACTGAAAATACACAAAAGGTGGGGAGAAGATGATAAAGTTAACAGCTATAAAATGTGTACATTGCTTGCTGCACTGATAAAATCCTTCAGGTGATAGAGTTCTTCTGGGTGGTAACTACAGCTTTGAGCCTTGGCTTCCCTCATCTGAAAGGATGAGCCCTGTCAGGCCATTACTCCTGTGTGGAGTGGGATCCTTCATTCTTTTCTGTTGGCAGTGACCACATATTAATAATGATATATTTACAGTGGAAGGTATAATGGGAGGAAGGAGGAGAGTGCCTATAGCCTCGTGGTTAGTGAGGTTTCATGGGCCAGGGCAGTGGGCTGAAGTTCAGGTACATAGTCCAAATCAAGCAAAACAGCAACTGGGACTGGGTTTGCAAGGTAGCAGCTGTGCTGGTTGTTGGCTCCACTGGAGCAGATAGGTGAATGTTTGCATCTCCCTCTTGCCTTCCCCTCGCCCCATTTTCATCACAGTCTTGTGTGCCTGTGTCACCTGGCTTCAGTTAGAAATACAAGAATAAACAGGAAAATTACTTGCAGGTCAATTCTTGCGTTCAGTTTTCTGATTCTTTACTTTTTCTCTCTCCTTTTTTTGCCCCTTTTTGTTATATTTTAAATGTTTGCCTGGGTGTACCTGCTTTTGTTTGAAGCTACCTATTTTCTTTCTCAGCAGGTATCTATTGCCTGTCTGAACCAAGAACCAGATCCTAGAGAAGGACTGTGCCATACTAGTTGCTTTCAGATCTACTGGGATCCTAATATTGAGAGAGATCTAACAGGTAAGTAAAAGTTGGAATTTATTCAAGGTACTGAGACTCTTAAAAGAGAAGACTGTTATTGCCCCTTCTGAAAAATGTGGCCAGAAAATGGTGTATGCATGCAAATATAACTTGCAGAATATTTTTTAATCTGGGAACTAGTACCTTTACACTAAGAATCTGTGCCTGTGAAATGTTTTCTTCTCAGTTTACACACTTCCCAGTCCCTGTTTCAAACCCCTCCAGGTAAGGCTATCAGAAAAGCCCTCCCATCTTGCTTCCTCCTTCCCATGCAAATACAGGTGTCTAAAGAAAATGCAGGGGGATTTCCTTTGGCTGGAATACTGAAAAAAGCCAAACCAGAATAGTCCAAAAGGCATTTTTATTTGTTTCTCATTATTTTTTTGTTTTTTCTCTCCTTTCTTTTCTGCGTGTCTTCTTCATCCAATCTTGACCACACTAGCTGGGTAAAGTAAGAGGCTTTTCTGCAGCTACAGTTTCACTGCTTTATTCTCCTGGGGTAGTTAAGGCAAACTTTCCACCACCCATTGCTTCTTCCTAACGTAAGTTGTGTTATATCAGCAAGAAGGTGCTTGTAGAGATGCTTAGAGTGCTCTCTAAAGCAAATAGACATTGATCATTTGGTGTCATATTCAGTAAAGCTGTTTGCACGCTAGGACTTTGCCAGTTTTTTTAAAAAAATCATATTTCAAATAAAATACAAATTACTCCGGATAAATGCTAAAATTAGAAGAGGGTTCTGAGTAGCTCACTACTTTATATGTTGGCAAAGAGGAAACAAGTACACGTTAGACAAATTGCACACATTGTTACAAAATTAGAAGGAAAGAGTGGACTAAAATGAAATTATTCTTATAGGTCTACAGATATTTACTATGTAAGGACTTTGACAAACTTCTTCAAAAGAGTTGCTCCAACAGGAATGTCTGTTTCCTCATTTTCAGGTTTTAAGTCTTTCCCTGGCAAGAAGTTAAGGTTTTTGCACTTCAGTCATGGAAAATAGATTGAAAATAAGCTTTTCTAGGAAAAGAAAAAAGAGTAAAATAACCAAATTTGCTTACAACGTGTGAATTATGATCGATGGCATATAAGATATATGATATGGGAAAGGTTTGAAATTAAGGACCTTGTTGTTTTTGGCCTTCTTGTCTGACATGAGATTTTATATGGAAATCCAGCTTTGTATTGGTTCTGTGTTAAGCGGAGGGTTCTACATGATCTCTGTAGTGTGTCTGGCTGCTGGTTTGGCACAGTTAAGGGTGGAGATCAGTGGTTTGTTGTGAACTTGCTGGTTCTAAATTCAGACTTGAGATTGTGGTAGCAGCTTTTGGTTTACTGAACTCTCAGCTCTCAAAGACAAATCTCAATAAACTGCCACCTGTGGTGGGGGTGATTTAAATAT
Source organism: Catharus ustulatus (assembly GCF_009819885.2). Classification (NCBI taxonomy): domain Eukaryota; kingdom Metazoa; phylum Chordata; class Aves; order Passeriformes; family Turdidae; genus Catharus; species Catharus ustulatus. The sequence goes on along the minus strand of NC_046222.1, from coordinate 11,185,679 downwards.
TTAATAATGTTTTGAATGGAAAATGAATGAATGTAGAAGCGTCTTCTGCAGTTAACACTGAATTAATTTCTCACCAGTGTTACCTTTAGCTTGCTCTTCCTTTCTCTAAGTCGTTCTCGCACTCTGGGAGTGATCCTTTGTTCCTGCTCTTGCTCCCCAAAGTGCTCCCTGCCTGACTATCAGCAAGGATATGCAGCTCTCATCCGTGGAGAATTTTCCAACTTTTTAGTCATAACTGAAAATTTATGTGCTCAGTTCAACTCGATGAATCGCATGACAAATCTGCAGCAAGGCAGACGCCGTCGGGGAGACAGCGAGGCTGCCCGTCTGTCTTGCCAAGTATCTCAGCAATCCTGGGACAGCAGCAGCTCCCTAATGCGACAATGAGCCGTGTTGACTTTTTGATATATACGGGTACAAAGTTCCTGCTGAAGATTTTGCTTCCCCCGCGATCGTTTGACGCAGCCGGGTATCTCCCGTATCTGCTGGGGAGGAGAGGGAGGGGAAAACATCAGGGTGTTTCAGTGCCTTAGCAGGGCTGGGGGCTGGTGTGAGGACCAAAAAGGAGCAAATGTGCTCCTCACAGACTTCAAGGTGTGTGCCTGCATGAGTAGCCCATTTTCCATAATGCAGCTGAAAAGTTCCCTAACTAGATTTTGCTTGTTTGCATTAACTGAACTGTTTTGATAAATTTATTTTTATTTCAAAACTCTGTGCTGTTTTTTTATGCTGGGTATATAGCACCACAATATTCTGGATATATAGCATTCATAATAAATTATGCATTTATTTTCTGTGCTGACAAGCAGACTTGTTTCCTTGTGAGCAGATGAATTGTTTACTTTTCAGACAAAATACGAACAGACTCTTTGGAATTATATTATAGCATGAATTGTTCTGTCTGACAGACTGGTAGGTACACACTACACAAACAACAGGTGTTTAAATTTATTGCTACAGCTACAATAGCATTTGCTGAAATACATATAAAAAACTCTGAGAATGTAAGAAGGACTTGAAAATGTGTCTGCTTTGTAAATTCTCATCCCATTTCAATGCTCATTTTTAAGTAACAGTGAAATTGTTTGGGCTTATTTGGTTTTGAAAGAAGTAAAGACAAGATAAAATAATTGCTTATCTTCAACTAGGTGTTAAGACGTACTTTTTTTTCTTTTTCCAGGAAAGATCCTTGAATTAAAAATAAGCCAGTTGATTTTCTATGGATTTCATCTGAGCCACAAGCTTTAGGTCAATGAGACTTTGATTTCTTTTTCAAAATACCAAATCGATTTATGCGAGGGACAGAGCTTAAGTTTTCATTTCAGTCTCAAGTTTTCTTTTTTTAGTGTGCTTTCTGAATGGACTTCTGTAGTCTGGAATATTGGTGATCCAGGGCTGGCTTACTTTGACTAGGACTAGTGGTCAGTCACTGCTTGTGCACGTAGTGAAATGAAACCATGAAAGAAAGATAAAAAGCTGGAACAACAGCTTATGAAATTGGCCACCCAGATTCCTTGTAATGTAATGGTGATGGCCAAAAGACTCTTGAATCTTAAAATGCTTCACATCTCTGTGCAATTCAACAGGTGCTTCTGGATATTAGACCCAGCTTCTTTAAAGTGGTGTTGATGTTTTCACAAAACCTAGCAGATATCGACCCCGAAACACTAACTGTATGGAAAAGGAATAAATGGATTTAGTTGCATTCCTTCCCTTTGAATGTTGTAAATGTAGCTTTCCCAAAAGGAGGATAAAACTGTTACAGTTTAAGCAGCTTGTCTCTAATTTTTGGATTTTATTTTTCTGCATTTATGCTCCCCCTTTTTCCCTTTCTTTGCCATTGACTTTTATGGCAAGGAGCTAATGTAAAGATTGTTTTGATAAACACGTCCTGTATATCTTAAGCATCAGCTCAGTGACTCTTCCTTTGAGCAGCAAATCCATTCCAATACTCAGGATTTTAGCCAGGGCCACAGGGCAAAACTCTTATGTTGCACAAAAAAGAAAAAAAAAAAAGCCAAGGGACTTTTAATGATCCAGCAGAGATGATAGGACCTTGGCATATGAAAAACCCTGATGTACTAAATCAAAGCAGGCTGTCTTGAGTGTAGTAATATTTCCATGCTAATAAATTAGTGTCATAAGTGATTTGTCAATAAGATGTAGAATATGCTGTGAAGGAAGTCAGACAATATTTTTCTTTCCCATAGAAAAATAGGGTGAGGTCATAGCAAAATCCTCAACATGATTTTTTTCTAAGAAATATGTGGGTGCTCTGACCCACTGCACAATATTTGTATATTTAAATTCTTATGTGCCTAAGACATCCTTAGATACCTAAGCAAAGTTGGTGAAGATGGACTGAGAGAATTGGAGCCTCTGGAGAAGAGTGGACTCTGGGGAGACCTTCCAGTGGCCTTTTAGCAGTAAAAGGTGGCTCATAAGGAAGATGGGGACAGACTTTTTAGCAGGGCTTGTTGTGATAGGACAAGATGTAATGGTTTTAAACTGAAAGAGGGAGATTGAAACTAGGGACAAGAGAGAAACTCTCTATGATGAGAGTGGTGAAATACTGTTACAGATTGCCCAGAGAGAGCAATCCCATCCCTGGGAGCTGATCAAGGCCAGGCTGGATGGAGCTCTGAGCAACCTGGTCTAGTTGAAGATGTCCCTGCTTGCTCCAGGGGGTTGGACTAGATGACCTCCATCCCAAACCATTTATTTATCTTTTAATCTGATTTGTCACACCAGGCCCTGTTGCACACAACCTTCCTTCACTGCTGCTTCATGGCATACACAATTAGAGGTAGAAGTCCAGTCTGATCATTTGGCACCCCTCTCTCCAGTGGTGCTACAAAAACCCTTAAGAAGGTCACAGAATTATCAAAACCCTAATGAGCCATACTCTGATATTTTTATTTTAATTCATTTCTGCTTTTAAGAGATTTGGAAGTTGCATCTTAGTACAAAATTTAGTATTAAGTGGATGTAATTCCTTTGGAACTTGCTTGATTTGGTTGCAACAGAGCTGTAAGCCTTCTATGAATCTACCAAAATAAGTGTGATACTGAGAAAAGACTTTCCATCTTTCTCAACATCCAGAGAGTTTTGGAGGGCAGAGTTTTGGAGGGTAGGGTTTATTTGCCACGTTTTTCAGGAAAAAATTGCTAATCTGTGAAAAGACCTTTTTCTGTAGTAGTAAATCAGGGTCTCTGCAGTTTGGACCCATTAGTCAGAGCACATCAGCCATGGCTCGGGAGCAGGTCTCCAAGGTGGAACCCCAGTGCATCCTCTCACACATCTCAGTGTATATTTTCAGAGCCACCTCTTCACTGTGCCCTGTGGTTGCAGTTTCTTCTCGTGGGTTTCTGATTTCAGGTTGTGATTCCTGGGCAGATGCTTATTCCTATCTCTAGCTGCTTGACCCTTGGTTTGACTTTGTGGTTCCTGGTTTTTGGCCATGAACGTTCGGCTCATTTCCCAGTTCTGGACACAGGCCCTAACCTTTGGGCTGGATAGCCCATGCTCCAGTGTGTAATCCTAGACAGTCACCAGGTCATCTGTAGTAGAGAGTACTCTAACTTACTCAATAACTAATGAAATCTAGCAGATACATTTGGGTGCTTTTTTTGGTTTTTTTTTTTTTGTTTTGTTTTGTTTTTTTTTTCATTTGTGACAACTGCAGCTATTTATTTGTAAACTGGTGTTCTATTAATATTTTGCTGGATTGCAAAATGAGAGCTTCTACAATAACAATTAGTTATTGTATTGTGCCTAATGGCCATCCTTTCTTTGGGAGAATATTGCCATGCCTGAGCCAGTGGAGCGGGTGAACAGAAATGTTAGCATGTATAAACATCTCAAATTGGTGGCCACAAGTTCAATAAATTACACTGGGAAAGGCAGTGGTGTCAGAACTTCCATTTCATCTCTATGCCACATGTTATAAGCATTACTGATATACAGTAAGTGTGGTCTGCTTTTTTTTATGGGAGTTCATAATGTCATCCTAGCACACATGACATAAGAGTGTAAACACACTCAAAATGCGGTCACTCAGACCCACAAGAGTGTCGTGACTGAAACTTGATGAAAATATGAGTTACAAAGTTCACAAAGTATGAAGATAAATTTCCAGAAAGAGGAAGAATTGAAACTTATAATGTGCGTTAATGTTTGGGTGGAAGTAGGGTCAGGTTGCTTTGGCAGGAGAATGGATGGATAAGGAGTACAAAGCTGAGTTGTAAAATGAACTGAAGTTGATACTTACCCAGTTACAACTCATATGATGTAGACAATAATGTGAATCTGACTGAAGAGAAAACTGCTTTTATATATATGTTTCACTGTTTATACAAAAAATAGTGTAGCATAGAAATTTATATATATGTGTGTGTGTGTGTGTTCAACAGAAAATAAAAGTCACAAGATCTGAGCAAATTTTATTGAATTTTGCCCATCAAAAATTCAGGGATAAAAAGTTCTATGTTGACGCAATATTTTTGCTTTGTAATATTTTGATGGAATTAGGTATCTAAAATCAAAGTAATCTATCTGTCCTCTTTCTATGTAAAAATATGTGATTGCTACCAGTCTAGGAAAAATGGGGTATTTTACTCTAGCTTAAAAGTAAGTTATATTATATTCTGCAATTCATGGCTGTTTCACAGAAATGTGAACCTTCCTTAATTTTAGAGTTTAAATCAAGACCCATCAATATGGGAACACTTAGATTGACTTTTCTATTACATTTAGATTAACTTTTGTATTAAATTATACAAACTTCCTTCCTAAACCCATCTCCTTCTGCCCTTTGTCAAGAACTGTCCTTTACTAGAGTAGTTTTTCTGTAGATTAATTTTTTTACCCTGAAGCAGGCTAGCTCAAATAAGGGATAGCAAGATGTTCATGGGATTTAGCTAACAGTGAATTGAGGTTCTTTTGCTTAGTTGGAGTGATGAGGATGGTGGAAGCAACAAGTTTAGTGCATTGCTTTGGTGTGTTTCTTCCAAACTGGCCTTGTGAATTAATATGATTTTAAGTACTTTTGTTAAACTATCAGCTCAGAGAATGAAATAAAACAAGTACCTCCTTCGATTTGTTGTTAAAATTTGTTAGTATAAAAACTAGAGCAGAATAGTAGGACATATTACGTGATCTTTTTACTTGGTTTAAATCTCTTTAATGAAACTGCCTGTGAGCTCATATGATATTCACCATGTATAATGATTTTCTTTTTCTTTCAAATGAATTAAAAATGGAAAGTACTTCCAGTACTTCCTGGTAAGTACCAAGAAGTCAGATCCCTCGGTACCACAGAGGTCCTTTCTTCATTTGAGGCAGGTAGTTTCCATTACTCATATTTGGTACCATTTCATTTGAAATCCCAACATTATTTAAAAAGCAAGATATTAATGAGAGATGTTACTGGAGTGCTGTCTTTTAATTTGATATTGTTCGACCAAGCTGTTTTAAAATTTCTAAGAATAAAGCTCCCATTAACTAATATTAGAGAAGATTTTTATAGGCAAGAACATCTAATTCTTGTCTGGTTTCCCTTGATAGCCAATTGTCTTTCTTAAATCTTCACCATTTACTTCTAGTCCAATATTTTGCTTTGCTTTAAATAATTTCTTTGATTCCTTGATATCCATGCATTGCGACTAGTTATGTATAGATATTTTTCATACTACCCCCATCCACTTAGCTGGTGAGTAGACAAATAATACATACTTAGGACTTTTAATTTTACCTCATAAATCAATCAGTGTAGCTCCAAAATCAGTTAAATTTTTTCTTAAACCATCATTCAGTACAAAGAGTCCATTATGCAGGTCTGTGAATAATACATTAATTGTGTGGTTAAAATTCATAAACAATGTTACACAATTAACTTCATAAAATTGCTCACTTTGAAAATTGTGTAGCTGCAATTTCTATAATAGCTGCTAAAAGACAACAGAATTAAGCCGGGCATTTTCACTTTGAATTGCCAATGGTAAAGCAGAGGCCTCTTAAATGTGCAATTATGACAGAGAGAAAATGTATTTCTTGTTACAGATTCACTCCTTTAAGTTCTTTCTCAAAGGTTTCCACCTTGTTTTGTATTGCTGTTCACTAATGGTGTAAAATATGATTACTTCAGGCAATGGCTTTATTAATATAAACAAATATTACTGAAGATGTTTTTAAACTGGATTTTTTTAAAAGTGTATTTTTCGTAGTTTTATTCTCTATCAGGTAGTTTAAAAAAGGATGGCATGAATAGCAGGATTTTCAAGAAAAGAGTACACAATCCAAAACCAAAAGGAAGCATATTTATATGTTTGTTTAACATGATAATTGTTTGTTCCAAGTTTGAAGACTAAACTGAGGTCCAGATTCCATAGGCTAGACAGCAGTGAAGGTTTTTCTGTTGTGTTAGAGCATTTAGAGAAAGAGTTGAAACAGGCATTTCACATCTGGGAAAGTGAGGTGGGAGAAGTGGTGAAGGAATCTGCCCAGTATTACAGAATTCAGGAGGAGAATCAGGAGTGTGAGCTCCTGCCTTCCCACTGAACTGCTCCACAAGGCTGCATTCATTCCATAATCTGTTTTTATGCTCTTATCCATTTAATCTTCCCCTCACACCAATTTTTCTAAGTGCGTCCCCACAGAGAGCTCCGGCGTAAGGGAAGTTTCTGCAGATGAAAGCTGAGGTTTTACAGTGCCAGTGTACAACCATTTCACGGGAGGCTCTCGGCGTTAAAGCGGCGCCAATCCCATTGGAAGTGCGGGGAAGGAAGGAGGGTTTGTGTCTCTTCTGGCCGCCCTGCCGTGGCTCGGGGCCGGCAGCAGCCGCTCCTTACATAATGTCACATATGTCACATATGTGCCGCCAGATTGCCCGGTCCTGCCGGGGCAGGGCGGGCTGTGCTGCGCTCACGGGAGGAGGAAAACCCCGCGGAGTCCCGCTCGGGATTTTCCCATCGGGCAGTGGGGGACGGGAGCCCCGGTCAGTGCGGGTACCAAGGCACGGGGGGGAGATGCTGGTGCCATCACCCACATCCCTTCTGGGGATGCACTGGGAGGGGAGATACTGGCACAATCACCCACATCCCACTGCTGGGGATGCACTGGGAGGGGAGACGCTGGCACAATCACCCACATCCCACTGCTGGGGATGCACTGGGAGGGGAGACGCTGGCACAATCACCCACATCCCACTGCTGGGGATGCACTGGAAGGGGAGATGCTGGCACAATCACCCACATCCCACTGCTGGGGGTGCACTGGGAGGGGAGATGCTGGTACCATCACCCATCCCTGCTGGGATGCACTGGGAGGGGAGATACTGGTACCATCATCAACATCCCTGCTGGGGACCCTCTGGAGCGGGAGATACTGGTACCATCATCAACATCCCTGCTGGGGATGCACTGGGAGGGGAGATGCTGGTACCATTATCAACCTCCCTTCTGGAGAGGCACTGGGAGGGGAGAGGCTGGCACAATCACCCATCCTTGCTGGGGAGGCACTGGGAGGGGAGAGGCTGGCACAATCACCCATCCCTGCTGGGGACCCTCTGGAGCGGGAGACACTGGTACCATCAGCCATCCCTGCTGGGGACCTGCTGGCTCTGCTCCCCTTTTCCACAGTGCTGCTCCTCACCTCCTCTCCCAGCCTCCCTCCCCTGCCCATTGCTCCCCATCATTCCCCTCTAGCCAGCCGAGTTATCACTGCCCTTCTGTCACCTGGGTATTCATACACAAGGGCTGTGCAGTCCAAAATTAGCATCTCACAGCCAATCTTGACCTCTGCTGCATAGAAATGAACTGGGGTAAGTTATCCCATGACCTATAGCTGTGGTATAGAAATGCACACTCAGGTGAAAGCCCAGTCATGAATGGAATTTCATGGAATGAAAGGATTTGGTACCCTACTACTCAAAGTAAAACACAGCCAGCAGCTCTTTAGCATGGGGCACCAGCTACTGAACACGTTATTTGTTTAAATTGCACTCTGTGTGGAACTCCAAATCTACAGTTCCAGATTTATAAAACTGCATTATAGGGAATATAGGCCTATTAATTTTACAGTCTAATTTCTGATTAGGTTTTATGGCACCTCTGATGAACTGCATAGATTTTACCCATTAAAAATGATGACAATCCAGTTCTGTCATTTTAAGTAGAATTAAAGCCAGTATTGCCAAGTATGATAATATCTCATGAAAAGAATGAACAAACTCTCTCTCTCTCTCACACACACACATATATATATAAATTAAAATAACCCAGCACCATGTTATTTCTCTATATGAAAAGGGCCCTTGCCAAGAGAGTGGGACTGTTACCTGTTAGTGCAGTCAAGAGCCTGTGGGTCTGACAGCTGACATCAACAGAAATTCTCCATTCAGGCTGAGCAGGTTGAGTAATGTTTCCTAGCACAGCTGTGTAATGTATCTGTTGGTAATTAAAAGAGTCTGCTAGAGCTGGTTAAGGAAAAGCGTAAAGTGAAGCATTTTCTATCAGAGAATGGTTTTGTAAAGAATTAAAATCTGTACAATGCGTATGCCTTGTATTAGAGGAAATGAATTGTTCTTTTAAAGAGGAAAAAGAAATCCAACAGTGAAACAGTCTGTTCTTGGCTTATTTTAGACTCAAACTTAAATAAACACCCCTGAAACCAAAATGGAAGTGTTGCAACATGAAAATAAAACTTCGCTTTTCTATAATGTCGATTTCAAATTTGGGGAAGGGACTTACTCTGATTTGACACATTGCCAGATTCTGAAACCAGACGTACAATGACATTCTCACTTGGGACATGACTTCCCATTTGCATTTGTAGATGCAAGGTAGGTTTTTTAGTCCCGATTTGCTACACTAATCCTGTTGACTTCACTTGAAAAGAATGGCACGTTTCCCACTAACTTTATTAGTGGCAGGATTGGGCCTTGATGCAATACCTCATGTCACAGCAGCAAAACTTGTTGCCAATAGTCTGTCTCAAGGGAGGAGATTTCCAGTAACTGCTCCCTGAGAACTATTCTAAAAATGCAGCTTTTTTCTGTCCAGCCATCGGGATAATGATATACTCCATCCCTGAAGAGAGGGGGGCATTGACAGAGCTGCATTGATGGCACCAGAGGTCCCTGCTGGCTTGTTCACTAAACAGAACTGGCAACTGACTCTGAAGATAAAAGTTCTTGACGTTTTTCCAAGCTGGTGGAATGGAGCTGAGTGACACTTAGAAATAAATAGAGGAGGGAATAGTATGATCTTGAATGACAGAGGAGCTTTCATGAAAGACTTTCATGGGGGCAAGCATGGGATGTACTGTTCCAGGCTTGAATCTAGGGGATTTGTTGCTGTTGGATAATGTGCGTGTTTGCTACCACTTGCATAAAATGTAGAGGGAAAATAAGGGGAAAAGTTCCAAATGAATCTTTTATTCCCACTTAAACAGTTAAACCCAAATACAGTATATATCTCTTCCTTCCCAATAATTGACTCTACAAATTGCCAATCTCTTTGGAAATCTCTTAGAAGAACATTCTCTCCCCCGACAAGGAAAAGTACTCCATGCAAAACATTTGTCACTTGTCTGTTATCATAATTCATGATCTTATCCTTCATTCTCTTGCTTGTTTAAGCACACAGAAATAGTACTTTTAACCTGAGACTTCAAAGGTAAAAATATTGTGAAGAGGTCTCCATTCTTTTTCTTCTCATCTCTGATCTCAGCCTTTGAACATCAAAGTGGCTCAAAGTTTGGGGTAAGTTCTTAAGGATCCAGTTACTAGAAAAAAAAATCAATTGATTTTCCATGTTCATATTCACGATAGACCAGAGCAAATATTAATATTCAAGAATAGTTTAATTTAATAATTTACAACAATTACAACAAGTTGCTGCTTAATCTTTTGCTCGGTACAATGAAGCTCACTTATTCCATTGTATTGATATGAAAAATCCTCAACTTCTGTCAGTCAGAAGTTACCAGAAAAAAAAATCATAACCTAGGAATTACAAAACAATTAAGAATGTAAAAAAATTTCCCAAACAAAGAATGCTGCCATTTTAATTACAGTATTACACTGTCATGTAAAAGGTTAACAAAATATGAGTCTTTTACCCTCAATCTATTACCCCTAAGCAATGCTCATTTTCACATTAATTTTTTAAGGCTGCCATCTAAATTAAATACTTTTCAGCTCTGCCAGTTTATACGTATTCTCATTACAGCAGACACTAGAGCCAAAATATTTTAATCTTCAGTGTAATCCCTGTAGGGCCATATTCTGAGCTGCAACTTTAGGGGTTCTACAACTGCTCTTTTCCTTTTAAATGGTGGCACTCCTTTGTGCAGAAATTCGAGCTCTTGTAAGTACTTCCTATGAACAAGTAAGTTCTGCAGTCTGTTGTGAAATTATCAGTGCTAGAGAGTTATAAATCCTCTCACTCCCCACCACTCATGAAGTTCTGTGCTCTCAGGAAAGGTTCTAATGACACTATTCTGGTAGGTTTAATTTCTGGTCATTTAAAAGCCAAGTCCTGGGAACAAAACCCTTACCATACTCTTTTTCACAGGAAATACCGGAATAAAAGTGAACAGCTTAGACATTAAACACTTACTAAGCATTTCATGGCAGCTGACAGACACAGCTGAAGCCAGAACCCCTCAGAAAACAATGCCATCACCAGGCAGAGCAGCCCAGCCTGCCCCTGTCAGTCCTAGTGCTCTGACCAGCCTGGCAGAAGGGTGATGACTCAGGAGAAGTCTTCCTTTAGAAGAAAATCAGACTTTGCAAAGGAACGGTGCCTACACAGTTTTATTTCAGTACATAGGGTACAACCACAGTGCTCAAGCACCAGGATTCAGGAACAGGAGATTATCAATCTGCCAGTTGGGACACACCAACACTTTTTGAAATAGATATAGGATACAAGTAGAAATCCACACCCAGTGCCCATGCAACAGATTTAAGATCATGAGTAGACAATATATGGGTGTTTACATCTCCTTTTTTTTGTTTTTTCTGTCTGAAGTCAGTGGTGAAGCTTCCCTTACCTTAACCTGGTAGAATCAGCCCCCTGACAAATATGTCTTGTGATAAGTCAAAGTTAATGAAAAAACTTGGTAGTACAAGAGCAGTAAGAGCTTAAAAAGATTTTGTGGTGTGCTAGTAGCCACCGTGAGAGAGCAGCAGGTATGAGACATGCATTAGTCTGTACAATACTTGCTCTGGAAGCAGCACTTGCTACACAAGATGAAATTTGATAATCGGCCTCCTCAGTGCATCAACAAGCTGGGCATTAAAATAATCTAACCTAGGGAACATAAAATCATGAGCGAGCAATAAGCAAAGCACATTTAGTTCAATTAATAATAAGAAGCCTTATCTTTTGACTGCAACACTGAAAAAGAGCTTGCAATCATAAAACATGTAGGGTTTTGAGCCAAAGAACCTACGTTGAATTTTAAAGCTGAGTTAGAAGTTCAAGTGGGTGTGGGTTGATGGCGAGAGCCAGCCATGAACAGCTCAGGGCTTTTCTTTGATTTTAACTGAGGAAAATTGAGGCTTGTAGAGGCTTTTATGCTTACCAGCTTGTCAATATGGTAATAGCATCGTTTGAAATTGCTGGTTTGGTTGACAATACCTGTGTCTTGTCAGCATAGAAATGAAATCCAGGATGATGCCAAGGTCCAACACTGCTCACAGGCAGACTCAGATTGCTGAGTAAGAACAGGGCCACAGTGGAACCCTACAGAGCACAAAAAAAAAAAAAAAAAAAAAAGGCTGTGGGAGAAGGATACAAATTACCCTTGAAAATATAATGCAGGTAAATGTTGGATAAATATGATTTAAGCCAATTTAGAACTGTGCCAAACAGGAAGATAAAGCTCCTCAGGCATTCAAGGAGAACATTAAGATCTAGCAAAATGAGAGTAGCTGGTGTATGAGAGCCTATCTTTAGGAGAAGGTTACATCTTTTTGCTATCCTGCAGAAAATTTTAAGTAGTGGAAACCTCACCCAAAATTTAAAATCTGTTTCCATACTCACTGAAGTCAAAAACAAATCTTTTATGTCTTTTGGTGATGCTGGTTTCTGGGGATGTAAAACAACACAGAAATTCTTGGAGGGATTTTATGCTTCTTGTTGTGTATCAACCTATAACAAACAGAATTATTGCATGGTGTGGCACTTCTTGCTTTCTTCTGGATTTGAGCAACTGAATAATGCTTATTGGTACACTTTTTTCATTTAAGCCCAGAAGGGATAATAAAAAGACAGTTAAACCTAATAATAAGATAACAGATTCTGCAAATAATGATTTTAAAAAATCCGTTTTCAACATTTAGGAAAAATTCAGTAGGTTGCTTTTTATTTTCTGGTTTATGGATTTTCTTTCTACCAGAAGCATTCTAGCAGGATCAGAAAATGTCAATGAAAATGTTCAGTGATATTTCAATTCTCAGAGAAGAGATGGAGAAAACAAAGAATGAAAACTCAGAAGAGAACAGCTGTGCAATCAGAGGAAAAGTATTCTCGTTGGAGTGTCTGGCCCATACAATTTATCCCAAAAATAATAAATTTTAAAAAATAGTGGGGATTTTGGATATCCAGGTGGGAGCTGGAAAAAAGCTGATGAGTCATAGAAAACAAAATTACATGTCCTCATGTCATGATTTACACTGTGTTTTGCTCATAAATCCAAGTACAGCTTATTACTGGAATTGCAGTACACCTCTGATACTGGGAAAGAGAATTTCAGTGGAGAATAGTGAGACTCAAGATAGTAAATTGTTTCTACCTTTTATTTTTCTTTATAGAAAGGGCATGAACAATATCTACTTACAATTGAAGTAATAACTCTGGAAAGCACATGAAAATACTTGTTTCAAAAATCCAAGGATTTACCTGATTTGTTGTGCCATTTATTAGCTTTCTTTAAGCATCCATATGAGCGACATTAACCAGACAGCATGAGTGGAAAATTACAAATAACTGGTTAATAAACGGGATTGGGAGAGGTGAAAAAATGTTTATGGATTTAATTATTTTTTGTTGTCTCAACCTGGCCAATTGAACTGCTTAATAATTATTTGTTAAGTAATAATTATTTAACAATTAGTTAAATAATTGTGACCAGTGATCACCTTTTTAAGAGTTTAAATCTGCTCTAGGCAAGCCACACAGACAATTATTTCTTTTTTTTCAAACACATTTTTTCAAGCAACTGTTTTTGTATGATTCTACTGGTAGACAATTGGCCAGGCCATTGAAATATTTAAGAGTTATTAGGGATGTAGGACATAACATATTTTAGGAGCTGCCTGTATGGAGCAATGTGAGTCCTTATATTAAGAAAGTTAACAATAGTATGATTTACCAAGAGTTTCAGTATGGTTTACATTAAAGAAGGGATTTTAGGGGATGGAATAATTTTGAAAGAAGTTTTCAGAAAAAACATGGATCCATTTACATTTTGTGTAAGATGACAGTATTCTGCTTGAACAAAATAACAAAACAAAGCAAAAAGTGGGCATACAGCTTAGACAAAATTCAACTCAAAATGTTGTTTCCAAACCAAATAAACATGAAACAAAATGCAATTATTTTCTCTACTCAGGCTTTTATTTTAGAGTAGCTGTTTTGGCCACTGTAATGCAGCAAAATGAATGTTGTTCAAATTAAGGATGTAACCCAGATATTCTCTTTGCTAAGTCATCAAAACTCAGAATGAATTTTCTTCTCCACAGAAAACGCTTCCACCTTTTTTTTTTTTTAATCATATATCAAACAAGAAAAAAGAGATGCAATTATTCCAAAATTAGAATTACATATATAGAAACAGAGCATAGTGTCTGCTGTTTATATATGGCAGTATCCTCACGTTTCCCCCTCCTTTTAAAGCAAGGGCAGTCTTGGCTAGGCAGCTCTCTAAAATATATGCAAAAAGTGGCAAAGGAAATTTCCCAGCTCTGCAAAGGGATGTAACTTATGTGAACAGAGCTGTTGCTTTGTGGTTTATGGTGACTTGAGTCGCTCCTATGCCTCTGACAGTTTTATGTCAGATGTAAACTGCTGGTGTGATGATCAACAGCATCAAAGCTGGAGTTGTTGTACACCTAACATTTAGCAGAGCTAATGTCTCCTAATAAAACCTAGATATTTGTATGCTAATAAAAATATGAAAAGATATATAGTTGGATCAGTTATAAAAGCACAGCTAATACGATTCTGATAAACTCTTTATGTAAAATACAATCAAGCAGAAACTTATCTAACTTTACATGGCCCAGTGATTTGAGTTCTTAAAGTTTTTCGATGCACAATTTGAATGGATTTTCTCATTAGGCATCTGTATGTAAACAGAAACACTAATTAATCACTTGTGACTAAATTTGTGATGTCAGGTAGGTAAGCAACAACTTTTTTCAGAATATTTCATCCTCAGAACTGGAGCCATGTTTTCAAAACGATCTCTTTCTAGGTGCCTAGACAAAGAAGCCAGATTTTCTTCACAATTTCTTGGTTGTACATAAGCTAATACGTGGGGAGGGAAATAGATTTAATAAAAATACATGAGATGCACAGTTTAGCTTAACACAGCAGTTTCCTGTACTCGAGTCAGAGCACTTAGTATCATTTGTACTAAAGAATATTATTGCAATTTTAATACGTAATTAAAGCGTTCGTATGTTTTAAAATATTTGTCCAGCACCTGTGTTATTTTGAAGGACAAACACAGGATACTTAAGCTTTGCTTTTTTAGGTGCTTCCTAATGGTCCTGTCCAGAGCTGTATTCATTTGCAGTGTGGTACTGGCTGCCAGATCGTGTGTGTATAATTCGTACGTACTGTTCATTTCATTTTAGAACATACTGTTTCAACAACATGCCTTGTGTCATCATGAGAACCATGACAAAGGGTTACCCAGAGCTCATGCTAGCCAGCCAGAAAAATGGGGCTGTGAAACAAAATTGTTACTGAGAGTAACTTCTGAAAGCAGGGTGTGAAAGAGGGCATGATTCTTCAGTCCTCTTTCAATCTGTTACTGCTGACATGGGGAAGTCCTTTGTCAGAGAAAAGAGGCAAATACAAATTCTGAAAGGAAAACGAGTGCTCTGAGCAGTTCATCTACATGCCTATAACCTTCTCAAGCGTTATTTTTGCAAGGCCATCAACCCACATGCAGGAGCAGTGCTTATGCAGTGTAATACCTGCCCTACTGGTACTTCTCATGCCAGTTTATGAACAGCGTGGTTATTTTCTGGATGTGCTTTCACACTACCAGGAACGTGACTCATCAGAACAATATATTCTTCATATTTGTGCAAGTGGGATGAAATTGCAGAAAATTCAAAAGTACAGGATGCTCTCTCCTGGATAAAAACCCTGGTATTTTACTCTGGTAAAATAAATAATGTGAGGTAGTCATATCAATTTAGCACCAGCCCCTTTGACTCTTCTATGAAAGGTGTTACAAAAAATGTTTATTTCCTGCCACTAAATGTAAGAACTGAAGTGTTAGTCCTTGTTTGGGGTCAAAAAACAGCACATGCCTACCCCCAAAACACACATGGCAAAGTAAGCCTCACCCTAGCTCCTGCCTCAGAGCATACACGGCGTGCTGGAGGCATGGCCAAAACTCACCAGATGCTGCAAGCATATGATTCCTCCATGAGAGTTTATATGGTACAGCTGTCTTTAAATGTTTCTGTAATTGAAAAGACTCCAGCATCTGGTCCTTTGCTTATTACTCTTAGAACAAATAGTCACGATCTGAAGTCTACTTTTAAATAATGCAGGGAAAAAAATTAATTTAAGTTGCTAAGGGTGCATTCCTCTCAGATGACCTGCTTGGAAGTACTTGTAAAAATGGAAGTAGGCTCTCTAATTTAAAAATAAAATTAAAAAAAAATAAAATAAAGGGAGTGGAAAACAGCTGCAGTAGGGAATGATATATATATGCATGCAAACACCTTTATAATTTTAAATGTAGTTAGATGAAAAAGCAGAGGTGTACAGTTTTATAACTTTCAGCTATGGAGTGTATTACTCTACCTTTTACATGTTATTGTGTAATTCAACTCCACCACCAACAGTTGCAGACTTGCTGCTGTCATGAGGAAAACAGGAGATGCCCTATGGTACCCCCTGCAGGAACCCTTCCCTGCACCAGTTCTTCCTCTGATGACACTTTTAGGGTTCCCACTGATTCCAGGTGCTCCCAGACAGTATTCCTGAAGAACAGCAGACTTTTGCACCTTACTACTGCAGGTTTATGAGCACTGCTACATGATGATCATTAATTTAAGCAAACCTCCTTTGAGGTCCTTTATTGAATAAACAGAATTAATAATAATTCCTTTTTTCCTTCTTATTTTATATTTATTTTCTGTTTAATTTTGGTGTGTGTGTGTGTGTGTGTATTCCTAAATTCTGGAATAACTAGGTGATTTAATGCTCTGTGAAGGCACCTTTGAAATGGTGGCTAATCTGACATATTACGTGAATTGAACTAGGCTGAGTCAAGGACGGAATTTCATTATTTGTCTATGTAAGGCTGACAAACTATTTTAGAGGAAGATTTGGTCTGGAAATGCATTTCTGTAAAGCTAGCTAGCTTCTCGACCACATCCTAAGCCTCTCATATCACGACTGGATGCCATAAAGCAAGGCTTTAATTATTGTGATTGAAAAAGGTAGTTTCAGAGTGGCTAGCTTTTTGAGAGGCTGAGATAACCTTAAAGAAAAATCAAAATAAAAGCAACTGTAGTTCTCCCAAGCTCTTCAAAGCACTTTATGTGATTTAAAAATAAGCTAGCATTAGCTTAAAAATGTTTGGAAATAACAAAATAGCATTTGCATTTACTTTTTGATAGTAATATGTGTCTTTTTACTATATGGCACAGACCAATGGGTTTTGCTTCAGCAAGTTAAAGACAAAGCTTGTTAATGAAGATGCAGCTTTGCTCATAATTTTTAAATGCAGTATTTTAATCATCAAAATGATCAAAGAAAAGTTGTAGGTACATCAATTATTTATTTAACCATTTTAAAATGGTCACACAGATTAATTTTGTTCTTCAAGAATGTCAGAATCATAGTTATATTTTGGTTTTGATAGTTTTCCTAGGTCAAAAATACACCTCTCTGTCTTGAAAAGGAGGGGGGGTGCATTATTATACATTTTTAGATGTATAAAAAAGAAGTGTTTCGATGATATTACCAAAGTGTGACACTAATAGCTGTCCACTAAGTGCTTGCAGTTCTGGGAGTGAGCTCTAATGTAAGCTCTATAAATACGTTTTTCCCTTCCAAGACTGATGTTAAGGTAGTTTATGCTTCCCTGTCACAACTGGCCTTCCATTTAACAGCATCTTATAGTGATGAATTCCCTTTGAAAAAAAACACTGAACAAGTGTCCTGTTTTGTGATGTCTGTAAGAAAGTGAAGGTACAGACACCCCCCAGAGATGGTAGATAGGTACAACCATGGATACTCAACTTTTATGTTTGGGGAGTGAGTGTGTGTTTATGTTTGCTTGAAGATTGCACAGGAAGGACCAACAAATAAACATCAGCACTTTCATACTTCTTGGGGGGTGGATTTCACTGTGTGATGGAATGTTTCCTTTACTTGTACAGGGTATTTATTTGGTATGTTGTTTGAATTCTCATAGTTAAGTAAACATGGACTAGTGGCACAACTCATTGTGATACAACTATTAAGTGGTGGAAATAACCTACTACATCTATATGTTTTGTTATTTAGTACAGTCTCAGTTGATTGTATCTTCCTGAAACTTGTGTCCTCAAGCAACCATGGGTTACCTGACAGCAATCATTTGAACAAATACTCCACACACACCTTTTTTTTCTGTTGCTTGTCCAAGATTCCTCATTTTGTAGGTCTCTCATCTACGCAATACGTTCCCTAAGGTTAAGAATGAAAGACGTCTCTACTACAGACACTTTTGATTGAAATAGCAGATAAATTGCTGCAGTAATGAGAAAATTTCCTTTTCCCTAGATAACTCAGCTGCTTAGCATTGAAAAAAATTTGAGATGAAGATTCTTTGTGAAATAAAAAAAATTAAGGATAATTTCTTTACGATCAAAATTTGCTAATGAGCCTATAATGGAAATGAAGAGCAAACCCATTCTTTTAATGGAAGTAAGATCAGGCTATTTAATGAGATATGCACTCAAAAAAATAGACTTGCATAAACACTGTGACATGCAGCGGCTTTAGAAAATGCTGCTGCATGTCTGGAAGAAAGTGGTTAAAAACACATGATGAAGTTAACCTAAATCTTTCATTGGCTTAAAAAAATAGGTCAAGTAATACATTACTAGCTCCACTCTAAGCCTGTACACAACCCGTACATTCCAAAGTGAAAGAGGTTTTGCTTAACATTCCTACATCTACTTTCATTCATGGTATCTCTCAGTTAAAATATTTAGCTTTTCATAAATGTGACTCCTTTTTGCTTTCTTTAAGGTGGAAATTCCTGTGCTCTTGAACCATATTAGTCTCTCACTAAAAAGATCATTTGAATAGATCATTTATTTTACCTGAATTGTAAAACTAAAACGTTGGCATGTGTTAATGCAGTAATTACCATGCAGTTTATATGTGACTTGCAAGCAAATTTGCTCCTCTTTCGTCAGTCTTTGACTCGCAGAAATAAAGTATTATGAAGTATTCTGCAAAGTGTTTGGCAGACAGCGTGCGACACGTCGAGACGTTTGTTAAACACGGGCACACTGCAGGTGTGATGAAGGTCGCATGCACTTTGTAGCTTCGTCTATGCAGCCAAGTTCAGCCTGTATCTCTGTGTACTCTCTTCTTTGGTGGCAGCAAAGTCTAAAGAACAACTTGACATTTAGTGCAATTTCTGACAGCAGAGGTTTGGGGGACGTCGCCTACCAAAATGGAGGGCTGACTCTCCTTGGGAAGCACTGCCCAACTCCGGGTTGGTTTTGGTTTTTATTTTTTCCCCCAAAACTATATTTATTTGCCACGTGGGCAGACAGCTGGGCTTCCATGAGCCGGTCTGCCCCCGGTCTTCCCCTTGCTTGTCTTCCTTCCCCTGCAGCACAGGGACCGCGCAGAGCCGGCAGGGATGCTCCTGGTTCCCAGGGGCTGGGAAAGCTGGGACAGGGATAAGGAGAAGTACCGGGATCCGGCAGGGATGCTCCCCGCTCCCGGGGGCAGGGAAAGCAGGGGCTGGGATAAGGAGAGGTACCGGGAGCCGGCAGGGATGCTCCACGCTCCCGGGGGCAGGAAAAGCTGGGGCTGGGATAAGGAGAGATGTCGGGAGCCGGCAGGGATGCGACCGGGGCGGGCGGGGGCAGCGCCAGCCGGGAGCGGCTGCAGGTGCGCTACCGAGAGCATCCCGGCTTTTCCATAATAATAATAATAATAATAATAATAATAATAATAATAATAATAATAATAATAATAATAATAATAATAATAATAATAGCACGTGTTTTTTCGGAGGAAACGCTGAAAATATAAGCTCTAAACCGACAGATACTAGTAATACTAAAAGCGCCCTCCCCCCTTATTATTCCAAAGCAGCCGAAGGGGGAAAGGAAAAAGAAAAAAAAAAAAAAAGAAAAAAAAGAAAAAAAGACCAAAATAAAAGTGTTATTTTTAAGCCACTGCTGTTTTCATTAGATACGGGTCCTCCAGTGCTGTGGCTCCTAAGTTTGTTTCCCGGGGCTGCGCTTCGGTCAGATTAATCGGAGCGGGCAGGAGGGGATGGGATCCGCGTACGTGCCCTGCCCTGCGCCGGGCGGGGCGGGGGGCGCATCCCCGAACGCCCGCATCCCGCCCTGCCTCCTGCCGGGAGGTACCAAAGGGTTAAGAAACTTGGCTGGAGAGATGAATGGCGCGGCGCGGGGAGGGGCCGGGCTGCGCCGCGGCGGGCGAGGTGGAAGGCGGAGAGGGAGGATCGCGGCTGCGGGTTAGGCTTTGAAAGTCAGCCTCGCAGGCATTGCAGCAGAGCCCCGAGCCGCGGAGAGCAGCGCAGCGGAGCTCGGCTCGCCCTGTATGTGCGCGGGGATGCGCGGGGCGGGGGGACGCGCGGGCTCGGGGGTGGCGGGAGGCGGCGCGTCCTGCCCTGTCCAGCCCCGTCCTGTCCTCCGGCCGCGGGGACCCCTCCGCCCGCTCGGCTCCGCTCCCCCGGAGCTCAGCGCCGGGACCGGCCGCGGCGGCGGGGCGGAGCGGCTGCGGGGGGCTCGGGCAGCCCGCCCGGGAGGAGCCGCGGCGGCTGCGGGGTGAGTGCGGCGCTGTTCCGCCGGGGAAATGGCCGAGCGGGGCGGGCCGGGGCCGCGCCGTGCCGGGCGGCGGCACCGGGGAACAATGCCGGGGTGAGCCCGGCGCGGCGCCCGCCCCGAGGCACCCCCGGGCCGGCCGGAAAGTTTGCCCGGCCGCGGTGGGTTTGGGGGAGCCGCCGGAACGCAAAAGTTACTAGTCCGTCCCCGCGGGAGCCGCGAGTGTTTCACCGAGCGCCGGCCGCACGCTCGGCCCCCCCCACCCCGCTCCTGTGGCAGGGACTCCGCGCTGCCCCTCCCGGAGCGGGGCCGCTCGCTCGGAGCGCTGCGGCTGCGGCGGCGCGGGGCTCGGCCTCGCCGTGCCGGGGCTGCGGGCAAGGCCACGCCGCCCCCGCCGCCCGCCCGGCCCTGGCGCTGCCGCCCGGCCCTGGCGCTGCCCGCCCGCCGCCACCTGCGGGCCCGCAGCCAGCCCGGGGCCGCCGCCGCTCGGCCGCGGCTCAGCCTCGGCTCCCTGCGCCCCCCAAAGATGCCTTCTCATCGCTTCGGGCTCCTTAGGGACGTCGCTGTTTCCCTTCTAGACTAAAGGTTACTTTTCCAGACGTGCTGCTTTTTTTTTTTTTTTTTTTTTTTTTTTTTGTGTGTGTGTGTGTGCGCGTCCCCGAAGCCCTCTAAAGGTGAATTTTAAAATTTCTTCTCTCCCCTCCGTTTCTCCCTACGGAACACGCTGTTTGAGGCTCTTCTTTCCAAGTGTCAGGGGGTGATTAAGTTGGTAGTGAAACCTAAGGCAAAACAGCGAGCAGCCAGCCTTGTGTCTGTGCTGCACCTTTCTTGTCTTGTGCATCCTGGTGATTTCCTTTTAATTTCAAGAAGGATTCAGCTAAAATGTTTGACACGTGTTGAAGGTGTTGGAAAAAAAAACAGTGGGATTTCTGGCTTTGGGGTTGTGTTGTTGTTAAGAAGGCTGAAGTGGAAGTTGTCCTCTTTTGCCTCATCTCTCTGGAATCTGGAGACTATATTATTCCTTGTTTTATTTTGAGGGGACCTGCTGCAGTGTCAGACAGCTCACAGGCTGATTAGAATTTAACTGAGTCATGGCACTATAAATGTTCAGAGATACCGTAAAGCTTTATTTAACAAAGAGTGCGAATCCAATCTGCGAAGACCTATAGGGAGGAGGCAGTCACTTGTGGAAAGGGGGTGGCGTGTTCCTGAGCGAGTAGGAAACATTTTCTTTAATTCACAAATGCGATTTACTGCTTCTAGGGCTGACTGAACGCATGAGAGAGTGACACATTAAGATGCCAGATGACAAAAGCTCTCTGAGCTGAGGATATCTTGTGGTTGGGATCAGATTTAATGGCATCTGAGTAATCCTACTCTCTGGGCATCAGTAGCTAACATCTTGGAAGGCAAAACTCATAGAGAGCAGTGTTCAGGCAGCTTTTGGGGTTTTTGCCGCTTGAAACTTGTGGTCGAGAAGTTTGACTTGTTGTTCTGTCAGTGGTCTCCTGAGATGGAGTTGACATGGACTGCAAAGCAAGTTAGTCATGAGTGAAATGCGTGTGTGAAGGTGTTTGTGTTCTGTGAGCGCCACGGGAGAGGTGAGGAGTGGTGTCTGTGTGTTTTGGGCAGGGGGAAATCTGACCTATAATCTGTAAGACCAACCTGTGCTTCTGGGTTATCTAATGAGCAAGAGCTATCTATCAATGGCTTTCAGGGGTTTGTAGGCCAGGCATGCACAGAATACAACATGCAGTCAAATGCCAAACCATGCTGGATTGAGGTTTTTGGCTTTTTTTCCCTTTTAGTCTTTTGGCAGAAAATTGCAGGTGAAAACATGCTTTTCTGCTCTGCTTCCTGTACTTGTTTCTTTTCCTAAAGCGAAAGATGTGCTAACCAAAATTTATTATAGTCATAAAAACTATGTTGATAAGTAGAAGTAAAAATGTTTTTGTACTGTAAACTTAAAAGGGTAATCTAATCACTGGCTGTATCACCTGCACTGTTTAATAGTTGTGTTTGGGGTAAATTTGTTCTGTAAAAGACATCAAGAAAAATTTTTTTAAGTAATTCAGTAAACGTTGTAGAACTCAGATGTGAATTAACTTTATGGTGCTCGTATTTGCCTGTAGTTTTGCTTATTGCTGGGTTTGCTTAAAAGAATTGATGAAGTCTTGCTTGCTTAAAGCTTACTTTCTATCTTCAGAGCTAACTCTATTTTTCAGGCTTTGAACATTGGCTAAAAGTTTATGTGATGCTAGCTTTATTATTATTAGCATTGAGAGCATTGTTAATTTTACCAGTGACATGACTATAATAAAAGATAAACCCTGTTTTGCCTTGTGCAGAGCACATGTATAAACTTGTCCAAGGCAAAGCCAGGGAGTTGCATTTCCCCCAGTCAGCTGTCCTGCTCTAGGGCTGTGCTTGACACCTCCGTGCAGAGCTATCAGAGAACACGTGAAGATGAGAAGATTTTTGAGAATTATCATTTTAGAACAGCTCTTCAGAGCTTGCCTGTTATCTCAGATCCCAAATGTTTGTGTCTTGTGTTTCTTTTGTACAGGGAGTGGAGGGGATCCAGAAGGAGAGCCTGGGGGGAGTGTGGGGTTCCCAGCTGGGTGCCTGGTTTGGGGGCACAGTCCCCTTTTCCAGGGAGGGGCTTTTTGGGGCACAATCCCCTTTTCCAGGGAGGGGCTTTTAGGGGCACAATCCTCTTTTCCAGGGAGGGGCTTTGGTGGCCACCATGCGTGGGTCTGGCAGGGCAGGGCTCGTCTCCCACCTGCTGAGTGATGGGCTGGGTCATGAGCAGCAGGCAGGGTTAATAGGATAGCTATCCTATGGATTAAAAAGGATAAATACCCTTTTGGGACAAGAGGTGCAAATTTTGAAGTATAAATCATTGCTGCTCAGGAGGGCAGGCAATGTCAAACAAGCAGAAAGGTGCGTAGGTAGGGAACGAAGCCTGAACAAGAGAAGGTGTGACAGAATATGCATAAATGTACAAAAAAGATAGGAAGCATAAATTTGACAGTCTGTCTAAACAGTCTTGAGCTAAAGACAAAAAGGTTAATGGTAACAGCGTTTGTGGTTTGCTCTTTCTTCCTGCCAACAGGCCAAAATGATAAGAACAGTAACTCTGAGCTGTGCTGGCCTGCCTGCAACAAAGAGGGGGAGAGCTGGGGGAAAGTGTTCAAACAGGGTTGTGGCATTGCTTTTGGACATTTTGGTGTTAGGGGTTCACCAGTTGCATTGTAAAACACCGAATTAGAAAACAGCATTACAAGGGTTGGCAGCCAGTACCTCTGGGTGAACATCTGGGATCATGTGTAAGCTCATGTGTTTCCCAGTGGGAAGGTTTTCCTTGGGAAAAGTGGGCAGAGGGACTCTTTTGGTAAAGATGAATGCCTGCTCTTTAGGGTTTCTGGATTATTTATTTCAAATACTTGGAAATGCTAGCAGACCTATTTAGCACTTGAAAGAATTAATTTGGTAATTTATTTGGCTGTCTGTTGCAGGTCACTTGGCTTGATGGTTGAAGAAGGAGAATAGAAACTAAAACTCATGTAAATAAATATTCATGTGTAGAAAGGGGAAGAAGCAGTTTCTAGACATCTTAGCTTGGGTCAAACCCCTCCTGGCATAGTCTTCTCATACTTAAGTTGTTATTGGAGCTCATTGCTCTTGTTTAATTGCCTGTCTTGAGTGAAATTTTGTTTTCATACCACTTGTTTTTTAAATACCATTGCCTTCAGCAGAGGAAAACTAATTCTGCTTGTAGACAAAATCAGATTAAAAGCAGAAGCTATAGATCTTCTGGTTTAGTCACTGGGTTCTAAGATGGTCAGTTTAATGTAGGGAAGAAAGTTGGTGTTGGGAAACACTTCTGGGGGGATGATCTTCCTCCTCTCAAGGAAGGAAGTTGTGAGGGAGTCCTCGTGAAGAGATCAGCTGCTAGATGTCAAGTGTGTTCCAGTCTAGGATGAAACTATTCTTTGAAAACAAATAAGGGAGTATTTAATTTGCCCCCCAAAAAATAGTCCATGAAGTTCTGTGTTGAAATGTATCCAAGCTGTAAGTCTTGCTCACAGGTGAGCAGTATTTTTGTTCTTATTGGTTGATATTGTTCTGATTTTTTTTTTTTCCCCCATAGCAAACTAAGATTCAGAGCTACTTGCTTCTTCTCTGTGTCCCATCCCACTGTGAAAAGGGAGAGGAGAAATGAACTGAAAAGGCCTTTTCAGTGATGTCAAAAGCAGGGCTTGCCTCAGATGTAGAAAGAAATGATGGTTCTTGGCCCAGGAGGTGCCCTTGCCCTTGTTGGTGGTCTTTGTTTTATCACCTATCCTGAATTTGGTAGTCCATATAAAGCAACACCAATCAACATTCCAAAAACGATAAGGTGTGTAAAGCAAGTGGTTCAGATGCAAAGTGTTTGGCAATAAAATACTCTTCTAGAAAAGTTTTTTTTTTTTCTCTTTAATTTTTAAAACATAGGAGTATGGATTTTTTCCCAGAAATAACAAATTCTGTTGTTGTCTTTTCACTGAAATCTCACAAACCTTTTGTAGTCACTTGGAACAGTACAAAAAAGACTGTCAAATGCTGACCAAGAGGAAAACCCATCTATACGTTCAACCTTGATGACAATACTGGATGGAGTGGGAGTTTTTTTGCCTTGTTTTTGTTTTTCCCTACTACGTAGCAATCAGTCTTCTTTTGGAAGTAGGAATGATTAAATTCACCCACTTGTCAATGATGAAAAACATTTTGTCTACATCTATAGTATAGAGCAGTAATACTGGAATTAAATTTTTTTTTTCAAATTCAAGTGGCTTGGAAGGATGAAAATGTATTTTAGTAGCACTGCTTTCTTCTGCTTTTTGGGACCTCTTGTCCTGTTTGTCATTGTCCACAAAAGATTCCACATCCATCTTATTTACCCTTTCAGTAAAATGGAGTGTAGAAGGCTTTGAACTATGTTTTTTAGCACCTTTGTCACTGTACCTATCACTTCTCTGTTAATTTTTACTGTGATATCCCCCCTAACTGGACATGAATTTTGAGGATTGTGCCCCTTCTGTGGTGCAGCTTACCTTTGCATTTTGTGATGTATATGGAGGAAGGTTTTAAAATGGATCTGCATGTAGTATTCCAGGGTATTTCCTTATTTTTCAGCTTAATTGGCCCTATTGTTGGGCATCCTTTGTTGGGTCTTGGTGCTGGCAGTAGTCCAGCATGCTACTGTTATTTCATGTACCTGAAAGCTTTGAATTGGTGTTTTTTGGGATGGTCACCCATTAATCAACACCTGTATCTTTTTTCCCAGTTAGCAAGCACATTGCAGTGGTCAGAGTTAGATGTTTTGTCTCATCTGGCTTGGACCCAAGTGGTTTTGTGGAGGGAGAAATGTGCCCCCAGCACACACACTTCCCACTCTTCCCCTTTATCCTCTACCCACCCATACCCACCTCTGGGGTCCTTGGTGCTAGAGGACTTGTGTGTTTAAAAAGCTTTTGTATGCATTTTTTGTGGGAGCAGAGGCTAAAGTGTTGAAATAAGGAGAGGAACTCACCCCTTGGCAAGCAGAAGGAGGGAGGGGAAAGTTCAGCTAAGTGGTGGAGAAAGTATATTATTTTTCATTTTTTTAGTGTAATTTATTGTATTTAAAGTTGACTCTATGCCTAATAAGCCTGCTGCTTGGTTGGTAACTTGAAGACCTTTAATAGTGAGGCTTTTCACAGCAATGAGGCTGAAATAGTAGAATGATCTAGGCTAGCTGTAAGTTTGCATCTTACAATTTTTACCAGTGTTTCACTTAAGAGTAATAGTCAAGTGCTGAGAAGAACTTTGAAGGCTGTGATTGTAATGGGTAGCATTCTCTAACTAAAATAAAGTAGTGTTATATGCTATTCTGAAATTTCTCAAAAGCAAATAGTACAATTTCTTCTAGTTTATTTTTTTCTAACTAATTTTGTTGTGTTTGGCAATACACTCACCTGTTATACTCTTGTCATTTCCTTACGTATGTGTAAATTAATAGAGGCTCTTTAAAAACTGATTTTGATGTTCATGGGTGCAAGTTTGAAGTGTTAAGCAGTAACCACTACATAGGAAAGAGGGCTTTCATGTCACAGCTGTTTTTTGAATGAAAGGAAGGAAAAGAGGAGATTCTGGCTTAGAGTTGAATGTGGATTTTGTTCTTGCAGAATAATGTCCCTTAGTACAAGTCAAGACAACAAGAGTTGTTTCTACTAGTTTTACTCATGGTTCTGTCTGGAAAATTTTGATTTCTGAAGTTTGGAACTACATTTTTCTTCTGATATAAAAGTGTTATTTGCAGTTTGTATAACCAAAATAAACTATTGCTTTCTGTTACACCAACAGCAAGAAAGTAGATCAAGGAAAGAATGATTTGCAGAATTTCATAGGACATTTTCTGCTGTTCTTTTCAGATCAAGCATGAAATTTTTGAGGAAGAAAATTAATGCATCCTTGGACTCCTGAAGGAAGAACTTTCCTAATGGAACCACATTCAAGGTAGATAATTTGTTTGGGTTGTTTACCTTGTCTCTTTGGTTTGGGGTTTGTTCTTTGTCTTGCCAAAGCTGTCGGATGACTGTGTGCCATGTATGAGCCTTTTAGGATTATAATATGTTTTGAAGTGATAAATGTTCAAGCTAATCCATCTCCTTTACTGTAGGAGTTGTGGTTTTTTTTAACGTGTGCTGATTAAAGCAAAAAAGTATTTTTGTGACATCTGAACTTTTTGTGTGTAATTTGCTGTTAAGTTCTAAAGGTTTAGACCACTTGTTTGAGAGGTAGCTAAATAGTGAAGAGCTTGATTTACATGTAATTTCAGAGTGAAAGAGAAGATTAAATAACACTTACTGTGTTATCATCTCTCTTATTTTTTAAATAAAACAGATCCAAATTGAGCTTCTGTGGCAAGGGACCGTCACAGTAAAATCATTATTAGATATTACGTTACAATGGCTTGTAGACATTTAGCATCACTGTCATTTTGTTTGGATCTGCTCCCTCGGTTCCCATTTCCTAAATCCTATTTCTCTTTGATACCAGGGAATAATTCCCTGAGTGTTGTCCAGTGATTGCTTATGTATATGTACTTTGGTTTGTGAGTCATTTTATTCACTTGAGTAGCCCCACTGTCCTCGGTGGGCCTGCATGCGTGCCTAAGAACTTGAGAATGCTGATGAGCATAAAGAATACAATTTGGGCATGTAATGGTTGACAAGCAGTTGTTGTTTTGTTTCTGGTCTCTCTTAGGACTCATTTGCATTGCCTCCAGTGGCAACTTTTGTGAGCATTAGTAGGGAAGGTCTAGAAGCTGGAGGCAGTCATACCAAATCCCAGCCTGCAGAGCTTCTCATATCCATTGTAATGACACAGATTGCAGATGCAAGGATATATTTTTCTTTTATTTATTTTAAGTAAATCCATGCATTGCTTGACTTTACTCAAATACAGCATTGGTCTGTGTAGTTCTGTTTGGGCATCTCCAGCACAATAGAATATAGCCAAGTGAAATCATTAGAAAATATATGCACTTTTTAAATTGTAGGGAATTGGATTTAACCAGAATCAGTGCTTTGGAAATAACCAGAAATTGAGCTTAGAGATCCATTTTTTTCTCCACAATGTTTTTTTATTCTATTTCTCTTTTCGAAAAAAGGAGTTGAATGTTGTTCTAGTGCATCTTATGGTTATCAGAGCAATTGTATTTACAGAAAAGTTAATGGTATTACTTGCTGGTCTCAGAATCAGTAAGACAAGCACTTTGGAATTAAAACATAATTAATTAATTAGCAATTTAAAACTGGAGAATTGTTGTGATCAGCACCAGATGGTCTCCTATACAGCTTTAATAGAACTTAGTAGACAGTGGCTTTTGTGGCAACAAGCCTTTTGAAATCTTTCACATCTTCAGAAACAGTTAAAGTAATTCAAAGCTTTGGTTCAAGATTGTTTCCTCTTTTTAAAAGGAGTTCTATTTAGTCAGAGTTACAGAAGCATAAGTTGTAAAGAAGGATGTTGCACCAAGTGTTCAGCTTGTCAGTAGAGTGGTTAAACTAAAGATTTGAGAACATGTTTGTCAGTGTATGCATGGCTGGTAATCCCCACACAGTTTGCATTCTGTTTTCTGTTCCTAACCTGTGTTATAAAGCAGTTATGGGCAGTCATCATTGTTTTTTTTGGAGTGGGGAATAGGTTTGTTTACTAGTTATGAACACTAATTGTGGAATACCTCTGTTGGTATACCAAGCTTGCTTGCATACATAAATAGCTTTATTGTGGAGTGCAGTAGTGTCTTGATCAGAGGTTTGTTATTGTCACTGGAATTAGAGTTCTTAAGTCAGAGTTCTGGACCCTGAGGGTAGACTTTCTCCAAAGGAGTACTGCATTAGAAACCTATCTGCTGGTCTTGTTGATGCTTTGTAGCCTTCATGAATTAATAGATAGTGGAGCAGAAGGCAGCCATGCTGTAGTTGAGCTTGCATAAAAGGAAAAGTGTGTAGCTAGAATGAATAAATTATGTCTCGAAGTCTGTGCAAGTCTGAGAAACTTCAAAGGATGCAACTCACCTGGAGATGCAGATGAGAATTACAGACTAATAGTAAGTGTAACTATCTTGTCAAAAGAACAAGATGGTGACTCAGTGTGAGGAGGGCTGGCAGAGGCAGCCTTTAATTGAGGAGAAATTGGTCACTGTAAACCAATTATGTCTTATTTTTAATGATGGGTTTCAGAGAACAGCAAATGAGTGCAGTATGATCTTGGCTGATAGCATGTGCTTTTCTTGTTGGATAAAAACCCAAAAGCCTGAGGATATGAAGTTGCTAGCAGAAGTTTAGTATCTTTTTTTTTTTTTTCCTCACCCTCCTCTCTCCTCTGAAGAGGAAAAAGTAGGGTATGCCAGTGGAAGAAACTCAACTTCTTTTGTTAAACTGATTCATATTTGGACATACCTTTGGGGGACTAACACAGGGGTTGCTAACTTGCAGGGTAGAGAAGCATCCCTCACTCCTCCTGCAGCTTGGCATTTAATACTAAAAGCAAACTTTTAGGTTTAACATATTTGAACTTGTACTAGATAGGGTTAATAGGCTAGAACAAAAGGTCAAAGCATAAGGCATTAGGCTTAATTAAGGGAGAGCAAGAGTGGCGGGAGTGTGTGACAGTTAAATGGGTTTCCCACAGACTAATGTCTGTTACAGTGCAACCATGCCTCAACTTAAGTGGGTTATTTTGTGCAAAGGGCAGCCGTGATTAGCAGTTTGACATGCCAGACGTTTCTGGCCAATCCCATCTGTTTTGGAGGTTAAAAAGCATACCTTTATGAGCTGATAGATTGATTTGTGTGCCCGTCTGGTAAAGATTAGGAGTCCAAGGCCGATGCTGTAAATGCCAGTTATAGAATATTGTGCTTTCTTAGCCGCTCTTTGTTTAAACTGTGGTGCAACGGGGCCAGCAGCTCTAAAAGTGACCGCGCAGCAGGGGTGCCACGGTGAGTGCTGGGAGCCAGCAGCACTCTGGGAGGAACATTTCCTCCTTCCTCAGGTTTGTTTTGAATGTGAGCCTGCAGGCTTTGGGCGTTCTGCAGCGCTGTGCTTGGAAGGGGAGCCTGGCTTAGCGCGTTCCCACGCCAGGCTCACACCTCTGCTGTGTTCTCCAGAGGATGGTTACCTGTCTCAGCACGAGCACTTCCCCAGTTCCAGGCACAGCTGGCTGCAGGACAGTTTTGGTACTTGAAAGGTTTCAGCATTTGTCTGAACTCATTATGCTGTCTGTATCCTTGCTGCTCTGCTGTTGAACACATGCGTGTTCTGTTGTTTTTCCTTTGTAGCTCTTACTTGCAGGATAGTTTTTCTGATTGTGTCATGAGGTTGCCTTAGAAGCCTAAAATAAAGTGGGTAGCACAATGAGTCTTGACTGTGTTTCTCGTCATCTTTATGACTTTGTAAAGTCAAAGTTACATTACTATTAATAAAAGACTATTAATAAATCGTTGATGCAATAAAACTGTTTTTGATAATGTTCAAGGTTCATACACAGTTGAAGGTGATTATCCTATTTTAAAATCAAGTAGAGGTCAGACTGTATTGTAAGATAACTGACTGTAGCCCAAATGGTATGTGATAGCTTCAAGTCAAATGACAGTCTTCCTCACTTTAAATATATACAGGATTTAGAAACAAATTGTTAACTTAAATTGCATTTTGTGTAACATGCTGATTAACTTCTGGTGCATTTTGTGAAAAGCAGGGAGATACATGCATTCACCTCAAAGCCATGCTTAAAGCTCTCATTTTTAAGGCATTGTTCAAGTTTTCCCTCTTCTGTCTCCTTTCCATTCAAGCAGTGACACTTGTAGCTAAATATAACTGAGACGTATTAGAGACAAATTAGCATTTGGCACCTTGCATTTAGCATTTCTACATTAACTTTTAGAATTAGTCACCTGTCTAAAGTTTCTTGGTTTTCTCCTTGCAAATGTGATTATCTTTCTCTTCTCCATTTAAAAGAAAATGAAATTGGATGATAGCAATGATTTGCTATTCATACTGTAAAGATTCCATGTATCTGAACTATATTTTTTCTGTGGCAGCTGTGACCTGTTCCTAAAGAGATTTCCTAATTTGCCAGTAACTTGTCTTCACTTTAGGAAGCTCTGTAAGAACCATCCTAGTTTTTCTTTTTTCTTGTAAAAGTCTCCTCCTTTTACTTCTGTTTGAAATGCCCAGAAATATTTTCAGTGTCCTTTAGGATGAGCAAGGCAACATCATTATCTTGCAGTTTATTTAGTAACATGGAGCTGAAATGGGCATATGCAGCATCATGTTCTCTATGGAATAATATCTATTTAAATGATTTGGATCTAATACATATTTACATGAAAAAACGTCTTGCCCTTCTCTGTGGGGAGAGAAGGTGAACAAGCATAAATTTTATAATACTCATTGCTTCTCTTGCACTAAATCATACTTAAATTGCAGAAGGTTGTTGGCTTGAGAATTGTATAAAAAGTGCTTGGCTAGTAAAATAGGGTGCAGGGAGATTTATCTAATTTAATACTAAGAAAATGTTGTCAGCTGCAGTGTATTGATATGGGACTGCCTAAATCCGAAAGCTGTACTTTTGATTTTTGTATATGTATATTTGTATTAATTTCATGGTTATAATACACAAAATGTAATACTGAAATGATCCATCAGTGCAGCGTGCATGTGTGCTCCATTTTGGCTAATTTGATTGCTATTGATCATATTTGAGCCATTATCTAATGTCTTAGGAATGGATGGACTGTGTCTTAACTTTTCTGCTGTTTCAGGGCATGTCATACTTTATGAAGTTTCTTGCGTGCAGTAGTCATTGTTAAAAGTTTTTTGTAATTGCTGTTTGAGCATTATTAGCATTAGTTTTCATGTAGCATTCTACAAGTTGTAAACTTGTCAATTTAGCACTCACAAGTATAAAGGCACTATACCAAATATTTGCTAGTTCTCCATAGTACAGATGTACTTTTAAAAGTGTATTTTATGTTGTGGCTTTCATTTAGAATATTATAAAACACTTGCATAAGGTATTCATACAGCTTGATTGTCCATTAGGCATTAAAAACAATTCTCAAGTGCCCCTTGCTTTCAACTTTGAGTAGTCTTAGGGGAAAAAAAAAAAAAGGATGGACTTGGTCTTTGGTATTTTAGAGGATTTGCTTTTTTAATCTAATTGACGAAAAGCGAGTACTTGGTTGGTATCCCTGACCCTTTGCAGACTGGGTTAGAAAGGATGCTGCACAATCCTTGTGAACTGGCCGACTATGGATTTCTCCTTATTTTAGATTTCCATACTCTTTGACCTTGTAGTTGTTGACTTTGGTCTGGAACAATTTCAAAGTCATGTAAATGAATGTAATTAAGGTATTGCTTATCATCTCAGAGAGTTCACAATGATGCTTATTGGCTAGAAAGGTTTGTTTACTTAATATGGAAGGTTAATAGAAGGTTAAATTTTACTGTGTAAAATGGCTTCATAATGTTTTTATTTAGCAGCTGAAGAAAATAGTGTTCAAAAAGGCAAATAATAGTTTTATTTGACCTCCATGTGTTTCCTGTAGCTTGCATTATTGGGAAAATTTATCTTCATTGCATAGTCTTATTACAGTTTTCCTTTCTCCTCCTTTTACAAAGGGAACCTCTCAGAACTATTTGGAGGCCTTTGTGTACAAAAGGAGCTACATTAAGGAAGGAAGTGCAGAAATGTTTGACAATAATTGCTATAAGTAGTCCATCCACTTCCACTCTGCCTTTTGTTCCCCCTCCCTGTTTTTGCCAGAATGAGATTCAGGCTTTGTTCTTTGGTGCTTCTTTTGTCTTTATTCCCACTGCTGCAGAAATACAGTGAGAAAGCAGTGTGAAACAGCAGGGAAGAATATAAAGATTCTGGTTTTTGCCTTCATTTCTCTGGCAATAGAAAGAACTGGGGCTAGGCCTCTCTCTTCTTACCAGTAGCCTTCAACTTTGTTTGACTATAGTTGTTTTTGCTTATCATTTATGGAAAAAATTGCTTGTCTGAGTGGGTTGGGTTTTTTTTTTTTTTCTTTTCCTCTCCACTTAGGAGTTTTTGTAGTTGGCAAAGAGATGAGTACGTGACAAGTGTCATACTGGACACAACAAAAGGACCCCAAAAAACTTTTTCCCACATCTTTTTGTGTCGTGGTGTTTTTCTAGGATTGCAGCTTCCAGATGGAGAAGCAGACATCCCTGCTGGGTTGGGGAATCCAAGCAAGGGTGTTCTGCCAGTCCTCTACTGGACTGAGTTTTGGTGGGGAAGGACAAAGCCATGTGAAATGTGGACACAACTTTGGATCCTGCACAGATTTCTGGATCCATCTGGGCAACAAGGACTTCTTGCTATGTTTACCTGATTTTGCAGAGTATTTGGTTTTTGTAATTTCTCTCAAACAAGAGAAGCATGTGTGCTCCTCACTGTTGAGGTAGCTAACTTTATTCTGGTTTTTTTTAATTTTATGTGCTAAAGTAATTATGCAACAATGTGAATATCCTTCAAACGCTCATTAATTCAATGCATAGTGTTATTTGACTGTTTCTAGATTGTGGAGGTACTCTGTAACTCAAACCCAAGAGCACCCCTTGCCCTCCCATTTTTGCAAGAACTGAAGGTCTCAGATTCTATTCTTCCTAAGTATGAAGATAGAACAATGGCTTCTTTTTTCTTGAATTTATGATAATAACCATAAATTGAAATGATCTAAAGGTGCTTTCAGAAGGTGGATAGCAAAATCTTTTTGGGTGATTTGTGAGAAGGATAAGAAGCTAAAATTCAAAACCAGAATATAATGATCCAAAAGGATTGAGGGGGTTGGGGAGCTGGAATACCACAGATAAGTGTGAAGTCATTCTGTTTCGAAGTCAGGGGTGGTGGTGTTGAGTTCTCTAAGTCCAAAATTTCACCTGAATTCCAAGATCATATGTTAAAGTTCTAGAACTCCCAGAATAATGGATCTCTAGAGGTGTATGGCTATGGGAAAGAAAGGCAAAACCAGCAGAAAAATCCCCATAATCTGTTACTTTGGGTCCTATTTATGGAAAATAAGAGGAAGAATCAATGCAACTTTGCTGATCACTTTTACTTAGCTAACATATATAGCAAAATTTCTCCAATCTGGTAAACAGTGGCCACATAAGAGTGCAGAATTTCTTGAAGAAAAATTTTCTCTTGCCTCTGGGGGTCCAGAGGATTTTTGAACAATCTGTCCTGGTCCTCTGACTTACTGATGATTAAGTGTCTGCTGCCTTAAATTTTATCTTGCTACAAAATAAATGCAAAAAGACCATTTAATAAACTGTGCTGATAGTATTTTGTAACCTCTTTGTGCTCCCTCACATAGGTTTAACTGTTGAGATGAGAAGATAACAAGGTTGTGCAGAATCACATTTACTGTTTACTGAACTCTGGCTCATCTTTAGATTGCAATATCAAACATGAAAGTTTGAGCATGTCTCGTGCATATAGCTCTTGAGCACAGCTGTCTGGAGTGCTTGCTCACAAACTTTTTTTTTTTAAGCTTGTTTGTCATGTGCCCAAGGCTATCTGAGCATGCATATGACCCAACTGGTTTTTTGATCTGAAATGCATAAAAGGTCACTTTGCTGAACTTTATCTTCTGGACCTCAAGTTTTACCATTAGTGATATTCTACTATGAGTTTCCTAAGTGGAAAAAAGGATCTGTTCAGTGTGCCCTTCAGGCTTTCCAGGCAATTTCACTTTTGCCTTACCCTGCTCTGGTTTTGTTTTCAGAGTTTTCTAACACTTGATAGAGAAAGTGAACAGTATTTGGACACTATTTTTGGGGTAATGTTGAGTATTTTGGGTTGCAATGCTGTATGGTTTCTCTGGCTCTGATGTCTTATCCAGGCAAATGTCAGCTGTATTCTCTCTCTGCAAAACTGAGCTTGAGCATTAGGGCAGGTCTTAAAATACCCTCTTTGTGCTGATGATGACACTACTTCTGTGTCTTCTATCTTATGACTTTGTTGTTACTTTTTGAGAAAAATTGTGCATGCTTCACAAGATACCAGGAGCACAAAAACAATCAAATTTCCTCTGTTCTAGCCTTCTGGGGATATCATAGGCCACTGCTGTTCTGCTTCTTAAGTAGATTTGGAGCCTCTGAAAACAGTTACTCTTTTGGATAATGGATTGTATGAATTTAACATATAAGCATGCTCGCCTCCTTTTCCTGTCCTCCGTAAAGGTCACTGTACAGGAGGGAAAGTTGAGTCATGGGCTATAAACACTTGGAGGTCTGCTATCTGATCTAATTTTTGTTAGCTTAGTGCTTGGTGCTGTGGCAGGTGGACTTTGTCAGGTTTATCCGTGGCGGTGCTGCTGACCCTGGTGACCTGCTCCATTCCTGTGCAGAAGGTCTCTTCCCTGCACAACTCAGGGTGTGTTGTCTCCTCACTTCTGTACCTTGCTGAGCAAAGAGAGTTGCTTGGAGATGCAGCTGTCCTATGTGTGGGTTTTTTTTCTTTTTTTTTTTTTATTTTTTGAAATCTAAAAACTTGCCTGTGTCCCATGGA
Source organism: Catharus ustulatus (assembly GCF_009819885.2). Taxonomy (NCBI): domain Eukaryota; kingdom Metazoa; phylum Chordata; class Aves; order Passeriformes; family Turdidae; genus Catharus; species Catharus ustulatus. The sequence continues at coordinate 11,150,266 of NC_046222.1, read as the reverse complement.
CATTATCTTCAGGATTTGGAAAACTCTGGCAGGATGTCCTGCATTGTAGAAATAGCAGTGGTGGATTAAATAATTCAGGAAAGTAACTTAAGATAATGCAATATTTCTGAGTATTGCAGATATCACATAGATAGAAGAAAGACTGTGTGAAAGGTCATGTAACAACAGGTTTAGTAGAGCTGGTGATAGCAGGAACAGCAAATGCTTCTGCGAGTGAGAGAGATGTAATGGATGGGAACCATTTTTACAGTTTCTGACCCCCTTCCATCTGTCTGGGATGAAGCACCTACTGTGATCAGCTTTTTAGGTGTTATCAGTTTTGGGGTTGTGTTTTGTTGGTTGGTTTTCAATCCCAGTATAGATTCTGTAGTTGAGATATCAATCAAATGACCTCATAGATTCTTGTTTGGAAGAATTAGGTCAAAAAGCCACATTGACATAATTGAACTTGTAGCAATGAGATTTACTTGTAGAAATTTTAGGGGGGAAAATGTATTGATAGAAGTTTGGGAAAGGAGTTTTGTTTATTTTGCATGCTTTTGAATCTTTCTGCTAAGTGAGATCCTTATTTTTTCTTGGTAAAGTAGGTCTTGCATGGATCAAATGTGAAATTTTAAAGTCTCATTTCTGGAAAAAATGTTTGGAGGCTTCTTACAATTTCAAGAGTTGAAATAATGCAATGCTCTTCAGTTGTAATACATAAAAATGAGATGGAGAAACAAACACATGCTTACCTTTCAGCCTGCATAAACAGCCTTGCTAATTAAGATAAGGGCAAATATTCTTACTAGTTTCCTTTTTGATTTAATCATTAGGCTATATTAAAAATGTGTAAACATAATTGGTAAACTTACTTTCCTGAGTTCTGCCTGCCTGTATGTGTGCTGGTGTGTTCCAGCACTGTGTTCCTGTATTTGTTATTTACAAGTGTGTCTCTCAAGATACGTAGAAATAACTGGTAATTACTAAAATGAGATCACAGAAGAGAAGAAAGAAGTGTAATATCTGCGCTTGTATTAGCTCTCCTTGGTTACCTTGTGTGTGCTCTTCAGTCTTTGCAGATTGCTCATGTGGAGAATGTATTTGTCTGGAAATGCAGAAGAGGTTTGTTTCAGGAGTTCAGTGGCCATGGTATGGCTGGGAGACTTGTCTCCCACTGGATTTGACCAGCACTGGATATTTTGATACGCTGTGGTCTGCGGGCACAGCTTCCTCTCAGTTTACAAGTGCTGTTTACCACTCCTTGGGACTACACATGTAAATAACAGAAGCGTGAACTAATGTCAGATTAAATTTTAGTCCACAGAAATTGCTCATTGAGCGTCTTATGTGAAGTAGCTGGTTAAATAAATCCCTTCCCCCTACCCACTCCTTTTCATCACCATTGCATTATTTATCCCAGCTGTTTGTAAGTGGAATAGGAAGAACTGGCTTAGTCTAAAGCAACTTACTACTCCTTAAATAGTTCACATTGACATTAGTGGTTGCCTGAAATCTATTTCCTTTCAAGATTTGTGATATATACAGAGTTTCAGGTACAAGACCCTTCTAAATAAAAGAATATAAACAGGCTTGGGTTAAAATTGTCACATTCTTGAGCCAACATAGCTAAAGCTGTAAAATTATATCTGGTAAGATCTGCCTGAAGGTTTAGTTATTTATCCTGTGAAGTCTGTGGTGGGTTTATTTTCTTAGAGAGATAGTCAAGCCTAAGTCTGGGCTGGTTACTTTAGGGATGAAAGCAGGTATGCTTATTTATACTCTTTTCTTTGAAAGTTGGGAAACAACTGGTTTTTTCCTTCTTTTTACGCCTTGCAGCATTTAATGAGATGGCTTTAAGTCATCATCTACTGTGACAGAAAGTACATGTAATGGCATGCCTGCTGTAGGAAGTTATGGCTCTTGCCCTGTAAGTGCTGTGCCCTGTTCCTCTTACAGGCTCTCTATCCCTGAGTTGGTTTTTTTTCTGCTTTTAGTGGGAAAGGGTGAGATGCAAACCTGTGGCAGGCTGACTTCCATGTCCTTGCAGCCTTCAGTAGTGGAACAGACTCAACAGGGATATCTGGGTGCAGAGAGGGTGAAAAGTGTCCAGACTCAAGTTTAAAAATTAATCTAGGAAGGACATTCTAAAAATAGATCAGAGCATGTGAACATGTAGCTGTGAGAAAGGGAACGTAAAATATTTTGGTCCTAAAAGAGGTTTTTTAAAGGAATAGCTGTTTGCATCTTTCAGCATGCCAAATTGCATGATTCTGATGCTTTAAAATATTTATTCTGTTTTTAAGGGAAACCTGTCCTGGTTTGCTTTCAGTGCTTCCTCCTCTCATAAGCTTTGACACTGAGTGTGAGAGAGCATCAGGCTTAAATGGAACACACCTAAATTTAGGGGAAATATCCCTACTGCCTGCAGAAAGTGAGCTCTTTTTTAGAGGTGAAGGTTGAGTTTGTGACCAATTAACATTGTTTCTAATATGCTAACATTAGTTTTAATTGTCCCTTTTAATAGCAGCATTGCAGTAAATGTGCCTTTTCCAAGGAGCAGTGGGTCCCTTAACCCCCATACCACGTACTTATTTCAGGGGGAGCTTAGCTTGAAAATTGGTGAAACTGGAGGGTCTTCTGTGAGTCAGTGGTTTAGGTATTGTTGTTTCATTTTGCTGGAAGGACCTAGGGAACAAGCGATTCCACCCCCCAGGTGTGGCTGTGGTTTTCATTTGCTATGCTAATGATTGTTTTGTAACAGAAATGGTGGCTGGAAATAGCACTCCACTGTGTTTTGGAGCAGAAAACCACATGCACACACTAAAACAGGGTAAGAATGGGACTGTTAAAATTTGACAGGCTAAAATGAGTGGGGTATCATGTTGGGCAGAGCATCCAGAAGGGAAGTCTGTAGCAAGAGAGCCATCCCAGGGTCCCACTTCAATTTAGCACTGACAAACACCTGGTTGTAGTTGCATGCAGGCATTATTTAACAATAGAATGCTGGAAAAATATGCTTACATAGAACTGGCAGGAAGGGCAACACCTGAGGTTAGCCTGTGGAAGAGACAGGGACAAAACTAAGGCCAGGTGTGACAACAGGTAACCCTCTCACCAGACAGTCTATATAGAAATAGAGCAAATATCCCTTATTTTGGTTTTTGTGTTTGTTTCTTCTTGCTAGACTTGGAGATTAGAAGGCACCTGTGCTTTGGTTGAGAAATTAGAGTACCTCTGTTACTTGAGGTCATCGTATGGAGGCAGAGGCTCTGCTACCTGTGTGGATCAATGATGCAATCAGGATTCAGTGTTACAGTTGTTGTCTACCCCCACTAAAGAATTTTCATTTTAAACCGCTGCCAAATAATGAGAGATTTTGTTTGCAGAAAGGCTGGCATTGCACATGTGAGAGAAGGCTTGGGCATATTCACTTAGATATGGAAATACAAGAGAATTGCAAGAGTGACTCCTTACACAAAAAGACAAAGTACACATTGATATTACAGCTCAGTTTCAGTCCTGCCACTTCACTGGTACAGGCATGGGCTGTGGTATTGCCCTCGTGGGAGCAGTTTTAAAGAGGTGCAGTTATTTGTCATATTAAGAACATAAATATTTGTGCCATCTTCATTTTCTGAGCCTGCTGCAGGATGAGAAAACAGCGTGGTGTTAGTGAATAGAGTTGGGAGAGCTGGAGGATGTCTCTTGCATGAGAGCAAGTAAAGGAAAGTAGGAGACTGGAAGTGATAATTTTTATATATTTTATTTCTGCCTTTCTCCTCAGTAGGCTCACCTGAGCCTCCTTGCAGGTAATCAGGAACAGCAGCAAGAGCTGGGTTAAATAAAAGTTAATAAATAAAATGAATAGCATATGTTAGGTGATTCTCTGAACAAAAAGGTGACTGTTTCCTTCTGGGAGACTGTCAGTGGTGGATGCTGTCTGGGAGTTTTTTTACCCCCCTCTTATTTTGTCTTTGTTTTCCAGTTTTATTTATTTTTAACACTTCTCCAAAACAAACATATAATCAGGTATTTAAGTAGAGGATGTTTCTGAATCAGGTTTATGAGATACTCTGCTCCAGTTTTGCTGAAGGAAATTTTATTGAAACACGAGCCCTGACTCATCTGTGTTACATTCTTTCACTCTAAAATGCAACTCTTACATTGTTAATAAGTGACCATTCTAGCCTAGTATTGATGAAAAGGCAAATATTGCTACAGGAACTTCTGAATGCATTTGGTAATGGAAACTAATTTAAACAAACAAAGCCAACTCACAAAAACAAACAAAAAAGAATTTATGAGGACTCCTCATTTTTATCTTTAGCCCGTGCAGCTGATCAACCGTGCATTAGGAATTCCTGTAGGTAACTCCTGTTCAATAAATGGTGTTCATGAGCTTTGCTCTGAAGACTGCAGGAGACCTATCACAAGAGTATTGACATCCTTCTGTGAATGAAGTAGAAAAAGCATGATTGGATATTTCCAAACCAAAAAAGCCTTTTGAAAAGTCTTAATAGAGTATCAACATTTTGACGATGAAAAAATAGTGTATTAAGCCATAGAATATCTTGATTTGGAAGCGGTCCATAAAGGTTGTTGAGTCAGAGTCCCTGCTCCTTGCAGGACTACCTAACACTAAACCACAGGGCTGAGAAAGTCATCCAGAGGCTCCTTGAACTCTGGCAGGCTTGGTGCCATGACTGCTTCCCTCGGGAGCTGGTTCCACTGACTGACTGTCCTCTCAGTGAACAACCTTTTCCTTGTGTCCAAATGGGCATGGGAAAGATCTTCTCTAGTCCATAATTGCTGGGAGAGTCACAGACTTTCTCTCAGTAATACAAACAGACTGTGGTGCTTCCTGTTGGCATGCATGGAGAAATGCTACACACTTTTTCTTACAAGTACTTTCAAGATTAATTTTTATTGTCATAATATTTGAACATTTGATGCCCTACCTGGATCTGATCTGTAAAGCAGAAAAAACACCTCACCTTCTTAAGTAAATATGTTTCAGATTTTGTGTTTTATGTTGAGGTTGTGTTGTTGTTGTTTATTTGATTTTGTTTATTTTTAAATGGCACTGACTAGGTTTTTCGAAAATTGTCCTTGACATAGCTTTGTATTTGGCCCCAGACTGTTATTTGTAAAATTTGGACAAAGTACTAGTTACCTTTACTGACTAAAGAGCTTGTATGTGGGCGAAAGAAAGACTTTATGTTGTTGTTGGGCTAAATGAGCTGTCGATGGTCCATAGTACTGCACATTGTTGAATAGTTAAATTGACTGATAAGTTACTTTTTCCAAATACTGTTCCTGCTTTGAGGAGTTATTTTAACACCTGTATTTTTAGACTTTTGAATAAAATAATACAAATATCATTGAACTTGCTGTAGACTTTAGGTTTTCCAGCTGTGCTTGGGTCTGTATGAGGTTATCAGGTTGTATACTAAATATTAGCTCAGAGTCTGCTGTCTGAGTATTGTATTACAGTACTGTAAAGAAGTTTTATAACAATACAAATGGGCACTTAACCCATATTGGCTTTGCAGAGAACTTCAAAAACTACAGTCAGACTCTAATCACATACAGTTATCTATAATAAAATTATTATTTCTGGTACTTGGACATCTAAAAAGCATTAAGATTCAGCAATTCTTAAATGCAAAAGAAAATATTGATTACAATTTGGAAACCTGCTATGAGTTATGGAGTACAGCTATATATTTTCATCTTTTGCTCTTTAAAAATTAATTTGTTCCTTTTATGCCTGTTGTATAAAAGGCTGCATTGTTCAAGGTGTGTGGATAAGTAAGATGAGCCCATAGTTGTTTTCTCTTTCAGCTGTAGCTGTATTAATTGAAAGGGCTCATGGAGTTGTTTCTTCTTGTCAGGAACTCATTATGTACCTGAAAATTATCTCCATCTTCTGTAAGACATTTTTGGTGATGATTGGAAGAATATGAGGAAGGACATACCCTTCACATGGTAGCGGCTGTTCCAGAATCTGACTTCTTGCCATTGGATTTTCTAGGTGACTGAGAGTCACCTGGTCTTGTTTTCTGGTCAGTCAAAAGATGACTTGCTTTTCCAGGTAATCTTTCCTTGCCAGTTGGACATGGCACAGCTTTACCTTCAGAGTATGTAGATAAAAGAAGCAGCAAACAGAGATAAAGCAGTAAAGGGAAGTGCTATTATAGTTTACCAGCCTCTGGAGCGTTTCTCCTGTCCTTTTATCAAAGTGTTTTGTAATCTGCTGGCTCTCTGAGGTAGGTACAGCCAGCAGGCCCCAACCTCCTGCGTGAGGAGGCAGAGGGTGGCATGTCCCAGGGCTGTCTGTGACTGTGTGACCTCGGAGCGAGGCCATGGAGTCGCTGCTCCTCGGCCCTGGCCGTGCACAGGGAGGGCAGGAGCCCTAGAACATGCTCGGGCAGTTCTTCAACAGCTGCTTGGCTTCCTTTTGCCTTCTGGGTACAATTCAAGGTTTTGGCCTCGGTCACTTTTAAGCCTAATGTGACTTGAGCTACGGCTGAGAGGCTGCCTGCCTTTTTTTTTTTTTTTGATCCAACATAGCAATTAATGTCAACTGGGATACTTGACCTAGATCATCCTAGTTTTTAATGTCAAGTAGCCATTGGCAGGAAGTTCTTCGAGAAGTACTTGTGCCTGTGGAATGTGCTCCCAACCTGGTGTGGTGGAGTCGGCTCTCTGGGCGGGCTCTGAGCCAGGCCTATCTTATTTCTTGGCCTATGGAGATGAGGAATGGCTCAGTGCTTCTCCTCTTCTGCTCCTGAAGAAAGGCAGGTTGATGTGGGTCTATAATCACCGCACCAAGGTTTTTTTCCCACTCGAGGCACGTGGGAAGAAAAGTGAAATACATGTGGAAGGAAAAATTAGCATACGTGCCTTAGTATGGAAGAGCTTTTTTCCTGAGAGAATTTAATTGAATGTTTTGCATGAAATGAAAGCAGAAGATGTTTCCTCACACAGACCAGTTTAAAAGTATGGCAAGTTAAATTTAGATAAGTGCTGTTTTCTTTCAGCTTTGTGAAAGACTCTACAGCCAGGCATGGAAAGTTTCCTTCCTGCTGGGAGAGATTTGTCAAAGCATTAAAACCATCACCAAGTGCTTTAAGTTAAAGCACCATCTCCAGGTTTCACAGCTGAACAGGCTGTAATAGGGCCCGCTTTCCCCCAGGGGAGGGTGTTTGGTGCTTTTTTCTTAGCTGTGCCATTCGTTGATCAGTTGTTGAAGCAAGATGTTCAGGATCAAAAGTAGTTTTGAGGAGGAGGGATTTTGTCTGGAGTGCTACATGGCAACTGCATGCCAAAGCTGGAGCGACGAACTGTTGGAATATAAATACAGACATAACTTTGGCCTGGAAAAGCTCTGTTCTACAACTGCTGTGAGATGTCTGCAGGTTTGTTGGCAAATGCCCAACAGCCAACCAAGATGAGTCTGGGTATAGAAGGATACAAGAAAGGAAGAGGGGATATAAATTTCATCTTAAGCAGCTAAGACTTGTTAATTCAGTGTGGAACCAATTTCTAACAGTACATCAATATCGTGTCTCTTTTTGCTGAGGTGAGACACTGCTTGGCCTTGCAGGATGAGGGAGTTCAGCTTGCTGTGTCTGCTTTGGACAGGATAGAAAAAAAATTACCTACCACCCTTTCTTGAATACATTTTAACTCTTTTCCTGTCAGTCTGGTTTCTGGAGACCTTTGGGAATATAGTTTAGGAGAAGAAAGAGGAGGAATTAGAAGTAAAGGAAAAAAAGTTACGTGTTTCTGGAAAAGATGAGGAAGAAAATCAGAAGTAGAATTAGGGAACTCGAGAATATTCATTGCTTTAGTTCTTGTCTGTCTAAAAAAATGGAGGACTCTACAGTCAAAAATAAGAGATAATGGAGGTGATAAACCTGAGCAGGCGGCATGTTTCAAAGTCAGATGAAGATTCACAGGTTTCAGCAGCTACTGGATAATATTTTTAAGTGTGGAACAAAAGAAAAAGGTTTAGGAAATCGAGAACTTAAGGAAATAAGGTAGAAGAAAATATATAGGTCACACCTAAGGAGAGAGATCTTTTGGTATGTCTGTTTTTGAAGACTGGCGACAAAAAGAGGAAGTTTCTGTGCTAATGAGAAGAGTTACTGCCGAGAATCAGGCAATGCTTGCAACATCTGAGAGGAAAAGTACTGAAGGAATAAGTGCAAGCTGACAAATAATGTTGAAACAAACACACTAATTGGAGTAATGTAACTAAAAGCAGTTATGTGAAGGGCTGGTGTTACCTGGGAGCAGGCACCCACTGTATTGAGTGGGAAATGCTGGGAATGTACACAACGTGCTCTGTTACTCATTTTTAAACTGGGAGGATTAAGCTGATGTTAGGACAGCGTGGGTTTTGTCTCACCTGTGTTATTAAGGTCTAACTCTTGGGTGGAAGTGAAGGGAAAACCCTAAATGTATCCAGCAAAGAGAGACAGGAATGCTGGAGAATTGTCAGATGGGAGAAGCAGGCACTTGTAGGATGTGATTCATTTGACCTCCTTTTGACATGTTCTGTAGGAGAAGTTCAGTCCAAGAGCTGAGTTCTTCCCATGGGCTGTACAGGGATACCAACATGACCTGCTCAGATACAGACACCTACACTGTAAACATCTTCATTTGCTCAAGTGAATCCTGGCTTGGCATCCACATCTAAGAATGGGAAGAGAAGGTTGCTCTGTTATTATGGCTTGTGGTTAAGTGTCAGATGCCCTCCATCCTACTTGAGTAAAGACTCAACACCTTTCCAAAATGGAAGCTGGCATTCCAGGGCCTCCAGAGGTCTGCCCAGGTATGGCCAGCACTGCGTGCTGAGACATTGAGGGCATCGCCCTTGTGCCACCTCTGCAGAGGAGCCAGCCCAGGGTGACTCCTTGCTCCTCTGGCATTGGTGCCCATGGACACCAGGGGCAGATCCCAGCTAGGAGGCACAGTCCTGGCCATACAGGAGCGCACATGGGCAGCTGTGGAGCAGGGGGAACCTTCCAGGAGCTGGGAGCATGGCTTATTAAGTGTCCCCCTGCAGCAGTGACTGATTTACAGGTGAGATGTGTGCGTGTGACGGGCGGTCACACGGTGGGTGAGCTCCTTGGGGACACTGTGAGTGAGAGCAGGGGGTCTGTGCTGGTGGCAGCCCTGGTGCTTACCTGTAAATCACCCAGTGCGTGCTTGGTGGGCCATGAGCAGCAAATGATTTATTGAACCTGGTTCCTGGGTGAAATTGGAGTGTTGCCCTGTGTTGTTAAATAGGGTCGCATAAAGCACAAGAGCTCAGGTTTTGTTGTTACCATGTCAGTAGTTTTGGGCCATAAGTAATATGCAGATGTTACCACAGTGTTGTTTCTGTTACATCCATACAGATGTTTTTGTTGCTTCATGGCTGTGAGATTTGTTTATGCTGCAAAACTCACAAATAATTATACACATGTATCTGTATTTCATTTGAAAACTCTATTTTTTTTCTCTTGATTTTTTGGTGGTTTGTTTGGAATACCAGCATATTATAGTGTATTATATAGTGACTGCAGTATTCTTTCCCTGAGTATGCAGTATACTTGATGTCTCTGGAACAGATTTTTTAAATTTTTTTAAGGACAAAACAGGAAAGCTTTAATATTCTGTCATTGTGAAATGTGTTCAAGTTAAATTTTTGTGAAAGTATCCAAGAGAGGAGTTAATAAAACCCCTATTTTATTTTGATTTTAAGTTGCATTAAAATTTAAGGCACTGGACTAATCCTTTTTTAAGAAAAGGAGCATCACATTTAGTGTTATGACTATTATGAATTATTTTATTCAAGTATATTTTAAAAAGTAGCCTTGTTGAGAATGTCTTCATTTTTATTGCAGAAAAATGTAAACATATCATTCTCATTATTACACCTATTTTCTTAAAGTGCTCGTTGTGTCTGTGCAGGCTCATTTTATAATGTATGCATCTGCTAATGAAAATAATAATTAAATTCTTTCACAATGAAACAGTGATTGGGGGGAGGGCGGGGGTGGAGAAAGCTCAAGCAATAGTAGCAGCTGAATTCATACCCAGTAAAGCTGTAGCTAATTGACTAGTAAGGCTGATTCTTCACCTTTAATATATTTTAAAGCCTAAAGTTACATTTATAAAGGGATGGTTCTCACTTTTTTTCCCCCAATAATTGGCACTTCTTTTTTGGAAATACCACTTTCTTTTTTTCCCTTGTTTTATTCTTCCAGTATTTTTTTCCCTGTTTCCTGCTCCCCAACCCTCCACCAGTCTTCTCCCTGTCCTCATGTGTGTTTTCTGACCTTCAGCCATTGACAAATTGCTCTTGTACTGGGGCTGTGAGTGACCCAGGCACTGACTTTGAAGGGCTTGAAGAAGATGCTGCTGGGGAGGTTGGAGAGAGCTGAGAGAAGGTGCCTCTGTTGACCTAAAAAGTGGACAGGGTGATAAGCTAGGCTATATAACCAAACTCTAGCAAAGTCTCTCAGTTCTGGGAAGGACATCATCTGGAGCTGAGTAGCAGAACTAAGCTGATGTGGATTAAGATACAGCTATTTGGGTGAGTGCTTGCATGCTGATTGAAATGTAGGAAATAATGTAACATAGCTGACCAGAAGTATCTGGCTTAAATCTGATATACTTTTTTAGTTTTTAATCTCTCTGTTTTCATTTTATTATTGCTTATTTTGTTTGGGATGAAGTGCTCTCTTTATGTTTTTTGTCTGGGTTGCATTTTTGGGGTTTTTTTTGGTTTTTTTTCTGAATCCTTGCCTTTTTTTTTCTCCCCTTCTAAATCTGGGTTGGATGCTTTTTGTTGGGTTTTTTTGTTTCTTTAAAAAATATTTTTTCTTTATTTATGCCTTATCCCCAAGCAGTGTTTACTTTGCTGTATATCCTCTGTGTCTCTTTCATGGCATATTCAAAGAGATTTACTCTTCAGTCAGGTCTGGAAAATTACAGAAGCAACATCAAATGTTTTGAGAGTTTAGGACAAACTTCTGATGGTGCCCAAGCTCAGCATAGCCCTGGATGTCTGTGCTCATATTGTCTTCACAGATTAATGCTGAAATAGTCTCACAGCCTTGGACTGTATAATGATTCCTCTTGTGTAGCAGAGGGAGGGAAAATGAGGTGGGATAGACATCAGACTTGGCTGGTATGTGGGATTCAGCTTGGGGGAGCTGTAGTACCAGGGCTCATCCTTTTCAGAATGCATTTCACTCATATCTGAGGTCTGGGGTGGCTGAATCCGTATAAAATACAATTTTTGGGAAGATTGGTCGGATCCATGTATGAGTGCTGCACGTTGGTGTGGTGTCAGTGTTTCCTACTAGAGATTAATCACTGTTACATCTTAATGAAATGGATGTACAACCTGCTTTATTAAAAATGGCAAATGGTGTACAATATTAAAGACCTAGAAGTCTAAATGCACTAAAATGGTGGCATGTAATAATAAGATTTACTTTGTGTGAACAAAAAGCAAAGTGACTGTATTTGAAGCTGCTGCTCCATCATTAACTTGGAAACTAATTTTGGGTTTTCTTGAACTTGTATAAACGTTCTGTTTCAGTTACCACCTGCAGTAATTAATTCTGCCACTCTTAGCGTTTGGTACTTCTGCAGGACTGGTCTATTTAGTGTTTTCAATCAGTGCTTTGAATAGCTATTATTTCAGAATGTCTTCTTTCTTGATGAGAACACAATCTGTTTCCTTTAGCCTCTTCATTACAAATGTGTGAGGTCGCTATCACCTTTTTTGTGTTTTGTTGATGTTTCATCCTTCTTCAGACCATGAAGGAGAACCAATAATTTTTTTCTGTTTGCCCTCAACAGCTGTATCCATCTGCTTCTTTTCTTTTTAAATTTAGTGTGGATTATTTAAAATACACTCCCCCTATGACCTTCTCCTAGAGCAAGTTTTTTTTTTTTCTGTAAACTTGTGGGGAAATTAAAAAAAAAGAATCTGGTGATGAAAAACCAAGTTCGGCATGGCAAAAATTTCTTTGGGGTTTTGCAACTACATATGCCTATTGCAAAAGTTTTGTTATGTGAGACAAAACTTGATGGAGAACTGTAACTCTGGTTTCTGCTGTTCTCTTTGGCTGGTCTGAGAGAAAGTAGCAGCCCAGGTGCTCAGTTGTACTAGAGGCTGCTCTTGGAAGGGGGAGCAGCAGATCCCAGGGCTCACCTCTTACCTGCCAGCCTCCATGGGAAGCAGCTTCATCATGTGGCATAGCTTCCCTCTCAAGGGAACAACTGCCAAGAACACTTTCTTTCTTAAATGAATCCTATTTTCAGAGTAGAAGACTGTCTACTCAGTGGTTTTGTTTACATGCACAGAACTAGAGTTAAGATGTAAGACATCTGACTAAAGGGGTAAAATCTTTTACAGGGACATTATTGAGTTTAGCGAGTTGTAATCATTGCTTGTTAAACCTCTAAATTTTTTTAGAAGAGATTGTGGGAATGTTTTGTACTATACATTTTTTGGCAGGAAACTGGATGTGGGGAGAGCAGGAACAGAGAAGGTTCTTCATCATTATGAAAAACTAGCAAATCCTGTTTTCATGTGGGTCGGTAAATTTTTATGAATAATTGGTTAATTGAAGTATGCATTTCAACTCTGGTGGTTTTGTTTGTTTTCTTCTTTTTCCACACCTGCTTTTAGGACAGGTCATGTTTTTGCAGGACATTAATTGTTACAATTAATCTTCAAAATAAAACCCTACTGACAAAAGGTTTCATTACTTTAAAATAACATATTCTAGTTCAGTACCTTTGTTCCAAAAGGCGATGTCAATGAGCCTGTGTTGCTGTTAAAGTGTTGCTGTTTCTCAGTTGCATTTCTTGATCTCAGTGTACCTAAGGAATGGGAAGAGCTTCATATTTCTGAGGATGATTGGTTGATGTCTCTGAGATTTACTTATTCTTCTGTCAGTCATGGTCATTGATCTGCCTTTGAATCTGTGGACTCAATTTTGCGAGTTTTGTGTTTGTCCCATCACCCATCTGTCGTCCCTGCTGCCCATGACTGACTAGTGTTGGGGCTGGTAGGTTGATTGATGTGATTAACCTGCTCTTACTGTATTTGTAGTGTTTAAACTTCCTGCTGATAAATGGGAAAACTGTGGCTAGAGGCTTACCTGATCATTATTTAAGAATTCTAGCTCTTACAATCCAGAAAAGTTTCTTAATAAGGCAAAAGTGGTGACAAAGAAACATCTGCTTGAAGAGCTTGCAGTGACCCAGTTTAAATGGTCTGAACAGTACTAAAACCAGTTCTACAGTATCAGGATTTTTTTTTCCTTTCTCATTTTGAAAGAATCAAAGATAAATGTCTTGCACATTAAGGAGATGAGCTGCAATAAAGCATATATGGATGATATGGCAGCAGTCCAAGAGCATTAGTATGCATGGCCTGATGGAGTTGTGGTGGCAGCTAGCAGTCACTCTCAACTTAGCTCTAAGTGTTACTCAGGGAGCATGGAGTGCCTTCCTCCATGAGCTGGGCACGTTTTGGAAGAAACTCACCCCAGTTCAGGACGTTTCTTGCCTGGATTGGTGTAAAACCTGTTGGTTTGGAGAACCAGTGTCCAGCTTTTTCAGGGAGCTGCACTGATGGCAGAGGATCTGGAATGCACATGACAGTGTGTGCAGAGGTGTGGAGAACTGGGGTAGGGTGTGTGCAACCTGTGTTGTAACACAAACGTGTGGGCAACACACAGTGCTGACACAGGGCTGGCAGTACTAGCAAGCATGGAGCAAAATTCATGTTTATCAGCAGGCATATGGAGTTACACCAGCACCATTGCTGCACGCGGTAATTTCCGCCCTGTTTTTTGATAGAGCAGAGGCTGCAGGCCCTGGTGAAACATAGCAGTGGGAAATCAGATGTGAGGGTAATTCCCCAAGCCCTTGCCTGCTTCCTTCCTATATCTAATTAGCCATTGGGGAGGACAGCAAGGAGTGGGCAGCTGGCCAGATGAATTGTTGCACTGGATTGGATCTGGCCAGCAGGCTGCAGCTCAGGCATTCCGGTTTGAGCACAAAAAAAGAAGTTTATATTAATTTATATGACTCGAGCTTGTCTTGAAAGATGTACCTTAGATGTTGATGGTCATTACATTGAAAGACCAGATTCTTCCTGTATTCTTAAGTAGCAGACTTTTGAAAGACCTTAGTACTTTCTTTTCCACAATTATCTATTTATTCCCTTTTCTTAGGGCAGGAGTAATCTTTACTGCTTCTCTGCATTATTACATGCTTCTTGCAAGTGTTCAGGCTTTTACTTTATTATCCTTTGGAGACTCTTTCACAGAGAAATGAACCTTGATGTCAGGTGGTAGTGAGCATGAATATTCCACAGCCAAATTGTTCCTGCTGTGGACTTTATACATAAGAGAATTAAGGGAAGGAAATTTTCCGTGAGGTTCTTCTTTTGTGTTCTTTAGATGCTGGTTGTCAGTGTGACATGAGAGGAGGCTGCCCCATGAGTATGGGAGAGCCTTTGGGTGATGTGGGGATGCACAACACAGAGCCATCTGTGTAGGTGAACTCTATGTACAGTTGTTTTTGTTGGTCATCTCATGCTTTTGGGGAGTACTATAATGTTTATTTTGCTCTTGTGAGCACATAAACTGGGTCCTTTTATTTTTTTTTGTGGACAGTGCTTCGTTGTTGATGCTTTGTTTGGTGTTTGTTAGTACCAACACATAAACATAGCAAGGAGGAAAGGTTTACAGTTTTGTCAGTTCTCTCCCTATTATGGCTGATCCATTAACCACAGAAAGTTAAGACGGCCTGTAGGAGGACATCTGATATTTATCTATACAACTGTTTTATAAATTATGTAAGTTATATTTAGAGTAGTAATGTTCCATCTTCATCTTTTTCAAATTAGTACTCAGATTGCCTTCTCCCAGTGCTGCATTTCTGCTTATCCATGATTTCTCAACAGTGGTTCACTTCTACAGCAGGAAAGATGAAACAGTGGAATAATGCTGGTTTTTATGCTTATGTACATTATGCATTATACATACCTTATGTACATTTACGTTTTTGTGATGTTCATGGAAGTTTGGAAAACTGACAAATTAATTTGAAGTTCCTTTTTGTTCTTGTTTGAGGTAAATAGTTGTTCTCCCAGTATTTTAATTTAGCAAATCTGTGTTTTTATGTAGATTCATGCCTCCTGAAGAATGTGTTTTATGTGTGTGCTTGGCAAAGACATACTGTTAGTCATCCGTAAATGAAAATAATTGAAAAGTGACAGGGGTTTTGCAAATGTTTTGAAATCTTTGGGTGCATTTAAAAAAGTTGTGAAAGCTTCATATTTCTGATTCTTTAAATCAGCCAGCCTGGGGGTGGTGTGGTGGTAACAATTATAGTATTGGCAAAATACTAAGACAAACCTGAATGGACCATTGCACACCTTGAGAAATTTGTCTTACATCTTGTGGTATGTACTAAATAGAAACCTAATGTATCTTCTGAAAAAGCAGAACAATTTTAGTGTGCTCTCTATTTTCCTAAGCCAGTAGTTTGGCAAGACCTGCTGTAATTAGAAAAAAATGCTTGAGAGTGTGGAGCTGTTGCATATCTGTTTTACAGAGGCATTGTTTGGGCTGAGTGGTTATGTTTGCTACAAGATAGATCAGAGGCTTTGTTTCTAAAAGGACCCATCTAGGAACTTTCTTTCCATTTCTTTTTGTTATTTCTGTTGTTACTTATTTTAAAACTATTGGTTCTTAAGTAAATGAAGAAGTGGTCCTTGCTTAAGCTTATGGCTTGATGAGGAACAGGATAAATCTCACTTTCCTCTACTTGAGTTTCTGTTAACTTTAATGTGAGATTTATACCACTTAAGTTCTATTCTAAGAAGTAGTCAAGAGATCTGAAATGTAAAGAGATTCATAACCATTTGGATTTCTAAGACTAAAGAAAGACAGCCTAAACGTTGCAAATTCAGATGTGTGTGCAATAAGGTGGGAATCTCTGGCTTGAGGATAATACAAGACACCTGTAATTCTAAATTGAGGCTGTTGTAAAGTGAAATAATAAATAGCAAGAGAACACTTGTGGCGGGCGGGTTTCTGACACCCTTGCTAGCTGGAGAGCCAGCGAGTCTGAGCCACTGCACGACCTAGGAATTAATGAAGGCTGTTTTGGAGAAGGAAGTGCTGTTGGCAGCTGAGTACACAAATACACTTAACCAGGAATCTCTGCTGTTGGCTTCAGCTATTCTGCTGGACACACAGAAACAGCCTTACAGTCTGGTCATTGCTGGAACCTCACAAGTGTAATTCACTCTTCTGCTGGGCTTATCTGGTTGAGAGCTTCTTACTCTCTTCTGAGTGGCCTGGGGTACCAGGATGAAGTGTGCATGGCTAACGTAGATGCACGCATGTGGAAGTAGTGTGTACAAAACATGCCTGCCTGCCAGACACTTCCATCTTTTCCATTTTCATGGCTAGCTGTATTTTCTGTAATCAGTATGCTGCTTCTTGCTTCATACTGAGATTTGCACAGACAAAACAAAGAGTATTTAAACAGGAGTATTTGAAGGTGAACTTTGGCTGTGTAGCGTTTGTGATGATGCAGAGATTGATATATTTGTTTAAAAAATACAGAAAAACCCAAAACATACTGTTGTCTTCATTTCCTAGGCTTGTGATATTTCTTTATCAGTCAGGTGCTGATAAAATACTAATAATATTTAATACAGTACAATCAGAAGTGTAAATAAAATAAATACTTCCTTATATTACCGCCTTCAATCCCACATGCTTAATTATAAGAAGGAGGAAGTGATACAGAAGCTTAAGGAGGTTAGCTGGGGTGATGGAAGAGGATGACTGAGGAATAGGGAATTATGTTTAACTTTACAGAACATAATATAAACAAACTTTTGGATTTTTTTTTTTAATATTGAAAATTATTGTTGAATGTAGGTTGCTCCCCACCCTTAACCCCCTTTTAAGTGCAAATTTAGAAAATGTTGTGTCTGGCGGAAACAGGGGAAGGAGCTCAAGGACCTGATTGTGTACTGGATGCCTTCAAAGGCTAAGAGTGGGAGGTGTAGCTTAGACGTTGAGATTGCAGGAGTTGAAACTGATTTTATATCGTGTTTATACCTTCCAGATATGGGTGGGTGCAGAGATGGAGATGAAATTAGAGCCTATGGATTAAAGGTAGCCAAGTAGAATTACTAACAGGCAACTGATTAAGGCAGCTTTAAAGGGTGTTTTCCAGACATCACTTTGCTCTGAAATCCACTTTAAAAAAAAATTCTGTGCTCTGCAGACAGCCAAAAAGCTGTGCTTGTGAATGTTAAAAATGACCTTGAGCAGAAGAACTCAAAGGTTGTTGGTGGCTTTGTACTGAATAAAATAAACTGGCACAGCAATGAGAAAAACCTGCATTAAGGTTCAGGGGCCTGATTCAGCAAAACAGAGTCTTAAACACTGATACAGTCCTTATTCTTCTGCAAATGTTCATGTAATTCATGATCAGGACACAAGTTAAATATTAGAATAAAACCTATGTGTGAATATATGTAGTATGAAGTGTTGATAATGTCCATAAGCTAGTGTCTTAGATGGCTGAAGCAGGAAATGAACCCCCCCAAAAATGAATGGGGCTATCTGGGTGGGTCATCAGCCTTGTTTTTATGAGATCCACTTTTTGAAAAGGCGTACCAGGTTTGGGAGTTACTTTTTTTAATAAAACACCTGCAGAAAGTTGCTGTGGTGAGAATTTGAGTCAGTGGGAGACTTGAATTAAACACTGGGCTTTACTAGTGAGTTCTGGAAGATGATGATAGTTGGGATCTCAGGAGAATAAGGTTATTTCATTTGTACCAGCAGAATGGGATGGAAGGACCTGAAAGATCATCTGGTTCCACCCCCTGCCATGAGCCAGAGACAGCTCCCTCTAGACCAGGTTGCTCAGAGCCCCATCCAACCTGGCCTTGAACAATCTAGGGATGTGTTATCCACAACTTCTCAGGGAAATCTGTTCCAGTGCCTCACCACCCTCAACACGAAAGAATTTCTTCCCAATATTCTGTCTTAAATGTATTTTCTGTCAGTTTGAAGCCATTCCCCCTTGTCCTGTCACTCCAGACCCTTGTAAATAGTCTCTCTCCATCTTTCCTATTGGCTTCCTTCAGGTGCTGGAAAACAGCAGTTACGTCACCCCAGAGCCTTCTCTGTTCCAGGCTGAACAATCCCAGCTCTCCCAGCCTTTCCTCCCAGCAGAGCTGCTCCATCCCTCTGATCCCTTGGTGCCTCCTCTGGGCTGGCTCCAGCAGCTCCCTGTCCTTGCTGCGCTGGAGCCCAGAGCTGGATGCAGCTCTATATGTGCCTGAGTGTTGTCCACTTCCCTTGGGAGCCTGTTCCAGTGCCCAGCCACTCTCCGGGTGATCCTGATATCCAGCCTAAACCTCCCCTGACTCAGCTTCAAGCCTTTCCCTCAGGTCCTGAAGACCAAAATGAGGTCTGTTCTCAGTCTCTTCTCCAGGCTGAACAGACCAAGCTTCCTCAGCTAGTCCCCATATGGCTTCCCCTCCAGACCTTTCCTTGAGGCCCTCCTGTAGATGCGCTCCATATGGAGAATATGAAAAGAATCACAGTATTCAATCTCTTTGATATACATTATTCAGTACTCCTTGCTCTTACCTGTTACTGTCAGCAAGTAATTACAATATTAATTTATTTTATACTAGTATAAGTCAGTTATTGCATACTAGTATAAGAAGGCCAGCTATATTGATAAAGCTTAAAACTAATAAACTACTGATAAAACTTCTTAAAAAGTAGGTATTCCTAATGTTTTGTTGTAATAATAATTTTCATTTTTCTGGTAGACCAAGGGCTTCTTTGGGTGCTGCTGGGAAGTTAGGCCAGAAATGTTGGGAGATGTGATCAGTCACGATGTGATTTTTCAACTGTTTCTGCAAGTGCTGAGGGGATGTATGTTTCCAAGAGAATGGCTTTATCAGTAGCATCCTTAGCAGGTATTTTTTAATCTAATGATGGTGTCCAAGTGGAAAGAGAATACGTTGTATTACCTTCTGCTATCTTTATCCTTTTTCTTCTGCTGCACTGTATACAAAATAAGTCATAGGTTTAAAGAATATTCAGAATCAAGTTAGAAAAGGGTAGAATTAAGAATGAGTGGCCAACCTGTATTTAGGTGGTCTGTAAAATGCTGATCCTGTCCTTCACAGATAGAGCTTGTGTGTACTGCTGTGAGTATCGCTGTGGTAGGAACAGGCAGGGAGCAGCCTCAGTCTCTGCAGATTGCCATCCTTGAGAAATTGTAGTCACAAAGACCACTTTCATCAGAAATGAGTGACTGCCCAGCTCCACAGATGTGACATTGTCAGATGGCTGTGGTTTGGGTGGGTGTGCTGGTGCTGTGTAACTGCACTCACTGCTTCTGTCTGAACCTCCTAGGGACAGCCTGATTTGGAAAGTTTCTACTGAACTGTTGTGGCCCTGGAAGAAAGCTGCTAATTTGTATTTTTGGCTTTTGGCTTCTAGTTTTGGCAGGGCCACACAACGTGTCCCATACTTGGCAGCAACAACTGTGTGGCTTGAAAGCTTTTGTTGCATCTTTGAGTCACCCTGCTCAGCTGGAGCATTGCAATAGGAGTTCTTTGTTTTTGTTTGGGGGGATTTTCACAACACTTGGTGTTTGGAAAAACCATAATATATTTTTGTCTTGTTACACATTGGAGAAACTTAAGAAATCACAGATGTTGCATGGCCATACCATGCAAATTCATTTTAGTGTTTTCTGCTAGGCTAACATGTAACATGGGAGCTGCTTCTACTGGTCTCTTCTTATCCCTCTTCCTGGCAATTGGGGTAAACTGGGAAGTTTTCTAGTAAGCACAGCATAGGATGCAGTACTGCAATAATTGTGTAACTTTTTCTTTTTTAAACCCCCCACATTTGGCTGCCTATATGGTATCCTGTCACTGAAACGGTGCAGAAAAAGCACCTTTGTGCAGGAAGATCAGTGAATCCCAGGTGTGGGTCTGGTCAGTCCCCATTTGATGGGGTCTGTGCTGTGTTGGAGAAGGCACACGAGGTGTGTGCCACCCCCAGCCTCCTGCTTCCCTGGGGCTGCAGAGCAGACATGGGGCAGAACAGTCCCTGAGACTGCTCTGAGTAATCACAGGGGTTCTTCTGACAGCCAGGTGCTGTGGGAACACTGTGGCTTTCTGTCCAGGTGTAACAAATGCCTGGGAAACCTTAGAAAAGCCATTTGTGTGGTGCAAGTGCCTTCTTGCTGCTGATGCAGAAGGCACCGTCACTGATGTTACTGAAAAACTAATGCTTAAAATTGTTGAAGCCTTCTAACAAGCAGGGTGTTTGGTGAGAGGAGCTGTGGTTCTTGGGAGGGAGGGCGTGAATCTATTTTAGTGGTAGGTGAAGGGTAGTGTTATAGCAGTTGTGACATAACTGCCAAAGCTGTGTCCTTCTTCAGTAAACTCAAATGTGTTTTGTTACCGTGTACCAGACTATAGTGCCTAGAAAATGACTGTACAAAACCAGACTAAAGGAAGCTTTCTGTGCTCAAGCAGAGAAGAATCACAACACCCTCTGCTGGTGCGAGTGACTCCTTCCTTTTCTCCTCAAGGACTTGCCTGGTGGATATCCTAGAAAACAGTAAAAGATAGTTCTGAAGTATAATGCTGGCTGCTTTTGATTAAGCTGAGGTTATTTTAACGCATTTGTATTTATTTTTTTCTCTTCTAGAAGTAGACAGTTTAACCTGACCAATAACATACCACCACTCAAACAGATCTGGAAAACATGGTGATGCCTTTTTCTCCACATTCAGATGTGGGGATTCATATTGCTTTCTAACTAAGCATTCTCCTACTTGGCAAAATTTTGCTGGAGGTGGAGTTGGCAGTTCTGTGTGTAAATACACTTCAGAAGGAAGCACCCATCCCTTCCATGTGCCCATAGTTGTGTTTGAATAAAGCTGCTAAATCCATTGGGTACACTTGTGGTTTTGTAGAGTAACATGTATTCCTAGGGCTTTTCCTAGAAGTTATCTCTGCCTGTGTCACTGGTGGGATGATGAGCAGTCACAGGCAGGCTGGGCAGTTGGTTTACTTGGTTTTTTTTCCCCCCTGTGTGTACAGTCATCCTCTTCAACTCCTTCTAGGCCTGTGGGATGTTAATATCCCCTGCTCTGCTTTCTGCTTGGCTCAGGATGACTGAGAAGGAAATCACAGGTTAGGATGAGAAGTGGTCACTTTTTAATTTCTTCTCCTAAAACATGTCTGATGCCTGCCACAGCAACCATCTGCATGTTCCTGACCCTCCTCCTCCTTACCTGCCTGGCCTTAGCCTGCACAGCATGCTTCCACCTGGAAAAATCATCTCTACCGGGATATTTGTGGAAGGGAGCAGAGGCAGGCAGGGTGTCCCCCAGGGTGCTGGAAATGGCATTTCCAGCAGCAGGGGAGGCGAGGGATGGGCTGGCAGTGCTGGGAGCTGTCTGGGTGCTCAAAGGGAGGAAGAGCCCTGCTCTGAGTGAATGGTGCCTTACATAATTTGGTTATGAAAGAATTGCTGCGGGTTGAGCCTCCCCTGTGCCTTCCAGAGCGTCCCTCTGCGATGCTGCCTGCACAGCAAGGGTTAAGAGGAGACAGCATCCTGTCAAAGACCTTGTTTTTAATTTTGCCTCTCACACTGGCACAGATCCGGCTAAGAGCAGCCCAGATTAGTTCGGGAAAACCTTTGAAGAGATTTAAGATGTCCTTCAGCCAGTTTGAAGGTTTTTGTCTTGCAAATCCAGTACAAGGGCGCCTGCAGGCATCTCGACCCTTGCTGTGCTGCTGATGCAGCTCAAGGTCACACTAACCCGCCCTGTGACATTCAGCAACACACACACACACACAGAAATTATGCGGTGAAACTGCCTCAGCATTCAGCCAACCAACAACTTCCTCAGTTCCTCACTAAAGGAAAAAGTATATATTTTTTTTCCTTTTAGTCTTTTTTTTTTTTTTTTTTTTTTGGCTTCGTAGATTTTTGCTGCAGGAAATAATCCAGGATTTCTGGTGTGTGTGATGACAAGGTCATTTCTTAATTAGAACACATGTAAAGAACAAAGCTAAATGGCTTCAAAACAGCTTTGTAGTTGATGGAGAGGATTTAAATTATTTAAAGAGATAGTCACCCAAGTATGATGGAAACTGAATTCTAAACGCATTAACTCTTTCGGTACTCTATGGTTTCCATATGCTACTCAAAAGGAAATGTCAAACTTGATGAGCATTATTGCAACTGCTGTTAAATGAGCATTTTTTTTGCATCTATTTATAGTTAGTGTTTTATTATCCTGTCTCTTGTCAGAGTTATGGCAGCAAGGTTTGTTTTTTTAATTAAACAGTGGAATACTCACTGGTTACAGATCAAGAAATAGCCGTTTGAAATAGTTTGTTGGAGATCAGTGGCTTAATTTCTGCTCCTTCTCATATCTTGATTAATGTATTAGCATAAATACATGTGTGCATGTGTGAGTACATGTATGAAATACAGGGAGGAATCTGGTCTCCTGTCCTCAGTGCTCAGTGTGGTTGCAAGGCATAAGAACATACTAAAGATGGATTAGGGAATGAGAAATGAGAGAATTGATAAGAAATGGCAATTTCACTTAGTTTGAAGTGACTGTGAGCTGACCGGGAAGAGGAGATGGCATCTTGGAATTTGAATTTTGTTCTTCAAATTTGCTTGTCACTTTGAGTTGAAGCTCCTAAATGCAAAGGTGATGGTACCACTGTCTCCACCATGGTTTGATGTGGCTGTATGTTAATTATTCATACTTTTAATTCTATACTCCTATTATTCTTTTCCTTACTCTGTTTTCTAAGCTTCTTACCCTGTATATGCCAGGGGCTGGTAAGGTGACCACTTTTCTGTGGTTGTCTTGGGCATGCAGAGCCCCAGGTATCCATGGGTAGCACTCTCCTGTAAAAAGGATTGACCTGATGCACCAGGGAGGACCTGGATTTACTGTGTTCTGTAGGACCTGCCTTTTGGTGCCAGCACACAGTAACTTTCCAGCTTTGTCTGCTTAATAAAATAGTGAGGGCTGAAAAACACTTGTGAGTTGTTCACTAAGAGGAAAAAGGCAAAAAAAAATCATGGAGTATAAACTTTGCTTGCAAAGTTTGAGCTCTGTATATCCTCAGAGATGCCACTGCGTGATTTGTCTGAGAACTGAAATGTAGAGAAATTAGTCTTCCTTGTCATCAAAAGTCTGGCACATAACTCAGATATAAGTATTTCAGGAGTAACTGACATAAAATTTACTGGGATGCTTGTTTTTATTCTTGTTTTGTTGGTTTTTGGTTGTTTGGTTTTTTTGGGGGGGGCAGTAAAACCTTGTTCAGCTGGAACTTAGGGTGCAGTAAATGTCAGATTTTAGGAGCGTGCTTACTAGAAAGAGATTGTGCTGCCTCTGAGGACCTCCTGAAAAAGGAGGAAACTGCATTTGCCAGAATAAAGAGGGAAGATCGGGTGCTACAACTTCTTTCTTCTTTAGGTTGGTCTTTTTTTTTTTTTTTTTTTTTTTTTTCCTGCACCATCTGGCTCAGGCGAGGCTTGTGAGAAGAAATCGAGAGAGGGAAGCAGGCTCCATACAAGGAAGGCACGGATGAGACAAAACTGATGTGCTCTGTGAAATCTGTATATTCCTGCCCTTGCCCGGGGTGTGCTGTGCCCTTAATATTATGGGAGACCTAAGCTCACCTGCTAGTAATTTCTAATTTACTGTCCTAATTCATCGATTTGTTATCACTAATTGTACTTCATTTACTTCTGTGTAGTTTCCAGTACCTAAAGGGTTGAAAGGTTGCTGTAATTGGCACCCGCAGCTGCTCTTTCTTTTGACAGGGGATAATTTTGCAGCCTATGCTTTGTGTGACAGCTGCCTAATTGGGCATTCTCCCCTTGTAGCAAGCCTGCCTCCTCCAGCCTCCCTGCTGACAAATGGTGCTGGATTATAGATGAGGACACGCTGACCCGTTCGACCTTGCTGAGGCAGCGGGGAGGGGCCTCCTGCTACTTGAGGGAAGCTTTGGGTCATTTAAAGGACAAGGTCATGAGCCAGGTGGGGAAATGACATGATATCACATGACAACAGCCCGGTGACACGGTCAGCGTGTCAAGGACAAACTCATCAGTATTGATTAACGCCGCTTTTTTGCCGGTGTCTCTGCAAAGACACCGATATTTCAAAAATGTTTTGCTAATTTGTCCTAGGTAAAGTGCCAGGCGTTATTTGGGGGAGCGTTTGTGCAGTGTTTTCAATTCAGAGAGAGGTGTTGGTAAAACCCCACCGATGATAATTTGTAGGGTTCATCTTGATGTTTCTGGTAAAATGTGTATCTGCTTGTACTGGAAGGGAAAAAAACAGGAACGATGCATGACAGGGCAGAACTTAAGGACAGGGAGAAAAAAAAAAATCCCTGCTTTCAAATGTTTTACTTTTTACTCCTTGAAAGGCGCATATATGAACCTCTATGAAAACACATGTATCCACGTATGTACAGCTGACTGGGATGTGGGAAAAGAGAACCAAAAAGAAAAGTTAAATATAAATTAAATGTTTAAAGAAAGTCTTATTTATATCAGCTC
Organism: Catharus ustulatus; assembly: GCF_009819885.2. Classification (NCBI taxonomy): domain Eukaryota; kingdom Metazoa; phylum Chordata; class Aves; order Passeriformes; family Turdidae; genus Catharus; species Catharus ustulatus. The sequence goes on along the minus strand of NC_046222.1, from coordinate 11,125,580 downwards.
ATGGGCAATACAGTTAGGATAATGCCCTGCCTATTTTAAGAACTAAAAGTGTCCAACTATGCCAGGCAATAAAAACCTGCTAAGTGGGTTTTCGAAAATGTTGTGAATACAAGTGACAGTGTTTTGAGAGCATCTTCATGTTGCATTTCTATGCTAATAAACTTCAAGGTAAATGAACAGCTTGTTTGACATTTGCTATGTTAGACAATAATAAAATGCTTTCTTCTGGAGTAATTAGACTTGATAGATTGATTATGCGAAGAGGTAAAGATAAATATAATCAGAAAGAGAACAGTCTCGAAGGGAGTTAGTGGCTCTTTTTGAACTTTGTGGTTCATCCAGTGCCTGGTGGTGTGTGTCACACATGGGTGTGCCCTCACCTGCAGACAGACACACGGACAGGCACAGACAGCGTGATGTGCACAGAGTTCCCGACAAGCCAGGAGAGGAGCATTCACCTCTTCCCTCCTCCAGGAGATCTGATTTGTTGTGGGAAACTGTTGTGTCTGAGGCTCGTCAGTTCCCCAGGATGTAATTTTACTCCCCTGAGGTAAAAAGCCGTCAGTGGTAAAGTGTGATAAATTAGTTCTCGCAAGTAGATGCGCGTGCGTGTGCGTGTGTTTAATTCTGACCTTGCTGTGCGTGTGTTGAGCTGCTCTCGGTGCCCGAGTCAAGCCCGGTGCAGGTTTAATCCTGTGCCCTTGTACACGTATACTTGATTAGTAGTTGTGGTTATCTCAGCAGAAGACATTCTGCTCTCCTCCTTGTATTGGTCGGGACCCAGGCATTGGGGAGTCAAGTCGAAGGAGAAAGAAAAGAGATTTTGCATTAGTATTCTATGAAAGCCTTACTGTCTGCAGAACAAATTGATTGCTACAGTGTACCTGTGCTTGGCACCACTGCTGTGAGAGAAAGGTATGGTTGTAATCTGTTTTATTGTATTACATATTGTGACACTCCAGGAATGTTTAACATTCGGCTCTTCGGTGGCACATGCTAGAAGTCTAAGGAAAGAAAAATATGTGAATGAATGAAAAGTGTGTGAGTGAGGCTGTCGTATCGGCAGCTTTGTTTACTACAGCGAACTAAGTAGCCCCTGCTAATGAGACAAATTTCTGTGCCAATGGCAACGTAAGGAGATGATTAACTGAATTCTCTGTATTCTGTTCAGTCACTCTCATCAGTGTCAGTAGTTGCTACATACCTACACAGATAAAATTGTAATTAATGTTTTAAGGGGGTTTGGGTTTAGCTTTTTGCAAGATGATTAATGTGAAATATACTTGAATGTGGATGTGTTTGCCTCTTTAAATGAAAATGTGTTGTTTTTTTCCTAGTTATTAATGTGCTGTGATGGTCCTATGTGTGTGTGAGGGGGAGGTATGTGAGGGGGTTAGGGGAGGTACAAAAACCTGCAAATCTTAGATGTGCTGCTGTGATAAACAGCACAAGAACAAAGCTGAGGAAAAGTCTTAGAGGATTTGAGTCTTCATATCTCCCACACATACACCCCCACCACCCCCCTCTCTAGTAATGTGTAAACATGCACCCCTGTTTTAATGGGAAATCTAGATCTCTTCGTTTCCTTAACCCAGTTATAGACTTTAGATAGTTGCTTCTCTGGTTATACAGATGCTCAGCTGATGTCAGTTGTGTGGGAAGTATGAAGCACTCCATTAATAAAATTCAGGCTGTTGCACAGAGGGCTGTGCTTAGTGCTTCGTTCTTGGCATCACTGAAATTGTGTTGCTGATTATTTGGATGTTTGCTTGTGGTCACTCCAAAACATCTGAAGTATCTGCTCTTCTCATGCAGACATTCCTAACTAATTAAGTTTAGGACAGGTGGCAGACTCCTCCTGGGCATTTAAATCTGCGTGTAAACCTAATCTAATAACTTGATGAGAAAATGAAAATCCATCTTTCCTGGTGTGTTATCAACACGCACAAGCCACAGAGGTATTTGTGAAATCCTCTCTCTACTCTTTGTCCGGGCAGGTGACAAGTAAATGAGTTGCTTTAAGGAAATGAGGGACTTGGAAAACGCTGTGTGCAGAGCAGCAGTCATGCACTGTAATAGCTACTTCTGTCATAGGGCCTAGCTGGCTTAAGATTAACACTTTATGGATGTGGGGTGTATTTGTGAGTGTACCCTTGAGCTTCCATTTTACACCTTGCAAAGAGTGTGAATACAGCCTTATACATGCAAGTTGTTGATCTTTGAGATCCCTTGACAGCCAACAAAATTTTTGAAGAACTCCAGTTTGGGAGACTCTGTGATGTCACTGTTTGGACTCAAATATGATGACTTTAGTTGCAACTAATTGTATTATAATTATTTTATTACAAAACTTATTTTTTCAAACCAAGTATTTTGTGAATAAGCTATTCTTCCCCTGAGTTGTTTTTTCTTAACACAAACACATGCTGTAACAAAAATGAAAGTTGGTAGAAACAGTTGCATGATTTACACAGCAGATGGAGGATCCAGGGACTTCATCATATTTAACTAGGTTTTGGAAGAGAATTTCAGTAATGCCATAGAAATGGTCAATCCTCATTTCAAATTCTGTATTCATTTTTTGTAGAGTTTAACCAGTTAGTGACAGGGGGTTGAGTTCTGAGGAAAGTGTTAGATAAATACAGGGCAATACTGCATTTCAATGCAATTAACTTTTGTTCATAAATAATTCAGCCTATGACTTTAAATAAATGATCAGAGGAAAAGAAAATGACATGTGATTAAATCCAAGTCCTTGAAAACATTTTACCAGTCAAGATTGCTGTGATTGCTTTGGGACTTATAATTCCTCTGTTGAGAAGAGCCAGTTTTGAGAATTGTGGGGATTTTGTTTCCTTTTGTTTTTTGTTTATTCTGAGCATATAATGAGAGATATGAGGTAGACTCTTCAGATGATAGTTAAAAGAGGACTGATGGTGCGCTATTTTTCATTTTGTCTTGATTTTCTTAGTGCCATGGAATATATCAGCTTGGGTAGCATATGATTTTCCTAGGTTTCAGTTGTTCAGGGCTTTTTGTTTGTTTGGATTTTTTGAGGGGTTAGGATGTGGTTTTGGCTTTTTTTAATGGAAAGTAGAAGGATGTCTGTCGAATTAAAACTTTTACTGCCAACTTTACTGATGAGCATGACTGATGACATTAGTATCTTGATGAGAATTTTGGAATACAGTTTGGCCTGGGGTAGACTGCTGCATTGTGGATGGAGAAGATGCCAAATGAGGAAGAAAACCCAAACCCAAACACAACCCCAACCAAATAAATCAGATTTTAAAAACAATTCTTGCATTTATTGGAAGCATGCATTGATTCCAGCATTGGTTACCTATATTGCACAGCTTTTCCTCTGGAAATACTTAATCTAAGTTTTAAGTAAGAGTTGTTGCTTGAGTGGTATTGTCAATTTAGGCAGATTTTAGAGGTGAATACCAGATTAGATCTATTTTTGAAAGGCAGCTGTGCCCTGCTTGAGATTGTGAAATGCTTGTTCCCCATCTCCACCCCTTTTCTTTTTGTTACTATGCTCTACCATAATAAGGAAGAGAGGAAGTGGAGATGTTGCATAACTTCAAGTAAATAGATTTTTGGTGCAGATACTGAAGGCAGCCTTAACTCAACCAGGGCTGTCACTACCAGAATCCTCCTAATGCTGAAGGCAGTTGTGTAATTAATGGCCTTGTGTACTGAACTGAGACTGCTGTGAAACCTCTGGAGGGAATTATTGTGTCTATTGTGTTGGTTAACTTTCCAAGAAAATATAGTCCATTGCTGATAGTTTGTTGGGGTGATGGGGGAGGATTGTGTAAGGCCTGATGAAATACTCTGACATCTTTTTTCTGACCCTGGACAAAGCATCTGCAGCAGCAGGGCCAGGTTGAACAGTTGAAATGGAACTGTAAACAAAAAATGAGGTGAGTTTTACTGGAGGAGACAAATGTGGTAGATAAGAAATTAGAAAGCTGTACTTCAAAACTTTTGGTGTGCTTTTAAGATATTTTTGTTGTAAAATCATATTAAAAGCTTGGACCTGGTTTTGATACTAGCACCTTACCTAAGTACAACAGTGGTAAACAATCTAGAATAGATGCCAATTATTAGCTGATTTTTGTCTGATCTGTTATTTTGAAGCCACTTATAAAACCTTGTTAAAAGTTCCAAACACTTTTTTTTTTTTTGGAACTTTGTTTCTGTGACATCAACCATAGGTGGCACTGGCTATTAGCAATTAGAAGGTTTGGGATGTCTCCCTTCTTCCCAGATTTGGATGTTTAAGGCCCTGGCAACTGCTTGATCCATTTTTCTCTCACTCTGGCAAAGAGAGGAGAGTGTCTGCAGGTTCTGCTAATGAATAGGTATAGGCACCAAGTTATTGCCTGAGTTTGGGTCAGTTTGGAAACTCCCAACTTTTGAAGCTAGGATTTGAGTTTGTACAAACTCCTTGGGAAACATACTTGTATTGATTACTGAGGGGAAGCAAGCTTGTTTCTGCACCTGGACTTAGTTCTAGTTACTCAGGAGACTTGCAGAGGATGCTCAGTCGGGCTTGGTGCAGTTCAGGATTCCAGAGGCTGGGCACCACTGGGCACTTCAGCATGTGCAGAAAAAGCTGTCTGGATTCACTTGCTGCTGTAGCATCAGTTCCTTCACTGCCCTGCTGCTGGCATGGGCTGCTGCTGTCCTGCCTTTTCACTGGAACCAGGGATGAGTGCACACCCTGTGTTCTGGTCCAGCTGAGCTGTGAGCGTATTGCAGCTGAGTCAGGCTGGTAAAAGCCAGGTTTTAACACCTTTCTAAGGCAAGGAATTAAAAATGGACATGTTTGGGCAGGAAGTGCTTAGGTATGTGTACAGATGTACTTGGCTATGAGAGACCTTTGCTTCAGGATAGAAAGGATTTTAGTGTACTTGGTTAGGAAAGAGACCAAAAGTGATCAGTGGATCAGGGGAGCTTCTGCTGTATAGTTATCTTTGCAGCTCCAGTCCATGTATAGTTCTTGCCCAGCTCATTAGGACTGTTTCATCATGTTAGTTCCCTGAGAAATAGGGAAAGTTGGTGGAATTTTGGATCAGAATGTCATCATTCATGTTTAGTTCAGTAGTGGTACTTTAGTTCAGTACTGAGGTGGTGTTTTGTTGGAGCAGGTGTAGTGGAACACCCATATTTACTGCATTTGATTGACATGCATCTCCACCTGAGGGTGTTGGGAGTGCCAGTAATTTGTCTTTATTTTGGAAGAGAAAGGCATTTACTGTAGAGTGCAATTCTTACTCCTTTAGTAGTAAGCACTGTTGTTTCCTCAAGTTTAAAGGTACCCAATTGTTGTTTGGATTCACTAGTAGGGGGAAAAACCCCAAAAGCAAAAACACTCACAAACTGTAGAGAGAATACCCTGTAATTCAGCTGAAATTCAGAAAATTTGTATTTATTTGCTATGTATATGGAGTTAATGTGTTACTGAGCAAGCTACTTATCTTTTCCTGTCCTCGCTGTTCCTCATGCATAGAGTAGCACTATTCCAAAGCACTGCTATGATATGTTCATGGATGTTCCTAAAACGTTCTGTTTTGTTCCAAGACAGAATCCCTTTTCTTGCAATCTTGACAGTACCCAGTATTCTCCAGCATGGTTCAGACCCACACAGTGCATGTAATGAGAGGTCCTGGTGAACAACGGAGGAGTGAAATTACTGTGATCAGTCTGTAAATAGCAGCAGCCATCTAACATCAGATATTTAGATGTCAGATTGAAACAGGTCTTTGGTAACTGAAATGCCTCTTATTTGTTAGTTTGCTTGTGAGTGGGGTTTTTTAATGACCTCAGTTTATGTATAAGCAATATATAATTTAATTCTGTAGTTCATGCAAATCCAGAATAGTTTGGGATCTTATTTCCAGATTCATGTAGTGAATGGGTAAGTCTGTGAAAGTTCTTTCTGTACTTAGGATGTTGCTTGCACTCTGCAGCTTGGTGGTGGAGTACATCAAGATTATTTTTTTATTGGTATTATTATTAAGTTTTTAAATTATGGTTGTATGTTTCATCAAAAAAACCCCTGATGCTTGGTCAACTTCAAATATTTTCTTCCTCTCAGCTTTTCTACCCGTGACTGTCATTTTACCAGAGAAAATAATTTCATGGAAGGGTAGTTCAGATGCATGTTTTGTGTAATTTGCAAATGTGGACACTTGCAGGTAGTTACAGCTGACAGAGTACAGTCAGCAGTGGAAGAAGTATCTTACCAACAGTTCCCTGCTCCTTCAAGAATTTTTTTCTGTTCTCCAGGATTTATGAGGTCATCATGTCAAAGGTTTTTGTAGCATTGCAGCCAGTCATGATAGAGTGCAAGCCAGTCTGAAATTAAAAATGACTGGATGAGCTTTACTGTGCAAAAATTAAGCTCATAATCAAATTTGCCAATTATACAAAAAAATGTTGAACAAGGGAGGTTTTAGTACCTGAAGTGGCAAAGATCGTGCATACATATCCCTATCAAGTAGTCTGGGTTTTCTGGATAAATACTGTTGGCTTTCTTGTGATTATTAGTGAGGAACATAGATCATACTTGCTCTTGAAAAATATGCACTTGCATTAAGTAAAGTAACTGAAGTGAGATACAAGAATTTGTGGAAAAGACAGGAAAGATGGTTTTAGATACATTAACAAAAAGGAACTTGTTACTCCATGTTCTTGAATCATTATATCTTTCCAAGCAGCTGGCAAAAATAAATTGCATTCAGTGCATGCTTTATATCCTACATGTGGAAGTGAATTGCAAAAATGGTTTAAAGTCCATTAATTTTTGTTTTGGAATCTTTGGAACCCCCCCATGCCCCCCATAAGTGAAGCTTTTAGTGTAGAGTGGTGATGGTTACACAGTAATTTACTGTTTTTTCTCCTTCTTTCCCTCCCACTTGTTTTTCTTCAACAGAACAGAGTCAAGGTGTTTAGAGCTTCCAGTCCTTCCTCTTTCTTGTTCCTTTGGTCAAGATCACAGTAAAAATTGTGTAAACCTCTGAAAATTTTGGACTTTCCATCCATTTGCATTGCTACAAAGTTTATTGCAGTTTAGTGGAAATGCTCCCTACAGCATGGTAGAGGAACACAGCTGGTGTTTTAGGGATCATGCTACCTGGAATTTCACCTCTAGCTTTATATTTTAGTGAAGCAAATTGACTATAATATTTTACAGTGTACAGTATCCTACATTATCTGCTTGTCATTCTTTACAGTTCAGGACTCCATGCTGGTCAGGCAGCTTGAACAGTCTCACAATCTTTCCTGGCATTGATACTTTTTTCTTCTTTATACCTACTTTTTCCCTACATCTTTCCTGTCTGCTTCGTTATCTCTGCATCTCATGTCAGTTTGTAAGCACTTTGGGGTCGTAGCCTGAATTTACGGGAATATAAAATGTTTTACAATAGTAATTATGCCAAATGTCAAGCACAGACAGACTGACTCTCATAAACCTGGCAGCATATATAAAGAAGGCAAGTGGAATTTGCATCCTGGTAGGTTATTCTTGGGCAGCTAAACTGTTCACCTTCCAAAGTGCTATAAGCAAACTCTGCTTTACATGATTTAGTGGAGAGATACTGAGGCAATTTTGGAAGCAAGGGTTACGTTTTATTTGCAGTAAAGCAGAATTCAGGCGTAGACCCAGTAAATCAAACCACTCTGGTATGAGGTGAAGAAATTATGTTCAAAAAATGGAAACTTGCAGAATTAAGTCTGCTGTTTGGGCTCAGAAGGTTATTTCATTAAGGCAGCTGGGACACAGAAAGTGTCTTTGTTTCATTGAAGGAGCTCTGGGTTTGTGCTTAGCCCAGGTGCTCCCCAAGCCTGTACCTTGCTCCTCAAAAGTTTCATCATCCATGATTAAAAGTAAGTAGATAGTTATGGTCTCTCTGAAAACAGTGTACCTCCTTTCTTTCCCAGGAGCAGTATTTTTTCACTCTCTGGTCATTCTTGCCTCTGTGCCCTCTGAAGTGAAAGCAGATTGCATCAGGTTAGGGATATTGTCATTGTACCAGCTGGAGAAGAGAAAGAGCTTTCACTAGTAGCAAAAAAAAGTAGCAGCTCAAGAGAGGGGGAGCCCTTTGATGCTATATTTTAGCCCTTCTGCATTATATTTTAGGCCTTATGTACCCTTTTCTTCCTATCATTAGTCTTTGTGTTCTGTTGATCTTTTAGTGTATATCATTCTTTCTTTCCCTTCCAATCACATGTAGTAAAAGAAAGGTATTGGGTGAAAACTCTTATTACAGCAGCATTGTTGTACTGCAAAACCAATAAATGCATTTTTTCTTTTGTAAGAGGAAGAGAAAACATACTTATTTTGGAGGCTAGTGTTGCTCTAGGGCTTCATTTAATTGCTGTCCAGCTGAACTTGTCAGCATCTCACAGGTGCAGATGTATTTATTTTAAACTTCATATAGACTATGATGGGGGAAAAAGGAACAAACAAGTCTGTGAAGAAAGGCAAGCAACATATATAATTTGTGTTTTGGCTTGTGGTCTTGCAGGAGGTATTTTGGTGGGATTTGGGTTAATTTTTGCTCTGGTAATTTACTGCTGGAAGAGAGGAGGAAGGAGCCTCCAGAGTGTAGATGATCTTCGCCTAGGGAGCAGTGCAGAAGCATAATGGAATTTCCTGTGTGAGAGGTGCCTGAGCATTACAGCAAAAATGAGTGTTTCTAGAAACAAAAGGGTAAGGAAAAAGGACACAGTAAGTGGTTAGGTTACGTGGATAGAAATCAGAGTTATTAATGTCCATATAACTCAGATGAGAAATTCTGAACTTAATCTAGAGCAAGAGAAAAATCAATTGAAAAGTTGAAGTAAAGGGTTATATGAACAGAGTGTCTTCAGGGGAAAGATTACAATAACAGCTGTGTTTTGTGTAGTGTGGAATGGTCTTTGGATGTTGTTAATGCTACACAAGCGTGAGTTGTGGAAGTGGGGAGCTGAGGGAAGACTGAATGAGAGTAATGATGATAATAGCTGGAGAAAATGAGTCACATTTTAGAGAAGCAGGATGCAGTGCCATGGGTGTATTGTGTGTTCTTGGTTTCTTTTTGGTCGTTTGTTTGGGGCTTTTTTTAGTCATGGTGGGTAAACAGATAGTGGGAGTGTTAGAATAAAGATAATCTCCTGATGACAGCTTTTTTTCACAAGGTGGGTAGTATTAACCAGGCAAGGAGAGCTATCCTCTCTCTCCTGGCAGGTTATCTTTACCAGCTTGGTCAGCTCAGTTTCATTTGTCAAACTCTGATACTCTCACAAATCAGCTACAAGTATAACCACTTTTGGGGAAAAACTTTCTGTTAATCTGTTGATACCTTGTTAAGAAGTAAGACAGGCTCCCTTTTGGGAGCTGATACTGAATTAATAGAATTACTTTCCTGTTACTGTAAAAATATAATTATTTTCTACCATAAGTTTCTACATCCTGATTATAATGTATTTATTTTTGGCAGGGAGGAGTGAAAACCAGATTCACAAAGATCCCGCACTGACATTTGAAAGGTATGAGCTTTTTGCCTTTAACTTGAAAAGTTTATTAACCTATATTTTTCCTCACCCTAGACATGGAGTGTAACTTTGTCTCATTCACACTAGCTTTGGTCCTTATCCCTCTTAGGAATTCCCAGTCAGAGCTTGGTTCATTTCCCATCCCTGTGTAGTCCTGATCTCCTTCTCCTGAGATTGCTAACTAGGGTGCTGAGGTAAAAATCTGCTGAGTTTCCTGAGAGGCTGAAGACATGCTCACCTGCCCACCAAAACTTCTGGCTTTTTATCAACAGATGGATTTTAAACTGTATGCTTTTAAGAGCATGAAGTCCCTTTGAGAAGATGTTGTGGGTTTTTTATGAGCTTTTTTCTGATATTCTTTTGTTGCCCTTTTTCGCTTGTGCCTCCCTTTCCAAAGCGATATGCTTCAGCGTTTATTTGCTATTTGGGAGTTGTTTGTGGTTATGTAAGATTCTGCAGGTACTCACAAGTCTTAGCTGCTGTTGAATGAAATCACATTAATGTGTTCATTTGAGTTCTTTTGGTCTCACTCACTGATGAAATTGAGCAACAGAATTTGAACAAAACCATCCTTCTTTAGCAAGATTATGTATAGATTGAAAAAGAGTAGAAAATAAACAAATAAGTGATTTAGTAATAATGCAGGCAGTCAGTGAAACTTAACATCAGGTTATTGACAAGGCCTTACTATATATTGATTCAGAAAACACTGGAGTTACTTACTGATGTAACATTGAGCTGAGAAATGACTCTTCCAGTTACATCAAGAAAAGATGGCTTTATATAACACAAAGAACATGGGTTGTGATCTGTCAGCCATGCCCAGATCTCTGTTATGGCAGGGTAAGCTGGAATTAATTACATAGCCTGATCAGCTGAATTGATAGAATTGTGGTTATAGATAACTCTCAGATAATGACTTTATACTACATCACACGTGGCTTGAGCTACTTTGGTGCAGTTTCACCTGTTTATTTGCTAGATTCTTGACCTTTAGGTCTTTTGTTACGACAATTTCCCCCCACTCTCACCACATTCTTTCAGTAGTAACTGAGTGAATAGATTAAAACTAATCCTGAGATACTTCCCCCAAAGCTGAGACAACATTTGCAGAGAGAAATTCACCACCTACCTCCCACTGCCTTTCATTGTGACCAGTTTTATTTGATGATGAATTGATACCAGACTTCCAGCATTTGGGAAACCAAATCACCTGCGATGGTGGTTGTATGTTGAACAAATTGAGGAATGGGAGCACTGGGATGACTGATGTTGCACATCTTGGAAATCCTGTGCTGCATCCTGAAAGATAGAAGAATATTTCAAAACTAGTTTGTTTTAGTCATGATGCGTAAACTGGTGATGTGTTACTGGGTTTTAGCGTGGTAGATACCCCTTTGTCCTATGCATACATCTGTAACTTGAATATGTATTTGGAATCAACATGTGTTTGCAACTTGAAAATGTGTTTGCATATGTCTGTAACTTGAATCTGTGCATGAGAGAGGCATCATTTGGATGCCTTTTTCATGCACAGATCTGTATGTATGCATAACCTTGCCATTATTTTATTGTGCCATTAAAATTCATAGGTCTACTTACGTCAGGGAAAATAAGTAAAAAGGAAGTACAAAGTTCAAGAACTTACTACTACACTGTTCATCAATACAGTATTTTAAGATTTTTAGAAACTCATTTTGACATTTCACTCATGTAAATATAACCACAGACAATATTTTTTCTAGAAAATAAGTAAAAATTGTACCTTTACAGGACTGGGCATTGATAGCCATCCAGTCCTGCAACGTAATCCGTGGTTGTGGACTGTTGTTGACTACTAAATTGACCAGAAGTACTTTGTGCTAGCTGTTGTGTTTATTGTCACTGCTGTATTGGCTGGTTGTTTGCTCCTGTTTGTCATTACCCTTGAAGTGCTTTACCTTTGGATCACTGTGTGGAAAGATGCCTGTTCCAGCTCTCCAAGGAGAAATGGATAAGAACTAGATTTCAGATATTTTCTGCATGGTGTCACAGCCCAAACCAGCACTGACTGCTGACAGCAGCCTGCACATCCCTGCTGATTGAAAAGTGGGGGATTTGATGCAAAGTTCAGAACAAGCAAAAACCTTTTGCTTCTGCAGGTTATGCGTGTAAAGAGTGTGAGCTTGTATTTAAAAGGAAAAAACCCAAACCCACAACTGCTGCTGACTGGCTTTATCAGAGGTTTGATTGTGAAGATTAAACAGAGTTTTTATGGTATAAGCTTGAGAGAAGACTTGCCATGACACTGAATGAACAGTTACCCACTGTAATACAGCTCAGTTAAAGCAAAGGCTTTTTCACACATTTCAGTTTTCATGTGTTTGTAAACTTGAAAAACCTACATGACTCCAAATATACTTGCTTTAGGGTTTCACATGTTGGGCAGCTGTACTGCTAATAAGCTGATGTGTTTCCTAGAATGTTTTTAGTTTTGAAATGTCCTATGTACACATTTTCATGTGTGTGCTTGGTTCTCACAGTAAGCTGCTGGTTTGTGGATGTGGAAGGAACCTCTGCTGGTTTGTTGTAATCATTGCCTGATTTACTTTTTTTTATTTTTCCCTTTCTAACTCATCAATGCACTGAGAGGCTTTATCAGCCTTTCACAAAGTAGGAAAGATAGAAATTCCACTTAAAAAAAAAAATTAACCAACCTCCTCTATTCTCCCATTTTGCTGAAAGGGTTTACAAAAGGGGGACTAAGAGCAGAATTGTATTGCCCTGAGGTCTACAACTTAAATCAATTTGATCTTAAACCAGCGACTGTTTTAAGATCTGATGAATCATTATCAGAGTTAAAAGCACCTATACCACAGTGCTGAGAAGCTGGCATCCCAGGCTTCGAGTGATTTGTATCTGTCCCTAGTAGCTCAGGCAATGCTACAGCTTAAGAGGGTGACAACCTAATTCTTGTGAAGAATCTTTTCAAAAAGGAGACAAGTTTTTAAACCTTTTTTGTCCCATTTTTTTTTTTTTTCATTTGAGGCCTTTTATTTGAGACAACCCAGTCATACAGGTAGAGAGCTACAAATGTACTATCTCTAGAAAAAGAGAGGAAAATCTTAAATAGCTGAAAGAAGGTGCAGGAGGGTATGTGATGGCATGAAGGTGTTACTGGCAGTGTCCAAGATGCCACATACTGGTGAGCTATGCAGGTCACCCCAAATGGGTTCCAATAAAAGCTTTAACACTAACACAAGCAGTTCCTATATATAGACATGTCTCTCTGTCTAAATATAAATTGCTCCCACTCATGTCTAGACTAACATCAGAGCAGTGCTGGTGTTGAAAGTGGAGGTTAAGAATTAAAAGTATAAACCACACTATTCTTTAAATTGCTACCTGTTACGATGAGCATCTGAACTTTGTGCAGCAGTGCAGCTTTGAGTGCCATTGTGTTCCCAAGACATCTCCTGCTCATGTTGAGGTATCAGAAAGGTGCATGTGCTAGACCTGTAAGCCAAATATTCTCCTGCATGTGTTGAAAGCTTTGAGAATGTATGGGTGCATGGATGGATGGATGGGTGGATGAGTAAATGACTTTCATTGCTGACTATTTTCAGCAGCTGGTTTTTAATGAGTCTTTCAACTGTTGCTACTGTGTTTAATCTGCTCACTTACTGTGCTCAGCATTAGAGAAGCTTTCTAGGAGGTAAATGTTGTCCTGATTGCAGAACAGGTTAGTTAGTTTGATTGTGTTCTGCGCAGACCTTGAGTTCTCTTTTTTTTGTTGTTTTTTTTTTTGGGTTTTTTTTTTGTTAATTGAGAAATATCTGCTGTGCACACAGGTAATTAGGATAAATAAGCAAGTGTTGTGCTTGGAAGTGCACATCCAAATATACAATTGTTTTATTAAGATAAGTGTCTTGGACTGCTCCAAGTTAAAATCTGAGGTCCTGACTCTTTAGCACTGGTCTTGCTATGTGAGTGAGTTTTCCTTTTAGATTTGTAATTTAATGTATATTAGCAATGGCTGAATAGAGTGAAAAGGATGGAAAAAAGTGTCTTTCACTTTCTTTTCATTTAATATAAGAGCTTTTCCTTAGTTTATTTGCTATGCTGCCTAATAGCTCTTATAAAGATAAATAAGGATGGGGCAGCTGCTCTTAAATGTAGGGAATACTAAAACATGTAGTGTACCAATGTGAAGAAAATCAAGTGTAGTGATATTTCTGGTAAGTGTACTAAAAAAAAGATGCATCCAGGAACTTTGATCAAATGCCAACTCTTACATCAGTCCTCTTTGTAATCTTTCTTGCTGATCTGTGACCTTGACCTTGTGTTTGTGTTTGTATGTCAAATCTATTTTAGGGATGGACAATCTAAGTTCAGTTTAATAGGATTTATACTTCTGCTTCACAAGATACCTTAGTAAAATATAAAAATTAAAATATTTGGGTCAGTTAAATTTTCAGTCATCTTTACAGATTTTGGTGGGTTTGAAGACGTTGTTGTTCTTTTAGTTCTGTTTAGGAGATGGTTCTTACAAAGACATCTTTAGCTCACCAATAAACTCTTCTAAATTCAGCATGGGCCTTCTGCCTGGAGGTGGAGATTTTTCTTCAAGCATCTCACCAGTGGCTGTGCTTTTTTTTGGCATTGAGTGAGGTTCAGCAGTGAAAGTAAAGTAGTCCCTGCTCTTTGTCTTTCCTCATGCCACTCATAACCCTGTTTTCCTACAGGGACAACTGCAAAACCAATGCTTGGCAGGATTTTGGGGTTTCTTTGGACTCTGACAAGATCCTTAGTCTCGCTTTCCTTGTGGGAATTTTGTGCCATGTGCACTCAGCAGGTTCTTGAGCACTGCCCTTACTGCAAACACATGGACACAGGGCAGCAGAGTTGGTTGGTCTAACTCTGGCACTTTGGGCATACAAGCTCATAAAGCCTTAGTGAGGTTGTTGGTTTCAGGGGCATTGTGAAATAGGGTCCCAAATTAGCTAATACTTATGTGCAAGTATGGACTAATAGACTTATTTTAATGGGCCTTTTATTTCTGGGGCAATGTTGTTTTATGTAGAAAATCAGATGCTTTCTTCAAAAATCAGTCACACATCTGTGTTTGTTTATTTTATACTTTTTAATTTGGCATAAATGCCTGTTTTAACTCTCTTAACAGTAATGGAACAAACAGTAAGTAGCTTTTTAATTTTTTTTTTTTTTGCTATTGCAATTGTTTTTTCCATGAAGAACTCATTAAAAACAGACATAAAATATTTCCTTTCCACAAATTTGTGATGGTATATTATCTTCTTATAATGCATGGCACCATTATTAGCATAAATTTTAAGAAATTATTTCAAAGTATGTATCCTTAAAGTGAGGGATAGTTAAACACTTCCCCTTACCAGCTATCAGTTGTTTTTGCTATGCTTTTGTGGCAGTAAATAGTATTTTCAGTGGTTTTGAGTTAAGTTTGTGTTTTAATTGTTCTGATTTGACTCATGGCTGGGGGTGAAGTGCATTCCTGTTCTTTGTGTGAGGGTCAGACAATCAGCTCTGTATACATCTATATGACTTCAACTCATTTTACTTAGGGATTTATGTTGTGAATGTTTTTAGATTAACTCTGGCATCATGATAAGGACTTTTTGTCCTTTAGTCTTTACAGGATGTTATGAGCCTCTTCTCCCAAGGTTTCACTGAAGCTGATTTTTATGTTTTATCTTGAATTTTGCTTGGCTTTATTGGTCTTTTGGAGCAGGAAAAAAAATCGTATTTTTTAAAAATTTGAATTGAACTGGTAGAGGCCATCTTACTAATGCAGATTTTTCCTTTCCCACTTAAATGTAGGTATATGAGCCTTTTTTGTGTCCACAACAGACTTTGTAAACTTCATTCACAATAAACTGAAATCTCCTATTACAGCAGAAGTTGTAGTGTCCCCTCTAAAAGAAAACCAAACCCAAACCACAAATCATCTGAGTCTCTAACATGGATTTATGGGGGTTTTACATACAGTTGAACGCTATGTGACTGGGATCCTGTATTTCACCTTTCCTGGAATTCCTGTGTATTTGTGTTCAGTTAGCTGGAACCTATTCTGTTGAGAAGTACACAAAGTGCCTTTCATTCATAACCATGAGATGCTTGGTCCCAAGTGAAACATAGCTATTACTGTCAGTAAAATGCTGTGCATTACTTTTTAGTCCTTTGCTGCACTTTGACATCTGAAACCAATTCTTGGTTAAAATAACATAAAGTGACTTAACATATGCCAAGCCACCTAACATAGTTATTCCAAGAAATACACTGTATTAGTGCACTGTTATCAATAAATGCCTGTTCTTCAGAACCTTCCAACAAGCAGAAGGTCAGAGTTGTGTGGAAATGCATTATCTGCATGCATTGATCATAACTCAAAAGCATGATTGCCCAGGAGAAGTCATTGATTTCTTCACTGTATATTAATCACATTTCATTCTTGGGGAGTTGATGTAGAGTTTAATGCATAATCAGTGATTTGGTTTTGTAGGTGTCAGAGGGAATGGAAATCTGGTTGAGCTTCCTTTTAATTGCTTATTTATAGGGAAGTGGTTTACCAAACATTGGAAAGGTGCATCCTCTGTCCATTCTGTTGTATATTCTGTTCTGAAAACAAGTCTTTGTGTAGATTTTTGTATGTTTTTTGCTCTTGGTCTCTTGAATAAGAAGACTCAATTAACCAAAAGCATTTCTGCTCACTGTATTTCCGAGCTTGGACCATTATCCTTTCCCAGGTTAGTTGAGATTCAGTGACACATGCTATTTCTGTATCCCTGTCCTTAAGGGATGTGTGGTGGGGGTGTAACTTCTCTGCATTATCTTTCTGTTTCTGCCCTTTTTGTCTTCAATAGCAGCAGAACCACTGAGCAGTAACTGATGGGACAGCTTTAGGTGTCAAATACTTGCTTCCTTCACAGGTGGTGTTCATAAATGGAATGTCTGTTCTTCCTCATTCCTTATGATTAGCAAAGACTTGGCAGAGAGTGTGTTTCTAAGTTCATGCCTAGAGTGTTAGCAGATCATAATCAACAAGTGAACTCAAAGATGTGTTTTACAGTGCCATTAGAGAAAAAAATATAAGTATTCCTCTGGTAGTATTTGTAAGAACAAATGTACATGTGTGTGTGTGTCTGGGTAAGGAATTGACTGAAATGTCTGAAACACCAGGTGAATTTTAAGTTACACAAACAGCACACGTGTTTTGTCTCCGAACTGTGCAGAACTTTCCAGCAGGAACTTTTGATGTGCAGGCCAGATCTGGATTAAGCTGTGTATGGTGCTTAAGTGTACTTGTAAACCTTGGAGAGCTGCTACTAAGGCTTTCACAAACTCAGCTTTCAAGGCAATTGTCTGCTCCCCATTTTCTCCTTCCCGTGTACTTCATCTCTTTTGGGGTTTCATTGGGTTTGGGGTGATGTAGGATGAGGGATTTTTTTTTTTTTTTTTTTAATTTCTCAGGGTTTTGGTTGGTTGGTTTGGCTTTTTGTTAGGGCTTTTTTTTTTCTTTTTTTCATTTTCTTTCGCACTCCTTACTGGTATCTTTATGGAGTAAGATACCAAAAAACACAACTCACATGTAACTTGGGGAGAAATGCCTGCCTGTGTTCTGCAATGTTCTGAAACGTTCTCCAATCTCTGCACCACGGTCTGGAAGATGTGGCTGGGATGGATTGAGCACCAGCATGGGATGAGTCTCAGTGTAGCCAGCAGTGCTCAGAATTTGGGTTTTCCACATGGCAATGTTTGCCACAGAGTTTGAGGTGTTCTGACTTGCATGTCTCCTGGCAGGGTGTGCAGCCTCACCTTGCTGCTTCCCCAAGCAACCCTCTGCGTGGGCATGGAAATCTCCCTGACACTTCCACACCTCATTTTGGCACATGCTGGAAATGCTGTGTTCCCCCTCCATAAATATTACGTGCCATACCATCCCAAAGCTCCTCATCGTTGTCATGGGGTGGTGTTCCGGGGTCTGAGTGAGTCACGCATTCCCGGACTGGAGAATCCCATGTGAAATCTGATGAGTGGAGGGACACTTGAGATGAGGTGACTGAATCCCCCTTTCCACACCCCAAATGGAATGTGTAGGAACAGCCTCCCCTTCCCTCGTGTGCCTCTGGCGCCGCTATTAACAACAGCCTTTCCATTTACATTTTAGGGTCTCTTAAAGGCTGAAGTAAAACTAAATAGTCTCTACCACGAGAACAGTTGGGGTTTTTTCTTCCCCATTTAACTTTGCTAACATTTCAGTCCAATGGTCTGTATGTTCTTATTCTCGGAGGAAAAACTGTGTCTTGTGCTCTTGACTCTGGCGATTTTGTGTGACTTGAAGGCTTCTCAGTTACTCAGGGTTTGTGTGCTTTTGTAAAAACAGTAGATGTGGCATCATTTTGTGCTGTTTCATCATCTGTAATGGAATTGGCTTGCTATAGTATTTTTCAAAATCCTATTACTGAAACTGCTGAAATAATCAGAAGGTTTTGATCAGGCTGGTTGGGGTCTACACACCCCATCCCCATAGTGAAGAAAACACCTCTTTCTGTTGTCCAAAACTTGAAGTCAGGTCGGGGCTGGACTTGGCAGCACACAGCTTAACAAAACACAGGGGAGAAGGCTTTTCCTTCCCTGTGCTCTGCAGAATTTGGCCATGGAGCCGTGGCTGTTGCTAATCCTGCGTTATCCAAGGGGTGTTTCGCAGAGGGAGCGATGCTCCGTGTGCTCCGTGCCAGCCTGGAGGGAACAGCCCCAGCTCAGGATGGGGAATGCCAGCTCTGCTGGGCTCAGGAGCCTCTGCAGAATTCCTGGCAGCAGCAGGAGCAACACGATTCCTCATGTGCCCTCTCCTGAGTGAGCTGTCTGAAAGGGATAGGCTGTCCTTCCCATGTTTAAAATGTCTTTTGGAGTCAGTCAGCAAGCCTAGGAGCAGTGAATAATATGCCATGCTCCTGGGAAGAAGCTTATTTTTGCTTTCTCAGACTGATACCCTACAGTTGTAGGAGAGGAGCCTGATTTATTTTATTTAAATGAATTGGTTGTTCAAAAAGGCTTCTGGATTCCCAAGTTCTTTTGAGTGCAGCTGTGGGAGAATTCACCCACTTATTGCTGAGTTTTGCTCCCCCATCTGATAATTTCTGCCTTTTTTTCTTTTTCTTTTTCGAAACTACATTTGCAAAGGGAACCTTCAAAATGTCTTGGCTGCCTGAATCAAAACTGTGAAGAGGTCTCAGCTGCTCCATTCATCTGAACAGATTTCTGACACAAATAAAGCGTGGATTTGGGGAAGCAAAGCACTTAAATACTTTATTCTCTTAAAGCACGTGCTTAAGTATCATTGAAGTACCTGCTTGTTTGTGCAGCTCTGTGCATTTGGTGCCAGGGCTGTTTTGTTGCTCAGAACCTTTGCAAAAAGAGCCGACTAAAGACTGAAGTGCTTTTACCAGCACTCTGAAAACATCCTTCCTGCTGAAATCAAAGGTGTGCAAATTGAGCTTAGTAACTAAATAATTCTGGGACAATAAGTCTCATTACCCATACTCATTCTTAGTTCACTGCAAGGTTCTGCTGCAATACCCAGGAATTCTTTTTTGAGGACCTAATTTCACTATGTTCTTCAGCATTTCACTGCAGGCAGCTGTAAGGATGAGGAATCACTTGAAATCCTGTGTTTTAGGTACTTACTCAGTGCTGGTACTGGAGCTGCTGAGTAACACACTGCCTTTAATATATTTATCCTCAATTATTTTCTGAAGTTTCCATCTATTATTACTCCATCTGGGAAAACAGGGTACAGAGAAGTAAAACCAGAAGTCAGCCAGCCTGTCTGCAGCACAGTGAGTAATTGGACCCCTGGATCCCAAGCTGCCACTGTAATCACTGTACTGCATTCCTCAAATCCGTAATAATTAAAATGACAGTCTGAGCCATTGGCTGATGTGGTGGGCTGGAGCCTTTACACTTGGGAATATGAGAATGGGAAGTCAGTGAAGCTAGTAAGAGACTTTCTGGCTCTTCCAGTAGGAGCTAAGCATTAGAACATCAAATTTATTAAATAACGGAAGATTTTTATTTCACAGACCAGTTTGATTTTAGCTTTACAAATGCATGTTTTGATTCATCTCAACTTAAAAATGGAACGTAAAATTGCTACAGGAGTTTAATCGTCATGAAAGAACTCTGCAAATGTAGTTAATAAAAATATTTTATCTGTGTGAACATATACTAATCTCAGCCTCTATTAATCATTGTAACAATGTGCATGAGTTTGGGTAATGTGTCTTCTAATAAATGTTCATAAAGGCAATCTGCTAGCCATTGCCAGTTTCCTAAGTGAATACCTTAATGATTTTGGTAAGATTTTTTTTTTCTTATGATACTATGAATTGAGACTGCAGAAGAAGACACCTTGATAATACCATGTTTTTTGAATTACCCAATAGATTATGTAACCCTTGTGCTCAAATAATGCTAGTCTCATATTTTTAATTTACTGTGGCTCTCTTTTCCATTTAGCAAAAGGATTTACCTGGAAATGCTCGTCTGGGATATTGGAAAAATGTCTTAATGTGATTTTGCTAGTTAAATTGTGAACTATCTATAATTTCTTAAACAGCAGGAACTGCATATCTAATGGGTGAACTAAAAGTCTTCTGTTTGCTTAGTCTCCAGTTAGGTTTTGCAGTTGAGGTATTCATTCATTCAAAGAATTCTTTAAAAATCAAAATCAAATGTTCAGGAGCAAAAAACAATTGGTTCTGTTGTGCTTTAACATATTAGAAGCTGCATTGTCAGATTTCATTATCTTCTGCAGCAGTAATATTTTATGGTAAGCAAAGGATCTCACAGTTTGTTGTTATTATTCCTTTAAAATCTTTGTGGTGGATAAATATATTTGTAGCTTGCAAACAAAGAAAAACTTCAACTGCAAAAGTGGAATTAATATTCTGGATCTATGCAGTACAGTGAACATTTTAATATTCCCTTATTTTCCCTATATTGCCTACAGTTTCTCCTTGGGCACATTTTAAAAGGCTGAAGAACTGATTTCTCATAGTGTGCTTCACTTGGGGAGTGTCTCACCGGGTTACAGCATTTGTGCTGTGGATTCTGCTACTGCTTGAGTTTTGTCTAGGTAAACATGGCTTAATGAGCTGTAATCACTGAGTGCTCCTGGAGGTTCTGCACAACAATTGGGTTGTTTATTTCTTATGGTACAGAATGCTTCGAGAAGATACTAGAAGTGACAAAAAAAGAGTGCATTTAAAGTAGTTGTGGTCAGGAATGCACTCTAACTTATCAATTTTTTTTGTCATAGTAATTAAATAGGATGTTTGCGTCTAGAGATTCGTAGATCTTAGCAGTTGCTTCAGCCCTTACTGGGAAACAAGAAATCTGCTGCTGTATGATTTCTTTCTCTTTCTTCTGCCTTTTCTTTTAACTTTCTTTTCTTTTTCCTTACCACTGCTCTGGTAATTTCTTAAATACTTAATTTCAAGAAAGAATATTAACATTTTAGTGGGACTTCAGAACTTCTTTTGTACAGTCTATATGTGTTTGGAAGGTAGCTAAATGATTGCCTTAGTGTCCTAGTGAACATTAATTTCCAAAACTGGTTTGGTTTGGCATGGCTGCACCTCAGATGGACATAGTCATGTGAGATTTTAACAATGTAATACTTCTTACAGCACTAGATCAATAGAGGCTTTTTAAAAGGATTGCTGATGTCCTGTTCTAATGTGTTAAGTGCTTTCCAGATTGCATTCTCTTTAAAGAAGCTTCTTTACAGCAACCTGATTTCATTAAATTTATCAGTATTTTCCTAGCACTGGGTAATTAAAATAGAATAAAAAAATTAAAAAGGTGGCAGAACACTTCTTGGAGTAGTTATTGTATATAAACTGTACTGGCTACAAGTGTCATCTCCTGCAAGAAGCTTTTGGAGTACCTGAGGGATTTGCATAAATGCATTATCTTTTTTGAATTACTCATAGGTGTAGTGAGTAAGGCTATACTGAATATTGGCTTAATGGTGCATTTGTTTGGGACTCTATCTTAAAGGTCACCTGTAAGCCTTGCTTTTACCCCATGGTCAGAAATCCTGACAAAATTTCAATTTTATTGTCTTAAATGCCATGCAGAGGGTATCAAGTGCAATGTTAATAATAGCATACTGTCAGCTGTTTGAGACATGAAAATTTGGTTGCAGATAAACAGTTTACTTTTGGAAGCTGGAAAAATAAATTCTCCAGATAAAGTGCATTCCCAAATGTTTGAGGAAATTAGTCCAATTGTATTGCTGTTACTGTTGTTGGATGTTTGATGTTTTCATTGGAAGTCTTGTTTTGGTTTTCTTTTAGGGATTTGTTGTTTGTGATTTTTTTATTCTGTTTTTGGGCTGAAACTCTGCAAAAGCCCAGCCAGAGGTACAGAGGTTTTTGAAGGAACAGTAAGATGATCAATAATTTTCAGTTAGCTGAATCCACTTTTGTTTCATGTTTCAATTGTCTTCTACAATTAATTATGTAAATGATGGTTAATGTGGACATGTATTTCTGAGAGAAGTACTGAGACCTCAGTAATAGCTAACAGCTTTCCATTTGATATTTAAATGCATGGATATACACATTTACACTACAATGCATTGCTGATTAGATTTTTTGTTTGCATTTGTTTTGGGTGTTTTGTTTTTTTTTAAGATAGATCAATTTTTGCACTTTTTCTAGATGACTTAAAACCAAATAAGGGAGTATTTGCCCTGGGAGATTAAGGACAGTTAACATTACAGCTATTTAATAGTTCTTATTCTTTACATTTTTAAGATCTGATTATTTTCTGACTTCTAGTTGCCTGTAGGTATTGAATTAAAAACTTGCCTTTGGGAAATCAATCATAAAATATTCATTCACTTTAAGGAGGCAAGGATTTCATCTGTGTACATCCTTTTTAAACTTGTAAATACAAGTTTTCAATGGAGTTTTAGCCCGTGAAAGCAAATTGCAGAGTTTAGTATGCAGAAGGACACTTACCTTTGCTCATGTTGAATATTAGTACCAATTTAGCACTGAATGAGTGAAGGAGGATGCATGTGTGGTGTCATGATCTCATTATTGAGCTGTGGTGACTGCAATGTTCGTGCTGCCATTGACCAGCCCAATAAGGGAAACTGAAGAGATGCATCCAGCACTTTATAACAGCATCCAGCATTTTATAACAGCTTTTTATTCCACACTGCCCCATCCAAAAAAAAAGTATTTAGTAGAGATATTATACACTTTTGAAGAATAACAAGACTTCAGGGAAGAACTGGTTTGATTTGGTTTTGCCATAATGTGTTTCATGTACAGAAGGGATATAAAGGTGAAAATCCTCCAGGGAAGGGAGGATTTTGATGCCAGGATTTATGTTGCATCAGGAGCATAAGCAACCTTTTCCCCACTCTTATCACATGATTGTTCTAAAAACTTGTTGTGTTTGGGTGTTGTAAGAACAACAGATTGCACCCCTGTTGTGTTACCATACTGGATTTTGCATTGGTGTATAGTCCTGGGCAGAACTAACAACTTTGTTTCTCCTTTCAGCAGTATCATCCACCTGCCAAACAAAAATATGCTCATATATGTATGATGCTGTCTATTTTGTTATTTGGAAACATGTGCAATGTGAAACTAAACATTGGCTTTAGGCCTGCCTTTTCCTATTAGTTCAATTTAAGAGTAGGCTGTGTGTCCTGTTTATTTACATTTACAGAAGAAAAGTTCGCACGACTGTGAAGTAAAATTCATTGGATTTTAAAAAACTGTGTTTAGAGTGGTTCAAGATTTTCCTTTCAGGTTTGCTATTCCTTGTTTTTAGCTTCAGAGTAGTGAAATTCAGAGAAGGCTTGTAGTAGCTGTGGTTATGATAAGTAAGCTTTGCATAAATATATACATATATATATAATGTATAAATATAATGTACAGTAATTTCACGAATACAAGCCGCACCAATTTGACTAAGATTTTGCTCCTAAACCGGAAATGCGGCTAATAATCAGGAGTGGCTAATACAACCTCAGAAGTGCCTGCCAGAGTGCTGAGCGGAGCAGCTGCAAAGTCGGCATTTTGCGATTGTTACAAATCGCTACTCTGTTGCACCGCGGGTGGAGCCTGGCTCCCTGTAGGCAGCACGGGGGGCGGGGAGAGAGGCGGGAGAGCTCTCTTTCCTCCTCTGCCACAGCCCAGGGGAGAGACGGGGGGGGCCCGGCGCCGCCATTGCCGCAGCCCGGGGAGGAGAGGGGGGACCCGGGCCGCCCCTACCGCGGCCCGGGGAGGTGGGGGGAAGCCCGCGCCGCCATTGCTGCGGCCCGGGGAGGGGGGGAAAGCCGGCGCCGCCATTGCTGCGGCCCGGGGAGGGGGGTGGAAGCCCGCACCGCCATTGCCGCGGCCCGGGGAGGGGGGGGGAAGCCGGCGCCGCCATTGCTGCGGCCTGGGGAGGGGGGGGGAAGCCGGCGCCGCCATTGCTGCGGCTCGGGGAGCCGACGGGAGCCCCGCGCAACCATTGCTGCGGCCCAGGGAGGAGGGGGAAGCGCGCACCGCCATTGCTGCAGCCCGGGGAGGGGGGGGAAGCGCGCGCAGCCATTGCCGCGGCTCGGGGAGCCGACGGGGTGCTTTGTCCCCGCCCGCCGCCGCCGCGGCAGGAGCGGGGAAACTCCGTCCCTGCCCGCCGCTGGCGCCACGGGCGTGGGAAAGCTCCGTCCCCGCCCGCCGCCGCTGCCGTAGGAGCAGGGGAAGCTCCGTCCCTGCCTGCCGCCGCGGGGCAGCGCCGACCCGGGGTGACTGAGCCCAGTGGCAGCGGCGGCCAGCCCCGAGCGGCAGCACCGGGCTGGGCCATCTGGCCCCGTCAGCGGCCCCTAGCGGGCCGAGCCTGCACAGCCTTAGCTCAGCCAGTAAACCCCGCCCTCCCGCGGTTCTGTTACTAATTGCACGCGGGTCCTCGCTGCGAACGACAAAGCGGCTTATATTCGGGTGCGGCTTATCTATGGACAAAAACCGAAATATTTGCCAAGACCCAGAGATGCGGCTTATAATCAGTGCGGCTTGTATTCGTGAATTTACTGTATAAATTTTTGCATAAAACTTTATCTCAGAATTGTTTTCATGAAGTTCTTTAAATTCCATGTATTTTGTCCTTTATTTGATTTTTAGCTTCTTCTGGAATGTGTGTGTTGTTCATGTATCCTGAATCTCTGCTTAAGATAATGCATGGAGGGTTGGATTCGATTTATTTTCTTTTTTTTTTTAAGGAAAAAATGTCTTATGCAATTACATCTTAATCCTAAATGTTTTCTTTTTGTTTTGTGTTTCTGACTTAGGAGTTTTATGTGCTTGGTGGAGATGGAAAAGGAAGAAAGGCAAGCTGACCTCCTGAAGAAAGAAGGCAGCAAATACTTAATGGAACTTTTTTTCTGTGAAACCATGTTTTGAGTGCTCCTAGACATCATCCATAAATACCCTAGATATCAGCTGATTGCTATGATTGGAAACCTGGCTCATCAAACAGTGTACACTGGGAGAAGCCTGCCTAGGATAATACATTTTCTGTTGTTTCTGAAAGTCTCTAAGAAAACTCTATAGACATCTACCTGTTATTAACTCTGCATCTTGATTGAGCAAAACTAGTCTTTGAAGTGAACAGAAACAGAGCCTTTTTGGAAACTTTTATTGAACATGACTCATGGAGAAGAGCTTGGCTCTGAGATGCACCAGGATTCTGTTGTTCTAACTTACCTAGAGGGATTACTAATGCATCAAGCAGCAGGAGGCTCAGGTACTGCAGTTGACAAAAAGTCCACTGGCCATAGTGGGGAGGATCAAAACTTTAAGATTTCAGGAAATATATTTCCCAGCTGTCAGAGTAATGGTCCAGTTCTTAACACGAGTACATATCGAGGATCTGGCATGCTGCACCTCAAAAAAGCAAGACTGCTGCAGTCTTCAGAAGACTGGAATGCAGCAAAGAGAAGGCGCTTGTCTGATTCCATTGTGGATTTAGATGGAAAAAAGGAAGCTTTGTTGGCTGGCATGGTTGAAAATGTGCCTAAAGGCAAACAGGATAGCACATTACTTGCCTCTTTGCTTCAGTCATTCAGCTCTAGGCTGCAGAGTGTTGCTCTGTCACAGCAGATTAGACAGAGTCTTAAGGAGCAGGGTTATTCTCTTAGCCATGATTCCTTACAAGTGGAGAAAGATTTAAGGTGCTACGGTGTTGCATCCAGCCACCTGAAGACTCTGCTGAAGAAGAGCAAAGCAAAAGATCAGAAGCTGGACAGCAGCCTGCCTGACATCACAAAGAACCTGCCCAAGGAGAGGTTTATAGAATCCCCTCATGCGGTGCAGAGCGGCCCCAAGGTGATGAACGAGCCCCTGTCGTGTGCTGCGAGGTTACAAGCTGTCGCAAGCATGGTGGAGAAACGATCCAGCCCTGCTGCTTCGCCCAAGCCCAGCGTGGCGTGCAGCCAGCTGGCTCTGCTCCTTTCCAGCGAGGCCCACTTGCAGCAGTACTCCAGGGAACACGCTCTAAAAGCACAAAATGCCAACCAGATTGCGAGCGAGAGGCTTGCAGCGATGGCCAGGCTGCAGGAGAGCGCTCAGAAGGACATGGGCCAGTTCGGCTTGGCCAAAGGGATGACGAGCCATCTCAATGGCCAGGCAGGATCGTCCCCCAAAACAGTCCCTAGCAAAGGCAGCATGGCACCTTTTCAGAGCTCGGTGGGAATCATGCACTCGCCCCCCAAAACTGTGGGATACAAAAGTACTGTGGAAAAGAGTAACCTGAAAACCTCTCCCAGCAACAGTTTGCTCTTACATCTGCTGAAAAGCCAGAATACCACCAAGCACGTGAAAGGGCGGGAGCAGAGTGAGAGAGCCAGCATTTTTGAAGACAGCAGCACACCAACAACTGTTGATGAGTATTCAGACAACAATCCCAGCTTTACAGAAGACAGCAGTGATGATGAAAGCTCCCACTCTAACTGTCTTCCTATAGACCTATCCTTTAAACAGAGGACAGATAAACCAGATGCAGGTCCACCTGCATCACTGGATAACCTGACTCAGTCCTTGCTTCGTAACTGGGATCCAAAAGCTTCCTGTCCAGAGACCAAGGAAGAGAAAGACACTCCGAAAGCTTCTAAGCTGAATCCCCACCAGAAAGTAACACTACTTCAGCTGTTACTTGGGCATAAGAGTGAAGAACAGGTAGACAAGAGTAATGATCCTCAGGGACCACACAGTACAGCTGATGTGGCAAAATTCACTGTACAGACTGGGAAAAGGACTCCTGTTACTGACAGTCCCAGTGCCAACAGAATGACTCCGTTAAGCACTCCACCCTTGCTGGCTTCTGCAAAAGCAGACTCTCCTATAAATCTCTCGCACCAGTCGCTGGCTGTCAAGCGGAGCTCGCCGCCCTTCGCCTGCAGCATCCAGCCAGACAGACTGATGAATTCCGCATCTAAACACTTGATAGACCTGTCCAAAAGCAAAGAAATTCAAGGAGCTAAGCTGAGCAGAACCGATAGTCCCCAGAACTCCTCTGCATTCAGTGCCAGCAAGCTGCTGCAGAACCTGGCTCAGTGCGGCATGCAGAGTTCCATGTCGAGTGAGGAACAAAGAGCTAGCAAACAGCTGCTGGCAGGGAACATGGATAAACCTGTGGGCTTGATTGATAGATTGAACAGCCCTCTGCTTACGAATAAATTGGGTATGCATGAAGAAAATAACAAAATATTCAGTTGTCAGCCAGCACCCGCTGAACAAGGACTTCCAGGTTCGGAAATAGAAAATCTCCTTGAAAGGCGCACTGTCCTTCAGCTGCTTCTGGGAACTCCCAATAAAGGGAAAAGTGAAAAGAAAGAGAGGGTGCTTTTAAGAGATGAAAGTTCTCAAGAACAGACAGACAAGGCTTTGAATGAGCAAATATTGACGGTGAAAATAAAAACTGAGCCATCTGACGAATCAAATGTTCCTTATAATTCAAATGCACAACAAGTAAGAGAATGCAAGGGTAACAAATTCCAAGGGTTTGTTCATTCACTGCAGAGAAACACAGCTACTTCTCCAGCATCTGAGGAGGTGAAATCTGAGCCGCTTTCACCTCAAGATTTCTCTTTTTCCAAAAATGGCCTGCTAAGTAGGTTGCTGAGACAGAATCAAGACAATTACCCCGCAGATGAGCTGGACAGGAGTCACCGAAACAACGAGCTGACACACCTTGAATCCAAGAGTCTTTGCACAGTACCGAAGAAGAGGAAGCTTCACGCTGAGCCTTTGGAAAGCCCATTAAAAAAGATGAAAAGTAATGTGTCTGATGCTGGAAACAATCATGCTTCTCCTACTGAGGCACTGTACGGGCCTTTGCTTAACCAGCAAGAACTGAAATTCAGCAGAAGTGATGCTGAATTTAAATATGCTGTAAGTCATGGTTCAAATAGTGAAACTGAAAATAGGAGTTGGTCTAGAGATAGTAAAGGCTTTAATGTGTTGAAACAGCTGCTTCTCTCAGAAAACTGTGAGAGAGATCTGTCACAACATAGGAATAACATACTAACAGAGGGCAAGAAAAAAGGAAACAAAACCAGTGCAACAATCAATAAACCTGAATTCACCATTTCTTCCGTAAGATCGTTGGTGGGAAGCCCTGTGCAACAACAGAACAATTGTGTAGATCACAGAACATTTCAGTATCCCGTAGCAGTAAAAAGTCCTGCCAGCTCCCCCTTCCCCGAACATTTGGGCAGTACAGTGTCCAGACTGGAGTCCGACCAGTTCAGCATGTGTTCCATGCCCGGTGAGAAGGGGCCCATCAGATGGGTGATCACGGGCATGGACAAGAACGATTATGAGAAAGACTCTCCGAGACTGACCAAAACCAACCCAATATTGTACTACATGTTACAGAAAGGCGGCAGCTCTGTCAGCAGCCAAGAAGCACATGACAAAGAAATTTGGAATGAGCCTTCATTTACCGAGAGTTCAACTCGTGTTACAATCAAAGAGGAGTTGACATCTGACACAGAGCTTAAAACTCCTTTTAGTAACTTAAGAAGCCCTTACAACAGCCATATGGGGAGCAACACCTCTCATCAGCATGGTGGTGTGAATGGAGAAGTGCATGGACTTCTGGAAAAAGTGCGAACAATCAAAAAAGAGCCAGAATAAACTGCAGCCTCCTCAGTGAGTTTACAATCAGCAGTTTTGAATCTTTGTTTAAAAAAAAAAAAAAAGAAAAATGAGTATGAACATGACTACTGTATAAATTGAGCATGATTTTAAAAAAAAAAAGCATGGTCTAATTGAAACATGTTTTCATTTGATAAACTTTTTATTTTTCTGGTGATGTTATTTAAAATACATGTAGATAAAATTTGCTTTACAGTAGATTGTCACAAGGAAACTAGAAGGGTTGTAATTTGTACAAGACGTTTCTGTATGTATCAGATTAAGTTATGAGTACTCTTTGATCAGAGTCTTATTTGGATCTGCAAGCTTTTGGTATAACATAAAGTGTAAGCGTACAGCCTAGGTGGTGGTAATGCTGCGTTTCCTCCCTCCCTGTAAAATAATCCTTATTTTTTTGAAGCCTGAGCATAGAGAAAGTGTACTTTTTTTTTTTTTTAATGTTTTAATATGTTTTGTGAAATTTTAAGAATAACTTTTAAGAAATGGAGCAGTCCGTCCAAGGTATTAGCTCGTCATATTGGAAAACCTGCATCAGTGTTAATAATTGAAGTGCACTGAAATGTATTTTTTAGTGCTTCCAAAATTTGTATTGTTATTTTTAAATCTTGTTTGTGGTCCTGCCAGAATAGTGGTGTAAAATCTATTTTTCTTCCTTGCCCTGCCTCTCAACAAATGCCTTCCTCAGAATTCTTAGCCATAGTTATGAGTTACTAGTTAGAATTAAGGGTTTTTTCTAGGTTTTTATAAGAAGGGCAGATTTTCATAGGCCATGCAAGTACTGCATGAGTCCTTTTGTCGGCACATTCCTGTCACTTCCCTGCCTAAAAGGGGAAAGCCAAAATGCCTCTGGGAGTAGCGTGATTGAGAAGGCTTAGGACGTGTATTCAGTGAGGAAAATGCTGGAAAGCTTGTGAAGGGGATGAGCGGAATTGTCTGTTCAGCACCATCCTGCTTCCCTGTGGAGGAATACCAACTGCACTAAAGCAGCACATCAGACTTTCACTCAAAGATGGAATAGGATTTTAATGAAAAATGTGTTGACCTCTTCCTACAACGAGGGAAAAGAATCTATAATCTGCCAATATTTATTACTCTCTCAACAGCTGATCCATGCTTTAATGCACTACCCTTTCACTGCAGAAAATCTGGCTTTAGAATAATTTTCCAGGTAGCGCTGAGGATAAAACTGTGGTTTTGTCATGTTCTGTAATGGATAGTGGGATATGTCTGAGAAATCCTTCCCTGCCCTTTTCCTCAATCCCCACCTGTGCTGTGATTTGTAACATCTGGCGATATCAGCCTGAGATGGGAGGAACTGAAAATTGCAGTCAGAGCTGAGACACCTTAAAAGAATTGCTGGCTGGGGAAGCGTCTCGTGGCTCTGCTTTCCCGTTAGCACTGTCAGTGTTAACTCCATTTGCAGCCCTTATTTCTCTGGGGGGAGGAAGAGGACAAAATCCAGTTCTTCTAAATTATATGAATTATTGGCAAGCAGTTCTGCTGAACTTTTTACTCCTCTAAAAAAAAAAAAGGTTCTCTGTGGCTTCTTGATTTCACTGATAATCCTCTCTGCCATCAGCAAGCAGCTAAGCAGTTGGCTTGCACGGTTAATGAAAGCTGCACTCTGGTTTAATTTTGTCTGTTTTCCCCGTGGCGAGCTGATGACATGACAAAACTGCTGTGTCTGTCCATCTCCTGTCTGCATAGCAGACATGAGTGACGGGGCATTTTGCTCTTTTCTGTCTGGTTTGGTTTCAGAGATCCTTTTCCCAGACTCGTGGCTTGCTGGGACAGAGCAAGCTGTTGTCCCTCTCTTGTCCCTGTCCCCATCCTGAGATCAGTTCCTCCTCTTTCCACTGCAGTTCCTACTGAAAGGGACTTCTCCTGTCTGACAGCTGGAAAATGCACCACTATTCTGTTTTGCCTCCCTCTGGGGGATACCTTCTTTTAGGGAACACAAATATTTGGCAGTATCTGGTATAACACATTCCCCCCTGGTTTTTATGAGAAATAACAGAGCAATTAAAGATATATTTTTATGTTATTTCGGTGAAGCATAATATATTAATGGGCTGTACAAAGAAGATTTATATTTTAAAACCTTCACGCAAATCTAATATCATTTTAAATGTCATTGTCTGAAGTCTAATATAAAAATAAAATTTTGTTTGTCTTTAATATTGCATTTATAAGTGGCCCAATGACAATTCAGATGTCTCATAGAATAACCATTAATGAGATAAAGTATATTTTGGATTGACAGTGGAACTGAATTCTTTTTATATGAGTCAACCCAGCAGAAATATTAAAAAGATGGTATTTGTTCCATCCATTAAATGTCTTTTAAAGTCTTAATTGATTATTTTTCTTGAAACAATGTGTATATAGGTAGGAAATGTATACAATATAGAGTAATAGATGGTCCCCAGACTAAATACAAGGCTGTAATTTGCTTGAAGAACTCCACAGGAAAATGCAGTGTGGGAGGATGTGGAATTACCTGGTTGAAAAAAACTTCTCCTAAGTCCAGTTGAGGTGAAGAGTAGGGAAGAGATTCTGACCCTAACAAAAATATACTGGAATCGAGCAATGCTCTGACCTTTGTATTTATTCTAGGGTAGTCTATTGTTATAATATATACTTTTGAACATTTAGTTTTGAAATTTTTATAAAACAGTTAAGTTAAAATGTTAACAGTTTGACCAGTTAAGGATTTAGCTTTCTTTTTAATTGATGTTAATTAAAAGGTATTGCCATTCTCACAGACGTCAGTAAACTCTAATATACAACAATTTAAGTTTGGGACATGGAAGAATCTTATCTCTTGTAGACATTGCAATCTCAAACAGCAGGTAACAAGGCTGAGGCCCTTGAGAAAGGGCAGGACATGCCAAGGGACTGCTCAGCCAGCTGCTAAGAGGGCAGCTGTCTCCTCCTACATGGAATTCTCCAGTATCACGGGTGTTACCCCCTCCCTAGGGAAGAGAGGTCTTTGAATCTACCCCATCCACTTTTACAGCATTGACACCTTAGGACCAAAGGCTCTTTAATTATTTTTTGTCTTGTAGCATGAGTGAGTAAAAAGAAGTTGCTATTTTTTTTTTCCTTGGGGACTTTTCCATCAGAAAAGAGGGGTGTGGGAGCTGGATTTGTTGACCCAGGAGAGACTGGTAGGGCTGGCCACATTTTCCCAAGCAGCTCTAAGATCCCTGATTTTCACCAGTCCCTGTAGATGGGATTGCAAACCAAGGTCATCTCTGGAGTAGCACTCGGTGCTCTCAGCAACTCCTGTGTCCTCTAGGTCTTTAGACTATGGATTGGGGTCTTGGCAGATCTCAGCAGCAGCTGTACAGGCAGGGTGGTGCAGTGGGTGCTGCTGTGTGATCCCTGCTCCATCAAAGGAGCAGGGAGGGAGGGGAGAGCACATCCCAGTTACAGCCAGCTGAGACTGCTGGGGGAAGCTGCCTCCAGCTCTCAGAGCACTGAGGAAGGGACTTAGGGAGTTGTCTCTATACCACAATTCAGCCCCTTGGAGCTTTAACCTGAATTAACTTTGGCCCCACATAGCTGGGGAGGGCTTGGGCTGTGGAGCGCCTGTGCCTTGCTCGAGGGCATCACCAGCGCCTGGTGGAACGCCCAAAGCCGCTGGATTTGGGGATTGACTCGGAACTGCCATGCAGATATGCCTTTTTTTTCCAGAGGGAAGTGTCTGGGACTCAGATATCCAGGTTTCTAGGTCTCCTCTGCCAAAGCTTGAGGAAATGATGGTGGCTAACGCATGACCGCAGAATCAAAGGTGGGGAGCTGGAGGGCTTCTCTACTGACACCACAGAGCTGGGCAGCTCAGTTTGAGAGGTTTCTATGAGATCAAAAGGGAATTCAGCCATAACTTTTACTTTTCGTAGCCATTTACTCTTAGTGATGTTTTTAAATTTTTAATTTACAAATGTTTTTAAGCAAAAGAAATGAGTGGTTTAAATTTTCCCTGTTAAATGTTGGTGAAAGTATTACAGCTCTCATTGACGTCAGTGACATGATATTACCAGTTTGTTCTCTGCCACATCTTACAGAGGAGTAAACTGGTAAGTATATATTATATATATATTTATATATAATGTAAATATGTTGACTTGTTACACCTATAATATGTTGAAATTGGTTTTTAAAAGGTGATGTAAATAGTGGTTTCCTTAATGAAAAATACATATTTTGTATTGTTCTAATGCAAAGGAAAAAAAACCTTTTAATCTTTTTTGTTATGTATATTCCATGTATAAGTGTAAATATGATCACATAGGTTTTAAAACTTTTGCATGTATGTATACAGTTGCAAGTCTGGAAGAATGTATAGAAAAAAATCTTTTATTTAAAGTTGTGATTACCTGCTGCATGAAAAGTGCATGGGGGACCCTGTGCATCTGTGCGTTGGCAAAAAAAAAAAAAATGTCTTAACAAGTCAGGTCAGTTCAAAACACAACAGTATTCCACTTCTGGACATGACTTCTGCTGTGGTATTTTAGCTTTGTGAAAGAATGTGCTTCAATTCAAAAGGGTCTGGAAAAAAAAAAAGCAAAACTACTTTTAAAACATGAAGTGCTCATACAACTATAATAAGTCATGTAAGTTCAGGACTCCATTTTGCATAACTGAAATATTGTACCAGGACTATTCCATCCCTGTAAAACAAAGGAGTATTGATTCTCATTGCCATACATAAGAATTCGGGATTTTACCACAACCAGTTTTATTGTGATGTGTCTTCAGTAATTTAACTGGTCTCATTTTTTTTTATTAGAAATTAATTTCCTCATGTGATGTCACAAAACTGTACATACTGCAGTGTGAAGTTTTTTTAAATCTTTCAGTGTTTACTTCCTGCAGAAGATTTGAATAAATGAGAAAAATGCATTGTCTTGATGGTTTTTAAATCTGCTTTATTTCATGTGTACTTTGTGTTATGGGAGTGTTAGTTGGGCGCTTTGCATCACTGCTGTTGATAAAAACTTCTGACAGAAGTAGCTTAAGGAACTTACACACACAGCCTTCAGCAAGGCTACTGACTGGAAGCTGAGAGTTGTGGAGCTGGAAATGAAACAATCTAAATCAGATTAGCAGCTTTACTTCACAAAGCTCTGTATTATGTTTTATTTAAATGCCCTTCTGCTTATTAACTTGAAATCAGTGACCATAAACTGGAAACCTCTAAATGGGAATTCTCATGTGAAAATAATTTTGAATGTTAAAACATTGTTCAGGTCCCTTATGCAGGGCAGAAACATCTGCTTTCCCACTAAAATCTACTTTGGTTCCTATCACAAAAAGGACTTCTCAGTTCATTCTAGTTATGTCCTTAAGCAAGCATGTAGAGTAAGTGAACACTGTTATTTGCCCATGATGCCCACACAAAGGTTTAACAGTGCATGTCCATAATCTTTTAGACTTCTTAAGACAGTTTATGACATTAGTGCAAATCATGGATTGCAGCGGTAGTGCAAGTGCTGTTTCTCCAGAAAAATTGTGTTCCAGAGTGTCCAGACAGTGTCTGGAACTGTACAGTTGCAAGCAAGCACATAGGATGGGTCATGACTGTCTTGGGTAACACTAACAGTTATTTTCATGAATCATCCTACACTTCCTGGTCTCAGCAATAACTTTGTGTGCCTGAACTTCTTTGGAAGCAGTCTGGAAAGAAGAAAATGTAACACATAAAGGTAACTTTAAAAGAGTAATTCCAAATCCATAGATCTCATCTAGGGCTTCCTAAACTGTATAACTGAGCATTTTAATTGTTCAGTATCCAAAATGGAACAGGATGGGGATGCTTTCTCACTTGGGATACATCACCTTGCAGTATGGATGTCATGCCACCAGTGATGCTCAGCTGTGCTTCAGAGGGAAAGGACCCTGACCCAGCTTCTGCACAGACTCTTCTCTCTGTAAGTAGGCTTGATGTGAGGGGTCAATGGCTGAGCCAAAATGCAGCCACCTGGAAAAGCAATATCCCTAAGGAGCCAATCTAATCTTCTAATGGCAGTGCAGCTTGGAAATAATTTCTTGAAATACATGGATTCATCAGAGCTTTGTTTCTTTTGCTTTTCAGTCTGCCCACCAGGCAAAGCCAACACTGTTTCTCCAGTGGTTATGTCCTAGGACTGTTCCAAGGAGCACCTGAATATCTCTGTCTTTTCTGTTACTATTTGGTGGGGGCTTCAGGCTCTATTAATTCACTGTATTTATTCAGTTGTGCTTTAACACCAAGTAAAACTTGCACAGTGCCTACCAGAACAAGCAGGGCTGTGGAGCTGAGGGTAGGGTGTGCTGAACAGCCTGCAGGGTGATGAGGATGTGGAATGGGTGTGCAGTCCCAATTCCCCTGTGAGTGAATGCTAGCAGCTGAACCACAGCTTGGTGGTTCAGAATGAACTCACTCAGAAGTGCTTCACACTGCCAGTGAACTCTTCACAGACAGACCTGTGGTCACCTGGAATCGTCTTGGTCCCCAGCTCATTCATCACAAAATGAAAATTGCATGCGGTGTTGATGTTTGGTTGTTTGTTTTTGGGTTTGTTTTTGTTTTTTTTTTTTTCCAAAACAGCTGCTGGATGAGGGAATCTTCATTTCTGCTTCAGAGATTTCCAAATGGGAGGGGAGATAGCAATTGTATTAATGGGACTTGGCACCCCAGTCTTCTCTGCTCCTGAGTGAAATGAGCTGCAGCGTTGTGGGTGTCAAGGACAGGTGTGGACTCAGATCATTTGCAGGGATGTGCATTGTGAAAGCCTTTATGAGAGCAGAGAAACTTACTGCAGTAGTACAAATGCGTCTTTAAATTAGAAAAGTAAAGCAAATTATTCTTCACTGACTGTAAACTTGCCAAGAAAAATGTGGGTTTGAAACGAGAAGAATACAATGACAATGTTTTGCTGTATGGCACAGCTTGGCACATTAGGGCTGTGGAATACACTCATGGGAATGTCTGTAGGGACCTGATATGAGCCTAGAGCAGAGGCTAGGATATGCAGGCAATAATTGCTGATAATATTTTTATTTCTTTTTGATTGTCAGAGTGACTCAAAGGGAGCATGGCACAAACTTGGAGCATAAAAATCCTCTCTGCTGGTAGCTATCAATGCTGCTAATGAAGGAGCATATGCTGATCCCAGCTCACAGCAGCCCACTTTGATTTGGCTTTCTAAGGAATGCTCACTCTTAATGGATAAAGAGATTTGCCACTATTTCCAGATTACTTTTCTGGTTAAATTACTCAGAACTTAGCTGATGAAAAACAAACATAATGTGAATATGCCAGTTAGATAAACCTGATACCTGCTTCCACAGTTAAAGTCAGCATGTGCCTTCAGTGCATTGTGGTGTTTTGGGGAGGGATGGAGAAATAACTGTCCTCATACACAGTTACAGATATTCTGGATTCTCTTCATCTACTCTAGTTTGGGAAGGTGGTGGAAATTTCTCACTAAACAGTGTGGGCTACTCTCCAAGTTAGTGGGGGATCTCTGGCCCCAGTCTTTACTGAAGCTGCTGCTGACTTTTAGAGTCACACCCTTTTGCATGCTCAAATTCCTTTGAAAATTTCAGTAACAGAGCTCAAAGGGTGCTTCTGCAGGTGAGTTGTGAGTAGCCACTGAGACAGATACATCTGTTGCTACCTCTCAGCATTTGCCTATCTTCACCTCTGTAACTCTAGCAAAATGTTAGTTTTTCAAGTTCTGCCTGACTAGATTCCATGCCCAAATCCCATCACAGGTACTGAGAGAGGGTAAGTGATGAAATTCCAGGATGATTTGGAATTGTATACGCTGGTGCTCAGTCCCTTCTGTGTGCTGTGACTTGGGAAATGCTTTGGCTGGAGTTTCTGTGCAAGATGGAAGTTCCTCCAGTAGCTGATATAATTGCACATTTCTTTTTTTCCCTGAATTCACATTTTACTCTGAAACAATCCTTTGGTTTGGTGTTGGGCTTTTTTTTCAAGAAACCTCACTGACTCTCACAAGGCTCACAAATAGCTCTGTGATTCACCTTTGGGCACCCAGAGAGCCTGTGTCCCTTTAGGTGATGTGTGCTGTCCCCACGAGTGTATCTGTGTGCCTGTCCCCTGCCTGTTCAGTAGTGGACCAGTGACTTGGGGGTCTTGGCTTTTGTGCCACAATTATTTTAAGTGGACAGGGAAGAAAGAGAGTGAAGGGGAATCTTAAGATAGGAAGTTCCAAGATGTTATTCTCAAGTGCCTTTTACTTTCTAACCACGCTTCATTTTCTGCTATTTAACATGGTCATGGTGAAATCTTCCTCACTAGCATTTGCAGCAAGAATTAGATAAATCCAGGAAACAAAAATCTTGTATAACTATTCATGCTATAGGTAGTAGACTCATAGAATGGTTTGACTCAGGAAGGAGCTTAAAGATAATTTCATTCCAATCCCCCTGCCATGGGCATGGACACCTTCCACTCTACCAGGAGCCTCATCCAACCTGACCTTGAACACTTCCAGGGATGGGGCATCCACAGCTTCTCTGGGAAACCTGTGCCAGGGCCTGACCACCCTCACAGCAAAATCTTTCTTCCAAATTCCAAATCTAAATCTACCTTCCTTCAGCTTAATGCCATTTCCTCTGTCCTATCACTACGTGCCTTTGTAAAAAGTCCCTCTCCAGCTCTCTTGTAGCCCCTTTAGGCACTGGAAGGTGCTCTAGGGTCTTCCCCCAGCCTTCTCTGGACTGAATAGCCCCAGCCTTTCCTCCCAGCAGAGCTGCTCCATCCCTCCGATCCCTTGGTGCCTCCTCTGGGCTGGCTCCAGCAGCTCCCTGTCCTTGCTGTGCTGAAGCCCAGAGCTGGATGCAGCCCTGCAGGTGGGGTCTGAGCAGAGGGGGCAGAGGGGCAGAATCCCCTCCCTGCCCTGCTGCCCACGGGGCTCTGGGTGCAGCCCAGCACATCTGCCTGAGTGTACAGAGATCACCATTTAAATCATGGAGAATTACTGACTGATGCAGGTTTGCTTACTTCCTACTCCAAAATCTAAAGAGGCTTTACATTTCATTATGAACAAGCACCAGGATTTTGTTGGTCAGCATGTAAATATGTTTAAACATCTGAAAAGAACAGTTTAGGTAATCCTTGCATACAGTGCTGTCTGTCTCTCGTGTAAGGAACTGTTAACTCTCATGCCATTTCCCCCCTTCCTCTTACCCATTATTTTGAGTCCTTTCATCTCATCTTTAAACTACACAGGAGCCCAGTCATCACCCATGAAGGGCAGAGGAGACAAAAGAAGTATATATTTTTAGACAACTCCTTTGAAATGAGTGTTTGCCTAAGGTACTGCGTTATGCATTGGCTGCATTGAATGCTGTGTCTTGGTCTCTCCTCTGAAAGTATTCACCCAAGGCATTGCATAGTGCCTGCACACTGAGAAGAGAGGTGATGACATCTAACAGCAACTACCCCCAGCACCCCCTTTATCTTAGAATACTGCTTACTGTGGCAGAAAGAAGCAAAGTGTATGACACAAAGCCTTTTTCCCAAAAAAATTTTGCTTTTGAAAATGGCACGTAGTGAAAACTGCTGGTTCAAGGTCAGAAAAGGAAAATGAGAGGGGCATTTTATTTTTTTTTTCCAAGTGTTCTCAGCCTCAGCATGGTCTAGCTGGCAGCCTGTTACCTGCTCCCATTCTGTCCCACCACCTGTTTCCCAGGGGGAAGGCACTATGGTGGTGCAGGCAGTGGTTGTTTCCCAGGGTGCCAAATTTTGCCATTTCCACAAGATCTGACTCAAAGAGCTGGTGGCAGCTGCTCCCAACATGGACAAAACCGTGGCAGCTCCTGAATGAGGAAGAAAAGGCACTGAAATCCCCTGCAGAAAATGTTCACAGTCCAAAGAATCATCCTGTATTTTTTGCATGGCATAGATTTTCAGCTATTAATTTAGAAGTGGAAGTGTCTAGAAACTGACAGCAGCTATTGTATTGAATGCATCTCACTTTTTAAAACTTAAAAGGTCTGGGGATAAAGCTAGTTGCATAAAAAAAACCTCAACGTTTTATATATTCATTCATCATTCATTCATCAGTGTTTTCAACTGATTTTTTCATTGTTTTCCAACATCTGCCTAGCACATGAAAACTTAGTTCTCTTTAGTGAGAAAGGTACTATTCCAATTTTCCTGCCATCTTTATCTCTCTTTTTTTTTTTACATAAACGTTTTTGTTATGTTTCCACTAGAACAATGTGGCTTGCTATCACTTGTTTGACTTCAAATCATGCCTGTAACACAGTACAATGCTGCTGTAAAATGTCTCCTGGCAGTCCCAGGAACCTCCTGCATGGAACACAAGTCTCCTCTGACCCAGGCTAGCTGCTGTGCCTGGCTCCTAGGATGCCTGGAGCAGTAAATGGTAATGTTGGCCATATGGGATTCTGAGCACTGTATGCATTTCTGTCTAGTTCAGTTTTTCTATCTTTTAGATCAAGGGAATATGGAGACTTCTGGCAGTATATTCTGGGCTGCAGAAGTAGCAGCTGGTTTCCAGTCATCTTCTGCGTTCCTGTTAGGCTGCATTAAGGGTGCAGCTGTGCCAGTGTCACCCTTTGAGCCTGTGCCCAGTTGGCCTAAAGCAAACACCATTCCACAGGAGCTGAGGTGCTGTCCCTTTTGATGTGGAACGTGGCTGCCTGTGGCATGGAATGCTGTGCCTTGCAGGGAAGTAAAGTGTTCAGCACAGGAGATCAAGTTCTTGACAAGTGTGGAAACATCTGTAGAGCAGGGCACAGCTTCTTTTTGCAGTTTCACTCCAGGTGCTCAGAGTTCACTCTCCTCCTCTGCTGAATCCAGGTATTATGCTGGAGTTGGA
This sequence comes from Catharus ustulatus, assembly GCF_009819885.2. NCBI lineage: Eukaryota > Metazoa > Chordata > Aves > Passeriformes > Turdidae > Catharus > Catharus ustulatus. Next base: position 11,085,925 of record NC_046222.1, on the reverse strand, counting down.
ACCAGATGGTTGAGAACAGCATATGTGGGGAAAAATTCAGTCCCTGGAGTGAGGACCAAATCAGAGGGTGATGAAGCTCAGAAATGCATTAAGGCCAGGACACAACTGCAGCAGTATATTGGTCAAAAGGAGTATTTAGAGAACTACTGTTTCTTACCTGATATTCAAGTTCCTGAGACCTGACAGGGATTAACAGAGATGCTACGAAAGGGGCAGTGTAACAGAGCCCTGCTGGCCATAGGGGCTGCTGCTGCTCACTGGGGTTGGGGGATACTCAGTGGCTAGCTGGGCAGATGTTCCATCCTGAGTCTGGAGGGAAGGATGGCTGGGTTGGGCTAGATGAGAGTCCAGCATGAGAGGGAGATGCAGAAAAGGACCCCAGGAGGAGTGTTGTGTTACCAGGATGCCTTGCTTCAGCATCTGAGCAAAGTCGGGTTATAAAGCCAAAATGGTTAAACTTCTGTGAAAGCAGGAATTCTGTTTGCCATGTATTCTTTTTCCACAGCAGAAGTTGCAGCTGCTGTCTCACCTCTGCTTACTTGGTCTCTGCAGCAGCTGCTGCAATTTTCCTGCCATGAGCAAGGGTGGCTCTTTCCACAGCATCTGTATAAAGCAGAGATGTGTATTGCTTCCAGGCGTTATCTATAACCTGTCCTGACTGGTTGTATTTCCTACCACAATCCTCACAGTAGAGATGGTCCACAAATTGTTACTGAGGAACCCAGATTTGCATTGCAGTTGGCTCTGGAGTTTGACAAAATTTCAAGGGGAGCTTATTAGACATCAGGTTTTCTCTGCTGAAGAGGTGAAAAAGGAGTTCTTGTTTTAGAGAGACTTCAGTGCTAATGGAATATCAGCTGCACATATATATGACATAGACAAGAGATTTGCAATATCTCAAATTTGGGTGTATTAAATGTGCAGAATGTGAGTTGGGCTTTGAATTTAGAGCACCTGAACGTGAGGATTCCTATCAGATGTCAACATCCCTGGCAATGATGGGACTGCTGTGATGTGGTCAGAAACATCTTGGCAAGTGACAGATCACAGAGTGGACAGTGAACACCACAACTCCTGTCTGCACTGGTTATTTAAATCATACTCTCTGACCCTGCCCCTGCTTGGGTTGTCTCACCTGAGACCTTTGAGTAAAACTAGGTTAAAATGTACTCGCAGGAGAAACATTTTGCAAATCACTTGCAGTGCATTAAATGAGCAGATTTAAAAGCCAACGTGAGTGAAGAAAATGAAACAAGGGTTTCTGAAGCCAGGGAGTAACCAAAGCAGAAGGAGGACACTGGCTGTAATTTGCACCTGAAACCTGTGAATGCTGACCCCAGGCTTGCAATTGTAGAGCAGGTCTAACCCCTAATAGGCTTGGACAAGTAAATAAGACCTTGCAGCAGGGAAAGTGCCTTACTGTGACTGTGCTTGTGGGAGCCAGTGTTTTTCTGAGCCAGGCTCCACCTCACTGTTCTCAACATAAAGCTCTTTCACTTAGGCTTAGTTCCAGTATTCAAGATTTCTGTGTATTTTTAGCATGTTGTTTGTTTATCATCTGCCATATATTTCTTATAGCAACAGCAGGGCAAGTTAAACATGGGCTCTTGTGTCTGAAATAACTTTTCTTGGAGAACACAAACAGTGCTTTTATACTCTCTGGTCAGGTGTTTTTGGGGGGAGGGAAGGGGAGCTTTTATAAAAAAAATAAGTATAGAATAAAATAAATAATAGAATAAAAAAGTGGAAAATCTTTGAAGCTGACACTACAGCTAAATCAAACTGTTTAGATTTATGTGCAAAGTAAGGAATTTTGGTGCAGAGGGTTACTTTAGCATTTCTTTCTGTGGAGAGAAATGTCAATGAGCATGAATGTGTATGTAAACACACACAGAAAATGGGTACAATGACTCATGCAGACAAAAGAAAAATTAAGAAAGCTGACAATGCAAGGGCTGGTATCTAAAGCAGGAGAGGTATGTAGTGAGCATTCTTGTAGAGTAGCCATTATTTATTAAGTAGAGGCAGAGTGAGTCGAGCTATACAAAAATATAATGAGACATGCTTCAAGGAATTTGCAGCCTATTACAAACTCAGAAAAAAACCACTGTGGGCACATAAAGTACATTAAGTGCTGGTACAAGTTAGCAGTAGTGAAGGAATCTGGCTGAGGTCATTGTTGAAAAGCATTGTGAAAGGAGTGAGTCTGGAGGAGGACGAGAAGGGAAAGTCATCTGAGGTGAAATTCTTTGGAAGACTTAAGTGGACCTGACACCAACTCCTCTGCACGAGGTGGATTTTATCCCTGATGCTGGAGAAAGATGACTTCCCACTTGAAGAGGAGTTGAGGGAAGGAGGAGAAAAGGGAGGCAGGATGGACTGGAAGGAAAGGTTTTATGGTGGGCATTGAAGGAGCTTTTGAAGATCAAGTTGAGGAAACAATAAGAAGGAAAGGGGAAATAATTTGGATGTATGGAAGTACAAAATGACAGCTGAGCTTGATTTGGAGCTGGTTAAGGAACATTGGTTGCAGATGGTACTGAGATGGTTTTTGAGAACTGAATCAATCCAAAGCATTCAATACCACAGGAAATGTAGAAAAATTGTAAATAAAACAAGACTAGACAAGGGGAAAGATTTATTTAATTAACTCCTTACCTGAGCATTGATCATCCTTATTTCAGGAGTGTGTTGTTTCTTAATTTAAAAAAGAATTATTATCTATGGCCCATATTATGGAGGTGATCAGGAAACAGAAGGGGACCTATTGCTGTGGGGTTGTCCAATGATACCTTAAAAAATAAATCTATTAACCCAAATAAGTATGAAGGAAGAAAAGGGAAGATCAAAGGTGGGATGAAAAAGAAGTTACTTATTAAATTGTCCAGAGAAGGGGGAAAAAAAAAATTAAGTGTCATCTGAGTCTGAAAAATGAGTAGTACAGAGGAAAAAGCAGGAAAAGCTATGTGGAGGGAACTGACTCTGAGTTCTTGAGTGCCTCAATTTGTTTATGCTTAGTTAGTTTTAACCAACAGAGAAGTAAATCCTGGTGTGGGGGTGGTCCCCACACAGAACCCAAGGCTAGGCTTTGCTTAGTTAAAGGTTAGTGCTGACAATACCATCTTATCACAGCAAACTGAAAAAGAATGCAGTGGGACTTCCCAGTAGTGAATTTTAGGGAATCTTCCTGGTTTCTGTTTGCAAGGGACAAGAAAATAACAAATTGTGGCTGGTATAGCATGGCTCCTGGGCAGGTTTCAAACCAGAGTCTGGTGAAGTCTTGAACAGAGTCTGATGAAGTAGAAGACCTTACCCCCTCTGTAAATTGTAAAGAAACCTCCCTGCACCTTCTCTTTTTCCATATTATTCCTGTGCACTCACTGGGGCTGGTAGTTGCAGGTAGCAGATTATCCTGGCTGCTCCCTAAGCAAACCAGGGAGAGAAGGGGCAGACAATCTTCCTTCCAAGATCATGAATTTCAGGGAGGAATTCTCTATCCTTTTCAAAAATTCTGCAAGAACACCTTCTGACCCTGGACCTGTTAAGTTGTGAATGGCCAGCCTTAACTTTTGCACTGTGAAAACAGAGCAGCCCTGTTGCTTTTGGGTGTGATCTTTGTCTCTCCTGTGGTGTAACTTAATGAGTGTGGTAACACCTCACCTCTGCAGCCTGATCCTGCTTACCTTCTGTGCAGGACCATTGAGGCTTCAGCTGGAGAACAGTGCATTTAGTTACAAATATAGGTGAACTGTGGGCTGTTTCCAGACATATGACTATGCATTTGGGAGCAGGGAGGGAGAGCTTGCCATTATCTTCAGTTTCTGCATTCCCCAACTCCCAAATTCAGAGCAAGGGTTCTGGAATTTATAGCCTCCTTCATTTATTTTATAACAGTGCAAATGCTTCTAAGTCAGTGAATTCAACCATCCTGACAACATATTTGCTTTTTTCCAGCTGTCTCTTCCAGGGATGCTCAGAGACCCTGTGGTCCTACTCGAAAAAATATCTGTTGTTGAGAAAGAGTCTCTAAAGATTATTCATGTACTGTGAGCAAATACTTGATGAAAGAAATATTTTGAAATATTTACTTGCAAACCAGATGGCTTTTCACCTGTTTAGCATGTTAGTTAGTGTGAATATACCTTCTGTGTGTCTCCTCAGCAAAATCTGGTTTAGAACATTCCACACAGATCTGGAAAGAGAAACCTGCAGTTTGGGGAAAAAGATGTGTCTGTAGACTGCTGCCCCTGCCAGTTTTCAGGAGTTTATTACTCTTAGGGGAAAGCTTAATAGCCTGTTAATTGAGAAGACAGAAGATCTTTTACACTTGGCTGCACACCATTATTAGGAGCATAGCAATAAAGGGAACAAACCTTAGCCCACATATTCAAGTAAAAATTTGCAAAATAAGTTTAACAAGATAGTGATGAATTATCCATGCTGCAATGTGTAGCAGAGCACAAAAGGGCTAATAGAAATAAAAGCATTGATTATTGACAGGGATGCTGCACATTTTTATTATTGCCATCGACAAAGTTCTTGTTCCTGGTGCTTCTGACTTAATCCACAACTCCATAATGTCATGGCAAGGTGGATTCCAGCCTAGCTTGCAGAAAATTACCAATTTTTCCTAAATCTCACCACTTTTTAAACTTTGGATCCAGACAACTAAATCAGAGTGAATGTTGAGTTCCTGGGAGGTAGAGAACAGTTTGTTCTGAGGTTTTGGTTGCTTTGTACGCAGGCAGAACTGCTGCTTTCCAGAGGGTGGTCTGATGGTGCTGTGATTCACACGTAGTAGCAGTGGTACCATGACAACTTCCAACTCAGCCGTGCCTGTGAATTTCATCTCCAGTGCCAGGCCCATCTTTTATAATTCCCACGGTGGCTTTCTTGGTGGTTTGTTGTTTTTTTAATGGTACAGTGTCACTCTGAACTGTTCCTAAGACTTGAATGCAAGTTGTCATTGTTCCAGCTTAAACAGAGGAAAGAACACAGCATTAAATTTGTGAACATTTCTGGGGCTTACATTTTTATACCACAGAAATGATTTGATAAACTCTGTTGTGATTGATCCTTATCTACTTAAAAGTCCAGCATGTGGCCATGCTGCCAGTATGGAGTCCCTGACATTTGGATCTTGGACATTCTTGTGATTAGCTCCTGGTTCTTGGACGTGGTTTTGCCAGGGCAGGGCCTGAGCCTGTGTCTCTGTTCTAGGGAAACTACTTACAAAAACGACTGTGGGCTTTTGAATATGCTATCTAAATCCAGTGTGTCCCCTGTGAATCTGCATCTACCACTTGAGAGAAGATTTTTTCAAAGCCAAGTTAGGAGCACCTGGACTGGGGAACGTGGAGAGCACGCAAGCTTTGCAAAACATATCTTTTTATGTTTTGTTTTAATCAGACCATCATTTGTTTTTGTAGACAAACAATTGGTTCCAGGACAGAAGACAATGATCCAGTGGAAGGCACAGCACCAAGGTCTGTCCCCAGAGCCTGTAGCTGTCCTGTCCCATGCCTCATGTGGCCCTTTTGGAAAACCAGGTTTCTGCAGGAGCAGTGGACAAGCATTCGTGGATATTACATGGATATTTTAAAAATTTTATGGCTTGCTGAGGAGGCTTCTGTTTATGCTCCTATTTAACAAAAAAACCAAAAATAAACCCCCAAAACAAAACAACAAAAAAACCCAACACAACAAAACAAAAACAAACAAAAAAACCCCCAAAACCAACAAAATATCCACCACCAACAAAAAAGCAACAAACAAAACCAAAAATAACAAAATAAAAAAAAAACCAACCAAAAAAAAAACAAATAAGAGAGGACTTCTATGCAGCGAGGGTTTGCATCTGGCATGGTGCAACAGCTATGTTGGAGGGAGCAAGAATTTCACCAGGAGGGGAATTTTAAATAAACTCATTAATTCCTACTGCAAGCACACAGGTGCTTGAAGCAGAGGAGCAGGCTCTGTTGCTGTACCACATTTGTGTTGACCATCGGGTTATGGCCAGGAGGAGTCCTGGCTGGTGCCAAATTTCCATTATTTTCTTCTGTGAAGTTGTTTGCTTAACAATTCGTATAACCAGGGCCCTGGCACCACAACAGGCTGTCACTGTCCCTTGCCTCCTCCATGGCAGAGCTGGTGCTGCTCCTGAGCCACCTCTGCTCCCTGGGGAGTTGCTGGGACAGGACTGGCCATGGGGCCCTGCTGGAGTGATGGGAGAGGAGGAAAAATTATGTCAGATGAGGGAATTCTCCTTGTTCAGAAGGAGCACAGGGTAGGGCCCCAGGCAGGGCATTTGATGGTGGCATCTGAGAGCCATATATATTCCAAACATCTGGAAAATATATTCAATTTGCATACAAGATGTGCAAGCACTGACATTGACATACCTTTGTAAATCCAAAAACAGGGGGGGATAACCCAAAGGAACTTTCCAAACCTTTCAAGCGCATTTTTACAAAGCAGATCTGCTGTGTCTCCTGACAAGTTCTGACTAGCCTGAAGTCTCCTCACACAAATTGTGTCAGCTCTGCCAAGAGCTGAGATTATTTTGGGCCTGCCTGGATCGTGTCAAAGCCGTTTGCACCCTCTTGTCCTGGCACCAAGCGTGCCCTGCGCTGCTCTGGCTGGGTCACGCCGCTGCCCTGACCCGGTCAGGGATGATGCACACAGTGAAACCAAACAGTGCTGGGTGTGGGCACTCCTCCTGCCCTGGGAGAGCAGGGCTGTGCCTGTCACAGGAGAGGGCTCTGGGACTCTCAGGGGCACTTGGGCATTGCTCAGGAAGGAGGAGATGGGGCGTGAGGAGAGCGCTTCTGCTGATGGCAGCTCTCCTCCGCCAATGACTCAATAAAACCTGGCAGCCAGCTGGAGCACCACCAACACAGTGAACTGAGGTGTTGCTAGGACAAAGTGAAAACACTGTGACACACCTATGAGCTACTCAGAGCGAAGGTAGTCTGAGGAAATGTGAACCTGCTGGAGCTGTCATGGAGAAATTTGTAGTAAGACAGCAGCAGAATACAGGAGACAGCGCAAAAGCTGATGCTGGCTCCACACTAAGGATTCCACAGTGAGGTATGCCACGTGTGGAGAAATGGCAGCACAGCCATCAGTGTCACCCTCTGGGGGGAATCTCAGCCGCTCCACAAACCAAGAACGTGACAGAGACCGAGATGCACCTGGCGAAGGGAGAAGTTTCTGAAAGTCTGAAGCTGCTGCTCTTTTTTTTTCACGTTGGTGAAACTTAAATCTGCACAACTGCCTCTGCAGAGAAGCAGGAGAATTCCTCTGAAGGAAAGCTTGTGGTAGCAGTTGGCGTGTGCCGCAGAGCAGAGATGCTGACAGACGGCTCCCGGGAAGGGGATGGGAGCACCACGCGGGAATAGCAAGATCTGCCCACCAGGAACCAAGAGCTGGGGCCCTGTTTTCCAACAAATGACACGAACTGACACAGTTTGGGCAGCTGCCTCTGTGAATGGGGAGCCTTCAAAGATGTTCATCTCCCTCCTGCAGTCTGACAGCCCAGTCGTGTGTGACTCCTGGTGGCTGATCTTCCCTCAAACACTTGGTTTGCATCCCTGCAAATGGGCTTGGTGCTCTGATGGCCTGCCAGCTGTTCAGTTTTAAGGCAACAAACGCGTTGCAAGTATTATTTTTTTTAACATGTGCTCGTTTCAGTGTGTTCAGATGTGAAAGCACTTAGCGGCATTATGCCCCAGATGTCTGAAGGCCTCTTGGGGATGAGAGCACGCACTGGGGATATTGTAGACTGGAACAGTATTTTGTGTGCATTAGGAATGACTGCAATTAGCAATGAAAATTTAGGGCAGGAAACCACCTACCCAGAGAAGAGATCGACTACAGGCAGAGCCATGCACGATGATTCTGAAAACTGAGCAATATTTGACATCCAGATAAAATGAAGATAAGTCTGAAACTCAGCCACTCAAAAAACAAGTTAAAGTAGGTCAGTGAGTTTAGACCCAGCACTGCAGTTTGAGCAACTCACAGAAAGTATCTGCATATTTTTCAAAACATAGGCACTGCCTAAAGCCATTGCTTTGCAGCAGATCCAGAAGTCGACTGAACATCCAAAAGCCTAATCCAAGACCTTCCAATGCTGCAATAACATTGAAAATGAGACTAAATCATCATCCTTTTTTAAGAAGTGTTCAGTCAGGGGAAAAAATTTAAAAGGGTTAAGCTTCAGCTGACATGCCCTACTTCTCATGTGAGCTTGCTAGGAACAGCAGCAGGAATACATCTCTGTGAGAGCAAGCCAAGCATGAAGCTTGGTTTTGGCATTGGAGTCATACTGGTATGGCCCATCTTGGGGCTTGTGTGGGGCCACAGTACTTCTCCCACTGCTTCCTTCAAGGGCAGAGCTTGCCCACAGCCAGGGCTATCACATCCCTGCCCTTTGATTCCCTGTTGGATTGTGGAGAAGGAAAGGCAGCAAGAGTTAAGCTTGCCCTGGCACTGCGCTTAGCTCCAGGGTGATAATGGCTCTCCCAGCAGTTTGGGACAATCCCATCACAAACATCTGCAGGAAAATGTGCAGCAAGATTCCTGCCTCCTCACCCAGGCTCAATGTTAGTAATAAAAATTATTAATGTAAATTTGCTACTGGGGAAGAGCAGCAGCATTGGGCAGTTATTGGAGCTGGCATGTGACTTCTCACTTTTTGTGTTGGTATTTCCTCTCTCCTAAAAACACAGGAGCTTCTGGTTGTGGCATGCCATTTCTCTGCAGGTTTTCAGTACATAATATGAGAGTTCATTTAAAAGAACCAAAAAAAAAAAAAAAGCCAAAAAAGCTAAAACAGAAAGAAAAATCACCCAAGCCAGAATAAAGTGAGACCAAGTAAGTGGCTAGAATCCTTAATCTCTCTTGATAGCACAGGAAAGCTTGTACAGACTTTCACAGTGAATGACTCAGGTTGGTATTTAAATTTATTTGAGAAGAAATCACCCTAAAAATATAAGTGAAGACTGATGCAGTTTTCTAGGTTAGGTCTGCCTTATTTAGTGAGCCTCATTACATGTTCAATGACATAAAACCAGGTGGCAGTTGACACACTAAACCAGTCTAAACAGGTCACAGTCTGCTCCAATGTCAATCATTTGCCTGGGGTCAGGAAGTAAAAGTAGGCCATGACTTCATTTCTAAAAGCATCAGATTCGGTTTTGCTCCTTGTTAGTTTTGCTCAGCCCCTGTGTTGAAGTGCAGTGGTCACATCCATGCTGGGCAAGCAGCTGAACCTGAGGCTGTCTTTGCAGGAATCCACTGCACAGGTTTGCTGCTGCTCCTCTCCGGGCAGTGTCCACCCCTGCCTTTTCTGGCTGCTGAAAGGGTGGCTCTTTGTTATCCCTCTTGCCTCGAGCAGAAATCGTTATGAATTTCACAGAGCAGCTCTCTCAAACAGCTCGTTCTATGTGTGCCAAAGGTGCACAGAGCCATGGAGCACAGTCACTGGGATAAAAGTCTTGGCTAACAGGCTGGCATCAGGATCTTTCCTTTGGTTCAACTCATTGATACCTCTGGTGTCTCTCTTTTCACTTAGCAGGGTAATTACAATAACACCTTTTTGCTAAAATAGTTTCTGAAAATGCATTATGCAGAGCAGCAAGGAAAAGCTGATGCTGTGGAAAACAACAGCTTTTGTAAAACTGCATTTTCTGTGGAAAAAAGACCTAGACTTATTTCAATGGACAATAGTTAATAGTACAATCCTACCAGGTCATTCCTTGCTTTCCTGTCTCTAAGTAGTAGCTCCATAGGAAAAAAAAATATTCCTTGAAGTAGGAAAAACCAAAATACAACATTTTACTTTCTTTTCACTTCCAATTCATCTATAAGGCCAGGAATTAAGGAGCAGGGTCTCCAGTGCCCTGTTAAAGTGCAGAGAAGGCAGTGGTAGATCAGCAGAGAATCAGCACCAGAGCTGTGCACTGGGGACATACCCCAGTCTGAGTTTCCTCAATATGCAGCACCACCCACACTGTGTGATATTCCATCATGGCAGTGGTGCTTCCACCAGGTGTTTTGGAGGCTTTAGTGATAAAAACATAGGCAGCTGCTGAATCAAGTGAAAATTCATCACAATCCTTTTAGATAAGATGCTGTAGGACCCTTTGACACAAGTCTTTCAGTGATAAATTTATATTGTTTATTAAATAAAATTACTTGGAATCATACTCCAATTTTTAATTTCAGGCAGCTGTGTGGATCATCAACATTCCTAAAGGATCTGAGGTAAATTCAATTACTGAGAAATGTTTCACCCAATATAGAAAAGTTGAGTGGTGTGCATTACATTATTAGATGTTTGTTTATTGATTTCTGAGGGGTTATCCTATTATAGTTTTTTAATCCTTCTAAAGACTGCCTCAGGTTTCTGAGAAGCACTTTGGGTCTGAACAGCCACGCTAAAGGAGCGATTTATTTGGTCTTAGTATGAGAGAAAAAAAATCAGCATTTTAAAATTTGTCACCAATTGGAAGCTGAGATTTAAATTGACAAGGGTCAAATCTGCATTAAGTATTTTTGATGTACTTCTCAAAGAAAATGAGTGAACAAGCAGAAAAATTCTGAGACAGGTCATGCATGGACAAGAAAATATTGCTGTGCAAATAGTAAGAGAGAAATGTTCTAGAAACTAAGATGGAAACTTTCTAAACTCTGATACTTACTGAAGCACAAATTGGGCTTCTGTGGTATCTTCCATTAATTGTTGTCTGTATGAGAATTCTGTGTGGACCAGTAATTTTGGTATAATATAATACCACTTGTCTCAGGCACTCATATGGTCTCTTTTCTTGTGGCTGGTTCAAAGTACAACTTTACATACTAGAGACCAGACAAAAATGAATTCTCCATTTCCATATATCTGAATACAAACTCGAGACTGAGTCATAAGCAGTTAAAAGTAAAATCCAAGTCCTGAGATCTCAGAAAGAACCTTGTGCTTCACAGATTCATAAATACATTCTAATTTTTCCATATAGTACTAGTGCTTGTCATTAGGTGGCAAAATAAATATGGGATTTGTTTTCTTTGGTTGTGGTTTGGATATGGTTTATTTATTTGTTTGGGTTTTTAAAGAGTACTTTTTAGACTTGTCTGTGAACCTCCAAAGCAGGCTAAAGTTGGTTGTGGGAACATTTGGTGGAGACTGCAGACTAAAGTGAGATTGTTTTCCCAGTGGAAATGTTGATTACTCATTTTTCTTGTTTTCCTTCCTAGGAACTCTCTTCAAGGTTATGTATTTTTGGATCAGAAGTGTAATTGTATCCTCAGAGCATATCAGTTCAGTTTGTGTAGGGAGCATCATGGCATGTGTCATATGAATTCACTGGTCAAATGCTATCTAATGCTGGTCTGCTTTAGCTCAGATTAGCAGCAGTTTGCAAGTATAACACCATGATCTTTGTTGTCATTCAGTGGAAATCTGAACCAGAGATCACCAAAACTTTTTCTCAGTTATCCTGCTGTGGACCACACAGGCTCCTTAGTGGCAGAAACAGAATGTAATCCAATTTTTTTTTGAGTTTGTTGTTCTGCAGAAATTAGTAGTGCTGTGTTTCAAGTTGCAGAACAACTGGAAAACAACCAGTCAGATTCTATTTACAGGAACACATTTTCTAGGATAAAACTGAGAGCTCAGCCTTGCAACCACAGCTTAGCATCTAACATTGAGAAATCAGTATAAGTTTTAATAGGGTCTTTAATAAAACTGATGGTGTATATTGACAGAAGGTCACAGCTTCTGGAAGTATCACAACTGTACATATTTTCAATGTAAAGTATTATTGACTTAGAATAATATAATTGAAATATAAGGAGGAAAGGTGTTCTACTGAAAAAAATCTACTTTTAGATTCAAAGAAACTTAGAAGAGGTAGAAAACATTAGGTCACTGTTGGCATTCTCCAGAGCCCTTGGAATTCTATGGGAGGTTCTGAATTGGATGCAATCAACCTCAGCAAATGTGAAAGCTTGGTATGAAAATGCCCCCATAAGCAAAGAGATATGATGTCTGATGCTTGTGCATGCCAGAAAATTACTTTCTGTGGGGATTCTGAAAAACATTACTTTTTCCAATAATAGATGTAAAAAACATTGCATGCTATGTTTGATACCTATTTTTCAGGGTCCAGGCTTTTAATTGCAGCCCAGTGATCCAAAATTATGAGTGAGGAATTCTAACATGTGTTCACACATTTCTCTAAAATCTGTTAATTCTTCACATAACTGAGAAAAACCATAAGTTTAAATTATTTTTATGTATTCAGGCAGTCTCCTGAAATGCACTGTCATGGTGGGTAGGTTCCTGTAAATGTTATTGAGCCAGGTTACTCTTTATTTCAGTTCACATTGTGTTAGTATTTTATTTCTAGAACTGGTTCAAAACGACATATTTTGATGTATCTAGTCATGAAATCTGCAATTAAGCAAAGAGTCTGAAATAACCAATATTTGCATTGATGGAGGAATGCAGGAAATTTTCCTCCTTGTAATACTTGGCTGCAGTGAGTTTTATTAACCTTTTATTTCCCTGTTGTAGCCAGGTGACACTGGTTATTCACTGCACAATCTAAATTAAACAGCAGCTGGTTGGTGCTCCCACTTTGTTCTGTATAAGGATTTCAAAACTCTTCCTGGTGTATCACTTTCCATATGTTTCACGCTGAATTTTAAGCAGAGGAATGGCTGTCTCAGCCTAGATACTTCCAGTCACACCTTCCTGGTATAGAAAGTCCTGGTTAATAATTTAATAATGAATATATTTTTTTCTAGATCTCCACAAGCATTGCCATTTGCACTTGTTCTTTCCAATTCTTTAGGGAAAAAAAAAAAAGTTGGGGAATAAAAAATATTTGCCCTTATTTAAAAAAATTCTGTCAGAAGCAAGACCATGGCAGCAACATAAAATAGCTGGGTGTATAACAGTGGAAAATGCATTCTCTTTCTTTTTTATTCCTTTAAAAAATGACATTTTTAGTGTTTACAGGTTGCTCTTGCCCTGATTAACCATATATCTTAGTGAACTCATTGAACATACTTGATAAGATCTCATTTATCAAGATTACAGGTGAAAGCTTAGAAAATGGAGGATTTTAATAAAGTCAGAAGCAAAAAGCCAGAAGTGTCTTCGTGCTCCCAGGCAGTGGGATAGTGAGCCATGCTGTGCAGGTGAGAGGGGCAAATATCTCCTCCCTGTTTGCTGTGCAGTGTGAACACACTCAAATCCTAAACCACAGCTTCAGGTTTTTCTGTTTCAGCAGAATATGTAGTTTAGTTGTGGCTGATATTTTCTCATGCTGTCCCATGGTTTTTGTGGGCTCTCAAGGCTATTCAGCATGAGACAAAGTAAATTATTGAGCTTTTCCTAGACGGGTGTTGCTTTTTCCCTGGATTACCTGTGTCAATAGCAGATTAATTTGAAGAGGCAGTGGAGCCACAGTGGTTAATTTACACAATCATGAGTGAACACTTTGATTGTTTCTTGTTCTTCTGATGAATCATAAAATTATTTAGGTTGGGAAGGACTTTAAAGATCCCCTCATTCCAGCCCCTTGCCACGGGCAGGGACACCTTCCACCATCCCAGGTTGCTCAGAGCCCCATCCAACCTGACCTTGAGCACTCCCAGGGATGGGGCAGCCACAGCTTCTCTGGGAAATCAGTGCCAGGGCCCCACCACCCTCACAGGGAAGAATTTCTTCCTTGTATCAAATCTAAATCCATCCTCCTTCAGTTTGAAGCCACTGCCCCCTGTCCTGTCCCTCCAAGTTTTGTCCAAAGCCCCTCTCCATCTCTCCTGGGGGCTCCCTTCAGGCATTGGGAGGTGCTTTAAGGTCTCCCCAAACCTTGTCTTCATCAGGCTGAGCAAGCTGGGCTGTCTCAGCCCTTCCTCACAGGAGAGGGGCTGCAGATGCTGGCAGGGCTGTGACTGTGCAGCCCAGCTGAAGAGAAGGTTCAGGGGGGTCTTGTCAATGGATTTAAATACCTGGAACAAGGTGCAAAGGCAGCAGCATCAGGTTCTTTCAGGGATGCCCAGTCTGAGCACAAACTGAAGCACGGGAGGCTCCCCTTCAGCAGAGTAGAAGATTTTTTATTGTGAGGGTGACAGCAATGCCACAGGTTGCCCAATGGAATTGTAGAATCCCCATTCTTGGAGATATTAAAAATTCTTCTGGGCACAATGCTAAGGATTGTTCTAGATAGACTTACTGTTTACAGCCATTTTGTTGCTAAATTTTGGAAGTTTGGAGCTGTTTTCCCACAACAGGTCCCATACAATAAGATTAATATAGCTTTTTCTTTTTGTTTTTTTGTTTTTTTTTTTTTCTAGAATGGACTTTTCTGATTTTAATTTTTCTCAGTTATTAAATTAAAGGTATTATAGTTGGTCTATCAGTCTGTGAAATTTCAGAAATGAAGCTCATTCAGCTGCAGGTCTGTTACCTCAGCAGAGACAATGGTAGCACAATAGTATCTCCTCTCAGCTCTAACATGATTCCTGAGCTTGATTGTAGCTCCCTGAATAGAAATGGAGAATGCCTACTGAGTTTATTTAGACCTGAATGGGAATCTAAATTAAATTCAATACACAGAGAAAGATAACTTTTTTTTTTTAATCTGCAGGAGTTGAAATCTATCTAACAGCTTTTCCCACTGAGTAAAACTGACTTTTCACTCAGCACCTTTTAGGTGCATAGCCTTAAAAAGAATATGATTTATTTTATCATCACTGGTTAAATTACTTAGCTTATGATGCTTCTGAATGTGAATGTAGACAGTCTAGTTGTTAATTTTCTCACATTATTCAACAAAAATTTAGCATGTATCCCATGTGACAGAGACACCTAGACTGAATGTTTATTTTTTTTACCTGAGTAACTTCTGAGTAATTTGTAAGAAGTGATAAACACTGAAGCTAGAATCTATAAAATACCATGGCTTAAAACCCCCATGCTCCTCATTATGAAGAAGTTCAGCCTTATATTTCAGATACATGTCTAAGTTCTCTAATGATTTCAGTCCACTTCTGAAGATGCCCAGCAGACTTTATCAGCACCTTATCTGTTTCAGTGCACCCTATGTTTTGTTTAAATATGTCTGCCTCAGTTGATACTATGCCTGAAGGCCAACAGAGTATTTTTTCATTTGGAACAAGTTCTAAAATTTAAATCAGGAAAAGACCTTTTCTGCATTTTCTGTCAACTTCAGAAAGTCTATAGAAGAAATTATATAACCCAGATTCACAGTTACAAAAGGATTAATAGTAATATTTTGTATTCAAGGGGACAAGGGAGATTGGTGTTATATAATATTTCAAAGCTGCTGAACAAAGCAACTTGATAATGGAGGTAATATGAAGTGAAATATCCAAGATTTAAAGCAACTGATGGAATGGTGCTGTTAAAGTCACCAGGAAGGCTGCATCTCTGGAGATAGCCTTAGAAAGGAACTAGGCCATCAAACTGAAGCTCTCAGCTTCATCTTTAATAGATAAGAAGCTCGTTTTGCAAAAATCAGTGTAGCACAGTTAAATTGGGGCTCTGGTAATTATAATGGCTGAATTCCCTCTTTTAGGGATCTCTTCCAGCCTTTCTCCTATTTGTGCTTGTGCTGCCCTGGTCTCCTGCCCTTCTGCCTTTATCTTTCCACTCTCCAAAACAACACCTGAGTTGTCTGGTTTCATATGGCACCCAAAAAACCCAGTAAGGGGCATTATGGTCATATTTAATATCTAGAACAATAACAGCTAAGGTGTATGGAGCAGCTATCAAAAGAAACTTCAGTTTTTGCAAAGGTTTTTTAAAATTGTTTTTTAAAACAGCTTTTGATAATAGATTTACATGTAGCATGGGATCTGGGTGTTAAAGTCTACTGTGGTCAGGGAGCACTGATTATGTTTTGGGGCCCACCTACAGTACTAAAAAACTCTGCAGGTGCTTAAAAAAGAGGGACTGGGTGTCATAACAGTTACTGAGCCCAGAAGAACATAAAGCAGAGAATGTAGAAGAATTACAAGGGAAGATCAGTGCAAAAGTGAAATACTGAAAATCAAAGATAGAAAATACATGGAAAAAATCCCCAGAGAAGGAACAGGCATACTGCTTCTGTTTCTGCCTTTTCCAATAAAAAGAATAATAACCATTTTTTACTTCATTTCCACCTGACAAGATGACAAAAGAGCACTTGGAATGGCGATGACAAGAGGCTATGTGCCCCAAACCTTTACTAATTAATGTATTGATTTTTTTAGCAAAAAAAATTATATAGCCATTCATATGTCTGGTAAATGCAAATGAGTGACTTGAATTAGCAGTTGCTTACACTTATATACATAGAGAGATGTGATAGTCTTAACTAGAGGGATTTGCAGCCTTATTACTTTTTATCTCTTTTGGAAAAGTTTAAATTGGGTGTTGAAACTGCAGTGAACCTTATTAAATACCTTCTCTATCCCCACTGGTTGCCTTAAGTGCACAGTGGTTCTTTTGTGTTGCTGCAAGAGGGATGAAAGATTTAGAAGCTCAAACCTGTCCAAAAGGCAGCAGGCACATGCAGATCTGGAGAGGTTGCTTTCTCATTTGTAACAATGCCAAGGCTTTATTGTGATGCCTTGGAAGCATCTCTAGGTATTGATTCTGAAAAAGGTTGGCACGGGTTCAGCCCCAGTGAAAGCAACAGAGTCAGCTTATCCAGCTTGCTTTTGAGGACTTCAGCCATCTATCAAGTAAGCAGGTTTTGCATATCTGGATGGATAATTCCTGTACAGCAAACTGTACAGCAACGCTTAGCTTAATCCCGCAGCCACTAATCTAATATATATTTCACAGTTAACATTTTGTTTTTTCTCCTTCAAAATAGATGTTCAGAGACTTCTTACTTTGGGATTCAGGTTTCAAATTTAAACAACTGATTATTATTATTGCCAGAGAGGCTGTCAGCCCTTTCATTATCAGTCACATGCCCCCTTCCATTGTGCCTGTGGATCTTTTCCCTTCTCCAGCTCATGCTGCGTAACCTCCTTTCCCTCCCACGTCACAGGCACTGCAATCCTTTTCCTTTTCTGTTCCATGCCCTGCAATAATCTCCTGCTAATGCACCAGTTCTCACTAAGAGAATAAGCCCTGCCACCCCCAAGCTCAAGCAGCTTCCTGAATAATACCACATGATGGGAGATTACATGCTTAAAATACAGTTCAGTCTTAGTGTTTTCTTGCTCATTTTAATTCAAGCCCTTCCTTGTGAGTTGTGACGCCCCAGATCCCCACCTCAGGCCTATAACCCCTTGTTTTGATGTTTTTTAGGATGCTCTGACTGCATTCTGGACTTCCCACAAGTTCCCTCCAGGATGCTGGGAGGCACATGCCTCCTGATGTGCCCTGACCTGCTATGGGTGCCATGTCCTTCAGCTAAGATACAGCCTTCAAAATAAGGCTGTGCCTTGGTGCAGCACTTAGAGCCCCCCAAAGTTGCAAAATAATCAGCAAAACAAGTTGCATTTCGCAGTCCTCCAGTCCTAAAATGCAGTTATTCTGTTATGTTGTGCAGGTTATTCACCTTCTTGTTCGCCTCTGAAAAGTTGTGCATGTGCATCTATGTGCTCATGTTTATCTAGCTGGGAAACTCACAGCATTTTCAGTAAATATGGGAAGCATAAATCTCTGCACAAAGTTTCTGGAAATGCAGCAAGCAGGTTGATATATGTGAATATCTCTGTATACACTGAGGATGGGGCCCCTAATAGCTGTGTCACATAAACTCTAAGTTCATGTGCAAGCAATGGGGGAGATAGGTGCTGTTCTGTAAATTCTTTTAGTACTGAAACAACTTTAGAAATTGGAAAAAATGCTTTTTTTCATCTCTTACCATTTTTAAACTGATACTTTTCCTTGGACTCTGAAGCCTGGCAAGTGGATACTTTACATTGCAGAATTGTGTAGTAAGGCTTTGATTCATCATGCAGTCAGAGATCCACAAAACACTATTTTCTTCAGCTGCAAAGAATATCTTATGTTGTTGTTGTTTTTTATATTGTTTTGATTCTTTGGCTGTTTGGTTTTTTTCTTTGTTTTTTTCTTTTTTTAAATTAAAATAGAATTATAGAGTAAAAGCAAAGTTATGCAGGATGCCTGAATCCTCTATGTGCTCTCCTACACTACTTTGAGAGGGGTATTTTGCTCTATGATATGCTGGCTGTAAAATGAGAATATTAGTTCTTACCTTCTTTAGGAAGTCTATTTGAGGAAAGATAAATCTGAAGGGATAATTATACATTATTACTATAACACTGTTCTCTTTAAGGTATGTTTTCATGCAAGACTTCCTGAAAATCTTATTGTTATTCCACTGAATCATTCATTAGCCTTTCCCCTGTTAAAATATGGGGGTTTTTTTTCATTTTTTTTACAAGACAGTATGACTTTACTGACATAATTCTCTGTCTGGTGGGGGCTTTCCACCACTGATGAACTGATGGGGAGAGAATAGATTTCTTTCTGAGCATGCCTTTCTTGGCAGGCTCAGGTGGATGCAGTCTGGAATAACAGAAAAGAGTCTTAGGGCGGAATTAATTTTCTTTTTATTTGGCTATCTAAAAGTTTGTTGTCCAATCAAAGTTAATTGTGCAGCTAAATATTTTGTAGTGAGTGTTGAAGTCAGCTGTCAGTCTTCCTCATAGTCTGGTTATGCTTTTTGCGTCTTTCAGTCATCAAACATAATGTGTCTTTTTCAGCTTTGAAGAGAACTTTCTTTCTCTTGCAGGTTTGGGGTTTTTCATTCTTTTTTAACCTGGGTGTACAAGTTTTTGTATTTAAAAAGCATAAGTGGTTTTGATAGATAGTAGAAATAATTCACCACTAGTAGTAATGTAAGGAAGGGCTAGAGCATAGAATTCTTCTTGTGATTTCATTTTGTAGGTACCAAGAGTATGGCTAGCTAAGAGACAATTATTCCTGCCTCATTTCATAGCTACAAACAACTGAAAATTCAGTGGCATTTATTCACAGACCTGGAGAGAATACTAGGTAGTTTTGTTTGGATGGATTTTCTGAGATGTAAAAGCTTTTGGCTGGATTTTGCTCTAAGTTTGAGCTGTGGTGAGTTAATTTTAAGGGCATCAGGTAGCAAAAGGTCAAAAAGCAAGGTCTGTTCTGTTTGTTGGTGTCTCTAGACTAGAACATGGTACAATTCAGGACCAGGGTTAAGTTGTAATGTCATAAGGCAGAAGCTGGACTGTGATCTCTGTGCAGTGTGGGTTTTGTTACCCTGAGATGTGAAATATCATGGCTTGTTTAAGCCTGGCTGACCCCTTGGAGGCATTAGCAGAACACCAACCCTGCTTCTTTCAAGGTGCCACATGAGCTTGCACTTGAATTTTATGGACTGTTAGGTACAGAAGCTTGATCATCCACTCTGACAGCTCTGTGGAAACTCCACAAGTCCAACATAATTTCTTCTTCATTTTAGATGGCAAAACGTGTGGCACAGGAAAGGGCTGCATGGTTGAATGAATCATAACCATAACAAGTTTCAAACTGAGATCTGTTTTTCCTGACTCCTACTCCATGGCCATGTCTTCCCTAACTCCACTGTCATGCTGTCATAATGTGCTATGTAGGCTTTGTTGTTGAGACAATGCTGCTATGAAAGAAATCCAATTAAAAATGGAAATCCTCCCCTTTAACCCTGTCAGAAATTCATATGAAAGGTAGTAAGAGGCACTGTAACACTTATACTGTAAGTTGTTTAAAATACATTTTTTATCCCTGGATTTATTAGAAATGCTATTAAGTAGATTTGAAATGAGCAAGAGGAAAGGTAAGAAATTATCAATTATCAGTTCTTAAAACTGATTTGCTGAAAGACTTCTGTAATATTCCTTGAAGTCTCAGTTTTCAAACTAGATTTTTAAGAGTTTAGGTTTAAAATGAGCTTGAGGCTGTTCTTAAGCAGGGGCTGCAAACACCACCATGCATGTTTTAGATGCTGCTGCCCACTGCACCCAGGCTGAATCAGAGAGCAGAGCAACCTCAGAAAGGGTATGAATCCTCCTAAATTGCCTAGGTATAAAGCTTGCTGGATTGGCTTAAACTGCTGTAAAAAGCAGCTAAGGCATTAGATAATTGTGCTTTTGTTACTGTGATGCAAGTCATGGGAGACAGTTTAATGTTTGTGAGACAGCTGAAATACACTTTAAGCAAATTAATAAAAGCAATAACAATAGCCATTAAACTTCTTACCAAGTATGCAGAGTGTACCAAAGACTTCAGAAATTCTCAGAATTATTTTTGTGGTGTGGTGCTGAAGTGTTCAATCAGGATTGACAGGAACAGCAAACTACTGCTGGATTGCAATGGAATTTCTACAAACATGTGTATGGCATCTAGATTAATACCAAATGAGTCCTTCATTACTAATGTTACCACGATGAACACCAAAGTTATTAATAAAGTTTGGACCAAATCTGAGTACCAGCAAAAAGGTGACAGTTTGGTACAAAAAGATGATTTTCAGTATGAAAAGAAAATCTGTATCACCCCTTTAATATTAGAAATAATAGAAGGATATGACTAAAACTGAAAATCCTTTCTGGGGAGGGGGCATACATATTTGTGCTGTTCAGGGGGCATTCTGCATGCACAGAGGTAGGAGTTGTGCACTGTATTCAGCAGGACAAAATTTGGATCCACCCAGGGACCACTGGGCAGCATTGTTATGTACAAGGAATGCATTTTTAAATTCTGACAAATATGGTTGCCTTATAACTCACACAACAGAAGAAAACCCCAGTCCATGAATCAATAACTGTGCAGAAGGCACGTGTGGGTAGTACATGACAAAGTTTTTTTACAAGTTTCTTTGTGTATCATTCCCCCATAGACTTTGTTTTACCTCAGTAGCCTTCTCACCTTTGCCTCTAATTCGCTGCAGTTTATTTAAAGGATTAAATTTAAGTGGAATAAGAGATTATATGAGGACTTGTTTTAAACTATAACATAGGCAAGTTTATTTGTGTGAAAATGAAGTGTGTTTTGAAAATGTGATCACATATTTAAATTACTGACAGATGTCATTAGAATTTGGTGGAGTCATGTGGCAGATGATTGATCAGTTGATCAATGAACTGATGGAGCTGCCACAAACCAGACACATCCACTGGGCATCATGTGGTGCTGTAAGAGCAAGGACAATGTTTGGATGTTTGCTGTTTGCAAGTAGAGGAGTGCAAGGATAGGAGAGCATGACCCAGTACTCTGAGGGGATTGTTACAGGTAAAGAGACATGGAACAGGTCACAGGATTTCAGTCACTTTCTCCTGAGAACATCCTCTGCATGGCACCCAGAGTGAGGGGAAGGCTGGGCTTGGGAGGCTGGCTCAGAGTCAAGGGCTTGGCTCAGTTTGTGCTGTCTCCTCCCAGTTCCCAGAGTGAGCATCCTGCCACTGCTGATGGCCAGGTCACAGTGACCCCAGCCTCTATTTATTGCCAGGCTGCTTTGTTTGCTCTGGGCATGGTGTATGTGATCTGCTGCTCAAAGCAGAGATCCTATCAGCTGAGTCCTGTTGTGTCCTGATCCACTCATCCACTTTTCCCCTGCCATCCTCTGCATGGTTGTTTGGGCTCCTCACAGCCATCAGACTGTGGGTCTGTGATCAATAAACTCACAGCTACCCTGTTGTGGTCCCACATTTTATGTGACAGTGTGGCACTGATCAACTTTTTCTGGGAATCTCTTCACCTAGACCCAGTATTCTCAGAATACAGCATTCCTGACAATAATTTCCTGTTTTTCTGATCACCAGTGAAAACCTAGCACCCTCTCTTGTGGTGAGTGTTGGGAGCTAAGCCTCTCCCCAAAGGGAGCTGCCAGGCTGGGAAAGCATAAGGGAAAACTGGATGAACTGCAGTAAAATAAACACCATGATCCAATTATAGTACTATTCTAGGAATATGTACTTAAACATTTTTAACTATGTCATTGAAAAATGAAGGTGAATATCCAGAGACAGTGCAACTTAACATGGAATGATTACTTTGTTTAATGGATGTAAATCTTTTCTGTCCATCTGTGATGGACATCTGTGAAATCTGTGATGTCCTTTAAAGCATTTGTTGTCCAGAATTATTTGACAAACTATAACTTCAATGTTTCTCATTTAAATTAAACTTTCAGTTAGATTTTTCAGTACTTTTTTCTGAAGTCTTATTGATTAAAAGTGAAAGGTAAATTATGCTATATTGAATTATCCTC
This sequence comes from Catharus ustulatus, assembly GCF_009819885.2. NCBI lineage: Eukaryota > Metazoa > Chordata > Aves > Passeriformes > Turdidae > Catharus > Catharus ustulatus. Next base: position 11,063,639 of record NC_046222.1, on the reverse strand, counting down.
TGATCAGAGAGCTGATGGAGGCAAGATATTCCCCCATGCTTGTAATTTTGTTTTTTCTTTAATCTGTAAAACTGCTTTTCAGACTGTTTAAACATGATTTCATACATATCTGTACAGTTTACACTGCACAGAAATCAAATTTGAATAAATTTTAAAACATTTTGAAAGAGTAGCAGGTTTAACCCCTCTCCAACAAATCTCCTGAACTTCACTCTGTATAATAGTAAATACAATCTGGGGCATGGAGGAGAAGCAAGATATGAGACAGATCATCATGAGCTCCCATAAACAGCTCATGAGATAACTCCTGTGACCCATTGCTGCAGTTCAGCCAGAGGGACAATGTTAGTGCAGTGGAGCTATTTCTGAGCCAGAAAAACAACTTTTCAGCAAAATCCAAATTTTCTCTATGCACGATTTTGTTATTTTTCAAGAAAGTTTTATTTCTTTTGAGAAGCTGGAAACATGGCTTGCATCTGCATTTTTATCAAAGGTGATGTCTTTCCATGGAAGGAAATTGGCTTCATGGTCATGGTGACAGAGCCTTCCCTTTGTAGACTACAGGAAAAAGGAGGTGTTCACTGAGTTTTCAGAGTTCCAAAGCTGCTCTATAAAATCCTTCTTCATTTCAAACTGATGTTGAACCCATTGCCTGATCGCCTCAGCAAATTTGCAGCTGAAATTTGTCTGGTGCAGCTCTGTTTCCTCCTGATGTGTAAAGACCTAAAAAGCTTGGCTTTGCCACCTGAGCCAATTCTGACTCCCTGGGTGAAATATACCCACAAAATTAGATCTCCGAGGAAAAGGAATAATTTATGTTATTTGTACCAGAGATTCTACTGCAAAATATTAATGTAATGAAAGTTCTTCTCTAAACGACAGTGTTGTAACAACGAGATTTTTTTTTAGACTATAGTCTTTGAAAATCTGCAATGAAGTTTTATAAATTTGAAGGGTGAAGCCTTTTAAAAGCAAGTTTCAGTCCAGAAAGGAGCTTTCAAAGAGCTTGCTTTGTGTTGGGATAGCTGAATAACAGGGCACCAAGCCCAGGACAAGTAAGGGAAGATGTTTTGATCAGGGTTGGGGTTATGCCACTGTGGTTTGCACCCCTCCTAATTCACCTGAATCACGGAAAGAGCAAACTCACCTTTGTCTAAAAGGTGGTGTGTGGACATAGAGTGAGATGCAGCTGCAACAACAGACTTCTGTTTAAATAAAAGTGGTAGCAGCAAAAATGCTCCCAGAGAAATACTGGAGTAGAAGGTACAACTGCAAACAATGGCAGATGGGGTGGTTACAATGGTCTGCAATGAAATAATTTGACTTTAAAAACCTCAGCTGTCAGTGGAGTTTTTTGCAAGCCCCCACACTCACTGACCTTTGCACTGAGTGTTCTCTGAGCCTCTGAGATGGGGCACATGCAGCATGTGCAGTCCTGTGTCATTTTGGCCATCACTCTCTGCTTGACATTTCTTCTGTTCCTAAGTCAGTATGCCCCAGATTAATGAGGCATTTGTTCTCAATCAAGAAGCTATTTAAGAATACACTTTTAATTATAAAATGAGTTGTATATGATAAATCATTTCTACGTGGCTTACTCATATTTTTGGACAGTTCAAAGCAGATTGTTTTTTTCCACTGGGCACTGCCCAAATCTTTGCAGAATTCATATTAGTTACCACCCATTATTTATCGAAGTGAATTGTCTTCATGAGGTGCTGTGAACTTTGAGAAAGAGAGGGCTAACACACAAACTGGTTTCAAAAGAAGTGTGTTCAAGTTAATTTGTGGGGGGTTTTGAAAGACCCCATTGTTTTACTCATCCCACAGTTGGTTCTGATGAGAGCATGTAGCCATTTCTATATTGTTCTGTCCTCGTCCTTCCCTTGCTCTGTGCTCATTCTTCTCTTCTAAATCAGATGTGTCTTTAGAAGAAACTGTGTTTCCATGGCCAGTACATTCCAAGCTGGACCAAGTTGTTCCCTGCATGTGTGCTCCCTGCATGGGGGATGAGAGTAGTGCCATGTGTTTCCATTTGCAAAACTTGCTCCAGACTTTTTTCACACGCTGAAGAATTTCCGTTCGTTGCTGTTCTTGAAAGGACAAAAGGCTTAGTACTTCAGGGGCCTGGGTCTTGGGGGATTACTTGAAAACTGTGAGTTTTATGACCTTTCATTTCTCTTGGTGTCATAGGACATAATTTTGGCATGTAACTGTGAGCCTAATGGTGGTCAGCACAGCAGATTCTGAGCTCAGGAGATTCTCTATTCACAAGGGGAGAAGGGATTTTCTCTCCTCTGAATTAGTAAATCATCAATTAAAATTAATCCTGCCATTCACATAAGATTTGTTTTTGTGGCTACAGAGGTTGCAAATGGATCACCTGCAGAAGGATTTGGGTGCAGAAGGGGAGGCTCTTTCCCTTCTCACATCACCTTTGTCTGCAGCTATCAGAGATAATCTGATCATCTCCTTACAAGACACATTATCCTTTTATTAAGTGGGTCCATCCCAGTCAAATAATAGACATGAAAATGCTACAATAAAAGAATAGTAAGAGCCCAAAGTGCTTGTTAGAGTGGTCTGTAGATAGTTTGCTCTTCAGTGTGAGTTTTTTCACAAGTTTTGTATGAAAGGCACCGTGGGCAGATGCATCCAGCTATTTTTCTTGGCTCTTTCCATTTTAAATGAGCAGGAGCTACGTTATGAGACAAGATCCATTTGTTGAATAGGACCCATTAGGTCTAAACTTGGGGGCTATAGCATCAGATTATGTGCCATCTGTGGGTGGCTTTCTTGTGGCATATGGTGATTGAATCTATGTTCTCTCCCTCTCTTCTCATACTGAATATGTCATGAGGAGCAGCAAATCCAGAAGCGCTTTCTCTGTCGGAAAGACGTTCAAATTACTTTGATTTTTCCTGGTATCTATCATGGCAGTATGTTCCTGCAGGGCAAGGGACAGAGCTTTGTCACTTGGGCTTACAGTAAAAGGGCACAAGTGGTGCAGAATGACTTAGCAGAGAATGAGAAGGAGGAAAAGCAAATGGAACAAACCATAGCAGAGTCGTGACAAGGCGTAGAGATGATGAAAACATAAAACATCCAGTGCCTGCCCCTTGTCCCACCCCCCAGCACAGTGTGTCAGCCAGGGCTCTTCTCACCAGTGCCAGTGACTCATCTGGGAAACATTTCAAAAGTCAGCACCTTTCCCTGTTCCTCAGTGGGGAGATCACCACCCTAGATGCAAAGGCAACAGATCTGAACGTGCGATTGCATATAAGCTACCACAGGTTGTGGCTGATTTGTTTTAATTTGAATTCTGCATAGTACATTAATACAGGGAGCAGGAGAATGAGGCAGCAGGAGGGTGGAAACACTTGGCTGTATTGCCAGGCAGGAGGGCAGGTGGAAAGTGTAATCCTCTAATCTTCCCAATGCAACATGATGGTGCTCTTGAGTCGGAGCTCTTGTTCTGCAAAGCACTTCTCCTACCCTGGTTGTCAGAGGGTGAATTTTGCATTCAGAGCTGCTTTTGTACAGGTGCATGTCTGTGAAGGCGGTGGCATGATGGCAGGAATGAGTAAAGAAATGCTCTGAAGAGCTGGTTTTGGATTCTGTGGCTACAAATGCACTATCACAAAAACCCCAACAACCCAGTTTCAAAAGAGTACAGTATGTTAGCAGTTTTGCATGGGAAGTTTCTTCTGCTGCAAAGAAAAACAATGTTTTAGCCTGAAGGTTAAGACACAGCAAAAGCCTGTTTGAGTTAGTCCCTATAAACATGGATTAGCTACAGTTAAAACAAAAGGGCACATGTGGAGACTGATAGAGAAGCAAAAGTGAACTAGAATAGTTCATATCTCACTGAGTCTGAAACGCTCCATTTAAAATGATAATTTATGGAGGTCTGATTGCCAGGTATTCAATTTGGTCCTGGAATCACTTGAAGTGAGATTATATTTGTGAAACAGTCATGCTTTGCACAAATATTGTCAGTGTCAGCTGTATTGAACAGTCTGTGCTTTTTTTTTTTTGTATTAAGCATAATTATAATTAGTTGAGTAAAATGACAATTATGTCCAAAAGGGACCTCTTCCAATAAAAAATTATGCAATGCTACCTATTGCAAGTCTCATAAGTGGCTCCATAATCAGATTCAGTCATCCTTTCCTCTCTCTGGATGGCCTGTAACCTACAGAATCTGTTGTTAATTTGTAAGTTTGTGGTCTGAATGGAGCTTGCTGAGAGGGTCATGCAGAGTTAATGCCAAGCACCCTCTTCAGAGAGCCTGCTGAAAACACAGCAGGGCTGGTCCAACTAGACCCTCTCCTAAGGTCAGCACCTTTAGCTGAACTTTGGAACCAATGGACCTAGAAGAGTAGTTCTACCAGAATAGCAAATATTTCCTGCTGAAATGAACTTGAAAGAGCTCGAGAGTTGGTCACATAAAGGAGAGAGAAAATGTTTTCAGAATAATCAGGAAAAGCTTATCTTTGCTCTGGTCTTCATCTGACAGTGTAAACAAGGGACCAAAATGATAAAGAAGAGATGCTTGTATTAATGCTTGATGAATGATAGGTTAAATGGAATATCAGGTCATGCAAAGTCCATAGGAAAATTAAAAACTGAAAGAGTAATTTAGAAACCTGCAGGTTCAATGCAAAGTGCATTTTACAGACACATTGGTGAATATTGTTCTCTGAGAAAGGTCTGGAGATGCAAAGTGTGGGTTACATCCCAGTCAAAGAAATTTTAGAGTCATTTAGAGAAATTTAAACCTAAATTTAAAACCTGATTTTTAAAAACTGAGTAATCCTCCCAAGCATGGGTCAGGTGGAGTGGAATGATCTTGAGTTCTGTTCTGAGGGTGAGATGGGCAGACCTAAATCTTTCCAGAGTGCTCATATTGATTTTGCTGAGGTTTGTATCAAAGAACAGTCACAGGTACTGGTCAGGGCAACACTTTCAGGTACACAGCGAGGGCTTTTTGCTTGTGGGTACAGTAAGCCTGAAATGCTGAGCTTCAACTTCTTCATAAATGAAGCAGGACTGGGAAATGAACTGTTTGGGAAATATTTGAACTTTAATAAGCTGATCTTTAATAAAAAGGCCACTCACACCATTGCAATCCAAAACTCACATTGTAAGAGATTCCCTAAGGAAGGCCCAAATTAGAATTTGTTGTTTTTCAAGATTTTCAAATTCATACATAGCAATCTATTAACTCCCAAGCCAAGGGCATTTCCTATTTCAGTCACATAAATACTTATCCTGGCCATTAGACACGGGACAAATATTAAAAACAAAAGTAACCTTTTTGTTGGCTTTTCCTCTTTTTGGAAACCTTCAACCCACACCAATCAATGTCAGATGCTTTGCACCTATTGAATGCCCCCCAGGGAACTCCCACAGCTCACATCTCAGCTGTGCTATTTAAAACCAGATATATTTTAGATTAGCTGTTTTTCAGACTTTCTAGCAGCATAGTTCCCAAAGGGTCAGCAGAGGGATCTTTTTCTTTAGAGAGCGAAGATAGTGAGAACACCTATACTTGACACATTCACCATTGTCAGAACTGTGAACCTGAGCTTGTGTGAAATAAACTGTGCAAAAAGTCCTGGTGGAGAAACATCTGCCCCGAATGGTTCAGTAGGGAAAAGATACTGCCTGGCTGAAAAATGTAGAACAAATTCACAAATGCAGCATGTTGCTGTTTAACAGATATACGTGGCCTTAGGGACCCATGTGGCTCCATTACTCGTCCAAAGTTCAAAATGAAGAGAAAAATAAGTTTTGACAGTCACTTCTGAGGGAAGTGATAACAGATCAAAGGACTTGCTTTTATTGCGATATTTTCATCATTATGGAAAAGAATCACTTTGGACTTTAGCTGCTGTTTGAAATCTTTACCTTTTAATAAGTGAACTCTGTAAATGTAGCTCAGAGAACAAAGGTTCCTCTTTTACAGTTAAACTTTTAACCCTTGAGGTTGAATTGGTGGAGACCAGAGGGAAAATCCACTGTGTTTTCACTGAACTTTTTACCCTTTGAAAAAAGCTGAACAAGTTTAAAGTTCATACACTGAGCAAGAGGTCTCTACTGGGGATTTCTGGTATTATTAACTTCCTGACCTCAGATAATTAAAAGGGAAGAGTGGAGGCAGTGCAGACTTTGACTCAACTTTGAACTTTTAACCTCTTGAGGAACGTTTTTAGTGTTCAAGTGGTACACACAGTAAACTCTCTTATTAACTTTCTTTAACCCATGGACACGAAAACTGTCAGCAAGCCAAAATTATCCTTTGTCCTTTATGTCATATTTCTATTTGTGTAGCAGCTGGAACTCTGGGGGGATACTGTTTGGGTACAGAAAGTGACAGAAACAACTCTTTTCCAGGAACTGGCAAGTACAGTAGACAAGCAAAGGAGAAGCAGCCATTAATCTGTCAGGCAGCAGGGTTTGTAATTCAGACAGTGCTGGGTTTTACCTTTAGGACATACACCAGTGCTTTAGTGTTGCCCCTCAGCAAAATCTTCCTTACACTCTGTAAAGTGTTTCATCTCTTTCTCCAACTGGGCTTTGCTTCCTCAAGCATTAGAAATAGTGATTCTCAGCAGCCCAGGAGATTATGGATTTATTGACTAGGAAATAATCAAACAAGTAGCATTGCGAATTCTGCACTTAAGAACATAAATTTTACTTCCTTGTGGCTACAATATAAACAGAAAAATTATCTTTGCTTCTTGTCTTAGTAAGAGGGAGATTATCTGTGATCAGTTTTTTTTGTCAGGGATAGTATTTGCTATGAACTAGTCTGGGGAGTAATGTGGGAAGTTGTAAAATTTTCACTGAACTTCCTATCATTAGTGTTATTGGGGTGTAAAACAGAATTATTGTGAATCCATGTAGTCAGAGGTAAAAGAACTTAGCTGAAAAAAACCCCTACAAAGAATATTGGATGAAAATATTTCCTGTATGAGAAAGCTGTAAGCTTCTGGGACAAAATGTCAATATCCTCTCAATTTTTTTTAACCATAAGAAAGGAAGCACACAAGTGAGTTTATGTCTTATGGTTCCCTAAACGTTTATTGCATATTATGGTGTGTCCAATCATACCCATTTTTTGTCATCTCCACTAGGAACTCAACAGTGTTCACTGTAAATTGTAGCATTCATTTCAGTTTTCTTTAGCTGCAGAAACACAATCAGAAAAATAATGCAAAATGTCTTTTGGAAGCAGATGTGCCAGAGCATGAAATTGCTTTATTAAGATTATTAGATTAGTAGAAAAATCTTGAGGCTGGCAAAATGTTGTGGCAAGTATGGATGCATGCACCCTGAAAGTGTTGAATTGGGAAGACTTTTTAAACCTCTTGATTAAAGTCAGCCAAACACTGAAAAAAAAAATTACATAAATCAAATTGTTGTTTAGGGGATCATCCCGTATGTCCCAGAGAAAAAGGTCTCTTGAAAATTCTGGCAAAAATGTGGCCCTACTTGGAAAGGCACAGATTGACCTGGTTTTCTATTGTTTTTCATTGCTTTTCTAGTGTTTAAAAATATTGCCTACATTACCAGGTAGTGTGACACAGTTCACATAGGTCTGTGAAGTGAAACTGTGAGTGGGCTAGAACCCGATGTTTGTGGTGTATTAGTCAAAAACCATGGAGAAGGAAAAAATACTTGAGTTACCACATGTAAGAAAACAAATGACATTTCTTTTTCTCAAATGTAGATTGAAACATGAATTTTCTCATGTCCTGGATGGGGACATGGTCACCTCTTCAGAGCATGGTGAAAGGGAGGTAGGTATCTGCTGATAAAATCCAGCTTTCCTCTGTTCCACTTGCAGACGAGAGTGAATCCTTTCCTTGTGCCTTGGCCTCAGAGGACAGCATGAAAACCATGGCAAAATCTCATGCTTGGCTGAGCTGGTCCATCCCCTGCACAGGCTGTGCAGGATTTCCCTGCTCCCTTTGCAGCTTTTAGCTCTGAAGGTTTTCCAGGCTTTCAGCTCCAAGGTAGGAAGCTTCAAAACCTGGTTGCCAGACCAAAGTGGTCATTTTTTCATGTGGTGACAAAAATCTCTCTTAGAACAAAGGCTCAAGTCCTTCAGGCAAGCTTAAATCCATGCTAAAAAGTATGGGGTTAGTAAAAGCACATATCCTAGCAGGTTACTCAGATTTTATTTGTTTTTCAGCACAGACACCACAGTGTGTTTTTCCCTGATCCAGATCACTGAACTGCTTTAGTGCAGAGTTTTTCCCAAAAGCATTCAGCTTGCTGTATGTAGCTGGCACAGAAAATTTCAGCTGGAGCTAGACAGGAGAAGTTTGGCAAAGCTGCAGGCAATTGATAGCAGGGTGTTTATCATAACAAGCATTGGGAAACCTTGCTAGCAGCCCCTCCTGCAATCTCACAGCTCCCACGTGGAGACAGAACATGTAAAATCAGCGTGAGTGTGTTTGCATGTGAGCCTGGGGATGGATGGAAAGCGTCCACATGCACACGAGTTTGTGTGTACTGCACATAGAGAGCTCCTCAGGAGGTAATTACATGATACACAAAGTTATCATTGGGACAACATTACACTGCTCTGTTTTCTTCCTGAATGGAGAATACAGCTATTATGGAAAGAGAAAAAATATAAACCAAATAATCATTATCATCTTTATGTAAGTGGAGAGCAGGAGTTAAATGGTTTCAATGTGAAACCATGTCAGGACAAAGTTTTCAAAATCAAAATGTTGTTGTCAGCCCTGCCCTCAACCCATAGGTCAGCACCTTTATCCCAGGCTGAATGTGGCTTTTCTTTTCACTGCTTTCTGCATGAGTGTGTGATGGACAGAGTTTATAAAAATTGGAAAGCAAAATTCTCACCTGGCCTTGCACATTGAAACAGGAATGAAAGAGGAATCCTGGTAAATGTCACATCCCACACACTCTGCCCTTGAGTGCTTCAAAGCCAAATGTCCAAGGCTCAAATGTATTGCGTGGAAGGAAGGAAGAGGAATTAAAATACCTGCTCCAGTTTGCAAAGGGATTTTACAGCCTAATTCTGGTCAAGGTGAGGGACACATAGGAAATACAACTAAATTATAAACCCTGGTTAGGCATTTGGGGGGATAGCACCCTTCTTATTAGAGCCAAATGGGAAGGGCACCCCTGTTAGTCAGTAATGGCACTGGAAACTGGCACTTCTGTCCTGGTGCAGTTCTACCTGCCTGCAGCTGCCCCTGGCTGCTTCAAGCACGGCTCAGAGGGGCTGAATGATGAGTTGAGGGCCAGGCACCAAGTCTGCAGCACTATTGATCCTATCAAAACTTTATCCAGCAGGATTCTTTCACTGATGGCCCATGGTACCCATTTTACCCCTCACACCAAATGAGCATGCAGCCTTGGGAAGACTCTGATTTGCAGTGAGGAGTGATTTCAAGAAGGAGTGCAAGGAGAAAGCTTTAGCAATAAAAAGGAACCACATAGGAGAGTGAGGAAGTGATTCTTTGGCACTCAGAAATCAGGCCCTTCTGAAGATGTGGGTTTCATCTCCTTGTGTTTCTCAGAGGCAAGCTTGGAAAATCTCACCTTGGCTCATTTTCATTCCTCAGCCATTGCTCTCTTAGATTACGTGTAACTCCAATAACATGCAAAGATTTGTCTGTAGTGACTACTACTTATGCCAGGTTAGCTGATGGATGTGTATGTCTGTTTTTATTAGTTTATGACTCTGCAGAGAAGACATCTGAATGTCCACAGGGATGAAGAAGACATGATCCCTGATGAAAACTGATTGCAATCAAATTTGGGAATTGATCATGAAGGATGACAGGACACAATGGTGAATAGATGTAGGCTGAGCAGGAGTTTTATTAGAAAAACAGACTGCATGCTTATTAAAGCCTTCTCTCTTTATGGTGGATTGGAAAAAGGTTTTAATTTAGTTGGGGTTTGATTCCATGTAAGTAGGTCCATGGGGTTGATCCATTGCTACAGATGTTATAAAAGATGTGCCTAAAGTTTGTGAAACAGATATTGGTGCACACATCAAAGGAAACTTAAAATTTAAGACTGAAGGTCATCCTGAAGCTGAACTTCTCGTAAGCCAACACCACAGAAAAAAAGGTTCTCTCCTGTTTCTCCTTCTCTTCTGTGCCATGGTTGTATCCCCAACAGTTTAACAGAAGACCATTCCAATCAGGTTACCAATTACATTTCAGACCTTGTTGGCTAAGCTGCCTTCTGGCAGAGGAATCTTTCTCCCTTGAATGGTATTTTCTTGCCAGGGAAGGAGAGCATATTGCACTCCACTGGATAAAATATAAAACCATTCAGAGGAGGGACCCATTAATTGTCTTTTTTGTCTTCATGTCCAAATTTCTTGTAATTTCCTCATTCTTTTTTTCTCAGAGCAGTGGGATTTCTTACACAGAATAAAGATCAAAGCATGTTTTTGTATCATGCCTTGTGCCTAACCAAAGCCAGATAATGCAATGTATTACTTCTTGTGTTCTTTAGTGATGTTCCTTGGGTGGGGCAAAAAGACAGGTGACTTTATTTTAGAAGAATATAGTGCTTAAATCAGAGGTGCTAGTGAACAAGAAAAAGAATAGCAAAAGAGTTGTTCAGGCTTCAAAACAAGACATATTGAATAGAAAATGAATAAATCACAACTGATCAGATATTTGGTCTTATAAGAAATTTATTTGTTTCATAGTCTCATCAATTTTTTTTAGTATCTTAAGGCATAAGTGCATAGCCTAATTAATATGATGAAATGCTAAAATCTGAGCCTAAAATCCTGCCTTACTGGCAATAGGATCATCAGGACTGCTGGATGTTGTAGTAAAGGAATACTTGTTAGTATGTGTGGGATTTCTGATGTTTATTGCTGTTCCCAAGGCTTCATTTTTTGACCTGCCACAAAAGCCAAATCAAAGCACAAAACAATTGTCTATGACCATGGTGAGGATACCACAAAATCAATGGTCACAAGTAGAACAGAAAATATTGTATCAGTTCTATGCTACTGAAAAATTTGTGCTAGCAGCTCAGAAATACATGCTTTACTTCCTCCTGTAAAGGACACTTATTATGTTTTGGAAATGCATAATTATAATTAATTAATATTTATCCAGCATCACACATTGCCAAAGTCAGAGAAGAAGCAAATGAAACAAATAGTGTTTCCTAAGTCCTCACTATTTAAGGAAATTGATCTAAATGGTAGTAAAAGGGAACGCTCAACAAAATCAAAACAAGGAGCTGGGAGTCTGAGCCAGTGAAAGAACATCAGGAGTCATCATTTGGCTGGAATTCTGGCTGTATCCCAGCCTTCCCTCCCAAGAAATGCAGATTCACTCTCCTTTTAAAGCACATTACCACCTAAGCAAAAAGCCCTCTCATCTCTGCTAGTCACAGTTGTAAATCTGACGTTTGCTTTGCTGGCGGATGCACACCGCATTTAACATTTAACAAAGTGCATTTACATCAGGCCATAAGAGATATTTGTAAACAAGCACCCTGTCCCCTGAAGAATGGTAATTTTAGTGTTATCAGGGGCTTCACATTTTGTTTCTAAGCACTGATACACCTAATGTAGACAGCTTTTCCCCAGGAACATAGGGGAAAAGGAAGAATACAGAAAGCAGTGTATGAACTTTGTTAGGATCACCCCAAGCCTGCCTTTCCTCCCAGAGGTGATGTGCCCAGCCCTCCACCCTGCCTGAGTGTGCCATTTTCTCCTTTTAGGGTAGCAAACCTGATCTGTACAGTTCAGGGTGGCACAGGAGCTGCAGCCAGTTCCAGGAATCTGCTGCTGCTCCCCGGGTCAGCTCAGCGTTGCTTTCATCACAAGTGTCACTGCAATGGGGAGAACTTGTTATAACAAGTTTCAGGAGGCATTGACATAATCAGGTCAGCTGGAGGTGCATAAACAAGGGAGAAGGGAACAAAATCCATTGAGAAATGTATATCTCTCTCTCCTGCTCCTGGGAGACATGAAGTAAAAAGCCTTTGCTCTCACCTGCTGGCGTGGCATCCTTGCTTCTCCCTTTTCTCTTTCTGGCTGTAAGGCATTTTCATCACTGCAACCTGACTATCCAAGGACATTTTCATCCATTGCTGGGATCTTAGGCAAATCTTCCCTTTCTTCTTGTTGTTAGCATGGCAGGCAGATTTTTTAATAGTCTGCTGAATGGTTATATATCCCCCACTGTGGGGATATCCATCAGTGAGACACAGAGAGGACAGGGTCTCTCCAGAGGCTGTGAGGCTGCTGGGGAGGGGAGAAGAGGGAATTGGAGGGAATGTGTGTTACAGGAACATCTAGAAAGCTTGTGTCTCTGATGATCAAAACATTACTGGGCTTTTGTATTTTTCTCCTCTTGTGAGCCAGTCGATAGTTATTCATGACAACCATGATCTGAAGAGAGCCAGAAAAAAATACCATGTTATGTAATTTGCATCTGGAGATGGCACATGCTAATGCGAACTTTGGTTGATTATAGAACAGTCTGCTATTACAAATGAGGCTGAAAAATACTTTTTCAGTCAAAAAAATAGTCTCAATGCATTGAAATGATTGAAGAATCTTCTTTTTTGTTGTGACACAACAGATATCAGAAGCAAGGCCCGCAGTCCTGGCTGGAAGATGAAGCACTCTGTATTTACAGGGCATTTAGATGCAGTCTCTTGCTATATTACTATAAGGTAATTTAATGAAGGAGAAAGATGGCAGATTCTGTCCCTTATGCTGCCACTCTTTTTGAGCAAATAATCTTTCCTCCAGAGGGAAAGAGCTTGGAAAATACAAAAAGGAGTCTTCATCAGTCCCACCTCCTTTAAAAATCTGAATTAAAAAATAAAGGTGGAGGCTTGTTGTACAAGAGAAATTGGAAACACATTTTGTTCATGAGAAAGCTGGATTTTTGTGACCTGCTGCAGCACCTGTGAGAGCTCCTGGTTTAAAAGGACCAGTTTGAGGCAGCCCTCTTGGGGAGAGCTGGAGATGCTCTAAAAAGAAGATGCAGTTGGCAGGCTGGATTCTGTGACCTTCTCTTTACAGCTGGAGACTGCCTTTGACAGTGGTGGGTGAAGATCTGCAGGGGTTTTGGACAAGACTGATGTCCTTGTAAGTACAATGTCCTGCTTCTGGCAAGAGAGTGGCAGTGTATCACTCTCTGTATTTGGATTATTACCATGCTTTCTACCTACTTACACTTCACATGCAATTTTGGATAAGTAGAGTCATCATGTTCATTTTATGCCCCAAGGTTTTGTCTGGTACAGCTCTGTAGTGTTAGCAGCTGCTGGTTTTTGTTACAGGAGTGGCTGCCTTTTAGGAATAGGCAGTGAGATTTCTGCTGTGTGGTTTGCTCAGCCAGTTTGTGAAGCACTTGGTAGATCCAGGTGTGTGAAATAGTACTTAATGATATTTATCTTACAATAAGAGTAATAATAGTTTGATAAAAAAAGATTATTATGTACGTTTTGATGTGCAGTTTACTGCTGATTTCTTATACAATATGAAGAAAATCTCAAGCTCATGTTGCTGAGCCTCATTGAACAAAACTCCAGGTCTAGAAATTAAATTCCTATTCTGCAGCTTAGTCATTAAAACAATAATAAAAAAAAATACTCTATCACTTGTATTTACATTCTTGCTGCAAAACAGGTCACCCTGCCCTTTGAGTTCTGTTTTCCATAGAATGGGCCAAATCTGTTCCCAGGGTGACTCCTTTGACTCCAGCAGGGTTGCACAAGAGATGACTGTAGTTCATAATTCTGCAGAATAACTCTATTTTGGTAAGGGATAAACAGCTAGTATTTGAGTGGAGTCATATTATTGGGGTTTTTTTTCTCTTTTTCTTTTTTCCATTGATATTAACAGGAGCTGTTTAATTGGAAAAAAATGAAAAAAAGTATATTTCATCTGCTTTCTAGCCATTGTACAGTAAACATAAGACTGTAAATGACTGCAAAATCAGAAGACAAAATAAATATATATATCCCACAAAGGAGGCATGAAGAGAGCCTGGTGTGGGTTTGAGTACCCACAGGATCCCACTGGGAAGAGGCTGGAAGAGGAAAAAGAGGAAAAAACCTTTTCTGCCTGGCACAGGGGGACACCAGGCAGGGAACTGCTGACTTTCAGTCAGGGAAGGGAGTAGAGAAAGGCATGAAGGAGAGGGATAGAGCTAACTGGGAACACAAATATGATGAATTAGAGACTTTCTAGAGGTTTTGGGAATGAGAGAAAGGATAAAACAGTGCCTGAGGATAAGACAGTGGAACTTCCTTTGGACAGAGATTAGAAGAGATGCCTGGAGCCACCCATCCAGTGCTGCAGGAACACTTTCAGTGGACAATTGATTTAATTCCTCTGCCTCTGCACGAGAGAAACTTGTTGTCTTCCCATTGTCTTGTCTCCAATTACTTTGCCATAGACAGGGACCTGCAGTGCCCCAGACTGTGTCTGGTGGCAAATAAATAAATCTGATTGACTAGTGCTGTGAACATTAATTCTCTGGGAGTAGCAACAGCGTGGCATTGCCCTTTGTACACTCAAGGGCCAGTAAAAATATACTATAGCACTTTTCTTCCTGATGTTTAGCTGGAAGTAACATTAAAGCCCTCAGCTCCTCCCAGCAGGTCATTAAGCCCCAGGAAATACCCTGCTCCTCTATGGTTATTGCTTAATTATTTTCAGCTCTGTAATCTAATTTGCAGTTTGACTCTGTGTTGATTCTAGCTGCTGTATCACAACCTTTGCAGCGCAGGAAATGTGACGCAGGGCTGCCCGTGCTGACGTTAAACCTTTTGGTGAAAAGGACCTTAATACAGGCCTGCAGCTTCAGGAAATAGCTCATTTTCTAGAAAGCTTGAAACCTTCTGGAGAACTCACTTTCTCCTGTTTTCTTGCAAAAATGTTTGATGGCGTTTACAGTGCAAAACTGAGCAATGAAGGATCTTCTATTATGTATGTGCTGTTTCTCTTTAGTTTTAAAGCAGGATGTTAGAGAAATATGGCACACAGAGGAGCTGTTAACATATTCATTCGATTTTAATTAATTATAACATATGCTTCAGGTGTTCTAGAAAACAAGGAAATAAACTCATAGTTATGAAGGGAATATAAGAATTGCAAATAAGATAAATTAGCAATTGAAGCATTTAAAGCTTGAAATATTATTAAATACAGGCATAAATCAGATAGTTGTTATTTCAAAAAAGAAATAACTGATTTTTTATTTTTTTTGCAACATTTACTACCTAACTGGTTTTTCTTGAAATCTCCAAAATCTAACAGGAAATTAGAGCCATAGGGAGCCATCTGCTTGAGGTATGTCTCATCAAGACTCTCATCTTTATGTCTGGAATTGTTTGACAAAATACAGGGACAACACATACAGTTTGTAGTATGTGATGCTTTTGAGCTCAAAGGTTCTGGATGCATATTAGTCACGAGAGCCTGTGGGAGGGCACTTAATCTGAAAAAAAGCAAAAAGGGGAAGAATGTGAAGGGCTCTCTGAAGTGTAAGTCTCCAGGAAAAGCCCTGGAAAAAAGCATTAGAGGAAATAATCTAGACAATGAGATAGAATGTGGGAGGCACATAGAAATCAGTGATCAGCAGTCCAGAGAATACGTTTTGGGTGAATATCCTTAATGAGTAGGAAATATTGCAAGCAAAGTTTTATTACGGTTTTCTTGCAGCCCTTTTTTTTTTTTTTTTTTCCAACCCTTTAATGAATACCTCTGAACCTTGGCTTCCAACCAGGTTAAATAAACCTTCCTATTGTTCTGCTACAGGTCTGTCTTGTGTCAAGGTGCACCGGGACTGAATTGAGTGCCTGAGCCTGCAGCTTTGGGGTTCAGAGGGGCACAGGAGGGGTGGGGGTGTCCTGTGTGTCCTGAGGGACTCTGGAAGATTTGTGCAGATGCTCTGAAGCTTGGGTTGCCACATGCTGGGGTCTGAGGCATTCATTCCTCATGGCTGGTGCAGGAAAAGCTCCTTCACTGCAGCGTGTGAGGGCACAGGGGGCAGTGGAATGTGTGGAACAGCAGGTTCTGGGCTGGACTCAGCTGAGCAGGGTGACCCCAAAGCTCTGTGCGCCCTTCAGCCTGCCTTGTCTTAGGGATGTGGATTGTGGCAATGTGTGGGAGAGTTATTCCTGCTCTCTCCTGTCCTTCTTTGCCATATAGCTCTGCAGAGCTTTGTGCAATCCTCCTGCAGTCGCCCTTCTGCCAGGAGAATGTGTTTTTCCCTACAGCAGGGAATTCCAGGGGCTGGGCTCAGTTCACTGAAGTGGTGTGTGCTAGCAAAATGTTAAAATGAAAAACCTGATAGTAGTCTTGAGTTTTCTCGGAGCCTCCATATCCCCTCCTCTCTCTGCTCCCAGTCCTTGGTCAATGTTCTGGTGGGTCCACAGTGGTATGAAGAAGTCATGGCATTGCTGTTGTAAAGTCTTTGCCAATCAGTACTGCAACAACAGGGCCTGTGCTTTGATTTAAACTTTTTTTTTTCTTGTAACAGAGCTAAGTGAACTAATTCAGTGTAAATGAGACTGAAATGGATTCCATTGTTGCATAGAAATACTGCATTATTTCAAACCTACTCTTCTTTGTACAAGTTCTTCTCTTAGGGGAAAATATTCTTCCGACAAATATCTGGAATATCTAACTCCGCTTGGCTGACTCAAAATGAATAGGCAGATTTATGGTCTCCATCTGGATTCATTCTTAGACTTAGAAATTCTGACTGAAGTCACTGGGAGACCTTTGATCCATTAGTAATGCAGGATCAGATCCTCCTCCGTGGAGAGGATATAACAAAGGGTGAGGAAATGGCAACCTCCCCTTGTTTCATCACACAGCGTGGTGACTCTGCTCTGTGATCAGACACAAACACGGGGACTCAGGGAGAAAGGCAGGAGTGCTTGGAAGAAAGGTTGCAAACAGAAGATATTCAAATGACAGCTGGAAGAAGGGGACAACGCTGATGTAATTGGAGTAGACAAAGGATGTTCACTTTGTGACACATTTTGAGAAACATCCAGGAAAATTTGTTATGCCAAAGCGGGTTCATGGTTCAGTGGAAATGCCATCTTCCGATGGGGAAGTAAGCAGAAGAGGCAGTGTGCTCTGATCAGACAAAGGAACAAAAATAGTTCAGGGTTCCACAGCAGATAGATGCATACAGGTTCAGATACATTATTATGATAAAAGCCCTGCTAAGTGTGCACAGCACTTTCCTTTGGTGGTTGTTCCACTGAGGAATGACTGCACGCTACTGCTGTTTGCTCATGGAGGGCTCTTAATTCCCTCCACAAGCAGCAGTGTTCAGATGATCTGCCTCCAGAAGTTGGTACTTGTGATCTAGAGATTCTCTGGGTTTATTTTGTTATTTAAAATCCGTGGTGAGAAGGCATGGTGGAGCCTGTTCATGCCTGGTGACATGGGGGCTGTTTGGATTTATGTACTCCAATACTGATAGCTCTGCCTTGGCAGTGTCATGTAACAATGTGCTGTCACAACTGCAGTCCTTGGTTTAAGGACTTATAAAATATAATTAATATAATTAATAAATATAATATTATAATCATAATAATTATAACAATATAGAATATATTATTATATAAATATGGTAGTATAAAATATAATAAATCTATATATTTATAAATATTATAAAAATATTTCTTTCCTCAAACTGCAACTATTCCCCCAAGGTTTTCAGGGTTTGAATAACATATTTGAGATGGCTTATTTGTTGGTGATCAAAGGTGTTTATGCTGACATGTGCACACACACACTCGCATATATAAAGTAGTGTATGAGCTCTGCAAGTAGTCTCATATCATATATGTGTGTGTCTGTGTGTGAGTTCAAGCATATCTGTACGTATTTTACTTTGTTCAAAGGTGAATTATGTTCCTTTAATTGCCTGGAGTGAAATCCTAGGAGAAAGAGTATGTTGTTATTGGTGGTGTGAGCAGCTGATCCTGCCCAGGGGTGCACAGTCCCAGGGAGAGGCTGGAGAGGAAGTATCCACAAAGTTCTCTTCAGAGGAATAAAAGCATTATTCCATGCAACAGCAGGAATTTGCAGTGGTCAAAAAATCAGAGTACCTGAAATCAAGACTGAAAGCAGGACCTGCCTTAAGGATGGCACAGGTGGAAGAGGGAGCACTTGGTGAACCCTTCTTAATGGCTGAGATTATTTTCTCTCTAAGTTACTAACACCTGGAGGAGCTGAGCGTTTTTAGGTTTTAGAATACCTGAATAGGTCTGGGCACATTCACCTCAATGCTGTTGTCCAGCTTGGGCCACACAGTATTTTGTGATAGAAGCCCAGTAGTTTGTATTAAATGCAGAATATCTTTCATGTGGGCAATGAACATGTTCTGAAAGGCATCAGAAGGAGGAGAATCTACCTTAGGTCTGCACAGAGTATTGACTGGTTTCACTTTCAACATTATGTTCTTTATTCCTAGCTGGTATTAGAGAGTACTAAGATCTCAATCTGTGTCTTGGTTTTTTGAGGTTTTTTTTAAGTTACTTTCTTTGCTTATTTGGTGGGCCCCTATGCTGCAAGTACCTTCTTCCCAGTAAAGTGGTTTAAAGTGCATTCAGATCTGCTCCTTATCTTGTCCAAAAGAGAGATGCAATTGTCACTTAGTGTAAGGCATCTTCTCTTTCCTCCATATTTTTTTTGTGTGTGTTCAGGCTTCAGAATATAAGTATTAGAACTGTTTATAGCATCCTGGAACATATCTCCTCCATCTGATCCTCATAGTATATTCTTCAGCCCTGCTCCTGCTGACTGATCTTAGGTGCATTCCAAAATGGTAGAAATGGGGGATATTTTTCTAAGGAGATCAGCCTGAACTGCTGTTCACTGTGATAGAAAATATTTAACAGACATACCACCATGTTGTAGCAATTCTAGGAGCCATATGTAACTTTTATGTTTTGATCCTCTTACTCAAGAAATCAAATAATTGCTATAAAAAGTTATAGGGGTTTAAGAAACCTATTTTATATAGTAAAACTACTATAACTATATATTTATCAAAAGCAATGACCATGTGGTATGTTTTACCAAGAGCTTTGGTATTTGCTGTTGCTTGACATAAACCTGGGGGGTTTTTTTTCAAAGAGTTACAGATGTAATTTGCATTATTATTATTATGGCACAGCACAGACTCTGGTGGTTTGATTTGCCAGATCTCAGACAGCCCTAGAAGTGTCTGCTGGTTGTTCACTCATCTAAGTGGATTCTTCCATGAGATGATCTTCTATGTCAGCTTGCCCTCTAAAATGTGTAGCACATTTTGTTTTACAGCTGAACCAGCAGGGCTTTGTGTTTTGAGCAAAGGAATGCCCTTAGCCATGGCACTAAAAGTTTTGCATGGTGGTGCTTTTACCCAGGAATGTGTTCTTCTGCAAACTCTTTCCAGAAGCTTCTTCTCTTCCTTTTAAATAGGAAAATAACTCCTGCTGAGCATCCCATCTTTCACACAAAAGCTGACTCACAAGTAACACGGAGAGGCTTCAGTGTCCTAACTTAGGTATCCGTTTAAGTGCTGCTTTATCCTTTAATAAATACTCCAATATCCATTAGTTCCTTTGTTAGACTGGAGAAAAATATACTCTTTACCCTTCCCTCCTCTTTTATAAAGTAGCTGTTGCTGGCATCACTTTGAGTATTTTGAACTTTCCATTGTGACAGACTACTGCAGCTTTTCAGTGGAGGTACCTGCAGCACAGATTGAGGCAGATTTGGCTGAATAAATTGTCTCAGGGGATGCACATCTGGTAGAAGGTGCGATCTAATTTTCAGTATTGCTAAAGGGGTACTAGGTGTGTCAGAAAACAGCACACAACATATCTAATTTGTGGAAAGGATGTCTCTTTAGTTTAATAACCCAATTGGCCTGTGCAGGTGCACAGGATGCTTCTGTGCATGGCATCCTCACAGAATTGATCACTTGATATGAAATATTTAGCTCCAAGTGACTTAGAGCTGAAAAACCAAGTAAATCGCTTGCTAAAACAAGAAGTAATAGTTTGAAAACATAATTTGCTCCTTCTAATCTGCACATTTGACCTTGACTATGCCTCCAAGTCAAGCAACACCCTTAAGAGGTGGTGGCAGGATGTAGGTTTTTTTCTTGTGATGACATTCTCTAGGCTGCTCTCAACCGTGTTTCTGTGTGGTAAGCCAAACTTATTCTTGGAGTAAGACCATTTTAGTCAATGGATGCATTTGGCCCATTAACTTTAGCCTGCCATAAAGTCAAGGGCAAAAGGATATTCTTATGTAAAGCAGAATCACTGTAGGTGTGCTGCTAATCACTGAGGATTAGGATGAAGATATTCCTGCCTTCAGAGAACCTTCATATGGCTTTTCAGCTTTATTTTTTTTTTTAATAGTAAAATTACAAGGATTTCATTCTCCTGTTCCTAAGGAGAAATCATAGTTTAATCTATTAACATGAAGTGGTGAAGCTTCATTAGAAATGCAGTTGTTTCCTAAGTCTTTTAGTACTGTGTGTGTGATTGCTAAGCAATGGTAGCTCCAGTTACAGAATCATAAATTGCCTATGGGCAAAATGGTAGATTGTGTGTGAACTTTCCAGTATTACTGTTCAGGCTTGGAAATTCTTTTAAACCTTTATATTTCAAAGTAAAATAAGTTCAAAATATCTGTGTAGGACTGGACCCCATTCACCTTCATCTTGTAAGTAGATGACATGGAGTCAGTTGGAACACTTGGTGGAATATGATGACATCAATTATCCCAGGGTCCTGAATTTAATTTTAAGTGGCATTTAATATTATTATTTTTAAAATATGTCATGTTATGTCTGAACAAAACTACTAATATCCTAGCAGTATTCTGATGACCCCATGACATGAGTAAATTAAAGGGATTTTCTCCTTCAAAATTACCACTTCTCACATTTTTTTATTTTGTTTAGACTCAGCATTATTGGATTTTATCTGTAAATACTTTATAGCCTATTTTATATATATCTACATGTATATAAATAAATGAGAGCAAATTATTTCATTCATAAAGAAATGCAGCTCATCACTATATTTAATTACAATGTTCTGAACTGAAATACATAGCCAGTGGGAATAGGCCTATTGATTAAAAACTAGGGTAGCTTCTGTTTAGTCTGTTGGAGTCTCTTCCTTTTTTTCCCAATTACTGTGTGTAGGAGAGGTCAGTCTGATTGCATTATAAAATTAGGTTGAGACTGTATTTCTGCCACTGAATTGCATGTGATCCATTTCTTAAGAAAATACTTTTCTTTTTCTTAACAAAAGTAGAATAATTTAACTCTAAATTCAGAACACTTTGCTCTGAATTCTTAATTATGCATTAAGAATTTTTATTTTGTCCTTCAAATTCCTCATTGTAAACCCAAAGATGCCTGAGAAACAAAGAACACAAGACCCTAATATTCATATGAGTGTAAATATGTGTCATGCATTTGCCTTCCATTTGAGGGAAATTTGCTATGGAAATTAAAATGGATGTTTGGAGATCATAAAGAAGCAAGAAGAGCACCATGAGGATTTTATAGGAGCAGATGCCATAATAGTATTTGAGAATTACACATCTTCTTGGGGACAGCATCTCTTTTCTAACAGCCTTGTGGTGCTCTCTGAGCATCCCCAGCAGGGAGAACAGTGGGCTGAGAGTTGCTGAACTCCACGGACATGGATTGCTGCAGGTTCATCAAACAGGTGGCTCCCTTGTGGCAACTCTTTCGGTTTTGTACTGCAGTCAGGTTTATACTTGTCTGATGAAATATGCTAACTAATTAAACACAACAGTGTTGGTGTATGAATAAATAGCATAATAAGATTTCCTAAGAAGGTTTTACTTAGTGCTGGTGCTCAATGATTTATGAATTGGTAAAAAACAGAGCTAGAAAGGAACTTGAAGGGTCGTCCCCTCTGTCCTGAGCCTGGTCAGTCCTACTTAAATTACCCTGAGAGATTCTTAAAAAGTGACAGCAGGAGGACTTAGTGGCCCACCCAGGCAATGTGCCTTTACACTTGGGGAAAAAAAAAAAAAAAAAAAAAAGCTTTCCCTGGGAGCCAAAAATTATTTGGTACAATTTAAGGCCATTATTTTTGTCCTCTTCAAAATGAATAAGAAGAACAGTTTATTTTCCTCTTTTTTTCATAGCAACTTCTGACATAATAGAAAGCTTTTATCATGTCACCTCTTAGTCCTCAGTTCTCCAGGCTAAACAACGCGGTTCTTTCTGGACTCTCCTGGTGTCATGTTTGCTAGAATTCTGATTATTCAAGAAGTGTTTGGTGAAACTTCCACTGGCTTTGGAACCTGAGTTACATCTGCACTGCAAAAACCTTATATTTGCAAAGCATCTAGACTTAAACCAGCCAGGTTTTTACAAAATGCCTTGTCATCCATGTTCATGTCTAAATGTGTTTGCTTAAAAGTAGCAGTGGTACATCTTAGCCATGCCCTTGTGTATCCACACTGGTGGGAGCACTCAGCCTTTGACTTGTGTGCTTCAGAAATGTGCAAGGGACAGATGGATATCTGGAATACACACATGACATATCATCTTCTGGTGAATAAAGATAGTTACAAAATCAGAAAATAAAGCTGGGGATTGTTTCCAAGTACCCAACCAGTGCTGCATATATGGTCATGCACAGAGTTACTTGAAAACAAGGCCAAAAACAATTACAAAAAAATAAGTGTCCCTGTTCTCCTTGGGCAGTTAAGAGAATTTAAATGTTTCTGCCATCTCTGTTAGGATATGCAGAGCTGAATGAGGAAAGAGCATGAAATAAGATCACTCATCTAGAAGACATTGATGTCAGTGGCAGAACTTCTCTTCAGGTTATTTTGCCATTCCTTTCATTGCTCTGCAGTGTTGGGGTATTCATCTAAGCCAGCCTTTTTGAGTAGTAAATAAGAGCTTTTAGACTTCAAATCACCTAATCATATTTAGATATCTATTTCTGGATGAAATGAATCGCTGCTGAACCACTTTTTTCCGGCCCATTAAATTTAACTGAGTCCAGGTGACTAATTCAAATGAGCAGACTCTGCCTAAGTTGCCAACCATGTCCCTTAATGGGATTTTCTTTAGATCCCCTAGGATCTAGGGCAGAAAGTCCATGTTGTGACCTCTTTAAAGGAAGCACTGAGAAGATGATAAGCAGTCAGTGGGAACTGAGCTGTGTGGCTCCAGTGCTCAGCAGGTGGAAGATCTGACACTGGCATGACTCCAAGGGGAAGTTGCCATGGGTGAAACATAGCTCCAGACAAGGGAATTGTACTATCTCTTTCCAAAGAGAAAGGGAGCAAGAGTCAGAAGCAAAGATGAATAAGAGAGACCTTCAAAGACTCTTCAGAGTAGGACAGCAAAATGAAGGAGGACTTAAGAAACAGCTTTGGTGGAGACAGCAGGAGAGAAGCCAGATGTTTGGGAAAGACCACTGGGAAGACAATCAGAAAACTGCTCCTTTTACCAAGTTCCTCAGACAGAGAAGTCATAAAAGGAGTATGCAGGAATAAAGAGGAGTAGGTAGGAATTTCCTCTGAACTTCTACTGACTTCTGAGTATTAGCAGAAGATCTGACTCCTTAGACTCCAGGAATGTTGGCAGCTGCTGGAGAGGAAGAGCTAGAACAGGGAATGCAAGTGAGGTATACACACAGTGTTCTTTGCTCTTGTTAGGGAGGAATGGAAGACTCTTGAGCTTGTACCTAAGTGACTGCAAAGTGTGTGAGGAGAGATGGGATCTCTGTGCTAGAGATGGAGGACTAATTCATTCAGGTTCAGCTGGAAGTTTGGAAATTACCCAGATAGCTAGAAGGAAATTGAAATTATGCTACAGAAGGGGCAACAGCCTGCAATAATACCTTTGTCCTAAAGCCTGAGTTCCATAAATCATCCTCCCTCAGGAGCAGCCTTGGAGAGCAGTGGTTGTTGGGACCTGGCTCTAAGGTATGACTCTTTCCATACTACGTTTTTTCCCTCCTATTTCTGTGGTGCTGATTACCTGTGTCTTTAGCCAGCTGCACTGTGCTTTTCTGGGCTCAAATGTGTGGTCAGACAGTATGAACTGAAGTCAGAGCCCTGCCCATTCCTTCTTGCTGATATTCTCAGGAGATACAGCAAGTCCAAGAGCAATTGTACATTTAGGTAGGTAATTCTGACTCCAGACAAGTGTTCTCTAACTCCTACAACCACAACTGATAATTTTTTTACCAAAAAATATGGAATAGGTCCCAATTATCTACATCACTTTTTGGGAAGCACTAACGTACAGCTTTATTCAAATTTTATGTGTGACTCTGAAGCAAAGTTTGTTCCAGTTCTGGCTTGTCATTCTGTTTTGATTGGTAAAGATGTGATACAGAAATTTCTCTGTATTTTGGATTGCTACCTTTCTCAACCTAATAATTGGGTAATAAAGCCTCAGCTAAGCATGAAATCAAAGTACAGATTAACAGATTCATCAAGGATAATCTGAATCCAGGAAAGCTTCACGGAGTAGGAGTTTGTGGTTGATACCTAAACATGCTTCAAGCTACAGAAGGAGTTAAGTAATAGCCTGTGTCATGCTGGGATTGACTTACAGAGGGACTTTCCTGTCTGACTCAAACCCTGGGCAGAGATCAGCATCCAGAGCCACCCAGTACCGTGCTAACCTAACCCTGTCCTTGGCTCAGGAAATCTCTGAGTATTCTGTACAAAATGGACAAGTGAGACTGACAACAATCTGTCTAAAAATAAGCGAAGGTCACTGGTGATGTCACCGTCACCGAGAGCATCGAGGTTACAATCCCTGCTCCAAAGACAGGATTTGAACAGGGCTTCCCACATTGCAGAGAGGTATTCCAGTCAAATAAACCAAGGCAAAGAGAAACAAGGACGAATTCCTACTCTCCCTGGCAGAACAGGGAGGGTGGAACATTCTTGAAAAGAAGCAGGGCAGGATGCCTATGTCCATGCATGTTTTCAGGAATATTTCCTGCTTCAGTGTGCCTAAGAGCCTACTGCCAACATCTGAAAGGTTCAGGTTTTAGGATGAGTCTTATTTTAGTTTCCTCTTAAATCTGAGCTGACAGCTGTTAGCTGGAAGTCCTCAGTTATCCAGACTTTTGTGACCAATGTTGGCCTGTTAATGCATATGGTGTAGCTTCATAGATGTAGTCTGAGCTCAACAAGTCCCTGCCTTTCCCTGGCTCTACCTTATTACTGACCCCTCAGTTTAGCTGGGAGTGATGCTGAGTTTCCCCAGGACCAAGTGAGATGCCCTCTATTCTGTCCTGGGTCAGAAGGGTGTTCAAAAAGCCCATGCATCAGCACATTTAGGTAACCAAGGAATGGATAGGGACTGGAGACAAGAACAGAGCTGTGGGAGGGACTGACAGGTCTATAAACTCTCCTTGTCACTCATCCAAATGTCATGGATGTCCAAATTTCACAAAACCACACTTTTAAGCGCAGGGCGTTTTTATTTTTCTATGGGCAGTGAAACAAAAAATGGTGTAGATTAAGGTGCTTTTACTTCATGGTTTCAATTTCATACTTCCTTTCTTGACTCTTCTGGTGCACATATCATTCCACAAATTTTCCTTTCCTTCACCTCCAATTAAAAATATTCCCAAACAAATTAAATCACCACACTTCCATTTTATGTTTTAGTCATGCGAGGTAGAGCTGATTAAAGGATAGGTAGGCAAGGACAGCACAAAATTTCTGCATGTATCTATCCTGCAATCTCCTCTGTAGCAAGTTTCCCTTCAGATGTTTTACACAGTTCACTGGTGCACATGGAAAATTATGTTGCTGTAGTTAATAACCTTATTTTTTCTATTAAATTTATAACCCTTACCAGGAATTAAATGTGAATAAGTCACTTGATGTTTTTGTTCTGATTATAAAATCCATATGTTTCCTGAGATCTCCAAGTCTTGCCATTTAATCTGACTATAGTGATAATCATTTTGGGGTAAAATGGCTACCTGGTGAATAACCAAGAAATTTATTACTGCCTAAAACTATAGAGGACATACTTGTTTTGGTTGAAGGCTTAGCATTTTCTGAGATAAAAGAGATGCCAGCATGCTTGTACTCAGTGCTTTTTGCACAATCCATTTGTGTATTTTCTTTTTCTTTTATTTCTTTTTCCCAAGAAATTCTGATTTAAGTGATATTTGAAGGCATTACATTCAGGTCTTTTGCAGAAATAATGACTGGAAAAACCAAGGGTCTTTCAGAATTGCTTCCTAAGTATCAGCAGCTTTCCAGTGCTGACTGTGATACCTATCCTTGTTTACTGGTGCGTTCTTCTTCTGTGTAAGCAGTGGTGCAAAGTCCAGCAGGAGGCCAGTCCTTAGTGGTGTATTCCAGGGGTCAGTCCTAGGTGCAATTAAATGTCTTCATAATGACCTGGATTCACAGGACAGAAGCTCTATCTGTACTCAAAGCTGAACCTATTAATGCATTTCTCCTTGTTCCAGCAAACTTGCTTGTGTTTCCAGATGCTCACTCTTTTATTTTCCAAGTTTAATCCTGTTGCTGTAGTCAATTATTTCTATGTCCTTCTTGCTCTACTTAATTTGCAAAATCATTTCATGAGACGATAAAAAATTGTGCAATGCAAAAATAAAGAGTTTCCACAGCCAAGACTTTGCCTAATGTATCCCATGGTACTGGGCTCAGCAGGACATTCTTATAACCTGCAGATAAAACCCAGGCTGGGGTTAGCTGTGCTTGCAAAAGATGAGCTTGGATCTCTCAAACACAAGGGAGCATCTTGGTTAAAGGTCAAGGTAGTTTCAGGATGTTACTGTATGTGTGTTTGTTAACCAGGGTACAGCTCTGAGTAAACAGCTTATTCTTTAAGCTCCTGTTCTCGTGTATTTCCAAGAGAAGAGTCATGTGAGGGCACTGGGGTTGGTGGACCAAACGCTCAGTTAATTCTGGTGGAGCATCCTCATGCCATCTTGTGTGCAATTTTTAAACTGCATCTCTGTTGTTGCTTTCATGCACGGCTCCAAAGTGACTGGTGAGTGCAGCTACTAATCCCAACTAATTCTTTTTACCTTCTGTTGTTAATTGATTACTCTAATGCAGGGAAAGTCTCTTAAATCTAAAGCCCTGCTAAATGCTTGTATAATTCAAACAGTGATGCTTTCCTTTCCTCCCTTCCTTTCCTAGTCTGGTTAATTTAGAACAACTTTAGAACAAAATCCTCTCTAGCTGATTTTCCTTCAAACATGACTCACTTTTGGGACTGGTTGATTAACCAGATAAGCTCTATAGGCACTTTGTCTCAGCTTACTTCTGCTGGAGAGAGGTGCCTTTGGGTTGCATGGTAAAGAAAACCTGTCACTACTTGGCCTTGGCAGGACTCTTATCAGCTACTGATGAAGGTGGTGTGCATTGCAGATCCTTGTCAAATCTGTTCTCAAAAGTCTTTTTCATAATTTCTGTCTCTTCTTGAGCTACCCATATTTGGCCAAAATCCTTTTCATGTTGTACATACCCTTGACTTGTCTTGAATCCTCTCCACCTCTTGGCAAGATTTTTCTTTAGAGGTCTTGTAGCTATTTTTCATATCTCTGGTTCATGATTTAGCCAGTCTAGGCAAAAATATTTCCTCTGCTACCTCAAGCAGAGGCTGCTTTCATCTGTCATTTTCATAGTATTTGAGCACTCATTGAATTATTCTCCTTATTTACCACTAGTAGCAGCACTGTGTGTGAATGGTGCTTATGGAATGTTATGATCAATGTTAATCAGTACAGATTCACTGAGTGAAGGACCAGGGCTATGCTATCCTCCTAACCAAAAGTGGGAATTTGGAGTTATCAAGCTGACAGCTTCTGTAGCTGCTTCTCACCCCAGCTGAGTAGATGGGAGGGCAGGGAAAAAGGAATTCACTGTAGTGAAAATAGGAAAAGCAAGGATGGTAAAACAAATCCCTTTGGCAGAATGTATTCCCTCCGCTGCACTCCTCCAGTTCATCTGCTCTTTTGTCCTGTGTATTAGCAGGCAGAGTTTTAGAAGCAAATCCAGCCACTTTTGTTTCTGAAATTCATCTAATTGATATTGTGACCTGTTATCCCTCCTAGCATCTGCTGAGCTGAGTGTTCACCACCTTTAACTAGGTTTTATATTAATATAAGTCAAATGGAGGAAGGTATCAAAACCTTTCAGTTCAAGAAGTGGTTCTTTTTTCCTTTATGTCTTGCAGTTAGAAACCAAGTTATCGTGCCAAGATCTGGCATCTACCCTTTATCAAGAAGGCTGTTTCTGCTAAAGGCCTCTGTCATGAAGTGGCTGCCATAGGGAAGTTTGCTTCTGTAAACATCTGAAAGGAGGGTGGTGGCGGAGGTCATTGTTTGGCAATGTTAAACCAAGGAAACCAGATAGCAAATATCCCACTGGCTGAACTCTCCCACCAACTGAAAAAGAGAGGAAGGAAAGCACATGAAGGAGGAAAGAGGGTATTTGTAACACCCAGTTTAGCAGAAACACAGCAGAGCATTCTCCCTTCAGTCTGTAGCGCTGCGATTCAGCCGTGCTCTCACGCTCACTGTGAATGGAGTTTTAAATAAAGTGATTGCCTCACAAATCAGCGAGACTCCCAGGGCAAAATCCAGAGCAACTCTTTAAAAATATATTTCAAAGTGATCAAGGATGCATGTGCCTTACATTGTTCACCAGGGAGGAGTCTTTCAATAGCAACCAGAGTTAATGCAGTCATGAACTTGAGCATCTCTCAGCAACTGTCTCACCTTTTGCTGAGATTATCATCCCATGGAACCTCTTTCTGAGCAATTCCTTAACCAAGCTCAGTAGCTGGAGAGCAGCCATTACATCTTCATCCTTCATCTGGTAAAGCAGCAGAACATTTACCAGTGTATACACAGCTGAGAAATGCAATTTGACTGGTACATTAAAGGTATTTGGTGATCTTTAATCTTAGCATAACTGCTGCCCATCAGGGGTGCAGTAATGTGCTTCACAAAGCACACAAGAGAAGACAAGGCCCTTAATGAGTTTTGGCTGAGCTGGGCACGTTCTGCACAGTGTTGTTCAAATTGTCTCAGGCTTCCTGCCAAGTAATGCAGAAGAAAATGCCTTAGAGTATGCTAGCTGTCTATCAACCTCGCAGAAAGTTTTCTCAAAGACAGTCTTTGATTTGTGAGTCAACCACTATTAAGTTAGTGTCAAAACCCTCTCTGGAGGCAACAAAATGGAGCACAGTTCTGCTGTTACTTCTAGCATCAAAATATTCATCTTGAACTTAAGGCTCTAGGTTATTTTTACAGTGCTCTGTCTCTGGAAGCCAGAAGGGGTTTGTGGGGTGAGTTACGTGGCTTAGTTTCTGAAATGATGGGAATAAAAGCTGGGGAATGAGCATGGGGAAAGGTTGTGACTGTTTTGTAATTGACCTTATTTAAGGAAATACGAGGGGCTCTGTCATTGTGAAGCAACCCTCACACTGTAGGCTTCTAACTTGACTCACTTGCACATACTGGCACGTTCCTCTTGTGTGAATGGCAAGTTTGCAGTCAAGTGCCATGATCCCCCTCTGGTTCCTCACCAGCACACACTGGTCTGTGTGCTACACATGGCTGAAGTGGCTGGGGATGGCATTTTGGCTCTCAGTGAACTTTGCATTGTGCCTTTGAGAAAGGGATACTAATGTTCAGGGAAAATGCCAGGGAATCGTGGCAATAGCTGCCCAACACAGCCCCCACAGAGGGGCTGAGTAGTCATGACAACTGTGGTTATCAACATTAGCATGGGACAGCATTCAAAAACCATATTGCAGGCTTTAAATAACCTATCAAGCTGAAGGCTGGCAACTGTGGAGCTGGTATATGACAAAAATACCCCTTCTGACTTTGAGGAACTGACAAAAAGGACACTGAGCCACAGGTGATCACTAAAGATTCAGCCTAATTGCAAAGGATATGCATAACAATGTAATATGCAGTAGCTGGCTGCTCAGGAAATTCAGTTACTCTGCAGAGTAATCTGGGTCTCTGGGTGGTGTATCAATAAATACCTGCTTGAGATCTTCAGTGAGCCAAGCTAGAGACTAAGGATTTGTAATGATACCAGCAGGATATAGGCTCTCAAAAAGGCCTTCACACAGCAGCCTGATAAATTTATTGTGTGGCTTTCCAAAAAGGATTTTAAAGCTTTGCCTCATCTGAGTTTGCATTGTTGTAAGAATTTAAGCATTCATATGGTTTGAAGTAATGGATTTGGAAATGAAGACAGGAATTGAATGCTGTGGATAAATTTGTAGGGCAAAAAGAAACAGAAAGCATACCTCTAGTGATGGAGAGGTCCCTGGATATTGCTTCAGAGTGGGCTCATATGCACTGGCCAGGAATTTTTCATCTCTTGCCTCCATCACTTTTCTGACATGGTGTTCTTCATGTCTTACCTTTCCTCATTCACCCCTGATTCCTGTTCTCAAGCTTGTACCACTTTCCTTCCAGTGCAGTTTTCCTTTGTTCTCCACGCTCCCCACAGTGCAGACACATGATGGAGTTACTGTGCTTGACAAATTACATGGCACCAGCTGTGCCACCACTGTGCATTCCTGGCTGACAGCAAACACAGAGGCAAACCTCTGCCACATGTGGGAACACAGAACCAGGAGCTGCATCAGCACAGCTGGAGTCAAGTCAGAACTCTGGAGTCCTGGGTTGCTCTGTGCACAGAGTGCAGTGTGGAAGTCAGCTCAGCCAACAAAAAGCTGTAGCTGTAGCAGCCTACACATAATAAGAGCTGCTGAAGTGGCTGTAGCTACAGCACTCTCTAAGGTGGTGGCTCAGGTGGCATGGGTGTTGTAAGCACACTGAGGGAGAAGCCCTGCTTCCCAGGGAATGCTCCTTGTGCAGCAGTGCTGGGTATGATTGCAGAGATGTTTGAAATGTTCATGTGTACTTGTGCTGCACAACTTGTTTTCTCCTTGTCTTGAAGTGATTGGAGAGGACTGGCAGTGTGTTTCCAGAGGACTGGAGAACATTGTGAGGATTGTGCTTGCAGGGGACTGTCAGTGTCACAATAAGGTGAGTCTGTGACACAGTGCATGTCTCATGCACTGCATGGGACAGAGGGTCTTTTTCTTTAGCTGAAGTTGCTAGCCCACTGAGAAAACTAGATGTGTGTTCGTGAAATGGAGATTCTGAATTGCTCCATGAAAATGGCCCTAAAACTATTGCCAATCCCATTTTCAGATGCAGTCATTCCCAGCCTCTCCCTGTATTTACTATTTCAACATTTTTTGAATTTGGCCTCACTGTACACCCTAGCTATGTACACAAAAGATTTTTAGTCCTTTCCTTTCCCCACCACTTGTGACATCAAGACATTTTAAATGTGCATTTGGTGTGCTTTCTGACCTTGACTTTTGAGCATTCAGGCCAAGCACTCAATCATTACCATACAAGTTCATACCCTTGACATACCATGAGTAATTGATCTCAACTCTCAATTATTATGTTAAGCTTATATGGATTTAGAAGGATGAGATCCTTCCTAATTAACCTCAAGTTTTTTGATAAGATTACACTCAAGATTGACACTGACAGCTCATAATTTATCTGAATTTTAAGGAAGCTCTTTATAAATTGCCAAGCCAGGACTTCAGCGTTATTACAGAAATAGATTTCAAAATGCACTAAAAATGCTGAAAATGAGAAAGAGTTTTGTAAGCAAAGGGTGGAAGTTGTGTTACACCCACAAGGGACAATGTTTCAAAGAACCCAAAGGAAGAACCCAAATGGAAGGCTGTTTCTTGAGGTACCTAACATGATCTAAATTTTACTGATCAACACAAATAATGAAAAGGTAACATAAGAGGCAAATCTGCAGATGGTAAAACTCACAGAACCTGATTCTCACAGGCTTGGTTCCTGCTGGTTTAATTCACTTGAACTTAAGCAGGTCTTTAGTGAAAGCTTTGCTCTGGGGTGCATCTTGTAGAGTTTCTGATGGGAACTCTGCTGCAGCCTAACAGGTAAATCCTGTCATGGCCATACCACCCAGCAGTCCCCTGTCAAACCTGCTGCTGTGCCTTTGTTGTTTTTTTTTAAACTTTAGGTCTTTCCACGTGCTGTCCCTTTTCTAGTATGGTTCTGTAGCTCCCAGAGGATCAGCTGCTCAGGGTCAGTCCCCAGTTAGCATCATTCCATTAAGGCCAGTGAGGGGTGAATTAACACAAAGTCAATCCATCCTTGCTAATTCACACCAGCTAAGAGTTAGCTGTAAAAATGTAACAGTTTTTTAAAAGAGTGTTTAAATGAATTGATCTTGTTACTGTTCTGAATAACTATTTTACTGAAAGTATGAGGAGCTGTGGGCTGCTTGGCTGCTATACACCAACAGGATCATATTCCTGCATGACTTTGTACTTACATGGATTCCAAAACAGGAGAAAATGTTGTTAGCAATGCGACTGAAATAGGTGATGCTGCGTGACACTGCAAAGAATGCAGCATTTTGTATGGAATGGGATGAATGAGCGCAGGCACTGAATAAACCAGGGGGAAATTTCAGCTGATTACAGAAGAGCTGCAAGTACTGTCCTACAAACATTGATGAAACTTGCTTTGTGAAGCAGGACATGGGTGTTCTGATAGGGAGGAATTGATATGGACTCAGGTAAAATGGGAATTTTCACATAGTGTCATTTTTATTTGAGATTGATTAGTCTGACCTTCATTATCTTTGTAAAGACAGTGCAGTAAGTTTTGCTGGCTTTTTTTCCCCTCTGGTCTCACTGAGATTAGAGCGTGGATTGGCAGATAGACCAGCCTCATGTGCTGCAGAAAATGCAGCAGAGAATATTAGCTCAGAAGCACTGGGAGAAGACATTTAAACCCTTCCACATCGATGTTGATAAGCAGAGCAGTTGATGGACAGCTGTTTGCAACGTTATGGTCATATATTTGTAGACCTAAGGGAATCAGATACCAATGTCCTCATAACTGCTAGCCTGGTAATTAAATATGACAGTCTTATCATACAGTGTTATCAGCATTTTGAAAGTATGTCTCGAAGACAGAGATACAATAGTCCTCTGCAGTTCAGCACCAGACAGCAAAACATGTTTAGCATGAAAGATAAAAATTTGAGATTCCAAATATATAGGGTTGAGACCTCGATAATGGAAGGTAAAGTAATTTAAAAAATGTTATATTTGGAGAAAGATAAATGTGTTAGAACTGTTACAATGACCCTGCAATAGACCCAGAAGGATAGGATAGAACTCTTACAGTGATGCCATTCCCTTTAAGGGCTGGTTGCTGGTCTCCATAGTTTTACTGATTAGTATCTTTATCAGTGAAGACTTCCACTGAAATTAATAGGATTAAATGTGTTGCCATAACCTGATCCTTGAAATTCTTAGAATATCTACAACTTTACCAGTTTCTGACTGTGCAGGTCTGTTTTGCTCTAACGTTTGAGTGCATCACTTTTTCTTTTTCCTTTCTTTTTTTTTCCTTTTTTTTTTCAAGCCAGTTCTGGTTTTACCACTACAGTCTCAGTGAAAGCAGTTTTGAAAACCAAATATGTCACTTAAGTGAACAAAAAATCAATAGCACACTAAATTCTGGGAAACCCATTCTCCAGGAAATATACATCTATATTTTATCTTCTTGACTTCAATTATCAGCTTTGCCAGCTTCTGCTAGAGACACTTTCCTGGCTCTTCAACTCTTTCCTCATCAATCCCTGACGCTCTCTCTATTTTAAATGACTGTGTAGCTCCTCTCCCTCCTACTTTTCAGCTGATACTACCCACTTAGATTTTGACACCCATCCTCATCTTTAGTTTTACTCTGCTTATAAAGTGTTGCCACTGATTTTGATGGCAAAATACTGTGATTATTTCTATATGTGTTGAATAGGTAACGATCCTTCCCATCAGAAGTAAGATAGCTTTAGTTGAGCAAAGATATTGTTGCCTTACTGATTAAACTGCTGTGATCAAAACCTGTGTGCAAAAGCAGCTTCTTGTCCACATGTGAACAAGATCTGGATTTCAGCAAATTCTCTTCCTCTTGGGCTGTCCTTTATGATTTTAATGCAATTTATTGATGCAGCAAAAGTGCCATTCATTACCCAGTTTTGAACACAGGTGTGGGAAAACCAGTGTCATTTACACCTTTTAGTTTACTTAACTGAACTGTGTCATCTGAGAACATAATTGTGACAATTGCAAGGGAACCAAAGCCTAAATTCCAACTGAAATAGAACCTCAAGTGGTGTAAAGAAACACTGTGCCTCATTGTCTACAACAGCCTTGCAAAAGCTGGCATCTGCACATGTTCTGTTTTGTTGCTCATGTGGATGGTGAAGTTTCTTGGGAGATAAAAATCGGGTTACCAGTTGAATTGCACAAATGTGCTGCTGGGCAAGAGCTAGGGACTGTGGTTTAAATTGGAAATATTTTAAAATGTCACTTCCTTGGTGTTTTATTAAAAGGTCATCTGGCATCTTAAATAATAGGTGGTTTCTAAAGGCAGTATGTGGAGATGGAAAGGATTCTGGACATGGAACGTGCACACCTAAGAGTTATCTTATTTCCCAGGGTGGACCCAATCAAATCTTTGTGAAATGAGTATTCTCCCTGGGTTTTTATCATCATTTGCCCAGCTTAATTAAGCTTTTTAAGGTCAATAAGTGGCTTTCTTGGCATGCTCAGGAAAGCCCTGGCACCAACTCTGTCAGAGTAGTAGATTTGCATCTCTTCAAGCCAGCAACCCAGGTATCTACAGCAGATAGACATAAAACTTCTCAACTCTTCAGAGGCTGATGGCAATCTTAAAAAGTGACTGCCTGATCTACCTTCTTGTTTCATTTTCTGTAATGAGTTTCTGATTTTAATTTGGCAGAAACATGAAATCCAGCTGACGGGCCATGTCTAAGGCTCCTGACACAGACATCTTCTTTATCTCCTTAGTTTTGGAGTTGTTCATTTCCTCCTCAGAATCACAAGCCCTCCTTACAGAAGGGGTCTTGGGAAAAGGCAATAAGTGTTATCAAAGATCAACCTGCAAAAGGCAATAAGTGTTATCAAAGATTTACCTGAAGAATAATATACTATACTGGCCTCAATTAGAGAATAGGCATGAGTTTAGTTCTCTTCACAAGAGGCATTTCTTCATCCCTTACTTATGAGCAGGAACAAAATTGCTGTTTCATCTCCCTCGTGGAATCTGTGATATTTAAGGCACCTCAAAGGAAATTTACATCAGCCTGTTATGACTTTATACCTCCCCCATCAAATAGTGGCCTTGAGCATGGAACAGAGACCTGAGGGAAATATGACAGAGAAGGAAGAGAGCCAAGCAATTAATAATATTTATAATACTTCCTACATGTAATAACCTATGATAAGGTTAGTTCCTCTTTTTTTTTTTTTCCTTCATTATTTCTATGCATAAAAGTTGCTGCATGAAGTCAGTACAAATATGTGTATGAAAAAGTGTGGAAAAAGACTTGTTTCAGGCTCACTCTGTGTGTGTGTGTGTTCTGATTTTGGTAGAAGTTTAGGTGTTTCTGGAGTATGGGAAGAAGTAGAATAAATTTAATTTATACTGTACACTCTGGATACCCAGAGAATCCTTGTGCTTAGTGATATCTAGGTCTTGCACAGATAAAAGTACACAACAGAAAACTTGGGTGTTTTACTGGCACAATATCACTTTGCTTAAATAACCTCAAAGAATTGAAAGAGAAATGCAATTACTCCAAAATCTTTGTATGACAAAACGAACTGCACAAAAAATATTTTGTGTGTTCACTGAGGAGTAATTTTCTCAGGTGTAATTAATGAGTTTCCAGACCATCCCACAGATAATACTGAAGGAAAGAGGTGATAGGAAAAATAAGAGGTATCACTAGAGTGTATTACTTTGGTTGATATGAGTTAAGGAAGATGCTACTCAGTGTAGCAGGGCCAGAGGCTGGCTTAGAGGACAGAGCTGCTGATGGAAAAAGTCAACATGTCAAGTTACACTCCTAAGTGGAGCTGATTTTATGGTGGGCTTTTCACACAGGTGACATTACCTAGTTTTTAATTACTGCAGACAGAACGTCTTAGCATAGATTCACTGGAGGACATATCAGTTGTCATTTTGTTGGTTCCAGTAAGTGCTCCGAGGTCCCAGTTGTTACTGTCTGTGAAACATGCTTTGTAAATCTTATCCTATGTGAATATCCTTGGCTATTGATTCTTCTGTGAACTTGGCAGTCCTGTCAATAAAGGGAGAAAAAAAAAAAAAAAAGAAAGCATTAAAGGAAAATCAGTGTCCTTGCCTTATGCAGTAACCTGAACAGTTCTTGGGAAAGAGTCCAGTACCGGCACAGTAGCATGGTTAATTAAAGCAGTAACATCATTAGTATACTAATTTGGGAGTGTGTGGATGTTGGGTCTGTGTATATCAGGGACACAGTGTAATTGTTGCCCTTCTGTTCTTGGTTTATAGTTTTCTCGAATTACGTGCAAGCTGAGGTAAAAGTAGAATTGCTAAACCTCTCAACCAATACCTGAATTAAAACACATATAATTTTAGGGAAGGCTTTTTAGTGCCAGAAAGAGCACAGTGTTATCAGGATATCTGGGCACTAGAAACCTGAGGAAGCTGTTCTGAGATGGCTAATGCATGTGTCTGGACTTGTGCCAAGGAGCCATGGGGATCCATAACAAGGCAAAGGAGTTTGAAATCTCCTTGTTCTCCTGGACCCGTACACCCAGATTAATGTGTGTGGGTCAGGTTTCTCTCTAGTCTGGCTCTGCACCCTGCTTTATTACTTCACACTGTAACTCCAGCAGGGCAGTGCCACACTCTTGTCTGCTGCAAACTGGGAATGTTTCGAAGAAAAAAAAAAAATATTCCTCCCCCCGCCTTGATTTAGATTTCATTAGTTAATTGGATGCACAAGGTGCTGCATAGAGCTCCAGAATGATGCTGAGCCTCTCCTCCAGTCTCTGTCCTAATTTGTATGGAGCAAACTACTTCTACTTAGAGGTCACAGGAAAAAAAAAGGTGCTGAATGAGAAACATGACATTCCTGTTTCAACACTATTAAAAACTGGAATAATGAAAATTTCAACACCTCTCCCACTACTAGTGCAAATAAAATATCACTCAGTGTGTCTCACACTAAGTACATTTAAGAGAAGGATTTGAGCTGTAATGTGCACGATAAATAGAAAAAGGCAGAATGTGCCCTCGTGCATACAGAGACTGCTGAAAGACACAACCAAATAAGAGCAAATTTTGGCCCCTTTTAAATCAGTAGAACTTGATACAGTGCCTGCAAGAATTCAAACCAGCTCACTCAGCAAATTGTTATCTTGTGTTTGGAAAAGCAAACCATCGAGACTGTAGGATCATGTTTGCAATCCATGATTTAATATGTGTTTTATCACACAGGACAGTACTGTCATGGCTCATTCATGGAGAACATAAAAATAGCTATTGACACTGCAAACACACTGTGAGCTCACCTTACAGCTTCAAGAATATTATACTCATGATGGGTTTAAGGAAGAAAATGAACTTCTGGATTTGCTTATGAAAACATTGGAAAAATATCAATTAAACAGAAATCCAAAGTGTGTTGGCAGTTTACCTTTCAGAACTGAGACTGGCTTAGAAGTTAATGCTGATCTGCAAACAAAGAAGAGCCCAGAGGCTGTTGGAGAGGCTGATCATAGACTGTCTGAAAGGAATAAAAATCACCATCCTCAAATCATCTGTGTCAATAAAAATCGGTGCTTTTATTCAAACTTCCAGGTTTCTCAGAGGTGCTATCCAGTCCCACACACCTTATGGGGTATCTTCTGAATCCTGGTATCTTGTATGTGGATGCGGGGACATGCAAGGACTTCCCCTGCCTCAGCCAGATGTTAGCTCCATGTTTTCCTCCCATCAAAAAGTAAAAGCTTCTGAGCATTTTTCATGTTCCATTCTCTTCGGAGAACCTCTACTACTTAGAAATTCATGTTATTTCTCTCTCAGAGAAGGAGCTGTTTCAGCCTATTACTTCTTACCAGTAATGGAAACCTGATTGGGCAGCTCCATAAGGATAAAACACATTTCCCAGCTGTTCTTTATTTATGTATTTTCCACCGTGAAGCCTCCAGCGCTTGGGACTGATACTTCCAGACATTAAAGTGCTCCTCGTGAAACTAAATAGCATCAAGTAAATATTTTTTTTTCGAGGCGTTTGTCCAAGCCTTGTGCTTGGGCTGTTCCTCAGGGGTCACCTCGCGTGTTTCCAGCAGAGCTGCAGCAGGACAGCAGAGGGAGATAGCGCTCAAAGGAGGGCAAGGCTGGGCTTTCCTGGGACACCCATGGCCAGCACAGCACTGCCAGCATCTCGGGAAGAGCCCTCCATCAGCAGCAATTCCTGCATGGCAATTCCCTGCCCTGCCCCAGCATCCCGGTCCAGTCCCCATCTCTGTCCCAGTCCTGGTGTCCCTGTGCCAGTCCTGGTGTCCCTGGTCCTGGCCAGCAGCCACTGGGCTCCTTGGCCATTCCTCACAGACACTGACCTTGCACAGTGTGCTGTCTTTATTAGGTCGTGCCTTTACTGAGAGTGTGTTTGGTGCACGTGTTGGTTCCGTAATTAAAATGCCAAAATATGGCTCCTGGAAAAAGTTTAACCAATTATTATCTTTCCTGCACAGAAGGAAGAGAGGGCTAGGACATGTCTGTTTAAAGTGATTGTGCAAATGACATTTTGATGTTCCATATTTGTAGTGCTCTCCCCCAGTCACTTGCATACAAAGGGCTGGATTACTCCAGCCTGCCCCAGGAAAAGGTTGGGAATGAATCCAAGTCACAGCCACTCCCAAGGGCCACCCAACCTTCCCCCTGCACAGCCACACCAAATCACTTAGGTTGGAGAAGACCTCCAAGATCATCGAGTCCAACCTTTCCCCCTGCTTCCCGTGGCTGGGATGGCACTTTGATCAGGATAACATCAAAGCCTTATCCTTCCACACTGAGCTGTATCTCCATGGAGGTGTGACTCCCAGACCCTGCTTTCAAGGTAACCAGAGAAAGATCAATAATGTCTCATCTGAAATCCAAGCTCCAGTTTTAACTCACCTGGCCCACTATGGGAGAAGATCACCTCCTGCTCCCTTACACTGCAGTACTGACAGTGCTGGGAGTAACACACTCCTGGGTTGGCCAGAAGAACTAATTTGAGTCTCCCTGCACAAATTGTTCTGGTTGGTTTTTCCCTTTTTATCTTCTTTATGGAGATTTTTGGAAAACAAACTAACAAAGAAACAAAAAGTAAACCAAACCAAACCTAATGAAACCAAACCAAACCAAACCTGGTCAGAAAGGCTACAAAAGAGATTTTGTTCCTTGAATGAACCTCCAGAATTTTAGATCTCTCTTCATATTCTCCTCCATCCCACCAGAGGCACAGGGTTCTTTTTCTGTGTTGTTGGATTCCATCTCCTGAAAGAAATCAGGAAAAAAAGAGGTAAATGGTGCCCTTATCCTAAAAGAAAAAAAGGGGAAAAAAGAGGTGAATGGTGGGCTTATCTACCATTGAGTTCATCATCATTACTAAGATGTTAGGCACAGTATCTTTGAAATATATTCTGACTGTTTCAGGTTTTGCATAGTTCATGCTATTTTTTACTAGAAAGAATATTTTAAAATTTGAAGGTTGCCTTTAACTTATGACTGTAAATTTTAAATACTTACTTCAATGAGACACTAAGTCTTCGCTCATTTCACCAGGAGAACAATTTCTTCCCCTATTTTTCACACAGAATATATCTACAAGTGGCTGGAGAGAAAAATGTGGAAGATAAGCTAGAAAATCAGCAGCAATAAAGCAGCAACTAGGGTGTCAATGGGATACTACTGTAGTAGTTAAATTGCTAAATCCTCTGGTTACTGAATACTCCTCAATATTAATACACCTCCACCTTCCTATGGCTCTGACACACT
The DNA here is from genome assembly GCF_009819885.2 of Catharus ustulatus. Taxonomy (NCBI): domain Eukaryota; kingdom Metazoa; phylum Chordata; class Aves; order Passeriformes; family Turdidae; genus Catharus; species Catharus ustulatus. The sequence goes on along the minus strand of NC_046222.1, from coordinate 11,023,601 downwards.
TTTATTAAAACCTCAGAAAGTTCATTTCTACTAGTAAGGTTTGCATGTGTTTCTACAGCAGAAAAACCTCAGCTAACCTCTGTTTAAAGATCAAATTGCCTTACAGTTGGGAAAGGTTTAGTTCTCCTATCTCTTTTATAATAATACAATTTCTCTTTGTTGAAACCTTATCTCTATTTGGTTTTTTTTAGTGGAAATATTTATTTGAAAAGGTTGGTGAGGGCGTTGTTGGGAGGCAGTGGGGAAGGTTTTAGTTGGACTCCTGCTCTGGTTAACAACATCTCAGTGTGGATGCTTGTCCTCACACACAACTTCTGGGAGCTCATTCAGCCCTGGATAATTATTCAATGGGACACGTCTGGTTCTTACAGAGTCAGCACTCCCACCAGCTTCACTGGGACTGCTGCTGCAGGATTCAGCCCCACTAGAGCTAAATAGAGAAAAGGGATGAAGCTGTTTTGCTGAGGCAGAGAACAAGCATTGACAAAATAAATCCACTGAAGGAAGGAGAGGAAATATTACTGCAGCATTGTGTTGACCTTTGGGAAACGACTCCAAGGTATTTTGCCACTGTAACTGGGAGGGGGCCTCAGGAAGAGCTAAGATAGATGAGGCAAGAAGAGTTTTCTTATCATTTTATGATTCTGGTTTGTTTGTTTGCTTGGGTTGTTGTGGGTTTTTTTGGTTTTGTTTTGTTTTTTAATGTTTCTAAGGAGGGGTTTGTCTGCTTTATTTCCTGGTGTGACTTCTGTCTCATTTGGTGTCTGCTGGGGCAACTTTCTACTAAGACATCTATATTCAGAGCAGCAGTGATGAGAAAAGTGAGGAAGAGGGAGTGCTTTCAGATCATGGGACAGGGAATTAAAGTGAAAGTTTCTCTGATGTGAAAGCTTTACATGTGTGCTTAGCTTTACAGCTGAGATACTAAATGAAAAATGTAAATACAGTGCATGCTTCAGAACATCATTGGAAACGGTGCTGTTGAATAGAACTGAGGCCACTGAAATAGGAATAGTACAGGTAAATTGATGGTTTGTACCAACACCAACCTGTTCATTGAAGAAAACTGAAGTTACAGGAGACAGCAGGAGTGTTTTCACCTTAAGCAGTGTTTCAACAAGACTGATAATTTTGAAGATCACTACAGAAAAAAAAGAAACAAAATATAATCTGGAGGACAAATAGTTCTGATGGATAAAGTGAGCATCTGATGGTAGACACAGTCTGGGAAGAGGAAATACAGGTTGTTGAAATTAATTAAGGATAGAGTGAAAGGAACTGCAGGTCACATGTTGAAGAAGCTCATGGGGGAAGCAAATCCATGTGAAAACTCATAGCAGCTCATGGCACTTGCTGGAGGAGGGGGAAAGACATGGGCAGCAGGAAGAAAGATGAGTCTTGAGCGTGAGGAAAGCTGACAGTGGCCTAAAGCACACCAGGCAAAGCTGAAATCTAGTCCTGGAGAGGGCTTTCAGAGAGAAATGGAGCTGCTGAGGGCAGCAGGAGAGGGGAAGGAAGCAAATTGTAGAATAAACCAGGGGTGAGGCCAATGGAAGGAGCCAGGGGAAATGAGATAAAATGATAAAGAGATTTGGAGAAGAGAAATATTATCTGAAAAGTCAGAAAACATGGGAGAGCTTTAAGGAGATAGTGTCCTTAATTTTCATCCTACAACCCTGCAGCAAGTATTATAGAGGGGACATACCAGAAATATTTATTCATTGGTGATCTCTGTCATAATGACCCCTTGGAGGTTTTGGCAGACTCCAATTTAAAATAGCTCTGAGATACACTGACATTAAAAAAAAAAAAGGCAGTTTAGCTTCAATGGATCTTAAAACTGCCCTAGCTGAATGAGGAGTCTTCACCTGCAGCTCAGGGTCTGCAGCTCAGCTTTGCATTTCAGTTTGTCCAAGCAGCTCCTGGTTTATAACCTGTTAATCCAGGATCCTCTTCCCTGAGCAATACCACCAAAGGATGGATGGGGACAGATGAGGGGGATTTGATGCTCTTCTGGCAAATGTGTTGATGAGGGGGCTCATTACATGGATAGCTGAGTGACAGGGATGGTTATCAGGGCCTTGCTCCTTAGTGTAGGTTCTCCTTCTGGCCTGACAATTTATGAACACCAATCTCTAGTCCTCTGCTATCTGTGGCTTCCTTGTTACTGCAGCTTCATAGGACAGGCTGTTTCCAGAGGTTCCCAGAAGTGGAAAATTCCCTCAAGAGAGTCAGATAAAATATCTATTTCTCATAGTGATGCTTATTAGGAGCTTTCACACACCTCAGTGAGAGGGAGGGGAACCAAAGGTTGCAGGTGAGGTATATCTGGAGCTCAGCTGAATGTGCAGGTTTGGACCCAGGCTGCTGAGAGCTTCTCCCGTGGCAACCACTGATGTGGGCCTGAGTGACACTTAGGAAATGAAAAGTAATTAAAGTCATACCAAGAATCTGATTCAGAGAGCCTAAACAGGTAATTTTTACTTACCCTGGTGACTGATTCAGGGGATTGTGAGGGTGAGATAACTAATTAATGCTTTATGCAAGCTGGTGAATTAAAAAGAGAAGCAGAACTGGAGGTCCTTGCTGGTGTAAATCACATACTGAACTCAGTGAGACATACCTAGTTGCAGTGGTGGAAAACAGACAACACTTCTGAAAAACACAAGAGATAAAAACACTAAACAAGAGAAAAAACTCGTGGTTGTGGTTATGGTACGTCCCTTCCTGGCAGTGTATGGACAGAAAAGAGAACTGAAAAAGCAATTATTTATGAATTACGTAAATGGTGGATGTTTCTTTTTCTGTTAATTCCTTCTTGAATTGTCTGTCGAAGAGGTCACAGTTTTCTCAACTCTTACTTTAAATTATTTGTCAAATTCCTTCACATTTTAACTCATGTGCATGGGGCATTTTGGAAGAACTCTGAGCAGATGTGTGGGTGTTCTAGGGTCTATGACTTGTCTTCTTTTCTTCTCTCCTATTGACTTCACAGGGATTAGGTCACCAGCGTGAATGATGGATGCACATCAGAAAAATTACACTTTAATAGCCATGAGCTACACTTGCTTTTTGAATTTCATAGACACAGATCCAGTTCCAGCTGGGAAATGTCAGCTTCTGAAAGGCAACATTTTTTCCAAGTGGGCTCTGGAGGCTCTTGTCCCAGCTGAGTTCAGTGAAATGTTAATGAAGCATGGAGGGACAGAGAAATATTCTTGTCTCTCAGAAGGTGTTTCAGTGCTGGAGCCTTCCTCACTGCAGTCAGCGAGATCAATAGTCAATTCAAAGGTGCAGAAAAAAAAAAGTGTCATTGCTAGTTTTCAATCTCACTTTAACATTTCAAACCGAGCCACTTCAGACAGTCTGGGGCTGGCTTTCACCCACTGAAGTTACAGGTAAATCAAGCAGCCCACACGGATTTCACACGCGCTCCCAAACTGGGAGGAGCATCTTTAGAAACCTGCCTGCAGCTTGTTTACAGCACTCGTAGGAGGTCAGAGCCTGCCCTTTCAACACAAACAGCTACACCAACAGGGCATAATAAAAACACTGAAGGTTTCTTTAAGCCAAAAGAGGGTAGTTTAAAACTTCCCAGCCCTTCTCCCACATGGAAACTGCTGTGTCTCGCAATAACATTTACGGTTCTGTCTGCCTCGTGGTGTCAGCAGGGAAAACACCACTCGAGCAGGCACTGGAACGAGTTCTGATGTTGACCAGGAATAGAAACACAGACACTGCTGCCTCTGGAAAGTGATGACCCAGATATTTTTCCACTGTGAAATATTTTGTCAAACATATAAATGCAAGACTTGTAACACCTTGATATGAATTCTTATGGCATTTACTGTCACAAGTTGGGGTGATGTCATGACACAAATGATGCATTTACCAGACCAGATTTAAGATTAATGAACTGTTCTAAAAAGGAACTTTTATATGTACAAGGAGTATTAAAAAGAAAATAAAAATGGGCTGCCAAAGCACCGATGACATGCAGAATATTGAAATAAATAGCTGATGATTCAAAAAGTGCTGAGAGAGGAATTTACTCAAGCACAGCAACTCTGAGTGTTTGCATCATTTTTGGGGCTGTGTCACACTGGTTACCACTGTTACAGTCCCAATCCAGGGAATGTAGAACATCAAGGGCAGTTGTTCTGCCATGGTGAGAGGATATTAATTGAAAATGCCAAGTTGTGTATATTTAAGTGTGAAAAGAGATGTGTTCACCCACCTGAGTGGTTGCTACTTTCTAAATGTCTGTCTTCAGCAGGCTTCATTCCAAGGTGCCTGGTCCAACCTAGCATTGGGAAGTTCTCTAAAATCAATATTAAGTAATTCATGTAAGGAAAAAAAAATAAATCTCCATATTATAATAAATCATCAAAAGCCCCATAATGCAAAACATGAAAACATCAACATTTATGGAAAATCTTCCACCCAAAAATCTCAAACTTGCTCAGTCTAAACATCTTTTGTTTGTATTTTTAGTGCCTATAAATACTAAAGGATATTTTTTCTACGTATTGCAGCAGATACTTAAAAGTCACTGATTTTTGCACATCCTCTGATGTGTATGTATTTTTATTCTCCTTCAAACACCAAAATTCCTGTACTTTGAAGGTTAATGGTTGCTGCTACTGAAAAATATTCAGTATGATCTCGGAACAGCTTGTCACAGGACGTGAGCTAGAAACCCCCAGTTGGTGAAATAAGGATATAGTTGGGTGACACAGAGTTACATAAGCAGGAATTCTCCAAGGACATTTTGATGAAGTCCTCTGTTGCTGTGAAAAGCTGCACAAGATTATTAATGATCACAAGTGGTCAGAATGTTTTGCATGGTCAGAAATGGGATAAAAATAACACACCATTTGTATTTTAACAGCGTGCTGGAATGGAAACACACTGCATGCTATAGTCCCATCCTGGCTGTAATAGATCACAAATCTATTGATCTATTGATTCTTCCACAAGCAAGGGAAGTGCAATGCCCAGGGAGCTGTGCAGCCATCACTCTGAGCTTGAGAAGCAGTCCATGATGCTCTTGAATATAAAAGCAATAACTTCTGAGGGGAAGCAACTGCAGTTCTCTGCAGAGACTGAAGGGTGTGGGATAATCAGAATCCCCCCAGAACAATGAGGGAAAAGCAGAAATGGGAATCCCATTCTTGTTGGTGTGGTATTTTCCTAATGACATGCTCCTAATGAAAATTATGAGGCAGGGTCCCTGAAAATCAGGTTAACCATATGGCGAGCACAGGGCTTGCTTTGTAATGCGTGGGTTTGCTGAGGATTAGAAATCTATTAGAGAGCAGATTTGGAATTCCATTGAAGAAAGTAATGAACTGCATTTCAGTGGAGAGAAAGTAATCTCAGATAAGCAGAGAGCACAGTCAGTTTGACAGTGTGCTGCAGAGGTTAAAGAGGTGAAGTAAAAGTCACGCAAAACCACTGAGGAGATACACTGAGGTGAAGTTCTTTTATTTATTTATTGTGCTGTAGGCTTCTTGAGGAGGAGTTCTGTAGATGAAGTGCATGCAAGAGCAGGTCTATTAAAAGCAGCTCTCAAAATACTGAACACATGGGGCTAAAGAAGCACTTAGCTAAGAAGCAGATGAAAAGTCTCAAAAATCATTCAAATAAAAAATTAGAAGCTAGTGAATTATGTGGTTTCTGAATGTTCTGTGAGCAATTGGTAGATCAAAATTATATATGAAATAACTCTACAGCATACACAGAAACTCTAAAATTAGATGGGGAGATATTTTATATCTCAAAAATCTGAAAGGATACCAAGAGGCTATCCCTAATTTTCATTTTGCAAACCAGAATCCAAACCCCAAAACCCTAGAAGGAATTTCTGTATAGTGAAAGGATGAACTGTAAACAAACTAGTGATTGTGGTTGGATTTTCTCATTTATTTGAATATGGTACCTCTGCTCTCAGTGAAACTGCATAAATATGGTTTTTCAAAACAAAGAGTGGTACCACAGAAATCAGTATGCAAACAGTGTGTTGCTTCAATATCATTGCCAGGCTTCCTTGGATTCCAGACTTGACATGTCATAAGAATTTATTTTCTCTGCATAGCATGTATACTGGGCCTAAATTAGCTGTCAGCACAGGTAGATGCTTCATGAGTAGTGAATTTTTACTTTTTGTTTCCCTGTGCTATGGGGAGCATTAAACTCTATGATGTGATGGGGTGAAGTTTGCTTTCCCCCTCTGCCCAGATGTCAGCAGATAAAAAAGTGAGCCATTTCTGGGTGTGCCTTTGTCCTACAATTTCAGGGTTCATACTGCTTACAGAACACTGAGAAAGTTAAAACATTTGGAGACATAATCTCCAGCTCTAATGGAATGCTCTTCCATTAGCAGACCTATAAAGAGAGGCTCTGCAGAGGGCAGGGGGAGACCAGATTCAGTCTGTACCTCAGAGACAGTTCTTAGCTCACAAACTGTCTGACCTGGGGTCTTGGGGTCAATGTTTGGCTCTGATTTCCCTGTCACCTCACACAAAACATTTCATCATTGCACATGCCTGTTCTGCATTAATAGAATTCATCTGCAGTGTGGAATTTATCCACCCTGGAGGACACACAGTAAGAAAGTGTTTATTCTCAAGGTACTGAGATCAGCCACCCACAGCCTTCTTGCTTGATCTTTTTCCCCATCATTTCTTACAGGCAATTACAGACAATTTTTCATCCAGGCTTTTCTCAGGCTTGTGATAGATATTTTTCTTTTGGAGCTGTGTGTGCATCTGGTTTGCTGCTTGTTCTTTTTAACTTGTACGTTGTTGCACTGTTTTCATTTCAGCCCCTTTTGCCATTATTGCCTTCAAAGTGTTTGATAATTGTGTGGTCTGCCCAGCTAAGCTGCAGCTTAGAACCACTTTTGGTGCTCACCTTGCAGCCCTGGTGTCTGTACACTGCAGAGTAGCAATGAATTTGGCTTATCTATGCTTGTCTCATCCTGCTGCAAAATACTTCTCTCCTACTTCCATTCTACTGTCTTCCTCACCAAAGTTTTCCTCTTCCAGCTGAAATTCCATGCTTGCAATCTCAGCCACATTTTTCCCAGCTTGCATCCTATTTCAAAACCTTGCACACCTTTATTATTAACTTCTCTTTACAAGTTTCAGCAATTTATTCCAGTGAAAACTGTGCATACCTTTCCCCCTGAAAAAACCATTTGAGCTTCCCATTCCCTCCCAGACTGCTTTGCAGTTTCATAAAGATTCTGTGTTATCTTCTCCCTTGATTCAGGTGGAAGTTCCTGAGTCATGCTCCTTCCCCAAATTTGTCTTCACTTTGTATCTGTTTTCCCTCCTTTCCTTCCTTTCTCCTATAACACTCCAGCTTGTCCCTTCACAGTACAGTCTTTCCTAATACAAATTTCATACCCTTAGCTTCAATGTGCCTTTAGGTATTCTCCTTTGTCTTTCTCCTTTTCATTTATATGTAACTGAAGGTGCAATTTAGAACTTTGAAGGTCTACTTTTCAGTTATATCCTTACTTTCTTCCCCTTTTGCTACATCAGCCATATCCCACTGGGCTCACTAAAACCTTTTCTCTCAGAAATGGCCAGGGCTGTTATTCAGAGCTTGTTCTTCCTGACCCATCAATAACATTCATATCAACTATCAAACATATCAAACCTTTCTCATGATGGCCCTCGTTCTTGGGCAATGGTCCCAATAAATACCTGCGATTTTCATGTTTATTATCTTATCAGGCTTCAAATATTTTTTAAAATTCTTGTCAATGAAGGCATTGGTGAACCAGCTCCTCTCTGCCAACACTGTTTCAGTTTTCCACATGTAGATCCATGTTAACTCTTAATGTTACTCATATTGCTCTTGTGAGAGTACTTGTCTTTTACTCTGGATCTGTGTATCCTACAGCTCAGTCAGGTCTTGCTCCATAATTGCTGCTCTAAGTTCTACAGCAATAGAAATAACATTAATAGTAGACAGAATCCCATTGACATTCAGCACTGCAATCAGCACCTTCAAAAATGCTTATAAATAGTACAGAGAAATTATTGGCAGGAAGGTCAGATGTTTCCTAGGTTGCTTAAATAACAGAAAACAAAATTAAATTCCTCTTAATGAGCATGGCTTGAGACTGATTTTCATGGATTAAAACAGATTAACCCACTAAACATAGCTTCAGATCCTGATTCAGTTTTTTCTTTTCCCAAAGCTAAAAGACATTTATGTTCTTCTATTGATTCAGTCTCTTTTATTTTTTTCTTTTCTGTCTTTGGATACAAGTGAAAAATTTGGCAAAGAAATGGGATAGGACAGGTTGCAGCCACATGTTCTGAGCGCTCACTGAGAAAGATAATCAGATGTGGGAAGCTGACTAATAGAGATGTGGGATGAACTGCTAAAAAAGGAGAAGCGTTTCAGAAGAGGATTCCCAAGAGACAAGGATGGAAATGTGTTTTTCTCTGGTGCGTGGCCAAAGATTTTAGTGTAAATATTGGATAATTACAAGCTGTTATTTATGTATGGCAAAGGAGCAATCAAGACCTTCCTTATGCTTACATTTTTCTGCTGTCCCATGGAGGCAATAACATTTGTACATCTCTCAAAAGGTATTTAAGCCTTGCATGTATTTGCAGCATCCTCCCCTGCCTTGCTTTGAAGGGCTTCACTCTTCAACCACTCTTCATCACCACATCCTTAAGAAAAAGGGGTCTTTCTGTCAGGCCCAGTAAAACCTTTACCAAAACAGTGTTCTCTGACTATATTTCACATTCAGCTTCTCATCTTAGCCTTGCTGACTACAAATTGACCTTGGATACTCTTAATTTCTTATGTAGCAATCTCTAGTTCTTTTTAGTTGTTGTCTTGTCTACAAAAGCTCTTCAAATATTTTGCATTTCTCAGCTGGGCGGTCTCACAGACTATCTTAACATGGATGTCAAACTTAAAATAATCATCTCTTTATCAAAGTTCTAATTCGCAAAACCCTGACCCAATATGTGTGTTTTCAAAGACCTTTAAGATCATTGTTCCCTCAGTATAAGAAAGTCGGAGATTTCAGGATGCTTCACTTCCAGCCAGAACCCTCTGGTAAAGACTTGGTTTTATCCATGCATCCTTCAAAAATACAGGATTTGGGATAATTGCAAAAGGATAATCACAATTGCTAAGGAGTCACTAAAAGCCCCCTTGAATTCTTACAAAGCCTTTTCTGCAGAGAAGGCTGTGACTCAGAGGTTATAGTATTTCTTGGTGTGGAATTTTCGAAATCTGTGAGGTCATAGAATCACAAGGTGGTGCAAATGCAAAGACTTGATAGGAGGAAGGAGGAATTTCTGTGCACAGCATCTTGCTACTGAGAATGGACTGTCTTGGGATTTTACACCTCTTCATGCACTGAAGATGGACTTCACTCCCTAATATCCATCTCTGGGTCTCCATCTCTAATGATCAGCTCCTTCAGGCAATATTTAATTGAGTAATTTTGTGATCAAGATATAAATTTATTACAGGCTGGATTGTGACTGACAAACTCATTTCACCTATGACCTAAACTGAATATGAACTCAACTCTTCTCAGGTAGGAAGCTGATGTATAAGATTGTTTTCAAATCATTGCCAGGGGATTTAGAGTGCACGTTTTTAATGGTTTAATCTGGGATTTAAATCTGAAACCAGTTAGTAGAAGAGTTGACAAAACCAAGACAGACAGATAAAGCATAATTTTTCTCCAAAGTAGGATCTCCTTCCAGAATGTCAGTGTCACCAGAATAGTGCTTTTGGTGGGAAAAACAGAAGAAAAAAAAAATTATCTTAGCATTGAAATACACAATGTAATTTTTTTTGGAAATATGTCTATATGTTATGTTCTTGACTATACACTGAAAGTACAAAAGCTAAAATAAATATTGCAATGTTCACAACATGTGTGTTTTTGTAAGTTTTTTGCTAGTGATGATAGATATAACACAATTTTAAAAAATATTTTCCGTAAATTGGAATGCAGACTACTTTAATGGTAGATGTTGGTCAACATGTTTTTAAAAAAAAATAAATCCCTAAAAATTTACCACAACCAGAAGGTAAAGGAATGGCTTTCTCAAACATTTTAATATGCTAAAATTAAGCACAAAAATAATTACATTTATGCTGTACAGTTAATAATTTTAATTCTTTTAAAAATTCTCTCTTTTTTACCAGAAATTAAGGACTCTCTAAGGCTGGGAAACAAAGACCTTTCAAGAACATTTTCCTGCTGTTCTGTAGGTTTATTGTCTTAATAGATATTCTCATTGATCACTGTTTACTTTACATTTTTTCACATCATATTTAAAATTGACATATATTTGAATACCATTATATGGTCAGTGGAGCTATTCATTTAATAGGTCAAATAATCATTATATTTCACTGGGATGCTGGGGTTTAATTCATTTAACATTTTAATCTTCCATCAGTTTTTCCTTTAAGAGGATTTCATCTTATACAGGATTTGTATAAATCTGTGGAGTAAATTTATTCTTTTAACAGTTTTATTCTTTCATCAGAAATTCATTTAAATGGATTCTACTATATATCACATTCACTGCCAGTGTGGCTTTAGGTCAGGCTGTAATTGATGCAAAAGCAATGAGGTATTAAAAGAGAAAGGAAATATCTGAAGTTGGAAAGGGTTCAAAAAGTGTGCCGTTGTAAGGCCATGACATTCCTCAGATATGATGGGAGTGGGGGATGGACCCCTCATAAACCATTTCTGTCCAAAGCCTGGCAGAGTTGCTAATTTCAGCTCCTGCTGAAGTCACAATCTGTGCTAAGGGGGCCAAGTTTGAAAGGGCACAGCAACACAAAAATCCCATATCAGGGTATAAATATGAACCCCTCTATTTGAGACAAGTCTAGAAATAGCAAACCAGAAAAATTTGGGAGAAATGCTTTCTTCTTCTTCACTTTGCTCATGCAAAGCATTTGGCACAGTCAGGATTTTGGGGTGTTGCTTGGTTTTTTTGGGTGTTTGCTTGTTTGGAGTTTTGCTTGTTTTGTTTGTTAATGTAGGCTGCTGCTCTGTTGGTATGGGATGCACAGGGCAGAAACTGGAATATGTTCATTTTCCCAAGTTCTGATCTGGATTGGTAATGGCCAAGCTTAGCAGAAAAGAAAGAAAGGGTTTTCATGTGCACAGGCATGAACAGAGAGAAGAGGATTTGTGGGGAAAAGGAGAATGGTGTAGACTGTGTAAATATGCTAAGATTTCCCAGATATAGAAAAAATAGCAAAAAAAATCAATTTCTTAATTTCTACATGTCACCTCCTACCATTTAATACATGCAGCATAAGGACAGACTTGAAAAGATATTAATCAAAGTTACATTAAATTCACGATTATAAGCCGCACCTCCAAGGTCTCAGCAACTGTCTTGGGTTACAATACAGAGTGTGATAAAAGGTATCTGTTCTATCACCATCTGTTGAGGGTGGGGGCAGTGATCCTTATCTCAACGGCAGATATTCTGCTAATGGGCCATCCATTGAAACCAGGCAGGGCATTGTTCTTTATCTTTTCACAACCCCTCCTTCCTCCAGCCAGTCATTTTCTGCTCATGGCCATTGAGTTCCACTGTGTGACTGATAAAATTACTGCATCCCATTGGAAGTTGCTCCAGCCAGGGGGAAGAGCCCAACACTTCTTACCAAAATAAAAACAGAAGCCCCTTGATTTCAAAGTTATAATAATTTGGAGGGAGGGGGTTTACATTCTCCATTTCAAAGAGAAGCTCCTGCCTTTCTCAGCAGACACCTGTCCTCCAAACTAAAACAGCAACTTTTTGTTCTTTGTCCGTATATAAGCCGCACCTGATTATAAACCGCACTTTGGGTTCAGACCAAAATTTTATTCAAAATGGTGCGGCTTATAATCGTGAAATTACTGTAATTAATGACTTAAGAAAGTTGTTACACTGCAAGAGCTCCAGGGTGTGGATTCGTACCTCTGTCCAGATCCAGCTCCACAGATGTCTGTTGGTGACCTTGCTGACAAAAGCTTCTTGGCCACTTGTGTGGGGAGGTCAAAGGGAGACCAAAAAGCACCTGGCTGTGTGGTACCTTCATTGGTGTCAGCTGCAGGAGCTGGTGGAATTTCTCAGGATATATGGGGCAGCCTGTGGACCTCTGATAGTGCTGGTGCACTCAAACAGCCAACTTGCATAACCTCGAAGTAAATAGAACAAAACAGGGGTTTAAAGCTGACAATAGACACCAAAAAATTGCCAAATAGCTGAGGAAAATTCAGAAATTCTGAGGACTATGATGGAGGGATAGAATCTGTAATATTTATGTGTATCTAAGAAAGACTACATATCTTTATTCAATTAAATAATATCAACAACATTGATGGAAAACAATTGCCAAGAAAATATATTTATGGAAATATCACTGTTTTTAAAAGGAAAAACATAAACCCGGATAATTTCTTTTAAGTGTCTGACACATACAGTATATTTTAGTTAATTTAAAAACTGTTCTTTTGCTAGAATTGCCAATAGTTGGAAGGAAGTTTGGAACATAAGTAGCATTCCAGAACTGATGAATGGTTGACTAGATGAAGAAAGATACAATGAAGGGTCTGTTGAACATGTACCGTGTGTCTGATTTTAATTCAGCAAATAACAAGCTATAAAAATTAATTATTTACATGTAAAACTAAAATGCCATCTCAGAAAGTACAATAGTTGCAGGTAACTTTAGTTTCCACAGAGACCTTTTAGATGGTATCATGTAATTATTTCTTTTGTAGTAACTTTTTCGTCTCAAACATATATTGGGGACCAAGGCTATGGCTGAGAGCACAGCTCATTTAGGCTTATGGTTAAAAGTACAGATAAGATTTAGTATTGGAGAGGCACAATGCCTAAATCTCCAGCAATAGTGGGGCTGCAAAAGGGTGGTCACAAGGAGCAATCCTGCAGAACATTTTCTCTGCTGACATTTTTTCCATCTGGGTGATGGCTTTTGAGTGTGGGCTAGGTCTCAGCCCATCCTGGTGGTTGGGGTTAAGCTTAGGAGAGACACAGTTTGCACTTCCTTCACTCAACCTGATAATCAGTTTTTCGTTTTCCTCTCTATGAGATCTCTGTATTTATGGGATATTCCTCCATCTCTCTTGAAGCTGCACCCTTAGAATGGTGTGATGGTTTTGTATGCTGGGGACCTGGTGCCTTCAACTTGCTGCAGTCAATTCACTTTTGACAACCAACAAATTTGATTTTTATAATGAGGAGTAAATCACAGGAAAGGGTTGTCTATAATCGACTTAGTAGAGTTAGGAGCAAGAGTGCAGCAGTTCATATCAAGAGGGTTTTAAAACAGCTGCACAGTAAAGACATAATCTTAGTGGAGAAGGAGAATTTGAAGAAATTTGGGGCAGCTAGGTAATAGTTACACATCTTGGAGGTTCAGAATCTGTTGTTGACTTGTTATAGTCCATTGTGGCTCTGGTGTGGCTCTTGGGTTGATATATAAGGATACCAGGAGCCAGGAGGCTGGCTGAGAACAGAAAGATGGGGTGAAGTGCAGCATGCCCAAAGCAGCTGCAGTGCCTCACTGCTCAGTGCACCGAGCTGCATGTTTGCTAAATTGAATTATACCTTTAAATTAATTCAATTGAGTGTGAGACGAATGAATTATAGATCATTCTTGGTGAGGCTATAAATATGGCTTGATAGAACCCAGCACCACAAACAGGAAAAGCCTACAATAATGTATTTGCATGTTTACATATCACTCCCCTGTGGTGGATTAGCAAGCAGAAAGAAGTCTAAAACCACAGGGGGAAGGTTTAAATAGGATGATGCAGACATTAGTGAATGATTAACCATAATTTCACAAAGGTGGAGGGTAAGCTGTTCATTTTGCAGGATCTCACAAATGTGTTTTGAACGATTAACTAAATTTGCTTGGCAAAAGTTTAATTAAGGCTGCCACTGATTAATAGCAATTATTTAACACGGTGTATAGGCTGGCTACTCACACTGTGTGGAGAGCACAGCAGCAGTGATAGGAAGGTGTTCAGGGGTTCTTGGGACTGTCTGTGCTAGCTACCCCACCTCCAAGGAGCAGAGGGAATCTGAGAACATTCCACAGCTCTCCTGGAAGGGCACAGGGTGTCCGGAATGGAGACACAGACACAGACAGCATCCATGCACAGCCAGCTCTGTGGCCAGTGCACCAGGGAAAGGGGTCAGAGCCCTGTCCCTGCTGCTGAAAGGATGGATGCTGCTCTCAACACTCTTCAACACATCTCTACAGTGCTGCACAACCAGGCTGGGCCCTGTGTCTGCAAGGGAACTCAAGGCAGGGAATGAATGGAGCTCTCGTGTTCTCCTTTGCTCCTTCTTCCTCCAGCAGCCCTACCCTCCTCTTCCTTCTTGTTGCTCTTCTTCGTGAAAATGAATGCAATCTGTCCCTGGCTGGTTACACCAATATTTTCAAGTGCTACTTATGGTCTTTTATGGGTAATACTATTTTGGCACAGTTAGACACGCTCATGAGAATAAATGACGTCTGTTTCACATAATTGTTTTTATTTTTTTTTTCTTTTCAGAACAGGAAAAAAAAATACTAGTGCTCTTAATAACTTATGACTAATGACTATCCATTTGCCGCACAACTTACTGTGAATACTTCTTGTTTTGGAGACACTGAGTATTTCATTTATACCTTTCCTATATTGTGATGTTTGCAGAATGTTATCCAAGCAGTAACTTCACACGTTTCAGAAGCTCCAACATTACTCCATTAGCAGTTTATATAAATGCTCAGTTCCAAAATATCTGTTACCTTGTTTACAATGATTTTCAAGCTCACACACAAATCCACTAAAAGGCCAACTCATGTTGCTCTTCCATTAAGAAAGCCATGTGTCTTGCTCTATATTTGCACCTAAGACCTAAACTTATTGTGTATTATATCAAGTATGGTGTTTCTATTTTTCTATCAGCAAACTATAAAAGCTAGCTAATTTTTAACCTGGTTGTTTTCTGTTGGTATACCTCTAAATCATTACTGCTTACAACAGTAAAATAAGCAATATATAGTCAAGAAGTATCACAGCCATGAAAAGTTTAAAAAAAACCCCAAACAACTGGAAATTATGAATTATCTTTGGATCAGGTTATTAAGGGTGTTCCTATCAATCTACTTCTGTGATTTGTTTGTCCTTTGAATAGTCATAAATAATTAGCCCATCTCCTTCTATCAGTGTCTAAAATAAAGGACTGGTGATGTCAGGACAGTTTGCTTTGACATTTATGAAATATGCTATGATCTACCTGTAACTGATTGTAGGGGTAGCTGGAAGAGCATATTTTTAGATTGCTTCATTTTCTGTTATCAGAAAATCTGTCAGCCTTAGCTGGAAGGCTTAAGCTGTTCCCTTACTTCAAGGAGGCCTCTGCGTGTCCTGCCCTTGGGAAGCATCTGTTGTTTAATTTCGTGAACCGATGCTCAGGTTAAACTGCAGAAGATTAGCCAGGTCCTCCTTCATTTTTTTGTGGCACCTGCTGTTCCCCAGAGCCCCCTGGGGCATGGAGGGGGTGAATGCTGTCCCTGGGGATCAGGGCTGTGTGGGAGGCACACTGGGGGCTGCTGTCAGATTCCCAAGGAAAGAGGAGGGAATGAGGAGTGGAGAGGAGCAGGGGGAGGATGCTGCCAGCAGGTCCCTCTATTCCTCGACCTTCTCAGGCTCAAGGTAACCCATTCTCCTGCCTCTTGAGGCACCAGCTTTGAAGTGAGCTTTCCTTCCCTCCCAGAGGCAGGGTTTAGACCCTGTCCCTGCTTCTCCTATGTGATCCTTTGGATTACTGTCTTTGTTGATAACATCACACCAGGTACCCAAAGGGACAAAGTTAAGACCACATGAATGGTATTATTATTTTTTCAAGAGCTTTCTGAAACTTCCATTTTTACAGCAGTACAGCTGTGACCCTTCACAATTATTTCAGCAACGTGCAATTACAATTTAGCCACAATGGGTAGTTTTTTTCATCATTCCCAGCTCCTTTTGACTCCATGTGTTACTTCTCCCACTGGTGAGCACAAATCCAGGTTTGCCCACTCAGGTGCTCTTCGCTCACCACCCACCCCACACCACACTGGAGGAGCAGATGTGAGTGGGTTGGGTGAGGGAGATGGGGCCCTGATCCTTTGCAATCCCAGCACTTGGCAAGGACCTGAAGGAAATAGAACAAAAGGGGGGTTTCTTCTGGCATATGCAGGCTCTGTTTCCATGTCCCTGCAGAGCTGGATTACCTGCCCCCACAGAAAAATCCACGCTTTTCTCCACCCAGAATTAGGAGATTAAACTCAGGTTTGACAACTTCTAGTCTCAGAAGCAATTGGCAGGTTTTAGAGAAAGTGCTGGATTGCCATAATCCGGTTGTAAGGTGACAGATGTTTGCTTAGCTGGGTTTAGGTCACCAGGTGGGATGACCTCTGTCCTTCAGGTTAGTGCCAGGACATAGGATAGGTGGTAAAATGATGTTTGAAATTCAAAATAACAAAGGGTTACAGAGGAACTCTGTCAGAGTTTTGATGATTTGTGGCTGGCTGCTTTAGATGCTGCAGTGTAGCTGCAGATTCTTCAAAGTATTTGTTGCTTCCTCTAAGTATAATCTCAATTTTGTGAAGGTTTAACATGAACCAGCTGTTCTACAACCATATGGTGACCTGAGCAAGACACTGGACTGACTGGATTTTTTTCAGTTTTACTAAATGTGGGGTTTTATGTGGATACAGAAAAATGCAAGATAGAGAAGTTTATAAAATATCTCTCACTGCATTCACTTCTACTCTTGGAGCAGCTGCTTATGCTCAGCCTCTGAACTGAGTCAGTCAATTTACTCCAATAGATACTAAATCAGTCCCTTTATCCTTAATGATTAGACAGCAGCAAAAGGCACATCTGATAAAACATGGAGAAATCCAGCACAAAACTTAAGCTTTCCTCACAGAGAAAGAAATGAGCCCTAACTGTGACTGAGCAGGTTAATGGCAAAACTGTACCAAGTAAAATCATTCTGCAAAATGAAAGCAGGATCAAAGACATTAGACAGAGGCAATAGCGTGTTTAAGGTACAATAAAGAATGCCTCAAACCATATTTGTCAGCTACAATTCCTGTCTTATAATTAACAGCAGATTACAACTGAGTTAAATCTTAACACTTCACATTGCAGATTTTCTGTAAACAAAGTAATTTGTTTGGCTTAATTCTATATTCCGAGTAACCTTTATAAAAGGTTTACTTCACTGAAAACTACCATCCATCTTTTAAACTCAACAGTTTTATCTGACCTGGCTTCCTTAAACATTTTACTTATTTTTTTTACAAAGATTAAAAAATACACTGTGGAGTAAAATTATCTCAGCTTTGAAAATATGAAATTGCATCTGAAGCAGTGCTTCAATATGTAGTAATTTACTGTGGTAGCTCTAAAGCACAGATGGGAGAGTATAGAAAGAGGATTAAGCTGCTTTCCATATCCTAAACTTTATCAGGGATAACACAGAAAACTGTGTCATTCATTACTGCCTGGGGAGTTCTTAAGTGTTAACAATTTATCCAGCTGATACAGTAGAAAAGCTAGGAAGTATTTTTTTTTTTCATTAGCAATAACAGACTGCAACTAAAATGAAAGTCAAAGTTGCATTGCAAGAGTTTTGTTCACCTGCCAAACAGAGGAAATTAATTGCTTCACCTTATATGTAAGCCAAAGTCTAAGTGCATGGACTCAAGAAAAGCATTGCTGAAAAATTTGTTGTCTGGAGTCTTTATTTCTGAAAAGGCTATTTTGCTACATTAAAAATAATGAGACACTAGTTTTGATACTTAATGCCTTGCAAGGTTTATGTTCTTACACCATGCTTCACATCACACAACTGAAATGGTTTAGGATTTCATTCAGAACCTATTAAAATCAGAAGAAATACCCTCATTAACATTTAGCAGCCTTTGGATCAGACCTACCCAAAGATCCAGCTGATAATACCAATACATGCAAGAGATTACACCAAAGTCTTGTTATCCCTTGTAATTATATCTCCCTCATGTTTGTTTTCACTTGCATGCTTTGGCAATTTTTCTAGACACTTCTGTTTAATCTGTGCACTTGGATTTAGCAGAATTTTATGACTGCAGTAAGTTTTTCAATGATTTTTGAGTTTCTACAAATCCAAAATTGTAATGCTCAAGAGGCAAGTGTACTGTGGTTTTTCTGTAAGGCTGCTGTTGCAGAGTAGTTCTTAATTTTTTTAATAGAAACTCTTTAATGTAACATAAATTTTAATTTAAAAAAAAGAAAAAAGAAAAAAGACAAGGTCTGTACATGCAGGTTTTCTAGATGTTGTCGCAAACCAGTTGATGGGACCTAGTGTATGTGTATGTATATATTCACAAAGATTTCTCTGCCTCAAGAGTATGCATTTAATCCTGGAAGTGCTAAGTTGATTAAAATTTTTTCCATTGCATTTCTGTCAAATTCAGTAGGATTTCTGCATGAAAGCCTGGACTACTCAGACAGCTGCATTGAATCCCTTTTACATGGTATTTTTGTCTCAGTTTCCCCTGAAAACTCTTGCTACAGATCTATTTCTCTTCTCTTAGCTTTTGTTCTATTAATGCCTGCTGCCAGTTTCTCTTTGTAGGCTGGACTTTATCTTCTGCTACTACAATTAGTACAAAATCTACAGGTAACATGGAGATGTAGGACACCATTTGAAAATGGGAAAACGTCTCTGGAGTACTCAAGACCACACAAACAAACACATTGCACTGAGGTGTTTGGTCAAGAAGAGATGAGTACCCATCTCCTGCAGTGACTGAAATTTTTATGTAATTCCAGCCCTCATATTGTGTTTTTTCTTTTTCACTACCTAATCCCTTAATAATATATTATGCCTTTTTTGGTGTCTGTGAGATAAATAATATGTTTTCTTTAAGGAAAACCCAGCAAAACTGTGGCAATGTCTGACCCCACTTGCAGGAGCAGTGGAAGTTTCCAGTTCCAGGCTAGGATATGTGCACACACAGTTATCCTCTCCTATTCAGTTTTTACATTGTGCCATCATTTTGTTTCAAATAAGATTCCCTGTATGCACTCAATCCAACTGAGTTTTTCTATCAAGACACTGGTGACAAAATGGACTGACTACCCTGTGGTTAGTGCTACACAAGCAGCAAGCTACTGAAAATCTGCCCATTGCATTTGGCTTTCCCACTGTCTTTTTGAAATGGCTCCTTCCCCATCCTCAACGTTTGTCTCCTGGAAATTCCTGGATTGGGGGAAAGAATGCAGTGGTGAGCAGAGGGAGATGGCAGAGTAAGATGCATGCCAGCCTTTGTTCTTCAAGAGGTCATGCAGAAGAAACAAAGAAAATAAGATTGCCAATTGTACTACATAAACTGCACAGTTTACAAACGAACTGCAGAATTAGACTGCTTCCAGTTTCATTCTGAGCATGAACAAGCATCTTTGCTGGATACTCAGTGCACAAATCTACAACTCTGGTTTGTGTTTCAAATTCTGATTTTCTGCAGACTTCTTCCCTGAGCACACATAGCCAGTCCTCCAAACTGTTCTATTTTACTTACTGCAACAATTTTTATTTCTACTCCAGTGAAATCAATATTTAATGTTTATTGGAATTGACTGGGGAATCCACTTGTATCCTCTGTCAAACAGTGCTCTGGCAATCAGGCCAAAGAGTCATGCACAAACATTAACACATTTACACATAACTCTCCTTAGCTCCACTAGTGTCTAATCAATCTGCATAAAGCTGAACAGCTGATTCAAGGTTCTGGAGAAGGAGGAAATCACCTGGTGTGGTGAAATCACATAGAGAAGAACAGAAAAAAAGAAGAAAATTTGAACCCTTGGGAGAAAAGATGCTGTGGCTGGTGGGTTGCAGCAGGAAGGGCAAGTGCTGTCCACTCCTCTACCCTTATTCTCTACAAAGCTTCCTTGGGTAAAGCTGCTCTGAAGGAAGCAGTCAGAATAATTGCAGAGGTATCATAGGAACATGAATGCATAAATTATAGATCCTGATTTAGCTTAAATGTAGGGTAACTGTCTAGCTGCTAAATATTGTCAAGAAATCCACAGTGTCTGAATTTTTGCACAGACAGACTTTACATTTCTAAGTATCTTTAAGCATCTTAAGAGTGACGAAGCAACTGAAACCACAGACTTGAAAATCAACATTTTGACTTCAGACATTCCCTCATCAGTGCCTATGATTTTGGTTTTTGGTGATGCAGACAAAAAACTCATCTGTATGACAACACTGCCATGGGGATGCTGAAAGGATAACTGTGCTAAGGATTGTGAAGTTTTAGATCTGATACCTCTGGTACCATGTAATGAAGGTGGGAAGAAGTGGCCAGCAGCACCACCTCTGGAGCCCCACCTACACACTATCCTGGGTAAAACTGCTTCTAGGTGTTTGCAGCACTAAACCAATATGTGTGTGATTCACTATGCTGTTCCTGATGGATATTTGGAGTTTATTTGTGAGCAGTGTTTTCGTTTTGGTGTTTTTAGGGTAACAGGGTTTGGAACTACATGTGGATTCAATAGAGTTAGAGTAAATCTTGGCTGTTCCATGGTTATCCAGGATAAAAAAACAGTCATCTATTCCACTGAATCCCACTTTGAAGAATTTGAGTGAAATAAGAGCAGGCAGAGTCACAGGGGAATGGGTTACTCTTTGATGTACAAGCCTTTGAACTGTAACTGTGCCTGTTGTCCACACCCTTTTTGCAGACTGCTGGATGCCAGTCTTCCTCAAAAACTGTCTCAATTCTTTCTTGCTCTCATAAATTAAAAGGAGTTAGCTTATGCAGGTAGAAAGTCCTATTCAAACACAGAAATGCTGCCTTGGGTTTTTCCCTGTCTCCCCTCTCAATCCATCTGTAACTCATTAGGATGATGTTAATGGTCCTAAAGTAGAATAACACTGAAATTTCCTCAGCAGCAGGTTTTTTTGTTGTATTGTGTTTTGTGGCTTTTTTTGTCTACTTTTTTTTTTTTTTCCCCATGTATGTTCCAGTTTTCAAGTTACCCATCACAGGCTTTTGGTCAGTTGCCTGAGGTAATCATGTTCTGCTAAATCAGGGCATGGGGGCAAGAAAGGTTACCCTGCTCAACCTTTATAAAGTTTCTGGAACTGCCAACTCCAAGCATCTTGTTTAACCAGGATGATTTAAATGAGTGATAATATCCAGTTACTAGCTCTGAGACAATTTGGCCATCTGAGGTACCATGAGGACTCAGCTACAGCAAGCAAGGCTGTTCTCCACAGAAATGAATATGTGCTGGTGTGCTGCCAAGATTATTCTAGGGCTGCAGATGGCATCTACTGTTCTCACTGCATAAGCCTGGTTTAATGCGACTGGTGCAGACAGTGTGTGGCCAATGCAAATTTTTTTACTGATGGGATGTGATAATCAAATTTAAATTTTGTTTTCCCTAAATATTTTAGAACACACCAGCCATGTGTTGTTCTTACAACATGTCCTGACAGTAGTGTACGAACTTCTTCCCCTTGACATTGGCCTCTTCTGTGTGTTTGATGACCTTAATGAAAGCCCATAATAGCTGGTACAGATGGGTCCTGTTTTGGAGGTAGATAAAGTCATGGCTTGCCATTGGGAGTGAGAACTGCCATTTTTTCAAAGGGCCATAAAAGGCAAATACAGTTTGTCTCTCACATGGCACAGTATGTTTGTAGAAGTGATGGAAAGTGCTATAACACATGGGGAGGCAGTAAGACAGCGTTGCAGGGTCGGGGATAGTCAGAAACGAGGACACTCCAAGCTGGAGGCTCTGC
Organism: Catharus ustulatus; assembly: GCF_009819885.2. Taxonomy (NCBI): domain Eukaryota; kingdom Metazoa; phylum Chordata; class Aves; order Passeriformes; family Turdidae; genus Catharus; species Catharus ustulatus. The sequence goes on along the minus strand of NC_046222.1, from coordinate 11,001,717 downwards.
AGTCACATGCACAGGGATGTAAACAGCTCAAATTGCCACTGAGTCAGTTGATGTCTCCTTGCCTCTAAAAAATAACCCTGTCCTAAGGATTAGCTGCCCGGGTGTGACTGCTTGGGGACACTGGATCAGCTGGCGCAGCCCAGACGGGAAATACGAAGCTCTGCTGATATCCACCAGCCCAGGATCTATCCAGAGCAACTTCAAAGAGTACAAATGTTCCATCCAAACAGTGTGGAGCTGTTAAGCTGTGTAAAACAGCAAGGTGGGAAGAAGTGCTTTGTGGGCAGCATCTATTACTTGCTGAAGCATGAACTATTTTATGTAGGCTATTCCAGCTCATGACTATATTTGCAGCCCTTAAGAGTTTAGACCAGTGTCTTTCAAGCAAATTTTGTACTTCTTGGGCACTCACACTTCAGAAGTGTTCTAGAATATTAGAATCTCAATGGATTTTTCTAAGTAGAGATCTAAGTTGCAGAGTGTTAGAGAAAAGCTTTATTTGGCACAACAGCAACTTTTCACTGTTGCACTTGTTAATGTACAACTGCTGTGGATTGATGGTCTTCTCAGGCTGTATTAAAGAATTGCATTTTTTTTAATCAGAAAAATGGTTTTATACAGATGCTGAGTCTAAGTTAGAATTAGTGTAATCAAAAGCTGTTACTTGTACAGCAGAATTTGTGGAGAATGATATATAGAAGAACAGGCTGCAGGCAGCAGGTACAGATCTAAATCAGGTAAGAATCCATGGGTCAGGTAAAGGAAAACTAAGTAGGGAATTTCTGAGTTCCTAATTTTGATTTCCAAAATGGGGAGTATCATATAAACCTGACAAGGAAATGAGAAACATGAGCCAGGAGTTCACCAGTGTAATTGGTAGGTTTAATATTTTTTTTGTTTTATTTTTGTTTGTTTTAGATGCTGCTGCAGCCTCACTGTCTGCCAGTTGAGTTCCTCCTGATCTGATGAGCGTGTCAAAGAGTGTCAGGGAAGATTCTTGAGGGCAGAAGAATATTTTTAATTTGGTGCTGCATCTACAAATTTAGGCAGATGCAAATCTGAACTGGCTGGCTAAGAGCCAGGTCCAGCCCAAAAAAAGCAGGATATATGGCGGTATGGACAAAATAGTACATTCTGCTGAGAGGCTACTCATGGAGGTGTAGGGGTGGAGGGTGGGCTGTGAGAAGCAGCTGGCTCCTGTTTCACTCAGAGCATGGTGCTGTCAGCAGCCATCTGTGGGTATGTCCTGAAGATAGGGCAGTGCTGGGAACAGGAATAGGTGTCTATGGCCACAGGAACTGGGGGTAAATTAGGATAGACTGTCCTAGAATTATATAATCATGGAGTGGTTTGGGATGGAAGGGATCATCTCATTGCTCAGAACCCCATCCAACCTGGCTTTGAACACTTCCAGGGATGGGGCAGCCACAACTTCTCTGGGAAACCTGTGCCAGAGCCTCACCATTCTCACAGGGAAGAATTTCTTCCTAACAGCAATTCTAAACCTACTGTCTGTCAGTTTGAAGCCATTTCCCCTTGTCCTGTCACCACATGCCCTTGTAAACTCTCTGCCTGTCTTGTAGGTTCCCTTCAGTTACTGGAAGGTGCTCCAAGGTCTCCTCAGAATATTTTCTTCTCCAGGCTGAACAATCCCAGCTCTCTCAGCCTTTCCTCCCAGCAGAGCTGCTCCATCCCTCTGATTCCTTGGTGCCTCCTCTGGGCTGGCTCCAGCAGCTCCCTGTCCTTGCTGTGCTGGAGCCCAGAGCTGGATGCAGCCCTGCAGGTGGGGTCTGAGCAGAGGGGGCAGAGGGGCAAAATCCCCTCCCTGCCCTGCTGCCCACGGGGCTCTGGGTGCAGCCCAGCACACGGGGGGCTCTGGGCTCCCAGCACACGGCCGGGGCATGTCCAGCCTCTCAGCCACCAGCACCCCCAGCTCCTTCTCCAGGGCTGCTCTGGGTCCATTCTCCTCCCAGCCTGTCCTTGTGCTTGGGATTACCTTGATCCAGGTGTAGGACCTTGCACCTGGCTTTGTTGAACTTCATGAGGTTCACCCAGAGCCACTCTCGAGCTTGTCAAAGCCCACCTGGATGGCATCCCTTCCCTCCAGCATGTTCCCAGCTCCACACAGCTTGGTGCTCTCAGCAAATCTGCTGAGGGTGAGCTCAGTCCCGCTGTCCTGTCACCCACAAAGATGTGGCCTCAGGCTGTATCCTACATAACATATAAATTGGTAGAGGAGTTCTGAATTAAATTGCCAGAAATGCTCAGATCGATAGATGGATTCTTTTTGGCTTCATTGAGCTTTGGATCATGCTCTTAAGGAAGAAATAGATGACTACAGGCCTTAACCTGAATTCTCATAGGCAAGAGTGGAGAGGTAATCTTTCTTGCAGAGTGGATTGGAAAACCTCTGCTAACCTTTCCAAATTCTGCTCTAGCTGCTCCCACCAGGCCTGGGTGGATGCAGACTTAGAGGGCAGCACTGATTGTTTGGAGTTCTTTCCAGCAGTGTGCTGTCACCTTGATATTAAAAAAAAAAAAAAAAAAAAAATCAAAGTAAAAGGGAAGGTTGATGGAAAACTAAATGTTTGCAAAACAAGCTGGTTCTTTGAATTTCCCAATCCATTACGTAACAAAAATGCATGAACTGTGTGATTAAGAATACTAAGTAGTAAGTACAGAAATCAATTCTGTTTAGTGAGGATTCAAATCCCCTTGAGGATTTGGAATGTTTTTTAAAGTCTAAGGAGGTGTGTGTGGGGGGGTGACATCTTTTCTATAAATGCATAGAATTACTAAGCACAAGGGATTTATTTAACCGGGAAACTTACATTACTGAGATTAGACATCTCGTTTTCAAGGTGCTCTGGGAAGATAATGACTCCTGTCCCCATAATTCACTGTAGACATCAGTTTTGTCTGATAATACATAAATTGACCTGATGATAGAAGTTAGCAGTTTTCACTCTAAATTGCAGTACAGTGCTAGACAGCAATAAAGAATGTGTGGGCCTGATTCATTGAGTTTCTGTAAATTATAAAGCAGAGGATTTGTCCCTCCTATTTAGGAAATATACATTTCCTCTCTAGAACAGAGATGCAGTTTTTCCTTTCATTAAAATATAAATGCCCTGAAAAACAAAATTAAATCTTCTGGAACAAGGGAAAGAACAATGTGGTTATTTATCCTAAAAAGAAGGTTAGCCTCAAGGAATAGCTGAATATCACAAAATGAATCATATGGAAAACACCATGGGTTTTTATGATGCTGTGATTAAGTGTGATCAGTTAGCAGGAGAAGGTGCGTGAAATTCTGAATGCAGAGAATTTGATGGGAATTTTGCCAGTGACTTTAATAGGCACAGAGCTTCCCTTGGAACCTGGAAACTGTGAGAGCATTTTACTTGCCTATTTGATTTTGAGTTAGGGAATATTGGCTCTTCTTGTCTTTATTTGCTTGATTTTCTGAGCTGAAGTAAATGTTATAGCATTTTATCTTGAGTAAGCTTAAAATAATCTCTAACTGAGCTAAACTCCGTTGAGAATCCTTGTTGCAGAGGTGTAAAAACTGCTGTATTGAATTGATCCCTGCATCTGTAAGACTGTCTTTTCAGAGGAGGAGCAGACTATTGCAATTTGGCAGAGGTGAAGAGGATTGTGAAGCTTTTTCCTTACCAATTTTTAATTAGCTGCTGAATGTAAAAGGAGGAAATGAAGAAGCTGCCTCTAAATTGAAGGAGATTCTAAAAGAAAAAAAAATCAATACCATTTAAGGAATCAGATTTTAACTTGGCACTTCATGGGTCCTTTCCAAACTATTAAGTAGATGTAATTTAGAGCCACTGATTAGAGCATCTGATTCAGGAATATCAAATGTTAGTAGCTCTGTCTTAGAGACTCTGTTGTGTTTGTGGTCTGAAATGGAGCTTTCTACCATTTAGAGTGTCTTCAGGGGATGTGCATGGCAGAAAATGTTAAACTTGCCTTACAGTGGAAGCCTCCCAGGTTCAAACAGGAGCTTCTCATGGAGCACTTGGCCATGGGATGTGGATCACAGTTCTGCACAGAACTGCTTGGTCACCTCCTGCTGGAAGTGAACAGGAGCAGGTGGAAGGAGGCAGGGGCTTTATCCAGTGTGCACCCACAGGATTGCCCTGACATGGGCACTGGAACAGGCACTGGCTGAAAGCAGGTGCAGAAAGTTCTCTCCAAAGAAATGGGACAGCAAGAGGACGCCTCTGACTTAATATCTGAATTCCCCACTTTCCACCAGGATAGTAGCAGTGCACTATGTTTACCTTGAAATGATGATAAAGGAATAATTCAGCCTTTTATGTGGAATGAACAGAGAAATGTGACCACTCAGTAGTTACATGTTTAACCTGTATGAAAACATTCAGATGACAAATAAGTGATGATCAGAAGAGAAGTAGATGTAAATTTTATTTAAGGATTTATATGCTATAAGAGGAAAAAACAGAGGAGGAAGAAAATAGGAGTACAGTAAATTCATGATTATAAGCCACATGTCCAGGTGTTGGCAACTGTCTTGGGTTACAATACAGAGTGTGATAAAAGGTATCTGTTCTATCACCATCTGTTGAGGGTGGGGGCAGTGATCCTTATCTCTGTGGGAGATATTCTGCTAATGGGACATCCATTGAAACCAGGCAGGGCATTGTTCTTTATATTTTCACACCCCATCCTTCCTCCAGCCAGTCATTTTCTGCTCATGGCCATTGAGTCCCACTGTGGGACTGATAAAATTACTGCATCCCATTGGGAGTTGCTCCAGCCAGGGGGAAGAGCCCAACATTTCTTACCAAGATAAAAACAGAGGCTTTGGGACACTAAGGGAGCACCTTTCTCCACTGGACTCCAGAGGAAAAACGGATTTCTCCACATCACCACTGGACATATAGAGGGAAACTGCACCTTGTACAGGAGCACTGCTCCAACTGAATCACATCTGTCACTGCAGGAGGATGCAGCCACCATTTAATGGGACTGCTACCAACACCCTGCCTGACAGGGTGTCAGGTTGTACTCTGACTGTGTCAGGGTTTGGAGTTTGTTTCTTTGTAGTACTGCATTTCTATTTTAATTTCCCTAGAAAAGAACTGTTATTCCTAATTCCCATATCTTTGCCTGAAAGGCCCTTGATTTCCAAATTATAATAGTTTGGAGAGAGGGAGTTTACATTCTCCATTTCAAGAGAAGCTCCTGCCTTTCTCAGCAGACACCTGTCCTCCAAACTAAAACAGCAACTTTTTGTTCTTTGTCCATATATAAGCCACACCTGATTATAAGCCACACTTTGGGTTCGAACCAAAATTTTAGTCAAAAGGGTGCTGCTTATAATCGTGAAATTACTGTAAATATTATTTCGATATTCACTGACATGTGTCCAAGTTAACAACTACTACTATATTATTCCATCACACAAAGAAATCTGTGAGCCACACAGCCCTGCTGGTGAGCTCTCCATCTCTCAGGGGCAGATGAGGCTGCACCAGCAGAGTGGCTGTCATTAGAAGGGGAGCCTGGAGCTAGAGCTCAGTTGAGAGTACCTGCACCATGGCTCGACCTTTACTGCTTGTGTGCCGGGTTAGATTACGGATTGCCACTTAACTGTGAATGCACAGCTGAAATCTGGTCTCCTAAAAAGGCCAGGGATGCCTTGAGATCTCAGCTACGAAGTGGATTCATTGTGCAAGAATAGAAAATTCAAAATATAAAGATCTTAATTTGTGCAATTTTATTTTTTTTTTATTTTTTTTTAGGATTTAGAGCCCAAGCATATAGAAATCATGCAGCAGTGAGGAAAGATAATTGAATGTTAACAGTAGTGCAAGATTAAAGCTGGGAAGTGAAGGTTCAAGTATTTGATAAAAACTTTTTTCCTGTCTCCTTATTAAAGTGTGGCTTTGCTGTTCTGTTATGCTACTGCTGCAGCAAAATGCACTATTTATAACAGATAAAATATACATAGAGGTCACAACACTGATGTTACCTTCAAATTTGATCTATTTAGTTACTGTTTTTTAATTATTCTCAAAGCTCAAGTGCTTTCCACAGAGAGCTGTGATATCAAATGGCATTATGAACTCTTGCTGTGTATTTTATTTGTATTATTCATCCTAATAATAAGCTGTTGCTTCTTATTTTAATTATTCTAGTAGGTGTTTCCTTACAGATTGTGATTTATCTAGTAGTCTAATGTCATCTCTAGTTTAGGCTTATCAACAAACTTGACCCTCACAGAAGGCTGTATCAGTGAATAATAAACATCTAAAGTGTTGCTTTTTCATAAGAAGAGTTTTAACACTGACAGTACCCAAACCCATGTAACACCATGTGCATTTTGGCCTTCCTACACAGTTTCTTGCCCTATATGTGTCTCTGTAACTGTAGGTACAGGAGGCTGCTTTTTCTATTTTAATGTTTATTCTTAAACTATTCTCTGTTTTGCATGTCTACAAATATAGGCAAAGTGAAAACTTAATAGCTTAGTTTAAGGTCTGCCCTCTTCATTACTCTTACCTTGAGGATCTGTGGTACAAAATCAAGAAACTTCCTCCTAAATGTTTTAGAGTAAATAACCAAATCACCTCTAAAGCTACAACCCGAAATCAAGAAATTAAAACAGTCTGAATGGAAGACAAAATCCCCCCGAGTTAGTTATTGTCATTTTAGTAGCTCTTCAGTCTTTCATGAGTTTTCCAGATAGTCATTACTGTAAATAGGCATAAAATAAAATAAAATAAAATAAAATAAAATAAAATAAAATAAAATAAAAATTTTAAAATAATTAAAAAATAATTTTATATAGCTGGAAAGGGTGCTTTTGGTCATAAATTTCATAGTGCACATGAGGTTTGTGCTGGTAGTTTAGCTTTTCCAGCTGGAGAACCTGAGGCACAGGAAGGATGAGTACTTGCTCCCTCCCAAGGAAACTAGCAAGTGAGCCATAAAGCAAATGCAAGCCCATCTGTGGCAAGCTTGGTGTCTCAAATGTCTATTTTTGTGTCACTAGGTGGTAATTGACAAAATCTGTTAATGTTCCTCAAGTTTATAGAAGGAGTAAATGAGAAGTCTCTCATTAATTTGCTTCTAAATGATAAAATTTGTCATAAAGCTCTTCAGAGCCAACCCTACTTTACTAATATGTGAAACCAATCTGAAATTATAAATGAAAAGGAAACCTGGGAAAAACCTTCAAGAAGGCTTTTACATTCTTTACAACAAATTGGAAAAGTGTATGCTAAGGATTTTTCCTTTTAAAATCCTGAATGTTATATGTGTTTGTTTGTGTGACCCTTGTTTGGGTTTTGCTCATGGTAGAAACCAACTTATGTTAAAATGTATTTATCCTGCCAAGGTACAGACATTTCAAATTTGCTAGGATTCAGACTACAGTCTACAAAATTACTGGAATAAACTGAAATAGTCAGATGATGAAAGAGATGCCTGTCCTTTACAAATATGCAGCTGTGGGCCCAAAGAAAGGAAATCAAGGTCATGGTCACAAAATGACTCTGCTTCTCCCTTTGGTACCAATTGCTGCTTGTTCATGTAATCAAATTCCATAGCACTCACATAAAAGCTGTAGGAAATTAATTTATGGGAAATTAATTGTGGGTTGGTGGGCAATATTATTCCAAATACAGTCTAATTTCAGGTATTTTGTAATCTGTAAAAATTGAGATGGACAGTAGTTTCAGCATTACTTCTTTGTTAGATAGTTCTACTCCACTATAGGCAATGGAATTTTCCTGGTTTATACCAGCTGGTGACATAGACTACTATTTTTTCTACAATAATTTCTCCTTTGTTTGCTTGTCTGTATGCTTTATAATACCTCTCACTAAAGCTAAATCCATGGATCAGCTTTAACCACTCCCAATTTTTTTTATTTTCCAGATTTGACAAGTTTTCAAATGGCAAAATTGGTTTAATCCTAATCTTCACCATCAAGCAATCCATGTGTTAGGCAGCAGACTGGTAACTATTCTTTAGCGTACAGGTGTACAATTTGAGATTTTTGGTTGTTTTTTGATTGGTTGGTTATGAGTATTTTTAATAATTTGTTTGTGTCTCACAAGTCTTTTTTCCTCGAGATCTGTAAGTAAGAAGGTTCCATTCACAATATAGTCATTAATAATTACTGAATTTTGTATATTTACTCCTGTATATAGGAGACCAGCATTTCATGACAATTTCTGTCTTTTGATCATCTCAGTAAGCTGAGAAGATTTGCCTCGGAGTTAGAGTATGTGCCAGTAGTCTGAGATAGAAAGAGTTTTATTTCCCTTAGATGATAAACTTTAATGGAAACAACAGCCTGCAAGAGAGCATTTTCTGAGTTCATGAAAATCATTCAGACCTTGCTTTTGTTTTGCTAGTAAACACTGCTCTTTAATTCAGAAAACAGTTTGTACTGGCCTGGGGAAGCCTGTCTCATTTGATAATGGGCTCTGAATCCCGTGGATTATTGCAGGGATTTTATCTTGCAGTAATCTCCAGGGAGAAATGTACAAACAGCTGGGAGAGCAAGGAGGAACTGCATTGTGCGGCAGGAGTTTGTGGAGCAGAATTTTAGGGTGCTGGAGTGGATCTCAATACCAACATGAATCTTTTCTGTTTTTCTCTGGTAAGTGTGCACACACTTTTTTTTTTTTTTAAGTGTATACTGAACTGGTGGGTGTGCTTTTATGGAAAAATAATGAAGATTTTATATCACAAATGGTACAAGGATTGTATAATAACACTGGATCTCTCTAGCCTAGATGAAGGAGTTATTGTATAAAAAAATTGTGTATAGCAAAATATGATTCAGTAAAAAATATAAAGCAGAGAATGTCTAATAAATGTGCCATGCACTATCTGTGCCTATTGCAAAACCATGCAGGTTTAGCCACGAGGCATTTAATCCAAATACCTTACTTCATAAGTAAGATAAAATTATTAATATATGTATTTTATAATTTGTTTTTTACTAGTTTTTCTTTTTCTTTTTCTTTTTTTTTTTTTAAAGATAATAGTGTCTGTTTTTCTTCTTCAGTAGTTTGAGAGAATTGCTAGAACTTTTCAAGCAATAGTTTTCTATTAGCCAAACATAAAAATATAGTCATCAGGGATAATTTAGTCATGGCAATATTTGCACACAGACAGAGGACTTGTTTTATGAACCCTCTTTAGTTGGTGTTGCTTTTTTGCACTTTTTCTGTTTGTTTATTTGTTTGTTTGTTTTTCTTGGTTGGTTGGATGGTTGGTTTTTGGGATGTTTTTTCTTTTTTTCCCCCTTCTCTTTTCCTTCCCCAAGGCAACTGCTCAGAATGAGCAGGTAAATCAGGATAGGAAATCCACAGAAACTGCTTCTGTTTTAAGAGCTTAACCATCTGCCAATAGCTATGTCCAGTATTAGTAATGGTAATTAGCTCAGTATATTTGCTGTATTTATGCGGCACAATAGATCTGTTTGCCCATTTTTCACCTTTTGTCCTGATGTTTAGTGTATCTTTCCCATACATTTAGAAAGAATAATAAAGATCAATATCCAAACTGCACTAATACAAACTCAAATAGGGCAATTGTTTTGTGTAAATCGTTGCTCCTGATTGCTAATACTTAGTGCAGAGTCCTGGTGTTTTCCAGATCATAAGGATTAAAAGCTGGTTTGTACTTAAAGTAAAATGCAGTGGTATTTCAGGATTCTGTGACAAGAGTCACTCTGAAAAATAATTCCCTGGGAACTCAGTGACAATTTTGATCATAGTTTTGTGTGAATGCCCATGTATTTGTACCAAGTTAACAATGGCTTTGTGGTACAGTCTGTAACAGCTTGAAAATACTCATTTCAGAAGTTCTTTGGGAAAGAACTGTTCTACCAATATCTCCCCGTTCCGTTGGAGCAGCTTCTTATTTTCTAAGCAATTCACTTTTTAAAAATGTGTTGAGCTTTGTATCAGTTGGGAAACCAACATTTAGATGAAATATCAGGTAAATTGTGTGAGTGAGAGTAGGTCAAGTTCCAGTTTCCCTGTTGAACTCGGTATGCAGCACCCAGGGTTTCTGTGGGAGCTGCTGTGGTAATAGATGGTTCAGACAAGTGAAAGCTGGTGCCATGGTAGTTTCTGTAATGAAATAATTAGTTCTGTTTAAAGATTGCTGCTAAGAAGATAAACTCAGTTCTTTACAAGCTTTACACGGGAGCCATTCTGTCCGCTTTGGTAATTCTCTGCTCCCAGCAAAACACCTAAGTTATCAACATCTAAAGATAATTTATAGGTCATTAATGGCTTTCATAAAAGGAAGAGCCCTGTGCAGTCCTCCCTGTCCCTGTGACACAGAGCAGTTGCTTTCAGTAATCAGATTGTCCAGCCTGGAAACAAGCTGGTGATCCAAGGATGTGCACTGGCCACTTTTACTCTGTCGCCCTGTGACCATGGAGAGGCTGGCTACTAAGTAGTTGTAGTGTCAATATAAGGGCATTTTTCCCTTCAAGAGAGTCAAGCCAGAAATACTGAACAGCATCAACATAATTAGGATTCAAAGGCAACTTTTAAAGGTGCTAGGGGAGACACTCCTCAGTAGATGCAAATAACCACCAAGGAATAGAAATCATGGTTGATTTACATCAAGTGAACATCTGGAGTAACTGCCAAACCTGAAACCATGGAAGAGAAATTTAGACTGTTGACAGATAGAACACAAAGAGCTGTACAAAATAAATAATATTCTCAGGGAAGTATTTATCCCATGTAGACTGGCTGACAAGATTTCAGACTGCAAAGAGTGTGTGTGTGTGTGTGTGTGTGTGTGTGTGTGTACATATATGCGCATATACATGTACTCTTAAAATACACTGGTTTATAGCTCAGAAAACAGCTTTTTACCCTATACCAGAGTACAGTGGTCAAAGTAATCCAGAACCTGAGAGAATGACAATAATATTGTGTTTAACCAGAGTTCTGGCTGATCCAAAGTGGTGGAACATCCGGGTAGTTATAGGAACATCTGTTCATACTGTTGAATTTTAATTTGGGTTTGCTTTCCTACTTGTCCATAAACTTGAGACATGGTTCTAGAATGAGACTCAGTGTTATGGGCCAGTGTAGCAAATAGTGATGTGGAGGCTGAAGGCACATAATAGTCACAAGATGGTTGTGATGGGGCTTTGGAGCCTGAACTGGAATCTCCCCTTCCCACTGAGGCAAAGAGGAATTTCTCCAACCTGTCCCCACTTGGGAGTCCTCTGATCTCCTAGTATGAGTGCTCCAGCATGGGGTGTTTCCCCTGCAGTACTTTATGTCCTGACTTGACTTCAGAATGATTTGGTTTCTCAACTGAGATTATTTTTCTCATTAGACTCATTGCCCTGTTCTCAAGAGATTTGCAAGCAAATTAGATTTGCCTTCAAAACCTTGTGTCCCTTTTCCATTTACAAAATGATCAACAGGATAAATGTCCCTCTTTTTTGTAGATATATTATGTTAAAAGGTCAACCTTAGCCGTTAAATTTTCAGTGTCTTTTCCATCTCATGGTGCTTAGCATGTCAGAAAATTGAATCAGAACAATACTCTTTATATTATGGGCAATATACCTAGAGAGTCCCAAATCAAGCACTGCTTTTGTATGAATTGCAAGAATTATGCTGCCAAACCACCTGTTTTGATACACTGCCTAATAAATGTCAGAATCCTACAAATATGATAAATAAAACTTATTATTGAACTGTGAAATCCTTTAGTTAAGGTAGAATGTTTTTCCTGCATTATTTTCCTAAACTGGCTCTCCAATATCGTGGATATATGCACTTGGATTAGCACCAGTTAATATGGAACAGTACCTGTTAAATGTATCCTGACCCATACTCACTGCCCTGCCCTTCAGTGAAGTTTTCATAAGAAAGCACAGCAGAAACCTGTGTAAGGCCAGTGGAGAAAGGCTGTGCTAATCACAGTGTTGTTCAGATCAGTTGTTCAAGTTGAGCACTGCTCTTAGGATTTAAGCCAAACAAGATCCCTTTCATTTGTCTATTTCTTTCCCATATGGTGCCTTTCCAACCACCACTTTTGCTAGTAAAATGTAAAATACTGAGTGAAAGTCTAATCCTCTTAGTGATTTTCAGTAGCATTGGACTAGTTATGTTTTATTTTGGTTGTTGGTTTAAAGATGTGCTGACAGCACAATGTAAAACATATTACATCTAATGTTATAAAATGGAAAAGCCCTTGGCACTAAAAGCTAATGTTTCTGTAGTGCAAAATGCAGAGGGAACAAGTATTAATAAAAGTGATGTAGTGGATAAATGATGAATTAGCTGGAGCCTCTATGTTAAAGAAACCATAGAGTAAATAGAAAAGTGCTAGTGCTGCTAGGACTAGTAGGACATGATGATATTTAGAAATGGACTGGTCTTAAAAATATGCTTTGCCAAAGAGGGTTTAGCTGAATGTGGAAAGAAGTGATGAGAAGAGATCTAAGTGGTTGAACTTTGTAATCATCTCTACATAGTCCTTGTTCCTTTTAGCTGGATTGCCATCATCCCACCATACACAGGATTAGATGGAAAATGACCTGACTGCATTACTAAATGCTCCTTCTCCACCTTATGATCAACCTAGCCTCTGCATGCCATGATGATAATAAAATCATGCAAAAGAAAGAGCTACAGGCAATTATTTTCATCTAGATCTTAACTAGGATATTTTTTCCCATAAAACTGCTGAAGCAAAGAGCTTCAGAAAGCTTTCTTATTCCATGTAGGATAAAGAAAATGTGCTAACTACTCCAGAAGTTCATATTTTGTTCTGCTATCTCTCATTTTCCTCTGTGATGTTTACTGTGCTCAGGACTACTACAAGAATTAACATATGAAATGAAAAAGCTTTACTGACTTGGCAGCTTCTGGTATAAAAGCAGACTTCACTGAAAAATAAAATAAAATAGAAGGGAGCAATAAAATTTCAATTTCAGTTAAATATTTTGAGTTGCCCTCAAAGAAAGGCAATTACTACAAGGAAAATAGACTCTTATAAAGTATCTTACCGACAAGAAAAGAAAAGAGTTTTGAAAATTGAAGGTGTATTTTCTCTTTTTCGGGTGCTCTCCTTCTCATTCCTGTGCTTTTTTAACGTGAGTTTTCTTTCTTGCACTTGCTTTGCTCATTGTCCCTTTCCCTCTCTGTCATGTGTTCTCACTCTTTCTTGTGTCTGTGCTCACCTGAGCCCACAAAAGCCTCCCTTCCTCTCTTCTCTCTTTCCATCTTCTTTTGTGTCACTTTATAATATTTTTATTTTCCTCTCACTTTCTCACTGTCCCTTGCCTTCTCTTTTCTCTCCCTTTTTATCTTTCTCATGCTTCTCTTTCACGAGCTCCCTTTATGCTTCTCCCTTCCTTCAACAATGTCATGTATTATTTCCTATTGAGGGAGAAGTATATGAGTATTTTTCATGTTGCAGAATCCTGTAAATGTGTGACAAGGTTTTAAACTCATCCTTTTTGTCTAGAACGTGTGATTCTGCTCTCTCACTCATTTTCCCTCTTTCCTCACTCTCTTTTCTGCACACTCACGCCCTTTCTCCCTTGCTTAATACTTCATGGCCACTCAATCTCATGCCCTGGTGCTCACTTTCCTGAGCCCTTTCTCACTCTTTCCTGAGAGCTCTGTCTGTCACAAGGATTCCTCACATCCTCATTCTCAGTCTCTCCTGCTTGCACACTCACTTCTTGCACATGCCTTTTCTTTCTTGAACAATCTCTCTTTTGCACACCATCTCTTCCTCACTCTTCTCTGCTATTCACACTCCCATCTTCTCACGCCCCTACTCCTGCTTCCTTGTGTTTTGCTGGATTTTTTTTTGGTCTGCCATATTTTCCTGCACACTCCCTTTCTTACATTCTTACTTCTTTTTCTCCCACTCTCTTCCTTCTCTTTCTCTCACATGTGCTGTTCTTTGCAGCCTTGTTAGTGCATGCTTGTGCTTCTTTGCACACTTCCTTTCTCAAACACTTGCCCTTTCTCCTGCTGGTGCCTTTCTTGCACCCTTCCCTGTGATTTCCTTCCTGAGCTCTCCTGCTCTCTTGCCTTCAACCCTGCCCTTTCGTGCACCCACTCTTTCCTGTGCCCTCCTGCTTTCTCACGAGTGTTTATGTGAGCGTTCCCTCTGATGTGGGCTTGCTGTCTTACAGTCATATTTGCTTTCTTAGTCTGTTTTGTGTGCACTTCTTTTCTCACATCTCACTCTTTCCTGCATGCAGGGACACTTTCTCATGCCCTCTCCTTTTCTCACACCTTGATTTCCCTTACATTTCCTTCCTTGTGCCCTCACACTCTTTCTCACAACATTGTGCTTAACCCTTTCCACACCTTGATGCTCACTTTCTCACTCCATTTCTCTGCTCTTCTCCTTGTGGTTTCTCCCTCTTTATTTCTTGTGCATTCCCTTTCTGAAGTGCTCCCCCTTTTTTGTGACCTCCTTCTTTCCAGCACTCTCCTTGCACATGCTGGTAGTTTCTCCTGTAACCATGCTCCCACACTCCATGGGCTTTATCCCACCCTCTTTCTTTCCTTTCTTGTGGCCACCCTTTCCCACACTTTTGCTTTCTTGCTTGCTTTCTTGTCCATGCCCTCCTTTGTCATCCCCTTCCTCATTTCCCTGCACCTGATCTTATTTGGTGCCCTCTCTGTCTCTCACTCTTTCTCATTCCCTGGCTCTGTTTCCCATTGCTTATTCTCCACTTCACACACTCCTGTGCTTCCTACTGCAACTCACAATCTTTCCATTCCCTTATGTTCACTCTTCCTCAGGAAAACTTTACTTTTCATCCAATATCTCTGTCTCATGCTCTCTTTCTTGTCCTCTCCCACTTGCATTCGTGGATCCTCTCACCTTCACACATTCCCTCCCTTGCTACCTCATCTCTTTCTTCCTTTTCTCCACCCACTCCCTGCTTTGAGTGCTGGCTCTTCCTTGTGCACTCCCTTTTCCTTGTGTTCTTTCTCACAGCAGTTGTGCTTTCCCATGTGCTCCACCTGCATGCATCCTCTTCCTCATGCCCTTGTAATTCTTCCTGCACATTCTACTCCTTGTGCCTCACTCTTCCACATGGACCTGCTGTTTTTTCTGCACATCTGCTTTTTCTTATGTGCTCACCCTTTCTCATGCCCTTGAGCTCCATCTTTCTCACACAAGATTTCTCTTTCTTGCTTGAGCTCTTTCTCACATTTTTCCTCTTTCAAGCACTAATTCTCACATGCTCTCCATTACTCTCTTTCTCCCTTTCTCTAGGTTTCACCTCTTATCTTTCCCCCTCTCCTCCCTCTCTTGCTCTTTTCCCCACTTCTTTCCTCCTCTCTTTCTATATTCTTTTGGTGTATTTTCTTTCCTTTTTTCCTCCCTGCACCACTGCTTTCACTGTTCCTTGTCCTATCTTTTCTTTCCCTTTTTAGCTCTCTCATACTCTCTCTTTCACGTGAGTTCTCCTTTCTTCTCCCATGTCTTCATTGAACACTCTCTTCACCAAAACTGTGTTTTATTCCCTATTGTGGGAGAAGTATATGGTTGCATTTCACATTGCAGAATCCTGGAAGTGTGTAACAAGTTTTTAAACTCATCATTTTTGTCTAAAAGTGCTCCATCCACAACTTCAGATGGGGAGGCTGAACCATCATTGCTATATGGCAAAATACTTGCAGTGATAAAAAATAAATGCTGCAATAAAAAAAAATGCAGCTGCTGTCAAAAACCAGGCTCAGCTGGATGCTCAGCACTTCCATGTGTTTCATAAACTAGGCACCAATTTCCCAGGAAGATTAACTCATTAGTTCCTAGAATAGGCTCAAGTATGTAACTTGAGTATTTTCAAGAAGTTTGCCAGGAAATATTTCTCCCAAAATATTTATTTTGGTTTATCAAGAATCTAGCAGACTGAGGCAAATAAATATCCATTGATAAACATTGTACTTGCAAAAATTAGTCATGTCTTTGAACTGCTGCTCCACCAGTCAAAAATATTGCCTGTAAAGCTTTATATATTAATAATATAACTTCAAATATACATCTGTGTTTATCTTCTGTTCTAAAGGAACAAATGCCTTTAAATAATAATATATTATGTTAATGTCAATGGTGTTACTCTGCTGTTAGTCACACTGCTATAAATTTGATTTATTCCTTAATTAATGCAGCTAAAATTAGTAATCAAAATTCATTGGGAAAATATTCAGTGCAGATCAAAATGGCAACATCTAAAATTTAGGATCATCAGTTAGAGTGTCTTTAGTTTTGCCATCTGCTTTCACTTAACTCCTGAATTATGAAATGGCGGTGTGTATATGTAATCCTAGCTCTTGGATGTGGGATAAATGTGAAAATATTAGCTTCTATTAAAATGTTTATATTCTCCATGGTCAGTTAAAAAGAACCTTACATGTGCTTTAAAACACAGAGTTGAAAAATGTGAATGCAAATGGAATTTTTAATTCTATACATTATCATTATTTTGGTGGCCTAAACCATAATTGTCAAATTCTGAGAGTTGCCAGCATTGTTTCTGTCTGATTCTGGATAATGAGGTTACCTTTCTGCATCAAATTGATCTTTTTTTCCTGTATAGAAGTACTAACTATAAAACATTTCTATACTTCATATAGAGCTTTTATGGTGTATGGTTTTCATAGTTATCACAGGAATTTTCATGTGGAGTTCAGCTGGAGATATACACCTGGTTTTACTCCTTCTGAGCAGATAATACTCATTTTTACTGTACACTCAGCTTTAACATGGCAATCTATGGTGTCTAAGTCATGATAGTGTGAACTCCACCATTTGAGTACTTACTAAAATCAACATCTAAATGTCTTTTTAGAGGAAAAAACTAAGTAAAATATTTCAAAAGACAGGGGAGATAAAACACATTCCATTACACAAATCACACAAACACCTTCCTTTTAAAATTACGGTTCATTCGATATGTTTGCAAGTGTTCATCTCTGTTTAAATGTATTTTAGGAGGGCTCGATGGACAGCTTGTATGAGCCTGCCCCAGAACATCAGGAAGCCAAGGATACAACTGCTGCTGAAAGCCAGGCTACGATTCCAGTGGGCACACATGCAGACTCTGGGCCTCCTGACAGGTCTATGTCTTTGGTAAGCAATATTAATTGTAAAGCACGCAATGCATTTTGCAAAAAAACCAAACCAATTACTCTGTACGTGGGCACGTGTGTGTTCTGCTGGCTTATTTTCCAGTTTGAACTCTTTAGGCTCTGCAGAGGCACTGTTCAAATCTCATCTCTGGAGCCAATGACCTGATTTCTGTCCAGTGGTAACAAGCACATTTGAAAGCAGGTCATGGGTTTCTCTACAGCGAGCAGCAAAGGGAGATTAGTGCAGCTGCACTGGACAAGGGAATTTCTCTTTGCAAGTAACAGTGTATGAAAACTCTGGGTACAGTCACTGGTTTGTGTCTAAAGAATATACTACCACTGTCTTTGGTTGTCCTTTTTATTCACACAAAAAATGCATTTCTAAAGCGTGAGTTGCATGAATTTCGTAACTGATGGCCTCTGGAATAAACCTGACATTTTACAAGACCTCATTAGGCAAACATGTGAAGAAGGTTGTCTTCTAGTTTTTTCATTTTCCATCCTAAATGATGTTACCCTATTTAATCCTTTCTTATTTGCGTGTTATTGGTATAATCGATGATGCTTTGACAAACACTAACATGGTATATTAAATTTCATAAAATTCATTTCATAATCTCTGCTTTGCACTGTGCCTTTGCTTATAATTACTGTTTCTATTTCAATGTGTGATGCAGTCTGGTGATTGAATAAAGGGGAAAACAGGATGTTCATCATTCAGAGGACAGTGTCCTCCCTTCACATATTGTACCCAGTTTTATCCACATGCACTCTGGGTTAGGTGCCATGTACCTGTGAGACTGCTGGGCCTTTGGTGTTGAAATGTCACAGCAGGTTTGCACACAGGATTTGCCTGGAAAAAGTGATGCAGCTGGTGGGATGGGAGAATGCCTGGGGAATTGTGGCATGCACTTGTTAAATTGCTAAAGGACTGAAAACAACTTGTTCTCAGACCCATCTCACTCTGTGCATGTCCCTCTCTTCCACATAATCACCTTGGGACTGTAAATAATGGTCCTGGTTTTGAGAGTGTAGCAGTGCAGAGATCTCAAGGTGATTCCTCATAGCATCAGCACAGATCTATGGGCTCTGAAATGTCCCTACATTATAATTTTCCTGCAATAGGTGGGAGATGCTCTCCTGAGTGACAGGATTTTTCCCCATTACCAGGCTGTTGCCTTGTCACTATAAGAATGAGCTACCTCTACAATGTTGCAGTTAAGGATGTATAATTGTGGTTGTGAAATATGGCTGTAACCTCATCCTAGCTTGACAGGAGTATGGTCATTGTGGGAAGTTCTAGTTATTTGTATTTGTATTCTGCATGCCATTTTACATGCCAAAAGATGAACATTATATTACAGCTCCTACATCCATTCAGTCTTTACCCCCTTTGCTGTGACTCCAAACCAACTTAAATTTCAATGACTGCAACACTAATGTTTCCTTGGCCAGTAGATGTTAATCTGCTAGAAGCAGTGTTTAGACAATGTAAAATGAAAAAGAATTGTTTTTTGGTTTGTACCCAGAATATGAACTATGATATCCTGATGGACTTTGCAGCAGAAAACTAGTAGAGAATGCCCTTTATTTTCTCAAGGTATGGTAAAGACACACCCACAGCGCTGTCCTCTGCTATGGTTTGTACAATCTGTAAAACTAAGATTTAAAACTGCAGTGGTTGTTTACATCAGGCTGTTTCTTGCTTTTTCTTGTTTTATTCTGCATTTTATTTGGCAGCATCTTCAGATTTTTCATTGTATTGGTTTAGAGTTAGGCTTCATAAATTATTTGGCTAAAGAAAAACAATCAGCCTATCCAGTAAAGAAGTTTGTTTTCCTTGAGCCAGCCTGCAGAAGCAGATTTGCTATTAGTGTAGGATTGGAAAATCCCATGCATTAATCTGAACAAATTTTAGCAAAACATCTTTCACATTGCTCAGTGTTTTGTGGGATAGCACTGCACAGTCTATGAAGACACCTGTATAACACTTAATAGAAGATCCAGCACTTTGGTTCCTACTGCCTCTTATCACATATTTTTGTTTTCTTAAAGGAGATATTACAGTGATGGCACATTTGCTCATCATTAAATATAAAGTTCATCCTCAATAAAAACAACACTAAATTGCATAGGCACACTTGGCTCACTAGGCATAAACAAGAAACTTCCCAAGGCTGGCTCTGGTTTATTTTCTGGTTTAAGAGAAAATAAAGGAGTTAAGCTGAGCATTTAACTAAAAATAATGGCTGGATGCTGTGTCACTGTGCTGGCTGTAGAATCAACACGATTATTTATAAAATACTTTCTAGAAACGGAAAACAAGATTAGTGATGACGTGTCGGCAGTAAGACCTATGGAAAAATGTGGCTAAGGCCAGAGGCCTGTGTGTAATCTTATCTGCTATTTCTGGCCTGTGAGTTATTACAGCTACACCTTGGATGAAGCCCTTAAGCTTATTAACCGAGCCCATTTGTGCTTCTCTCCCATTTTTAATTCCGTCACTCGGTTCCAGGCTGTGGGGCAGCCCCCACAGCATGATGAATTCAGCACATTATTGGCTCCATTTAGCCATCCATCACCATGCAGCAATGCACGTGTGTAAGTGCACTGCTAAGTAGGTATGGACTCGAGAGAATGTTTAAATGGTTGGCTGAAGCATGGCAGGTTCCACAGAGCTGCTAAATCCCCAAAGGGTGGAGCAGCCTGGCACGGCACACTTCCTCCTCAGGAGGATTTGCCCCTTCCTTCTTCCTTTACAACTTCAAAATCAACGGGAACAGGCATCCAGGATGAGCTTCCCTCACATTTAATAAGGGTGACTAGGGCTAGAGAAAATTCTTCCTTGTAATGCAATGAGGTAGTGATTTTCTTGCAGTGAACTTGGCTGTTGTGATTTGTTCTAATCATGGCTGGGCTGTGAAATTCTTCTGGAGATGTGGGAAATGCAGGGTAGTGTGGTCACTGAAGCTGTGCACGACATAATTCACTGAACATAGACTTTGGACATTCTTTTTGAACCTCGGCTCTTTTTGCTCCTGGCCAAACATCTGCCCAAATGACACATCCTGTACGAAGAAAAATCTTCCTTTCATGTACTCTGTTCTTCTCCTCCACATAACTCCAGAGACCTGTTTAGTATCCAGAATTATTTGCCAGAAATGTTTCCACTCTGGCTTTCTGTGGCACTATCTTAAGCCTGTTATGCACATTTGCCTTTTGATTTTAATCCTCTTGGAGAATTGGCCTGTTAACTTTGTGATTACTTTGCCTGTTGCTCAGCTTCAGTAATATCCTCAGAAAGAAAGAAAAAAGTAGATTTACGGAGTTGTTTTTGTACTTCATGCATAGCAAATCTGAATTGGACCTTCCTCAGAAACAGCTGGTAGCCATGAGCACGTAATGAATCACATAGGTACTCTTTGCCTGTTACTTTGCTATTAACTGGGAAACTGAATTTCCACCCCTTGTCACCTGGTGTTACAGTCTTCTACCTCATGAGCTGTCTCCAGCTTCGCAGGGGAAGAGTCTCCAGTACAAAAACCATCCTCATATATATCCTGTCAGACTGCAATCGCCAAATGTCATAAGATCCACGTATTTTTGAACTGCTGACTGTGATATGATTGACTACCCCGTATATCAGAAGAGTGCCAAAAAATTCATCAGTTGCTCCAAGCTGTTGCCAGGGATATCAAAATCAGTTGTGACACCTGCCTTAATCTGCAGTGTTATAATTGGCCTTTGATCCCAGTGAGGGAAGGAGGAGGGCTGGTTACCTGAAATGGTCATTTCCCTGTTTGCAAGTATTAACACACAGAGGAGCACGAGCTTTTCCCATCCAGCTTGGAAACACCAGAGGGTTTAATTCCATTCCTTAATTCAGAGTTATTTGATAAAATCAGGAAGAAAAGGGCTTAATCAATAATTTCATCGTGCAGGGTTTCACATGTGCAGGATTTTTTCTAGGAAACAGATTGTTCATATTTGGGATAAGGAAGGAAAGAATTGTTCCCATAAACAAGCTAATTATGCTCTTTATAGAATGTGGAGAGTAGAGCTTTATTTACATTCTAACATAAAATACGATTTTAAAAACTAGTTTCATTTTAAACTTACATATAATTTTAAATGTAGTCAATACTGAAAAGCTACTTTGAAAAAGTACAAACCAGAGCAATTTACTCTTGTACCCCAATTTAGCTACCTGATTCAGAAATAGCAGAAAGAGTATGTTGAATGAAAGGTGCCATTTTTAAATGGCCATTTAAGTCCACAACATATCTTATTTTGGCACGGCATCCCATGATATCCTGTGAACTCACATCAGTCATCACCTCAATAGGTGGTGTACTGTCAGCAATGCAACTTTGCTGGACTTTAAGAATTGGTTTCAAGTTGTGGAGCAAAAGATAATGACCCTGTTTCATGGCCTACTCCAGCTTTTTGCTGTGTGAAGATATGAATCAAATCTTTCAAGATATATTGCCACAATGTGGCCTGTCTCGAATTTTTTCCCTGGATCATAATAGATTTTAAATTACAATATCCTTTGGTTTCTGACCTCCATGCACAGTGCTCCCTTTAACAAACCAAACTGTTCAAACTGTTTGAAATCAAAGATTTGATATTTTTCAGTGAAATTTGGACACTATCCTTTTAAAGAAGCCTTAAAATCACTTTTTAAACTTTTTTAAACTTCTCTATTTTTGTGCACCTCAGTTAGTAATTTCTCTTTATTTATTGAAAATACTTGTCCCGAAACTAAAATGCTGACATTTTTTTCAGCAAGAAATTTATCTTACATTGCTTACATTATTTCAAAGTGAGTGATAAATTGTATATACTTATTGATCTACATGCAGTATCTGTAAGCAAATCGACACAGGCAAAAAAAAAAAAAAAAAAAAAAAAAAAAAAAAAAAAGATGTGGTAACTGCATACAATTATTAACATTCACAAATAGTCATGCTAAAAGGACCTCCTACACTCAGCTAAAATAACAGCACAGGAAAATAGCCTTTTCTTAATGCACTCCCTGAAAAAGATTAAAAAATCTATAATGAGTTTGACTGAGAGGAGGGGAGAAATATAAAATGCTCAATTATGCATTTACATGGTTTTATGTAGCACAGGATTTGGGATTTTATCATGCAACCTGGATGACATTTTTAAATTACTGTGGTCAGAGTCATGCAGATGCAGTTACAAGAATGAAATAAATTAAACATAATATTATGAAAAATAGGTCCAGTTAGACTAAGTTTTCAGATTTATAACATAATGAATGGTTATATTATTTTTTAATGCCTCTTGTTGCAGAACAGATTGAAGTGGTACCATCACAGACATTTTTAACCCAGTTCCTGCTTTTCAGGCTGGAAGAAATAAATAAGAAAGTGACACAGTGCTTTGATATCCTGACTAAGGAGATATCACAATAATATAGAGACAGAGGTCTCTTCTGTCCTAGCATGACATCCTTACGTTTTCCTACAGTTAAAATTAACCTCAAGTCCATGGTTAACTGCACAGCAAACATGCATTGAGATGTTTTGGTACCATTTGTCCAGCAAGACACATTTTTGTTCTTTCTTTCAACAGCTACATCACTTCTCCTCCTTCTCACACCTTGTCAGGGTATAAATATTTATTGTCTGGGCCCTGGGGGCTGTGTGATCTTGCCTCCAGGCCAGTGTTTGATTCTGATTTGGTCCCCTTCAGAGCTTCCAATTTTATCTGCAGTTTCCTGCCCTCTTCCACATTTCCCTGCTCATTTAGTTTTACAGAGTCTGTGTCCCATGTCTGTCAGGAAACCTCAACCCATTGCAAGGTGTGGGTATTTTAATCCTCATAAAGTCTCAAAAAATCATATTGTGGAAGAAATATTAATTCCTGGGGTATGAGCATAATTCTCTGGTTTTTCAGGGGTATTATGGTTGTCATCTTCCTGAGAGCCATGGACAACTGAAGCCTCCTGAAATCAGGACACATAATTACATATATTCTGTGCTGCACTGCATCCTCCACAGCTTCAGCTGTTGGAAAAGGAAAGACTGAAAATGTTAGTGGATATTAAAAAACACACATCAAAAGTATATAATTCATTGTCTTTTCTGTGACAAAAACAATATATTTGGAATAAACAGTTTTGATTTTCATAGACCTTTTTTCTCTATCTTTTTAAAAGGAGTTCCCTGACTTTGAGAACACACTGACCAAAAAAAGAAAGTAAGTTGAGACCAGTTCAAGGTCTACAAGTGTCACTATATTTGTCTGTACCTTTCATCCTTGTTGTTTTATTAATGTTTGCCAACGTTGCTTTCATTCTCATAGAGTACATGTATTAATGTTGCAGTTGAAGAGCACACAGCAAGCTTGTAATGCATTACTAAGGCTCTTTTGCCATGACTTTTTCATTTCCACACAGCTTTCTTCCAAAAGATGAGAACCAGGACAGCTAAAATCAAATGCAGTTAATCTGAGCTTGGTTTAACCATATGTCTGCTTTTCTGAGAGATTGAAGTGGTAACCTATTTTATAGCATGCTTGCACCATTGACCTGATAATCTCCTGAAGAGTTTTTTTTATTGTTGTTGTTGTGGTTTTAATCCATGTAAAAAAATCCTTTGCAAAATGATTTGGATAAAGCAGGTCAGACATAATTTTATGAATCATTTTTGTGATAGCAGCATGTTTTGAATCCATTCATAAACACAATGCTATGGTTTGGGCTAATGATCAATATTTATTAGCAGGCAGAGGAATTTGTTTTGAAAATTCTATTTTTGCTTCATGTTGAAGTCTATTGCACTACTGAAGTGGACCCCTCCAAATGAAATCTGAAATCCTGCCTAATGGAATGATACAGACAGATCTCATCTGTCTGCTGTGACAGACATGAAAATCCCTGGAGTTTTTGTTGGTTTTTGTTTTCTTCATTTGTAGGTGGGGCCCCACTAAATTCAGAACATCAATGTTATCTGTGTCTCCTGCTAAAATAATCTCAAAATGGGTGAAGATTTATAAGAAAATTAAGAGCTCTTTTGTCTTAAATAAGACTTTTAACCTATTTCTTGTCATCTGATAAATGCACTAGTAACTTATCAGCTTTGAACACAGAGACATGCACTTATCTGTGAGATCTCAACTACATGTCCCTACTCAGGGATCCATGAAACTCCTCCCAAAATTTCATTAATTAAAATATGGACATAACTCTTTTACTCATGGATTTCTCAGGCCTTACCAAGCTCTACCAAATATGATAAAATCACTTGGATGCCTGAAAGTGTCCTGCTTAGATCAGAACTAGGTCTGGCCTAGGGAAAAAAATAGCAGTCAATAGCTCAAATGTCAACTTTTACAATGCAAATGAAACTATTCTCTTTGAAACCTAATCCTCTTCTAAAAAATTTTTCAGAATTTAGAAAGAATGTTGAGATAATTTGACTGATCAATTTACCAAAAAAAAAAAAAAAAAAAAAGAAAAGAAAAAAAGAGTGAGATGGAAGAAAGCAGTTTAGTAGGTTGAATCAACATGAAAATATTTTGTAATGAAAATTATTTCATCATGTCTAGCCATCACTATCCTGGCTTGGCACTCCCAGTGAAAATGTGGAAGTTTTCCCATTGACCTTCCATGTAGATATGGATGAAGTGACCAAGGAATTAATCATTCTCTGATCCATACAATGGTGCAAAAAATAAACACCAAATTATATGGAGTAGCAGAAATACCATAAATATTCCTTGTTTAGACAATAAGAATGTAACTGTGGAATTCTGGAATCACAATCACAATCCAATAAATTTAAAACGAACTAGTGGGTACAGAGCAGTTCCTGTAAAAACCCACAACTGTTTAGCTGCACCCTCTTGGTCAGAAATCCCTTCAGCACCTACATGACTGAGGATGGGAGAGGGGTCCCAAATTTTGTGCTCTTTCCCTTCTGCTGATCATTGCCACAGATTAGACAGTCCCTGCTCTCACCCACTATAACCACTGCTCATAAACTACTCTCCACTGGGTTTTTAATGGATAAAATGAAACAAATTAACTTTTATTCAAGGATTTTTTTTTCCCCTCTGTTAAGTTAGTCTATTCTTCAGGTGGTCCTCTATGAACTACTGACCACAGATGGAAGCATGAATTAGGAATAATCCTTGATGTAAATGTGCAAAAAGCTCAAGGTTTTACTGGGGCAATAAAATGTCACTCAGGCTCCTGGGGATGGTATTTTCACATGTAGCTCTTTGTTTCAATCTGTTATCATGTCACCAAACTTAAGGCTATAATTCTAAAAGTTGTAGGACGCCTCAGATCATGTCTAAAGGAAAGCATCTCTTCTTCCTGATGGGCTCCCCAGATTCCAACATGAATTCTGCATTTCAAAAAGAAACCCGTGTTCATGTCATTGCAGAATGGAACCTCAGATGCTTCCAGAGCTTTGTGTGGTGTGTGGAAGCAGATGATTGGGTGAATGGGACAGTAACTCCAATTAAAGCCAGTGGGAATAACACAGCTAAATCCCTGTGCCCTGCTTTGAAGAATTAGTTTGAAAATACCCATATTTCATTAAACACGCTTTAATTTTTTTCATTCTGACTTTCAGCTAATGGTAAATTCTTTTAATTCTTTTAGATCCATCCAGAAGTCCATGTCTGAAAATGAAGCATTTGGTTAGTAGCTGCTTAAATCATCTACTGTTTACTTGCTAATCTCAGAGAACCAACTTTAATTAAGAGTCTAATTTGTTTTACATCTGTTGGAGCAAATGCAAAGGAAAGGAGAAAATAGAATTAAGCTATCAATATATTCTCCCTTCTTCCCTGCTTTCCACACACACATTTGCAGGTAGATATAGAAAAAAAAAACCAACAAACTAGTTAAATATAGAAACCACATTGTGATGAAGAACCTGTTATGGGATAACATTAGAAATACTCAGCATGTCCAGTGCTTCTTTTAATCATTTCAATAAAACACTGAAATGTCTCTGATCTAGGAAAATTCAAGTCCCTTGCCCTTTCCCATTTTAAACTATTTTGTGAGAATTTTCACAAACAAGATCACCAAGAAGGAAATTCAGGGGTTTTGTTAAACCCATCCTGACACTGTGTATTGTTATCTACACTTGTGTTTCAATGGGTTCTATCTTGTAAATACTCCATAGGAAAAAATCATCAACTTCTTAAAAGAAAAATTTCCTGGATTTTTTTTTTTTTTCAGTGAGAGCTTCCTGTTATCATGCTTTCATTTATTCTTTGGAGTTTTGGTTTAGTTGTTGTATCTAGTCCTTGCTGAGTATAAAGGGTATTGTATGTAGCTGTAATGATATGGCTTTATTTCACAATGTGTCTCAGATAGATGAAAGCTCCCCTGTGTTAATGCCTCACTCTGCAGCCCTGCACTGGGAGCACTTTCATGCAGGACATTGTCATTTCGTCCACAGCAAACAGGCTGTAATGAATTCCCAGCAGCTGACAGGATCAACAAGAGCTTTCACAAAGAAAAAAAATTCTGAGTGAAACCTAGCATTAAATAATACTAAACAAAACGAAACCAAACAAACCCAGAAAGCACAAACTCCAAATAGTTGTCTGTGTGTTGTGAAGCATGAGCACTTTGAAATTCACTGAGGGAGCAGGAGAATGGCCATGTCTTTCTCAAAGCCAGCCTAGTTCAGCCATCCAGACTGAGACAGTCCAATCCTTGGAGTCCATGGGGCATCACTGTGAGCATCTTTGATGCTATTCCTTGCAAATGCACCAGTTTGGTAATGGTGGACTTAAACAATAACAATAACAATAATTATTAGTATTAGTATTATTAATAGTATTAGTATTATTAATAGTAATAGTAATAGCATTAGTATTATACAATTCCTGGAAGCAAAACAAAGGCAGATATTCTATGGGATGCTAGGTCTTAAATCCAGGGTTAAGAAAGCCATCATCCTGACTATGTGTTAACAATGTTAAATGAGGTATTAGACAACAGCAAAAGATGATAAAACTTGAAGTCTGTCCATACTAAATATTATCCATGCATCCATCCATCTATCCATCCATCAAAATTTCTATATTTCAAAATCATCAGTTCATTTCCATGTCTGAGCAGATGCTCCAGTGTCTGCAAGCTTGTTTGATTTGCTGATGCTATCTTTTGTAGAATTTCCTGTTATTTCACAGGTTTGCTGTGAATTCAGGTGACTCCTCTCTGTGCTTTTACTTTAGACAGGAAAAATGTGAATGGCACAATTTGGCAGGGTTCCAGGAAGCCGGAGAATGATTCCTACATAAGAAGGCACTGCCAGCTTGAAGGTAATTGCTAAACAGATTTCAGCTGATTTTGCATTTTCAGCAAAGTATTTAAAAAGGAAAATTTCTCATAATCCAGCTAAATAATTTTTCAGGTCTTTTAGAGGTTTATTTTGTCCCCAAGAGGGGTAAAAGTAGTTAAAATAAAGCTTACCTTAAAACTGGAAAGCTAAGGACATACTTTACGGGTAATTCACTCTGTAGTCCATAGGAGACTTTCCCTACAGTAAATTGGCACAGTTGTGCTGTGTAGGGCTTGCCAGCCACAGTAATCTGTGTTTTCTGGATGTTTAACACAGCTCCAGATATCCAACAGGGAAAGGATGCAGCTCTTCTCAGAAGAAACTTTTTGTGGCAGGTGCAAAAGAGAGTTGGCAAAATTTTAGGTGCAAGTACTTTGATTCTCTTTCTAAACCTGTTCTGATGAACTTCATTAAAACAACCTTACAGCTAATGCATGGGAAGTTGCTTATGACACTGCTTAAGAGTGTACCAATGTAAATTTATTAAAACAACATTGAGTATTTACAAGTGAGCCATCACCTGACCTATTTAAATACAAACTGGACTTTAAAAATCAAAATGCTTTGAAAATCTGCTTGATGTTGCTTCCAGGAATGGCATTTATATTTGTACTTTTCAAAGTTGATAGATCTCTTAGTGTTGCTTAATCAGACCAAACCAGACAAGGCTCAGCAGAAGGAGAAACTAAGATATGTGAGATTAATGTGGAAGTATGTCTTGTTCTCAATTTAAACCAAAAAATGTGGGAATATCTCCTGCACAAATGGTCTAGAGATCATCCATTGATAGGAGATTCCACTATTATCTGGATGTGTCAAAGAAAGCAAAGGACAGGGCACCAACTTTCCTCCTGAATTTCGTTCAGTTCACCACTTGAAGTTAAACACTGAGATGTTTGGAAATAGATCTGGAATTGCAATATATATTGCATTTGCCCATCTATGGGGAAATTTGGTTTCTTGAACCAGAAATAAGAGATGACAGGAAGATTTAGAGGAATTCTTGTACTGAATTAGCAAGGGGAAAAGCAACCTTCAGTAAGTATCCTTGGCTTGCAAGGAAGAGGTTCTAATGATAGGTGAAAGAAATACTGGGTATTCCTCTCCTGACAAGTCTTACTTTTAACCAAAACCATTTTGGAATGATTCTTTCAATGACATTCCAGAGGTTACTGGATTGGAAGTGGGGAGAGGCTGAATGAGAAAGCAGAACTTTTTGACCTTCCTCCAAAGTCTTTTCTACTCCAGGCATTTTTTACCCTTTTAAATATCCAAAGCATGCAAAAGAAGCAGTGCACATTTTAAAAGCTGACAAGTGTTGTAATTGAAGGGCAGGGGCCCAGAGGGAACAGGAAGCAAAGCTGGCAGCTAAATAAAAATCTCCCTTTCCCCTACTGCAGTAAAATTACTTCAAGGGAAGTCCCCTTCACACAGCAGTGAAAACCTTTGCAAGGAGATTCACAGTGTATCACTATTGATCAAGATAATTCGTCACTATTGATCAAACTTTTCTCTTAGCAGAGATAATCCTTCAAGGGCTGCAAGTCTATTGCACAAAATGAATTTCTGTTATATTTAAAAAAGCCATCTATGGTGGTCACCATAGACTTCTCTGCTTCTGAGCTGTATCCACAGAACTGTCTCAAATCTCACTGAAATAATTGCAGAGACATCCACAGACCCTGGAAGCCTTTGGATGAAGCCCTTGATGACAGCATGTGAATTGTTACATCTACAAACCCAAATTTTCCAGGATGACAACACAGTGAACACGTATTTATCCCACAGACACCATAGTGGAAACACCTCCCTTTGCTCACAAGGCCAAACCCAAATCATCAGCCTGACATTTCCCAGCCTTAAAGCATCATTGTTGAAAAGTTTGACTGTGGAAGTCACACTCATTGGGCTTCCATGAAGGATTATGGAGACAAACAGGAAAGAACTGGCACCTCTCAGAGCCAGTGGATGTAACTCTCCACTGGTGCTAATCCATTCCACAGGAGGGTGGCTGGTACCTTTGCCAGACAAGGAAGACAAGAGCACTGCAGCTCTATTTGAAGTTCATTTATATTTTTTGCATGTTTTTGTTGTTGGTTGTTGTTGTTGTTTGGGGGTTTTTTTACACAAATACCTTATTCCATTATTCACTGGGCTGGAGAGGAAGATGTAAGAGCACTGTGGGTGCAGGTTATTACAGCTAACAAAAACTAAGGTTGGTGGGACCACTGAGGTTTGCTTTACTAACTTGCTGTTTTAATTTGGGTTTGAACAATATTAAGTCAAAAGCAGTGTCACTGCATGTAGTCTTTCAGATTAAGGGAATTATGTTTCCCCACAACTGTTTGTGATTCAGCTGCAAACAGCTACTCAATAATTGTATTTTGGATTAGACTGTAAGAGGACTTTGGGGCAAAGAGATGAACACTGCAAGATTTAATTTCCAGATTAGGCTCAGAGAGCATAGGGATGAAGAGTACAGAGATGCCTGCAGGAGATGAAAACAAGTTATCCTGAGGACCAGAAAGAACCCAGTGATGTTAATTTGGTGTTGCATGAGCACTGCTTAACATGAGTTGTGGTGCTCCTGGAAGTCCAGCTAGCTATATAATGAAATAAACCACCAGACTGTCAGACACCAGGCCCTCAGAGACTTCAGGGAGATTGGTAGGTGCTTAAGACAAAATCTGGGCCTGGATCTTTGAATATAAATTTTAATGATCACCTTCAGATACTTTTTCCATGTGATAGCTAAGGAATCAAAGTCAGTCAGAATTATTCCCTGAATTACTCTTTCTTTTCCTGTTAATTGTAGGGAATACTATGCAATCAGTCTCGCCTGCCTACAGTTAGTTTTTGGGGATCTATATTTTAAATAAGCTGTCCTTTTGCAAACAGGAGAACCACTGATGCTGTAAGGTATTCCACAGAAGCAATAAAGATGCCAAATTAGGATTAATGAGAAAAAAAAACCCTACAAATTCCTACTGTTTTCTAGTGACTTTAGAAAATGTGATGTGATTGGCAGATATTTTTCTTCAATTTTTTTTTTCTCCCTGCAAAATATCTGAGTGATCCTGATATCAGTTCTGATGGAATCTAATCACTAGGGCTGTCCTACAGTTGTACAGTACTGGGTGTTTTCCCTTAAGGTTGGGAGCAAAAGTAGATCTTTCAAAGAAAGCTTGCTTAAAATAATTTTTTCAGACTTGTTTGACCTTTTATTGCTCATTGTAGTGAAGGTTAATACTCTTCTCATCCAAACATTCATTTATTACAAGAGATGGGAGGACATTCATCCTTTGAAAACAATTTCTGATCTAATCTAAACTAAACAGATTTCAGTTGAAAAGATCATTTTTGCCCTTCATTTTTCATATGAATATTCTGGACTTTGCTGCTGTAAATTAGCAGGGCAAGAGGAAAGTCACAGGGGGGGTCTGGGTTAGTAAACTGAGTACTGAGTACAGAAGAAGAAATAAGCACAAATGAGTTTTCTTTCTGTGAGTCAGTTTGCCAATTTGTTCTGCAGTCTCACTTCAAAGCAGTTTAGGATAAAATGTATGCTTAAATGATATAAGATTAACTTCAGAGAGTCAAAATGTCAGCTCAAAACATCAAGTGCAATTCAAATGATTTTCCTCGTAAAAACATAAAGCAGGACATTTTAAAGCATGTTTTCTCTTTTTTGGTCATAATTCACAGAAGATAATATTATTGCTGATGGAATACATTTGCTCCAAGGAAAGAAGATAGAAGAAACAACATGTCAGGTGAAACAACTACTCCTTTGTTTTTTCAGAATCTCAATTTTCATTCAAATAAAATTCCATTTCTTGTTTCCATTCAGCATTTGCCTAGCCTAAACTTCATACTCAGTATGCCTCTGTGTTTTAGAAGCTGATTTTAAAAGAAGACTCTGGTGACTTCCAAAGTTGTTCATAATTTTTCTTATGCAGGCCATATGGATTTCATTGCCTAGAAAATCTTTTCCTTCCCTGAGTGAATACATTTCTGCTAAATTGATGTACTAGAGCTGTGTCTGGCAGGATCTGTAATAAGTGTTTAGATCTGTCTTGCATGATCCATATTGGCATATGTATCCTAATGCTCTCTGAATTTCTATAAACTTATACCACATCTCTTCTTCCTAAATCTGTATTAGTCATCCCACTGGCACGAGGAATTAATGAATTCTGACCCCTGGGCTTGCATAATCTAGCAACAACATAAAAGTAGGTGATAACCCATTAGCTGGTGAACAGCAGAGGTGAGGAGAAAGACTTGTAGCTCTGGAATTGGAATAAATGGTGTTTGGGTTTTATTTCACTTCCAGTCCAATGTTTTCTCTGATAATGTTTGATTTCAGTTCCAATCTGCGGCAAACCAGTTTAGCTCTGCTGATTTCACAGGACACAACAGTTTACCCAGTTTGGGACTAAAAATGTGTAACACACCTGTATATATGTGTGTGTTCTAAATTAGGAATTACTGCAACAAAATTCTTTAGAAGCTGAAAATCTATTAAATTTTCTTTTGCAGAAAAGTTTTAAATCCAAGGTGAGGATTAAACTTTAGAAAAAGCTCTGAGCTGAGTTTCCTCTGTTGTTTCTATACAATGTCAGAATTCGTTTTAGATGTTTAGGTTAAAATCAAGAAAAAAAAAAGTATATTCATCACCCTTAAGGCATCTGAGATAAGACAGAGAACTGTGAAGACCCAATGCTTAGGCAGCTCCAGTGTAGGTCAAAGTCAGGGTAAAAAAAGAGTCAAATGATCTGCACATTGTGGGACAGATAATAATATTGGAAACTGGTGCCTGCAAAGTCAGTGTGTCCCAGGTGTCTCCTGCTTTCCCCCAGGGTTTATCTGTCTCTGCACTGCTAGCTTGTTCCCATGATTATCTCCTCTCCCAGCTGACAAAAGAGTACCAGAGGAGGAAGGAAAGAAGGAAAGAACTCTTTTTCTTTTGCATCTCTCATTCTCTGATTTCTTTTCTCTCATTTCCAAGCATTGTGGAGAAAGATTATGCTTTGATTTCCTACAGTAGTTCTTCCCTCAGTGGGAGGGATCTCTGGTTCTGCCCCTATTCTGCCATGACAGCTTTTGGACTGGCTCCTGGTAAAGATCCCAGAGGTCATTCCTCATGACAGGCTATGGAGGGAAAAAGGAAATAAGGCCTATGTTTGCTTTTGGTATCAGTTCCCATAAAATCCCTTAAAACTTTTCCCCATGAACCATTTGCCCCATTTTAGAAGCAAAGTCCTTTTTTTGACTTCTCAAAGCATTTGAAGCTGCTTTTTTCAGGTGAAGGATGAACTATGGGTACTTGTGTTCCTCCAAACTTTGGTATCAGTTTAAGAGCTATTGCACTTGCTTTTAAAAAAAATCAGGTTTAATGTCATTATTTTGAATTTTAGTGATTGCTGCCTCTTGTTTTCATTATCATCTATGCAACATTGATAGAATTCTCTTTTAAGCCTCCAAAACAGTCTGATTATCTCTGCATTCATTTGCTGCACTACATTACACACACAAACAAGGAAATGCTGAGAGAACAGCATTATGGGGGAAGCTTTTTCTGCAAAATCAGCACAAATGAGTGTCCTTATGAAGCGCCTGTCTGCTGATGCACACAGCATGGGGAGCAGACAGGAGGAATTAGAAGTTATGCAATTGCACAACTGCAGCCTCAGGATCACAAAACTGGGTGGGATAGCTCACACAGCTGAGCTGTCCCAGAAAGCCCAGGGAATTACAGGCTGCTGCTCCCAGGAATGTGATGGAGCAAAGGGCACAAACTGAGATACAGGAAATTTCACTTAACATGAAGAAAGCACTCTTCCACTGTAAGAGGTGGTCAGACACTGATGAAACTTCCTGGAGGGGACATGAGAAGTTCATCTTTGGAGACATTCCTGGCAGGAGATGGACCTGTGCTGCTTGCTCTGGTGACCAGTTCTGAGCAGGGAGCTAAACTAGACAATCCCCAAAAGTGCATTCCTACCTCAGCCAGTCTCCTGGATTTTGTGATTCTGTGTGCCATGGAAGAGGCAAATTTACAAATTTACAAGCAGGAGTAAGTAGCACAGGTGAACACCTTAGATTTTTTTTCCGTCTTGTTGAAGGAAAAAGAAATAGGGAAAAGAGAAAGTGAATAAGTTTCCCTTAGTGCTTCACAAAAGCTTTAATCCTTCTCCATTTCCTAAATTGACATTCATTCATCCCATTCCTTCTGTAACTGCTGGAAAATGGTGCTTGAAACAGAAGTACAGGTTGAGAGATATAGCATGAGCACCACTGCAACAATTGTACCTTACCATAAAAAGTGCCTTTACTTTCTGCATTTATTTTTCATACCTTTGTTCTTATTTACTCATGTCTAGCAGGGCTCCCCTGATGGCTCGAAGCCTTTGTAGCATATTGGGAAGGACATAAAATATCAAGTAACGCAGTCTTTGGGCTAATACATTTTCAGAAATGTTTCATGCCTCATTTCTCACGTAAATTCTTAGGTTGCATTCAGCCTTCAACGTGCCATTCATATTCATGAAGGAAAAAGGCCAGTGTTCATCACTTTCCTGCTGAGCTGTAGGCACTGGCAGGCTTGCCCCTGGGGACTGCAGCAGTGCCCCAAGGAAGGTGCATTCCTCTGGTGTTCCTCTCCTGAGGACACAGTGACCAACAAATGGCTGATGGGCAGATGATGGAAGTGTGAATAGTCTTCTTTTAGTTCTGAGGATTGTCCCATTTTCTGCACATGGATAATCTAGTTCAAACTCATACCCCTGGTGCTCAACATCCCAGGAAAAATGAGGTGAACTAAGCAAAACTCGTTTTAGAACTGCACCAGTGATGCTCCTCAGATGGGGGAAGTTTTCTCTGGCTTTCCTGTTCATTGAGCATGAAAAGCCAAGATCTAGGATGAGATCCAAGGATCCCATTCTATAATGCACAGCTCTGCCATGGTACCATTTTCACTGTGATGTCTCCAAGACATTACTGAGTCCCAAATTATTGAGGAAATCAAGACAGCTCAATACCAAAATAATTTCAATGTGTGGCTGTTTGTGAAAGTCAGTCTTTTACATTCATATCCACACAGTACCAGCCTGAAAAACTGCTGAGCTCTTTTCTATGTTTAATTACATGGTGCTATATATGCTTATTCATCTTATATAAATTAAATTTTTTTATTTTACTTTTCTTACTATCTAGGTGATAAACTATGAGCAATGGATCCCACCACGAGTTCACAATCCAGGTGTGCCTGGTAACAGTGAAATGGTAAGTTGCCATGAAAATTGTTTATTTTTTCACCAACCGCTGGGAAGAACAGGCTGGTTTTTCCTGTGCTATATGCTCCTTCTCCAAAAGCTGAAAGATCTTTATTCACACCCAAGTAATTAATCATGATATCTCTTAGTCTTCTGTAGAATATCTTATTATTGCTTTGCTATTAATCATTATATTTCTTTATCATTTATAGAATATTGTATTATTGCTGTGATTCCCAGGAAATAATCTGCCTATTATCCTAGGCTGCTTAGTTTTACTCTGTACTCATTTTAAACTAGTTGGAGTACCAGACCAACATCATGGGAATATTTAAAGGTCAGATATATATGGGCAGGAGCACATGAAAAAAGTCTGCACAGTGCTTCTCTATTCGCTGGCTGACCATGGCTATAATGACATTTTTAACAGAAAATTTATCCAAATTTGGTGCATTTCACAGAACTCTTTAAAGCAGAGTAAGAACTTGTCTATCATCACATACTATTTTAATATTAATTATGTGCAGCCATGTTATTACTGAAACTTTCCAAACATTTTTATGGTACCATAACAATTATCACTGTGGACACAGTAAACACACACTAATTTTTGTCTATTCTCTGAATTTAAGTGCATTGGTAGCCATGATTAAATCATTGCACTTCTTTGGGAAAGGCAAAGCAGTTGAAGAAAAATCACAGAGATTAGACTGTGCCATGACTAAATTCTTTATGCTGAGAAGTGACATGCTGTGCAAGTAGTTTTATTGAAATTAATGCAGTTACACCCAGGAAAGAGAGTGCTCAACAGGGCTGAGATTGCAGGAATCTGACCAGCAGTGTTTTACACTTAGCTTCCAAATTGCTGTATTTCTGTCACCAGGTTAATCCTCATAATATCTCACTGTGCAAAGGTTTCTAAGGTGTTTAAAATACCTTTGAATAAACTGGAAAGAGTTTATCAGACACAATTTAGGTCTTTCTTCTGTAATGCATTTTAGAAGTGCATTTTTAAAATGTATATTATTTTGTGCTTAAGTATTCCTGCACACTTCATGCAAATTATTTGCAACTAAAGGGCAGCCTGTGATTTATTTTTTTACACAATTCATTTTGATTTGTGATGTGACATGATTTTTCATCACTAAAACCCATTAAGCAGGGAAATCAATAATATTCTTGGTTCTTATTCATGCAGGAATTCTGTCCTTATAGATAGCTTTGCTTATAGAATGGGGCAAAGCACAGATCACCTGATTGTCAGGTTTCTACATTAAAGAATGTTTGGATAGGCAGACAAAATTCCACATTTAGATGCTTAGGTAAGCCAAAATAAAATACTGTAAATTTGGAAGCTATCTCACCACCAGCTGATACTGATTGAGCTTTTTTTTTCTCCATGAGAGTTACTGCATTTATTATTTAAGCACTTATGACTTTTCCCTAACAATAGACTCTATGAAATGAGTGCTTTTAAGGAAAAGAGGATTAGAGTTTGCCATTAATGAAATTATCTGAATAGATTATCTTCCATTTATCTTGATGTCTCCATGATGGAAACCCCAGATCATAAATCAAAGTCATCATGTTGCTTTTGTGTCGTTACTTATAAGTGAACAAATTATTATTGCTACAAGAGATCTAATATGAGAGCAGTATTAGCATTTTAAACCACTGTGATTTATTTTGCAAAGACATCTCACAACGAGAGACTGAAAAATTGCACCTCAGTTTCTCTCGCTAGCTAAGGTAAAAATGCATCCCTGCTCTCTGAATTTGGAAGAGGAAAGAAATCTGCGCACAGGTGAAGGACAGGAAAAGCTCAGCAGAAGTGTTGGTGCTGGTGAGCTGGGGGCACACTGTGTCCTATGGGGGTCTACCTGTGCTCACATCCTCTCTGTTGGGCACCAACCAGTAGCTGCAGATCACCAGCTGAACTTGTGGAAAGTGTCTTTGGTTTTAATTTCCCCTGTAACAAGTTCAGTTTGTGGCACTTTGAGACTGATGTGCAGCTTTCAGGGATAGCTGCAAAATTCCCTGCAGAACAAAGACACAAATGAAGCCATGGCTTACAAGAGACACTGGAGACAGGAAAAGGTGCCAGCTCTCTGGCTTCCTGCTCTGCTCCTGTGGTTGATTCCCAGTTTCCAGAACATGCAGCAGGCTGCTGAGAACGAGGGAGTCTAAACCCAAGTGCTATCCACTCTGGGAACTTTTACATTATTGTGATTAAAGGAGGAGGACTCCTAGGGTCCTGTCCTTAAGGAAAGAAACCAACATAGGCTCCATCAGCATCACTGTGATTTTTATCACCCATGAAGGTAGCCCTGAAAGGTGTATCTAGACACTTAATAACTATGGTAATATTTTACGTAACTAAGCTTATTTTATAATAACAGTTCCTGAAAGAATTAGGCAGTTTCAGATTT
Source organism: Catharus ustulatus (assembly GCF_009819885.2). Classification (NCBI taxonomy): domain Eukaryota; kingdom Metazoa; phylum Chordata; class Aves; order Passeriformes; family Turdidae; genus Catharus; species Catharus ustulatus. Next base: position 10,964,509 of record NC_046222.1, on the reverse strand, counting down.
TTTCAGGTGTGGGTATATGTTTAATTCACTGAGGTATTCAAGGAAAGTGATATGTAAACAACAATATGAACACCAGCCTAAGCTTGATGTTTCTTGTGAGTTGCCTTTTCCCCCTTTTAACCTATTAATCTGAAGCAAGGAAAAACCTGACTTTCAAAGCATTATCAATGATCAGATCTTAGAATCCTACACTTTGTCATTCTCAAGATAAACACCATGTTACTCTTAGTTTTTATTTTTAGGGTTTGAATGATTTTAATACCTTTTTTTTTTTTTTTTTTTTTTGTCAGGGTACAGAACCAGACAACAAAGCTGAGTCCAGGGGAACATTAAAAAGATTGCAGAAATTGGTCCGAACGAAGAAAACAAGTACACAGAGCTTGGAAGATGTCAAGCACGTTCTGGTTCCCCTCAGTAAGTACAGCATCACATCAGCATTCTCTCCAACATTCACCACCCACAATTCTGAACCCCCAATGGAGATGTTAGTGTGACACCACTGACTTCCTCATGGTGTGAAAACCCGTTTCCTGTGACACTAGTGGAGTTTTGTAACAGCACATCTCACAATGGGGATTCTGGATAAACAGAATTGTATAACAGCGGGGCCTCCGTGCTGGGCACACTTTGGGTTCCCTGGTTTTGCATCACATTTCGGGTCAGAAAGGCAAAGTTCACAAATAGGAATATAATTTCCAGTGCTAATCCGTGGGTCAGCAGCATCTGAGAGTGCAGGAAGGTCTGAGGTGTGATAAGCAAGTCGGTCTGTCATCTGTGTAATTCTTACACCTGGCTGTAGACGCAGGAATTCTGAACTGATCCTGGCCTCAGCTGATTTTCTGGAGTCTCCTGTAGATCTCTGGTCTGACTGTGCAGCAGTTCTTCCTCTGAACTTGTTTTGCCAACATTATTATAGCAATGACACATTGGTTACAATGCACTTGTTTATATGATTATTTATAATCCAGTATTAGCAAAACGAGTTTAAACTCTCTGCTGAACGACTGCTCCAGCCAAATCACTGCTTGGGCTCAAACACATGAGGAAATAGGGATTTTAGCAACTACTTTGTAACTAAAAGGGATGGGAGAGCAATAGTCCAGAAAGCTTCCTGAACTTTTCCAGCTCAACTCATGCCCTCTGAAACTACCAGCAATATGACATTCAGTTAGCAAATTTTCATGGGCAGAACTAACAAAATTTTCCACACCTTTGAGGGAACAGGATGAATATACCACATGGAGAATAAATCTCACTTTTGGCTCAGATGCCTGACCCAGTACAAAATCCTTTCCATCTCCCTAATTATCATAAATATTTGGTTTTGATTTTGTTGGAGGTTTGTTTGGTTCTTTTTTCTTTTTGTCTGTTTGGTTTTGAGGTTTTTGAGGTTTTTTTGTTGATTTGTTTTTTGGTGAGGATTTTTGGGGAGGTTTTTTGTGGTTAATTGTTTAAGAGTCCTTGGCTTTTTCATTATATAGAGTGAAAGACAGCTATTAAATTAAAAATAAAAAAAAAAGTGTGCTACTTTCTTTATGAATTGCAACATACTCTAACAAGTATTTGCATTTTTAAAGATACCTTAGAAGATGCTTATCTCTCTGAAGAGGATGAAGAAGCGCTGACTTCTTGCATGAAGCTGACAAAAGCTCAGGAGAAGAAGACGTGGAGAGATAGCACAAGGAGAAAAGAAGAGACTGAGACCAGGACGGATTTTATTTCTGCGTCTCTGGGCCGCTCTTACACTTCCAGATTTAATAACTTAGGAACTATTTCAATCCATTCTGAAACAGAGTTTCACTTGTGGAGTGACTGGAAGCCGTTTCCTGACAACCAGCTCTGTCCTTGTGATTTTTTAATTTCAAAAATAGAAGAATGGGAAAACTGTACTTGCTCTTCTCACCAGCCACATCTTACATACTCCCTAACTGATATGGATCTACAGTACTCCTGGGTAAGTGGAAGTGGCTGCTTTTGTGCTGATATGCATAAAATTTGGAAACTTTTTGCAATGATTCAGCATTAAAGAGATGCTGTCATCTTCCATGTGGTTATGAAATGCAATAAACCAAATTTAGATTCCAGGTAAATGGATGTGAGTGCATTGCTCAGGCTAACACCAGGGGTTTGTATAGCCCTAGGTAGTTCATTTTTAACCATGCAGACATCAGCAGCTTAGAGATGGAAGGCTCTAGGCTATTCAGTTTCTCATCAGCACACTCATGGTTTTTTTTGGTTTTTTCATCTGTACTATACTCATCCTTCCAGGCTTAGAAAACTTTCTGAAAGTCTGGGCTAAGTCAGTAAGGGACAATGAAGCCAATGGACTTGGAGCAGGCTCCTGGAGGTCACTGCAATACTAGTAAAGGACACTAGAGTTATTTAGGCAAATGTCAGAAGTCGCAGAGGTATTTGTGTTTCTGTCTTCTTGGTCAGCTCAGCTGGCAAAGCCTATTTTTGCAATTACCTGTGTGACAGCAAGATTCTAGGGACAGAAACAAAGAAGCAGAGTTTAATCTTGGTCTGAAATTATCTGCCTTGGATAGATCTGTCCAGAAGGCTTTTGTATTTTAATTACTGGCTTTTTAAAAAGAGGGATATTCCAAACTAGAAGAACAAAACCAAGGGAAACTCTTTGTGGTGAGATATACAAAATAGAGACCCTGGCTTTAGAACAAGGCTTTTCTCCCTCTCCTCACTGGGCACAGCAGGTCTTCTGGCACTCCACAGAGTGGTGAGCACATGGAGGGTGACTGGTAGAGAGAAGTACATCAGAGAAGCAGTAAAAAGTAGCCACTTTCCCCTTTATGCCTGTTCCCTTTACAGTGCTCCAGGGACAGAGCTGTCTCTCACTGTGAAATAAGACCAGCTCCCAGGAAAGTGCACCTAAAGCACAGGAGGTGAGACACCTGCTGAAATCTGAGCCAGCTGAGTGTTCAAATGGAGACCAGAGCAAGAGCAGCCTTAGACCAGAGAGTGTCCTGCTGAGAGCAGCATGGTCTGTGACATGTGCCAATATAGCATTAGAAAGGTAATAGGTGTGGGTCTGTACAGCAGCCACATTTCTGAATTCAGGGAGGAGTAATTCAGTTCCTTTGCAATGACACAGTAGCTGACATACCAGGCAGGACCTGAAATGTGGGATTTATCTAGCTGTAGATCTTCCTGGGATTTAATGTAGAAAACAGAGTGTAAATCTTTGAGTTGGCAGGAATGGGCTGGGAGCTGAGAACAAAAGCTGGGGTGTGGCAGGGGAGTGCCCCTGCATGCCAGGAAATAGGGCACTCTGCAGAAAGTGAGTTGTGTCAGGGATGCTGGGCTCCATCCTATGCCTGGCTCCTTTATGCAAGCAGCTCTCAGCATCCCAAGTGAAGTCTGAAGTCCCAGGTAAAAACAGTAATAGAGATGTCAGTCAGATGTATGAGAACATAAGTGTCAATTCAAATAATTTTATTTCATTTTGTCACGAACAGGCTGCTAACGTTCCCTACCCTGGTGAGATTTGTCCTACCCATGTTACCATTAAGTGCCAGCAAGGGGTTTAGTGCTTTTTTCCCCCCAAATTGTTTATTTTGCCATCTGCCTTCCTGACAGGCTCTCTGACTTTAATGTATCTCTGTGGGCTTAGTGTCTTTAGATTTAGATTACAGCCAATGGCAAGACATCTCATTCTTTGCATCTTCATTCTACCAGCTGGGTCAACTGAAGTTTACAAAGGCTGGATTTTCATTTTTGCTGTTTAAGGATCAAAAAGCGGACACTGGTGGTTTACTGTGAGAGGATCAGAGGGGGTGGTGCAGATGTTCTTTCTGATGTCGGTTTACTTATTAGAGTAAAACCAATATATTCCATAATACTCTTCCCTGTTCTGTGAGAAAGAAGGTATGGTTTCATTTTCTTGACTTGGTAACTCCTCTGTTGTCTCTGCTGGACCAAGGTGTGCAAGAAATACCTGGAGATGAACTATCAAAATGCTTATTGGTATGTCCTGAATAGAGACCAAACTGGTAGATGCAAGACAAAGATCCAAGACTCTGCTTTTCCATCAGCAAACTGCTGCTGATCTGGCCTGGGGGACAGACAAATACCTAGATCAGACAAATAAATATTATCCAGATGTATCTCAGCAACGCACGCAAAGCTGATCAGGCTGGCCTTTATTAAAGCTTGAATGGTAGATAGTAAATTAAGTAGTGCTCTCCTGTAATCACATGGAAAGACATGAATCTCCATGACAGATTGCTGTTTAGAGAGACAAAATATGAGTAATCCTAATTCCCTTCCTCCAATTTCTTTCCTTGACACTTTTCTTCCCTTGACTCCCTTTCTTCAGCATGAGCAGTTTACACAGCCCCCTGACGGTGCTTCACATTGCCAGTTTCTGCCACCCAAACCAGTGAAAAGGCTGATGGAGGTCATCTAGGAACTGTGAGAACAGACTCCAAAAACCATATCCATCTTCAGCTCCCACAGGCTCCTCCAGCTTTTCTCCCTTCAGCCTACCCCAGTTAAGCCTTCATTAACCACCCACATGAGCTGGACAACCTCTGGCACAGGAATATTGCAGACCACTCACGTTCCACCCATCCTGCCATGGTGCCACCATTAGATTCTTTGTGCAGAGTTAACCACAGATTTTTTTTTTATTATTTTTTTGTAATATGTATATATTTTTATCATTTAACTTCTTAAAATATAATTAGTGGTTGGTCAAAATTTTGCTAAGAGCAACATAAAGAATTGCTTTTTTTGGTGAGTCAAGCTTGCCATGTTAAATTATTGTTACTCGTATTCTTTCCAGAGAGATGTAATTTATAAATAGTTCTTCCTTAGAAAGTGAAAGAGTATATTTAAAAAATTCGAGAGTACTTGAGGGAAAAAAAAAGAAAAATATTTTTGCATGCTTGGATAAAGCAACTATTATGCTGCATATTTTTCTTTTATCACAAAGTATATTGGGAGATCCAGACTGATGTTTGTGATGTTATGAATCAGCTGAAAAGCAGGCAGAGGATGGAAAAGATTGTCCACTTTAACAACCACTTGACCCCAATGGGAAAGGTTATTGGGTTTTTATATTTCTTTTTATTCCTCAGGCTTAGCCCTGCAGAAAACACTTAAGCTGTCTGTCTCAGACTAGTTTTTTTTCTTTTTTTGTGTGTTTACTAAAAGCTGCCCTTCTGTCATTTGTATGCTAAGATACTCACTACCTTAACACAGTAGTTTTCTTAGAAGTGCCATGTCCATGTGACTTTTATTCGAGCTCTTTCAGCCTTCTGTTCCTTTTTCTCAGTCTGTCCAATTGCGTAAGATTTTTGCAACCTGATAAGGCATGAAAACTCTATAGTCAGAAGGTTGCAAATTACAGGAACTTGCTAGGCTTGAATGGACCTGAAAGGCACCGTGGAGCATGGTGAGGTCACAGCTGAGGTCCTCTTCACAAAAGGGATCCCAGACTGTCCTGGACAGTCTGAGGCACAGAGAAGAAAAGCAGATGAGTCCTTTTCTCCTCTCCATCAATACTTTAACATGCTACATCACTGGCTGACCCACCCACTCTCCCAATACCTGTGAAATATGGAAGGTGTGCTTGTAGAATCACACAAGACTGCTTTACAGGAAAGGGAGAGAAGACAACATCCTCTGTTGGAGACAAATCAGCAGAGAGTTACTGGAAGTGGGTTTTTCTTCACACACCTTAGCAACATGGTTAAGTTTTACAGAAAAAGGATTTAGTCACTGGTACCATAAGAATATTTATCTGTTGTAATCTGTGTTTGGCATTCAATGAGTATGAAATATGAGGGACATTTACCAAGACTAAAAAGACCTGTCATTTTGGTGAGGAGAAAGAAAAAAAAAATAAAGGTACTGCAGAGGAAGATACATTTTCTCTCCCATTTTCAGTTTAAGAGCAGATGAGAAAGCTTTGAAAGATTGGCTTCTATCTGATGTGAATGTACTACATTGTGGTGGAATGAACAGTAAGTTTGGGGAAACTGCAAAAGGCTTTATGCCAATTCCTGTGTTCATTCTCTCCACATTCCTCTCAGGAAAGTTTTATGGTCTTATCACAATCATGTTTACCCTGTTGTTACTGACCATGGTCCTCTTCCATTTCAGTGACCTTGAGGTTTTTCCTTTCCTCCTGGTCTGGCTTGCTTCCTAGTCAGATAAGTAATTTCTCAGCATCTTCATTTGACCCCTAGGAGACATGGCTAGTTTGACACTCATTTTTTTGTTGAAGAAACACTCTAATTGTCTACCTGGATTTATACATTTCCTTACTCTAGCTTTTCCTGACACTTTGTACATAGCAGGTTCTGGTTGCAGGTTGCCCCATGTCAGCCTTGCTTCCTTGTGGTTGCTCTAACCCTGCCCTCTGCTGCTGATAATTTTGGTTCCCCAAAACGTGCTGGATATTGCCTGGAGGTTTCTGCAGGCATTGGGTGTCTGTGATACCAGTGACTGATCCCTGCTCCCTGGACTAGTGGAGTGGGGAGGAAGGGTGGGGACAGCTGGAAATGAACAAACAGGGCAGGGTGTTCTTCTCTAGCAAAATGTGCTCCAAAGCTGAAAGTTGTATTTGCACTTCCCAGAGAATTGCTGTGGGATGATTTCTGCTCCATTTCAGCCAGCAGTTTCTGCTGCACACCACAATGCTGTGGGCTTTAATGGACTTTCTGACTGCTCAATTTTCTTAAGCAATTTGACTGTTTTCTGCAGTTTTCCCTTTTTTCAGCTAATACCTTTCTGTTGAGAGACACCTGAACATGCCTTAGAAGAGCTTTCTCAATTGCATTTTGAATCCTCATTTGGCACAAATATAGCACTGAAAAGAATGCCTGGAAATCCCCAAATTGCTTTTCTGAGACACCAATTTTCAACTGCTCCGGTCACTCTGGCTGCTTCACTGTCAGTAATAAGTGGTCCTCTTAAAAGCTATAGCTCTTGTTCCAGATCCTCACCAAGTATAAATGCATTTTCTGTGGGTTAGAGAGTCCTGCTCAGCTGTAGCCAAGCTGAGGCCCAAAGTCTTTGCCCAGGGAAGAGATAAAGGGCAGCTGAAAGGCAGCAAACAAAACCAATCAAGACATGCACGTTCAGGTGACAAGCTGTGCCTAAGACATAAAAACATTATTTGTTTCCTAAGATATGAAAATTTCCCCAGCTGCTTCTCTTTCATCTTGCCATATCTTCATTTACAAGGCCCTCAACAGGTTTCTTGTTGCTTTTTATAACATTCTAGCTAATTTCAGTGGTTACCCTGCTCTCCCCATTGGTCCACCCACTCATCCCTTCTCCCTCTGTATTCAGCACCTCTCTTGCAAGGTAAAGACACAGCTGGAAACACCCCCATGCTCCTCAGACTGCAGACATGGGATATACAGGAACTGATAGACAAAAGGAACAGTGCTACAAAGGCACTCATTTTTTTCCCCCTTCAAACCCTGTTCCAGAACCTTGTGAAAACTTATTTTGAATTTTAAGAATTTGTGAGTGGGTAGGGATTGAGATTTATGCAAATCTATTGTAGAAAAGTGCTGGTGACATTTAAATGGCTTTGTTTTTTAACTGATGAAAACCCAAGAACCACAACTAAATTTTCAATGTTTTCTTTTCCTGGAAATACGAAGAAAAATACGGATTCAGAATAAAAACACAAAAATGCTAGTGAATTTAAGAACACTCATTTTCCTGATGCTTCACAGTCTGTAGAGTTTTACTTTTTCTACTGTCACAGGGACCTTTATTCAAGAAACAGTTACAGCAACAAATTGGTAAAGACTATAGGGCCTGTTGCAGTTAAATACAAAAAGTGAGAGAAAATTACCTCTTCAAGTGCAAGGCTTCTTCTCTCAAGCTTTGTGCTGGGAAGACAGGAAACTGGGAGGGTGTCCAGCCTCTCTAAAGATGCACCATTGCACTGTGCTGATAGCAAATATCTGCCACTGCCATTCCACTTCCTACAGTGATTTTTGCTATTTCTTGCATAGTAATGCAAAAATTTGGTGTCCTCATCTGTGATGACTTTGACCATGCAGTCTTAAAGCAGCTTTTAAGAAATGTGAAAAATCTGATGCTGTTATTCTTCATTATGGTAACTCTTCTCCTATTTTTAATACTGGACTAGAATTTTCATAATATACAGGGAATGATATAATATTTTCCATTAATCTTAGAGGCATGGATACCTAACTCAACCAAAAAGTTTCCCAAACTTTTTCTGCCAGAAACTTCTGGGCTGTTTTGTGAAGTTGGATTGATAGTACTTGCTAGTATATATGAGGCAGATAATTTATTTGCACTAAAAGATATTTTAGAATACCACAACATTTTAATATTGTTACAGATAACTCCAGAAGAACATTGCAATTCACCTCAGCATATTTCATGGATTTCCTTCTGACACAGCTGCTAGGTCCTGCACAGCTACAGCTAGAGAGAGAAATTAAAGATTTTGGATTACTATTATGAATGTAGTATGGAGGGCAATGTGATCATTGAAATACCATGGAAAACTACGTATTGGTAGATTTATTCTTTGTAAATAGCATATGAATTTTCAAAAGAAAAAGAAGAGTTCTACCTGCTTCATGAAACATGATTAAGAGTCAAAATATAATTAAGCTAAGTGAAGTTGTTGCTAACAAACTGTCTGGTGAAAGGATGACTTCCTGCTAGCCTGCTTTAGAACTGCCAAAATGATGCACTTTTGCATGCTGAAGGAAATAGATTGCATTGCCTGTCTGCAGCTTTATTTACCTACTCTGTGACAACATCATCCTTATGTGGATCTGCTGTCAGTCCAGTATAAAAGACATTTTTCTTATTGTGTTTTAATTAAAAAAAAAAGGTTATTATTTCTTCCCATACACCATGTAAAGCAAAAAAAAAAAAAAAAAACCTACAAAAACCAAAAAAAACCCGAAAAACCAAAACCCAACACATTACTCTGCTTGATGTCTTGCTGAATGAATCAGCTAATACAGGCTATGTTTTCATGCTGTGTTGTGCTAATGCATTAGCTCGTGGTGCTGGCAGGGACATTTTGACCAATGAAACCATCAGGCAACTTTTTAAATTTTTACAAGGCAATTTATCTCCTCACACAAAGTAATGCAGTTTTACTTCTGTGTAGATTCCCTGTTGAAACCTAAATATCTTCTACATCTTGTGCTTCTTGAGTTGGTGACAAGTTCCCCATTTGCAGCCAAAATGTTTAATGTTCACTGTGCTTGCAGTAGCTCAGTGCACGCTTTATGTGTGCTCATCTTCATGCAGGACAAGCTTACCTTCAGATTTCCTCAGAATCCCTGATGAAGCTGAAATGAAAGTGCTACCCATGTGGCTAATTAGGTAAGGATTTTGAGGCTTTGGTGAGGAAGCCACGGCTGAGGATGACTCAAGGATCTTTACTGACCTTAAGTTACAAGAATAGTGGTGGCTGGCAGTGCACACCACAGTGCCTTGTCTTCTCCTCTAGCTGATTCAAATGGCTCTTCTTCTGGGGACATCAATTTTCTGGAAGTTCTGAGATGGCTCAGAACCTGGTTATGTTTGCTTGCTTCTTTTGTGAGTGTAGATTAAGCTTGTTATTCTCTTTGGTAAGTCGCTTTTGTATACTTTAAAGTGCTCCCTAAAGCCTATTTGTGAAATAAGCCTTACATAAATCAGAAGAAATTAGTTCTGTTTTCATCTCCCTCACACAGAAGTGAAGGGAAAGGCACATGTGCTCAGCAATGGCACAAATGGAAGAGTGAGGATTTTCAGTGCCAGAAAGGTACTAAGGTTCCCAGGGCTGCAGCATTATTATAATGAATGTGTTTCAAAGCCCTCTAAAAGAAGCACTTCTGTTGTGACATTCTCCAAAAGCAGGGCATGTCTTGCATAATTCGAAGCTTGTTTTTAGAAACTGAAAATTTAATGTGAAAACTGGGTGTTCATCCAACTTGGAAAAAATATTTGTGGGTGAAATGAACAAGAATGGAGACGGAAAAATAAGGCTGGAAATGAAACAATGAGCACAGAGTGGACACGCCTGTAATTCTGCTATTTAAATTCTTTCAGATATATGGGCAGATCATTGGAAAACCAGGGCTTTTCAGAAAAAAAAAATGGATTTGTATCTGTGTATCTTTGTATCTGTACAGTGATTTGTATCTGAGTACTCACTTTTATTTTGAAAGGAATTTTTGTATGGTAATGAAATTTCTGGACCGTTTCTCTGTAGCCACTTAATTGATTGAAGAAGTTCACCTTCCCTAATACATAAGGAAAGCAAATTGGAAACTTGAACATAATTCTTGCTGGAAGTGCTTACACTCCAGTCCATTTGAAGAAATCTGTCTGAATAATTTTTTTGCAAATAACCAAATTAATTAGGTTAAATGATGTGAAACTTCTTGTTCGCTTCTACTTAAACTTATCTTTGATTGCACAGTACAAGAAATGATGACAAACTGTGTGGGAAGTAGGAAAATCAAGAGTTCAGATAGTGTAAGATCATGAGACAGAAACTCTTGCAGATATCTTGAGGGTTTCTATATTTAGTTCTAAATTGTGTAAGTGTTTTAATACCTAGATTTCCTTCTTCATATTTATGCTTCGACACAATTCCCCTAAAAATTATGGCAGGATAGTGTTCAGATTTTCCAGTCTGAAAGACAAGAAATCAAACTCCCCAAACTTTGCTTGCAGCTGTATTTGCTCAAATTTTCTGCACATCTAACCACAGGGTCACACCCTGAGAATTACATGCAGTCAATGATCAATTGCAAAGTAAATAACTTTTAACACAATTTCTTAGTGCTCGCCTGAACTGGAATGACACAATAAATCCTTGCTCCAGTTCCTTACAGCAGCGTAGCTTCTTTAAACCCATGAATCATGATCCAGTGATTAAGGATGTAGATAATGCAGATTCAATTCCCTGCACTGCTACAGACCTCTTGTGTGAAATTAGACAAATCACTTCACTTGTCTGCCTCAGGCTTCATTTGCAAAACGGGGCTGGTGTGTTCTTGTACACATCAGATGGTTGTTGCACGAGCAAGGATGCACATTCCAGCTTGTGCCCCAGAAGGGCAGCAGTTCAAACAGTTTATTTGCAGGCTCTGACATTGCCATTCAGATTCATAGTTTGCACTAAATTAGACAGACATTCAGTAGAGAAAATGTGGTAAATGTTAAAGCTCTCTTATTAAAACTGCACCATGAAACACACGTGTAGGGGTGAGAATCAGGTATCACAGATAGCAACAATTCTGCCTTTCCTTGGCTTTAAAAGGTTGTTTTCTTCCTCTAGTGAGTTTGGGTGTGTATGGTATATAAGGCTACTGTTTCTTTATGGGTTTAGGTATTATTCTTTCCAGCTCATAGGGTGTTTGACTCCAAAGAGCATAATATGAATGTTTCTCCCCACCACTTTGTACAAATATTAAAAGAACCAAAAAGCTTGTTTTAAACTAGGAGTCCTAAATCTAACTTTAAGAGCTTTCTCCTGGAGTGAGGATCCTCTCCAGTTTGCTGTCTGTAGCTCAGTAGAACCTCTATCAGGTCATGGGGCTGTTTGAAGGAAAAGTTTTGTTGCCTTTTCATCAGCTTCTGCTTTCTGTGACAGCAGTAAGACAAAGGAGACAGAAATCACATAAAATAATACATGTGATAGAAGAAAAAAAGGATCATATTGGTGAGAATAGATGGTAAAAACATTCTCTAGAGAAGAGGTACGTAAGATGTGAGTCAAAAGCTCATAATACGTTGTGGGAAGTGAAAGGGGAAGGAGTTTGATAATAAATTGAAAAATTGGTGGATGGAATACGGAAGAAAAGTGGGATGTTTGTGAAGAGGTAAAAAACATTAATCTCTTTCTACAGAGCACAGTTTTGGAGACAGCCTTCTGTTTCCATTCCCTTGTCTCCCCAAAGACAAGTTACTGACACATAAGTAATTACCTTAAACATACTGAGCACTGTGACGGTCCCTGTGAGTGCCTTTAGCCTACAGCCCGAGATAAAGCACATTTTCTTAAACCCTTAATGAAATAAATTTAGGTGACTGGGCTTCACTTCTTGTTGAGGAGCTGAGAGCAAGTCCCCACCCTGTTAGTGAGGCTCAGCTGACCTGGGGCAGCTTTTTCAGTTGTGACCATTCAGCCACAGCCTGAAGCATCCCATGAGATCCTGAATGAGCCAAGAGAGGCACTAGTCATGACCAGCACAGGCTGCAGCAATCACCTTTCCAGTCGTTGGTGCCAAAATCCAGCAGGAAAAGCATCTCCTCCTTTTTGTCAGGGAGCTCAGTGTGGCTGCAGCTTGCCCACCCTCCCTCACTCCTGCCCTGGATGGATCCAGGTGACCTCCTACACTTGCCAGACAAGCAAGGAGCATGAGCCAGACTGCCCTGCACTGAGGTTCAGAACTGGAAGTAAGAGAAAATCAGCCTCTCAAGCCCCATTCCCGGTGTGTGTGATTTGGCAGGTCTGCTGATGGAGCCAGTTTGACCCACATCCTGCCAGATTTTGAAGGTATTGCCAGTAATGTTAGTGCCTGAATAAAGTTTTGCTACAGTAAGCCTACAGCTCTGGTACAGAGGTTGGGGAGGAGAGGAGGGAAGAGAAGGTTAAGATTGCAAATCATCACCTTTCCTCCATGATGAAGATTCTGTTTCTGCTGGCTATCAGTCAGGTATCACATCATTTAAACGGGTAGAAATAGATTTTTAAAACCAATTACAAATAAAACCATCTTGTCCCTCTCTGTCACTATCAAATTGCAATTTTCACCCATGTTAAAGGAGAAAGGGAAAACAACATTTTCCTCTAGAATCAGTATGAAATCTAAGCCCCATAAGTGAATGGATGTGCAGGGTGCTGTGTTATTCCTTTTCCTGTTAGCCTTTGCATAGCAGTCCTAACTCTGTGATGGCACAGCAATGTGACACTCTGACACCAGTGAAGAAATTCAGCAGGAGATGTTTACTGGGAGAAGATGGTTCCAACTGCAGAGTGTTCTGACAGCAGGCTGGCATTATAGTTAATCAGAATTTACTTCTGTTGATCTTGATTCTAATCAGAGATAGGCTGGCAGACATCATGTACATACCTTGAAAAAATCCCCTGCTGCACTGTCAGTGCTCCTGTGTTAAGCTGGTCTTCTAAATACCAAAGGAAGCATGTCATGTTTTGTGTATGAAATTAAAACAGAGAGCCTAAATTTATTTTTATATCAGTTTCTTTTATTGAAAATCTCATATCTGAGCTTTTTAAATAGATGTACAAGGCAACCATCACTATTTATCTGTAAGTGCATTTCTGGGAGGCTGAGCTTCAGCTGGATGACTATAAAACAAGTCATACAAACCTGCAAATTCTGGGGGATAAAATGCCCTTGTAGCTGATTAGTAATCACAGTGTTCACTAACAGAATCCACTGAGATGTTCTAGGTATGAGCACTGCAGTGTAGCCTTGATTTTAACATTCACTCCGAGAAACAGCGTGGCTGCTCCCCTGCACGTCTGAACTCACAGCAGCAGCATCCTGCCAGTGGCTTTGTGCTCTTCATCACAGCCTGTAAAGTGTACCCTGCTTGCAGAGTACAGGAATTGTACAGGAAAACCACCAGTGACGCACGTTTCTGTAGCAAATTATTACACGGATGCTGGATAAGACTGTGGCTTCTGCTTTACAAGGCACCAACCTTGCTGATTTTGAGTTTTCTCAGCAGGAATACCTGGAGGATATAGACACAACTTTGGCTCTTACTCTTCGAGCTAATAGGAAAGGGATTTGTTCAATAGGTGAAAGCCAATCTCCTTGAGAATCCTTATGTCACACTAGTATAGATTTTTATTAGTGTTGGGGCTAACCTGACACAGTGTAGGTATGACTGATCTGTTCATCTACTGCTAATGCAAGGGAATGTGTTGGGATCAAAGCTTGAGATAAGTTCCTGGTACTTCAATTTCCCTTCAGGCCAGGTGGTGTTGGGAACATGCCAAGGACACAGTCTGAGGGCCTGGCAATGAGACACTTTTTCTTACTCACAGAGCATCAACCACTCTTTTGCACCAGACACTTCTTTAAACTCTGGTAGTGGTGTTCTATAGCCTGTCCCTGCCATAATTCTTCATGACTCCATTGACCTTAAAGGCAAAGGATTAGCATAAAAGAAGGAAGAATCACCGTAACATTTTTTTCAGGAAGAGAAATAGTCTGAGAGGCCAAAATCACATTTCCTGGGACCTGGCATGATGAGGGTATTTCTGCTGCTCTGCATCCTGATAGTTGCTTAAACAAGCTTAGACTCTCACTCTTTTCATTTTATGCATGTCATTAAAAATCCACCCAATGTAAATGATGTTTTTGAAGCACAATTTAGGTGTTACTCGCTTTGCTGCATAGCCAGGTTTCATAAGTATTATATTTTGTATGGGATAGAAGTCTTCTTGATATAGGGTCAACACAGCCACAAATCAAAACTGTATACTTAAAATATTCTTTAATCATGTTCTATGTCTCTAAGACTCTGAGGTTCTGTAGATTTTCTATTCCTGATGAGGAAAGCATATAGGAGCCTATTCAATAGGAAATCGTACACCTTGTTGTGTGAAGTCCCTAAGCATTTTGGACCCATTTTCAATACTAAGTCCTGGATGAGGAGCTTTCAGAAAATGTGGATGTCTTAAAGATGGGGCTTTAAGCATCCAGTTCCTTTCCCCAGCATCCCAGTGGAAAATACAGCTTTGATCTTTGGTAATAAAATTGAATGTGTTGTTTAAATAGGTACAGCCCAGCCTTCAACCTTTGTTTTCTTTCATGAGTTGTTGTGAGTGGAGGGAGGGCTTGATTTCACTTTTCCACACTTATTTTTTTTAGTTTCTGAAGAGTGTTTGCTGTGGTAGTTTCTGGAGAGAGCTCTGCTGAAGATTAGCAGTGATTGTAACTGTGGCTGGCTCAAATCAGACCAGGAGAGGGAAGTATCTAGCTAAATTCTGGCCCATAATTAATACATTTGAGGAAATTGTGTTCTGCTCACGAACATTCCTTGAGGAAATAAAGATTAAATTTGTTGCGTAAATTATTCACTGCAAATTATTCACTCAGCTTCTCTTGCTATTCTGAGATTTCTGCAATATCTGAGTTAGATGGCACAGGGAGACACATGGCCATAAAACCACAGGCTGAAGGCAGGATTCCTTTCTTGTTCAAAACATGTCTTCTTTTAATTAAAATAAATAGACTATGACACTCTGGGGTTGTAGAATATTAGGGAAAGCAGGTATTTTTGAGTTGAACTTGGACCAGAGAAAGTCTAATTTCATTTGCTTTTTGACAAGTGGCCAGTGTGCTAAACCCTTCAATTTACTTCATGCCTCACTTTCTAGTTTTATCAGCATAATCAAGTGTTGAAAGGACAAGTTTACTCTTGCAGTTTAGTCTGGAAGAGATCTCTCCTCCCAGGGAAGGTAACTGGATGGAGCCCCTGAGGGAATATGATACCATGTGGGAGGGAGACACATAAAGCACTTGAACCTCCAGGACCATTCATCACAGCCCATTCATTACAAGTGAGTAATGATAATAATAAGCTATAAGGGATGTTGCCTTTTATAAATATAATGGCAGTGGGAATCATTCTCATGGGGTCATCTTAATTATTTTTAAGTGGATAGCCTTTTTGCCCGTAAGACTTTCCAGATAAAAGAGTGACATTGCCTGGTTGTTTCAGCATAGAGGAGTCAGCCCAAGCCCCATAAAAATTACCTGAAAAACTTCTATTGATTTCACTGGGATTTGGATCAGATTCAAAGTCCAGCAAGGAAATGGAATAAGCTGCATGTAGCCATATCCAACAAAAAAAACCTAAGTATAAGAATTTTTCTTTTAATTTTACACAGGTACTCATTCCCCTTTGAAAAATTAGCTTCAAATACAGAGGATATAAGCACCAAGCTTATTATTAATTTTTAATTCAAAAGAGCTTCTTTTGAAACATAATGGTTAACTAAATTAACTTTATGTTATATATGTTTGATTTTCTTCACTTTGTTACTTTTTAAAACTGCTGGGTCAACCTTCCAAGGGCAAGAACATAATCAGGTCAGCCTTCAAGCTGCTATAATTTTTCTGATATGTGGATGAGGAAAGGAAATAGATATGGGTGGGTACTATATCTCTTGAAATAGCCTCTTTCTTCCTGTTTAACAATAAATATTCTACAGAAAGGAAGCTCATATATTACTCTTCAGCTGAGTTCCCATTTTATTAATCATGAAGATTTTAACAGTGGCCTGAGACAGGAAATCACAGTCTAATGATCAGCAGAGTCTGATTTAATCCTTACGTTTGGATCAGATTAAAAAGAAAACCAATATACTGCAATGTAAATCTATGGAGATAACAATCAAGTTTAATTACTGTTAAACATACATACAGCTTTTGTAACAACTTATGGCCCTACTGAATGACTAAGGCTGATTAAATATCCAAGGTAAAACCTCCTTCTGCGTAGAAACTTGAACTGCTGTTTCAGGTGGTGTTTTCAAATATAGGGAAAAATAGCTCTGACTTAACCATTATTATTATTTAATTATTATTAATCTCAATTATTATGAACTCTGATGGATATGTTATTTTCAATTTAAAAAACCTCATATTCAACTTTGGTTTAAATTAGTGTTGTTCTGATTAAAATGTGAAGTGAATCATCATGGGCTGAGGTTCAAAACTTAGTCCACTGCAACCCATTAACCTAGAGAGTTCTGGGCTATATTTTACAGAATTTTGGTACTTTAACTGCAATTCCTCCTCCCCTTCTTACCAGCCTCCATCTCAGAAGGCCTGGAAAGGAAAACCCCATAATACCATTAGTGTATAACAATTATTCCTTCATCAGTCTGTCTCTGTCCATCCAGCTGCCCATCCATAAGAACCCCAAATACCCTCCAAAACTTCTCTTAAGCATTTAAAGGGAAATCCAAATAGCAAACCAAAATGGGAATTCATCTCATGAGCATGTCTTATCCCTGGATGTACAACTGGTGGAATATTCATATGGTACAAAAGAAAGAAGAGTATTTTTAAAAGATATTTTATTTATGCCAAAATTATGAGTTAAGGAGTTAAGGTGGCTTAGAATATACTTGCTTGGAAAAAGATAATTTTGAAAAAATAACAAAATTTGGAAAAAAAAAAAAAGGTATTTCTTGGCAGTTATTCCTGAGACTTTCCCTTTCAACTTCCTAAGATATTTCTTTTACATTTGTAGTAATCTTAAATTAAGATTTAATTGAAGCACTGTGGGGAGCCTGAAAATTTGGGGTTTGAAACTCAGAATTTGCCTCCATTGCTCAGCAAAAGGTTGGGAATATTTCATAGTTGCAAGGTTTGTGGCCTATGACTCACAACAAAGAAGTTTTGCTTAGGATGCTCAAGACTTTAATTTGCTTCTCTAAGATAAAAAAGAATTCAAGCAAAATAAATGAGGAATGTAAGCTATTTTAATAGCTCCACTTTCTTTTAGCTTATGGGCTGGTTTTCAGGAGGTTGTAGAGGATTGCTGCCATTCCCCTCAGCCTCTTTGTTTAAAGTCTTTGTAAGACTTGCCTTTTCTCTCATAACTTTTTCAGCAAATCAAGGAAAATTCTGTGATGAATGCCAAGAACTTATTTAACCATGCAAGAGAAAAAGATGGCTTTAGGTAATTCCCTTCTCTACCAAACAGCAACCTTTAACCTCATTGCTTTTATTGCATTGCTGGAGAGCCAAGAGAGGAATGGAGGAGTTAGGGGCCAGTTACACCCAGAGTGTAGCTCACATCTGATAGCAATAATATCTCTTGGTCCTCTGAATTTCAGCACACCTTCTTCACACACAAGTCCCAGCACAGGTGGAAATAAAGGTGCACTTAGTGCCATAAGGCTGAGAGGGAACAACTGAGAGAGGAAATGAGAATTATTTTCTTGAGGTTGTCCAAACTCTTACTGAGGCCTGATGGTCACACAGCAGCAGATAAGTTTTAAAGCATCTCTCACTTTGACCCCTGCCCTAATTTTCAGCTTATCTCCTTGGTGCACCTCTCTCTTTCTTATCCCCATCACTTCCTCCCCTCCTTCCTCACCCCTTCCCCAAAGGAAGAGTACAGTTTACTCCCCCATGCAAAAAAGGCAGCTGTGTGAAGTCACATCCTGACAGAAAGAGGAACTGCATAACCCATGTGCACATCCAGAGTTCCCTCCCTTGCTCTTAGTTTGGTTACAAACTCACAGCAGTTGCACATCCAGTGGATTAACCTGAGCTAAACATGCTGAGGAGAAAACCATCTAATGTGTCTGATAAGGAGAAAAGTCAAAAGCCCAAGGTAAGAATGCCTCATTCTTGTCATCAATTAATAATAATAACAACAGGAATTAACAGTTTTTAATACGAGGCTTTCCTCTTAAATCCTTTTCTTACGTACTTGCAGGTACTTCAGTGCTATAACCTCAGGAATCTGTTTGCATATACTCACCTTGTAGTAGTAAAGATCCAAATCAAGGAATCATCATTGTGAAGCTGCTATAGCTGTGCTAAAGAATTCCTGTGCTGGACTTTGTTGTTTTATGCTCTGCATCAGTCTTTTAGCAGATGGGCACACAAAATCCCCTTTCTCTGTTTCATCTATGATAAAGAAATGATGTCCCAGAAAGGAGAGCGAGAATCAGTGAAGAATTAGAAAAGCTATTAAATTTGTTCCTCATTTTAATAAATTTGCTTTTGCATCACCATAACCAGAGGAGAAGAGGGTACTTGGCAATCAGTGTTTGTCATCTTAATTTCTCTGGGAATCATTAAAATATCAGCCTGAAAGAAATACTCTGGACAGATTGACTATGTGCTACATTGGATACTTTCCACAACCTAGAATTGTAAGAAAGGAAGTGAGAGTTTTGCAAGACACATAAGGATTTGTCCAATGCTCAAAATTTATTTTCAGTCCCTGGACTGGGTGCAAAATGACCTCTGTGCAATGGATTGCTCAAGTGCTGTAGAGTATTGTAAGGCTGCAGTGCAACAGCTGCTGCTCGACCTGAGTACTTCAGTCTCCATTTCTGCCTCAGTTTATTGTGCTGAACATTTAACAAGGAGATTAGAAAAGCCTTTTAGTATTTCTCTGCTCTCAGCAACTCGTGTCTCCCACTTTACAGATCCACCTTCTCATTGTTTGGGAGTAGACCTCCCTTAGTGACTTCTGTGTCCTAGGAGATTTCTGCACTGTTTCTGCAAGGATGCCTTCTGGTTTTACATAGCATTGGCTTTTGTGGATTGTGCTTGCAATTTTAGACTATGACTCACTAACAATTAAAATTAACTGCTTTTTCCGTGGATTTGAAGTGATTTTGATAACATTTACCCCACATATTTTTAAGCATTGCACCACTTGGTTAGGTATGCATTTTTTTATGCTCATACTTTTTAATGACAGGGAAGAATTATAATTAATATCTAATTACATTATCAGTTAAACAAGAAATGACCATGAAAGACTCTGGGGTGGGCTTTGTTTCCCTGTCTGTAAAATATTTTCAAAAACCAGTTTTGTTCACTCTTCTTCCAGAGTAAGGCGTTCTTTAACAATAGTCTGATTTTTATTTTTCAAGGCCCACTTTTGCACAGAACTGTGCAAACTTTGCATGAGGAGAACACCTTTGCTGAATGTGCTGCTCACAGTCAGGGCAGGGGAGCAGGGGAGCAAACAGCCCCACATTGCATAGAATGGGAATCTTGGTTTGTTGTAGCACATTTTGAAACTCGTCCCAGGGTAGAAACGTAAATACTCAAGTTGCTTAATGCTGAGTTGGGTAAGATTAGGTCCTCACCCCTTGGAGAAGTTACAGGATTTCACAAGTCACCTCTGTAGGTCATGTCCTGGCTGGCCCTGCTCTGTGCCAGAAACATTTGGTCCCTCCTCATGCTCACAGGGCACGATACCATTGCCACTGGGCAGCTCTTGGGCTACCTCATCTCACCTTTAGGCCGCTTAGACATCCCAGTGTCTCCAACACATCCACACAGACCTGTGGGAGAGCCATAAGACCTGTTTTCCATTTTAAATTAAAATCGAGTTTGCAGCCTTGGACCCTCAAAGGGGACACCAAAAATATATTTGAACCTTAACCATGGTGACTAATTGTCTTTATCACAACTGTATTAATTCCTGTGCCTTATGTTAATGAGTGCTTCACCAATATTTTATTTTTAACCCTTTTGATTTTATTACTTTCTAATGTGAAGAACAGTGGCATGAATTGATGCCTTTTGATAAAGATGAAGGAATATCACAGAAGGCTGGTGTTAAAGCCTTTCTCAAGGCAATTTTCTGCCCCTGTATAAAACCCCTCATGGTGGTGGGTATTTCAGTGACCAAAGCAAGAGTAATACAGGTTCAGTATCTCACTGTTCACTATGTGCAATGCATTTACCTTATTTATTATTGTGGTGCTTAAGGGACTTCTGCAGGTATATTAGATGCTGCATAGACAAAAATCTATTTTAGCATTCTCAGTGTACACTATGAAAAAGTTGATCTATGCCACAAAAGAATAGTTTTGCAGGGTTTTTTTGTCATGCAGTAAGATTTCAGTAGTGCTGCAGCCATGCTAATAACTTCTTTGAATGTCTGGCAGCTTTTGTGTATTCATGGGTATGCATATAACTACTGAATGCATTCATATAAATAAACATTCATTGTTAGGCAAAAAGACATCTAAACCAGGTGTCATTCCAGAGAAAACTGGGAGAGAAATGAGAGAGAAATGCATTCCAAGGAGATACTGGAAGGATTCTGATCCTTTGTAAATGTTTATCATTGTAGCTGCACATACATTTATTCCTTGTATAACAGCTGAGGAAGCTGAATTATAAAGGAAAAGTCTTAAGGGTTAAAAATACCCTGCTTAACGTTGAAGAAATTCAACCATCTGAAGGGCTAAACTCTCTATTCCAAGCGTATCTAATCCAACCTATGTGTCTATCCAGGACCTCAAATGACTTTCTATCACCACAGAACTTGTGCATCTCCCATCCCTCCCTTCAGGGAGTCCTTACCTGCCCTCCTTTCATTTCTGCCAGATGAGACACGGCTTGGCTTACTTGGCATAGCTGCTCAGAGCTGTGGAATTATCTGTGGGCAGCTGAGGTCACACAAAGTAGGTCTTGCACAAAGCCCTGAGGTCCATGGTCACGCTGATGGCTGGAGCAGCTCGCTGCAGGGACAGCGTGTGGCTTCTGCAATCCTGCAGCACTGCAGAGCGGGAACACAAGTGGGGAAAAGTGTCCTGGATGTGTTTCAGCTATGGGTCTGTCTGTCCCACCACCCCTCAGAGGGCTGGGGAGGAGGAGAGCGGTTGGAGGATGAAGGAAAGAGTCCTGAAATCACCTGGATTTCAGCCTCTTTGAGCCTTATGATGTTACAGATGTCAGTGCATCTGGGGAGTGGAATGAAGTGGATTTAGAATGATGGTAAGAAAAAACACTCTAACAAATTATACAGGTTCTAGTCTTCTCCTTTGTACATCCTTCAGGCAGCACCTTACACATAAAAACCAATTAAAGCACTTCACAGCTATCCTGCATCCCACTTTGCACTGTTTTACACATTTGTCCACGTGCAAATAATCTGTAAAACAACCCTGCATTGTCTTGCCCACTTGCCAGCACTTGTAATGTGCTGGGCAGAACCTGCTCCTTTCCCTCTCTCTTCCCCTTTCCTCCGGACACAGCAAACTTGAGAACTGCCTGATGATTCTTGGCTTTACTTCAACGTGAAGCAAAGATGACTCTGTGCCATTTTTTCTGGCTTGACTGAAGAAAGTCTTGTGTCATTATTCTACATGACACTTGATCTATGTTTATGCTAAAGGTTTGAGACGTTTTTGTTTCTTTATTCTGCTTCTTTATTCTGCACTTGGTGCTTTAAACTCAGCTTACTTCTGGTGTGTAAGACAATTCAGGGTCAATGCCTCTACATTTTGTTTAGGCAAAAAGATGTCCAAGCTTATAATTAAATCAATATTTGCTTACTTAGGTAATAAACCAGTATTTGTTTTCAGGGTTATGAGAAAAGAGTGGCAAATCCAATGGGAGGAGACGTTTTAATATGCAAATTTATTCCCCAGTACAATTTCATACCAGTAATTTTACTTCTCATAAGATTAAAATGAAACCCTGACATTGCTGAAATCAATGCACATTTTTGCCATAGGATGAGGCCAGAATTTCACCTTTTTATATATTCTTCACAGAAGGCCTGATCCTGATTCTGACTTAAATGAATAAATTAGCTGTGATCCCATTGATTTCAGCAGGATTATCTGAGTAAAGTTTATTGCTTGCATAAGTGTTTGGAGCCTGTAATGCAGCTATAAACAAGATTTTTGGTACCACATTTTTTTCAGACAGTGGCTCATGCCTCTCCAATGGGGAATACTTAATAAAAAAAAATAAATAAAGAAAATAGGTACAGGAAACCTAAACACCAAAAATAATTCAAGACATAATTAGATCTTTGTAGGACAAGATCTGCAGTGAAGAGATTGCTCGGTGTTAATGAATATTAACTAGGATTTATCCTTGAGTGGGGAAAGCTGAAGGTTTTAATTTTATTTCAAAGGTAAAGACTGGTGGAGTTATGAAGTTTTATATTCTTTTCTTTCCCCCTGAAATTTTGAGTGCATAACAAATGAGCCACTGATAATGTCACAGATGCTAATTTTCACAGCCATGACTGAAGTGATGTTGGTTTCCATTTGCATTTCATTCTAACAATGATGAGAGGTGATGAGTTGATGATAAGCTGTTTTCACCGCACTGCCCGCTGTGCAAATTTATGCTTATAGGCAAAGATGACACATAGTTCTGTCATTAAAGGGCTTTACTGCATTGCCTCTTGAAGAAAGACTGTTTGTCAAAATCCATTTGAACTCTGGTAAATAAGCAGGAACAGATGACAACATCTGGGAAGTATTTTTAAGAACCTGGTTTATGGTGTAAATACCTGTGGGCCTTTAGTGGGGGGGTTCAGAGAAAGAATAATGATACTTGTAAAAGCCATGTGTGTGTAGATGGGGAAAGGAGGGATTGCAGGTGACGCTTCAGGAGGTGTTTTCTGTCTCCCCTAGAGAGACAGAAAAAATACTGGAACAAGGTTAGAGTGAACCTTGGGTTATTTTCCTTGTGTCAGTGGGTGGTTCTACAATCATATTACTGCTCCTTTTACTTCTACTTTTTCTTTATTTATATTATCATCATGCTTCTCAGTCATCAGCTAATTATTCTTTATTTTCAAAAGCAGTTTCAGAAAGTTGTGTCTTATCATATATGTTAAAGTTCCTCTTCTAGAAAGCTATTGATATTTGAGGAATTTTGTTTTCTCAGCAGGAAGTAAAGGTCCAGAGTGTTTGTGGGGTAAGAGCAGCTCTCTCTCACCTGGCCCTTGGCAGGAGGCTGGTTAGGATGACCAGGTTCCCCATTTTGATGCTCACATCAAGACATAGTCTCATTGAGGACTGTCACAACTCTTGGTTAACTTTCGTTACAAAGGAAAATTATATCTGTGGCTTGTTCCAGTACTGATGTATTTTGTGTGTTCCCTTGATTAAAGCATCTTTTACATTTTCAGCAACTTGGAGAATACTCTTTTAATTTTCCTTTCTTCCCTGTCTTGGTTTCCTTCACTAGCCAGGCTTAAGTCCTTAAGGGCAGAATATTTTAAAACAAGTGAGAGCAATCTTCTGAAGGGAATATTTGCATATTAATATTCATTTTGCTTACAGTAACAAATCCAAGGTTTTGTTTGTTTTCTTAAGCAAGTAGGAGCATTTCAAGAAGTCTGCCTGAACCACCTTATCCAGGCATTTTTAGAAACCAGACTATCAGCCACAGCACTATAACTGTGCTCTCTGATAAATAACATAGCACAACCACCAAGGTGACATAAATCAACATTAGTTGCCTCTTAATTCTTTGAGAGTTGTTTAAGAGCAGTTGACTTACGTACTGTGTTTCTAGGAAAACCAAAATACCCCAAAGTAAACAGTGGTCAGGATATATGTCATTGCTGGGAAAAAAGCAGTAACAGTGTATGGGCAGGACTGGCAGAGGATGTGGCCTGCAGTTTCCTGTACTTCAATATTCATCTAGAAATCTATGTCACGGCATAAATTCAGACAAAAGCTCTTATAAAGCCATCACTTGGCAGCTGTATAAGCACTTTCTAGGTGGATACAAACACTTCAGCAAGAAGAATCAACCCCTTGCGCTGTGGGCAGAACCCACTGGGAATACCCACTCTTGAGAAGGGGGAAAAAAGTCTTCTGAGTCTCTGTAATCACAATATCCCTCAAGGCTTCTCTTCTGAAAGGCTGCAACAAATACAGCAGAGTTACTCCAGTTGTTAGAAATAGTTATACTCTGTTCCACAAATTGGCAGTGTCAGTGGTTTTGCTTAACATTTGCTGCTTGCAACCAGGCTACAGATACTCTGAATATTTAGAATATCATATATCCTTTAAACCATCCTAATAGAAAACTTTGTTTCATGAATCAGATATAGGTGTACTCCGTGTGTTGTTATTCCACAAGGAGATGAACGACCACTTATCTTTTTCCTAAGTGAAATCTCTTCTGTGTTCATGCTTACTCTTACCCTTGTAGCTTTTTAAAAATCTTATTCCACTGACAGTGCACCCAAGAGCATGTTCTTGCTGTTTTTCTTCTTAAACTTGAGAGTGAAATTCCAGCCTGGCAAAAAGTTTGGAGACTTCTTCATGTAAGCTGCTTCTTTGACTATATACAACATATATGTTTCTGCCAGTTTTCCTCTCTATACTTTCTTTGGTTTATTCCATGGGTACACAGAAATCTGGATAATTAATTCACCTGTACAGAGTTTTCAGGCTGCTTAATTGCCAGTCATAAAATCTTCTGGGCCCTTTCTGGAAAGCTGAAGGTCAAGAGCAAAGGGTCTTCTATCTCATCACCCAGCACTGAAGCTGACAAGTTTTCTCTGGCAAGAAGCTCTAGTTCTGCACCATTATGTCTTCTGGTGGAGTTTTAGTCCTTTTTTTATCCTTCTTTGCCTTAATTTCTTTTATCATCTTCACAAGAGCATCCTAGCAGTGCTGAACTTGATTTCCATGACGTGTAGAATGGTCCCTTCCTTGAGAACTGTAAGCAGTGTGAGTTCCTCTACTTTTCCATGCTGCATTTCATCAGAGAGTGTGGCAGATTTGCTGTTCTTCCAGGTATGTTGAAGGACAAATGGGGCATGAGTCCCTGAATATTTGAGGACTTGGCTTTAGGCTTTTCTGCAGTGCTCCTCATGGCTTCTTCAGGGGGAAGATCAACACTAGAGGAATCCTGCCCAACCAGAAAACATGGAGCACTTTCATGTCTTCCCTCTGCCATTATGCTCGAGACAGGGATGGAGATGTGTCACTGACAGGCTGCAGCCATGAGACAGAGAAATCAGCTTCACTTACAGCAGCACAGCCAAAAGCAGGTGTGTGAATAGGAGACAACACAGTGGCCAAGGCAGCTGAGTGAGCTCACACAGCTTCTCTGCTGCCTCCTCCTGTACAAAGGGGATGCTCAGCTCCACCGCTTCTGGACTGTTTCACTCACCACAGCTCTGCTCTTTGGCTCCTACACTTCTGTCTCTCTGCCTCCTTCTTTAGGATCAGATGTAAAGTTCAAAAACCACTTCAAAAATCTGGAAAGGGGATTTTGTTCACTTCTGGATAAGCAGCTCAGAACCTGTGGAGAGGATGCATGAAATGACTGATGATGGTAGAGCAGGCATTCAGCTCTAGCACAAGCATGTTCCAGGGCTCTTCTGATGCTGGCTATTGGCATGTTTGCATTATTTTCTCCCTGTCTCTATAATGGAGTTTATATTTGCTTGACTAATATATCTTGTTAATTGTGGTAAAATGTTTGAAAATATCTTTGTGTTTGCAATTTTAGCCCACATCTGAAGGAATGGGAAGAGGCAACATCTTCCGACCCCTTTGTGACAGCTTTAAATTGTGTGGTTGGCACAGCTCCCTTTGCAGTGATAGGGATGATTTCAACAGGATTTGGAATGTTAATCTGGGGCTCAAAGCACACCTCAAAGCCCTCAGTACTGTGTCTGCCTCAGTAGCAGCACCTCACTGGGGAGTGTCTCTCCACTACTGGTTCTCGTGGAGGCTGCGGGAGCAGGGCAGGGGGAAAATGCTCAGTCTCACTTTTCTCATGTGTCAGGATGAAAACACACTGCAGGCACCTGGTACACTTGTTTTTCATGAAATGAACCTGTACTTTTCCACTGAGCTGTGATCACAAGGACCCATGCCACAGAGATAATCAAATGGAGAGAAAGAATTGATGTGCCCTTACTGGCACCCCAGTGAGATGTTGATTGTGTTAATTCCTTTCCTGGAGTGACCTGAACAGAGTCAGGATGATACCTTCAGATTCCTAGATTTTTTTTCCCTAGGATTGCAATTACTGAGTTTACACTACAAAGCAAAGACAGCATTTAATGCATTATAACTTGTGCACTAAGAAGGATTCTTACACACTCCCAAATCATACAGAAACCCTGAGCTGGCAACCTTCTTTAAGCTTCCATACAGAACCAAAAGCTTGCTGAACTTATGAGTTCAAAATTCCCAGGAGCGCATTTAGGATTCCCAGGCATAAACTGTGCGAGCATGTCCAGTTTTTGAAGGCTGAGAAGCTGCAATGAAGTGCCACGTGTGCTTTCTTCAACTGGGCAATAAGGACAACTTTGGCCTGTGGATGACAAATGCCAATGTTGGAACACAGCCATTTGACAAGGGAGGACACAAGAAAGAGAAGAAATGGTGACTTTAGTCTACATTTCAAAGGAGTCAAAAGTTAACCCACTCTAATGAGTGTAGTATTTTATTTCTTTGTTAGTTTTTTTGCTTTGTTTTCCAATATAAAAATAATTTAAATAAATGGACATACAGATCTGATGAAGCACTCAAATTCACAGTGACTGATGATAGATACTGCACTGAATTTTGCTTCTCTACTGTAGTGCATCTCCATTAAGGCAATTTCAGCTAATCTCACTATGGATTCATTAATCAAGTGTAGTCAAGATGTCTGAAGGGAGATAATGAGGGGGAAAAATGGCCTACTGTTTGGATCTTATTCTTCAGCTAGTTATTTTGTTTATCATGCTCCATAATATTTGTACCCCGAAAAATAAGCTCCAGTTGCAATTAGTTATCATAACAGATGACTAGGACAGCTTTACTTACAAATTCAAAATCATCCCATAAATAGATCAATTAATTTTGTGTTCTCTTTACATCACATTCGTATACAGTATCAGTTAGCAGTGAAATGGAAACAGGGTGGACTGGTGCATTTTAAAATTTCCTCCTTTTTTCCAAAGATGCAAACATCCATGGAGATAAAGTCTCTAATCCCACATCTTTTTCTCTAGGCACTAACATCCTGCAGTATCAGCAGTCCTTAGTATCTTCCAAAATTTCTCCTCTGAAATGCTCAAGAAAAGATTTGTTCATTTTTTACTTACCTTTTACTCATTTAGAATTACATACAGTATATCTGCCCCACATAAAGCTGTCACTATATTACTTTAAAAAAAAGAAAAAGTTGAGATTCTAGGAGCCCGGTGGGTTTGGAGACTGCTGAAGATGGGAATGTTTATAAGCTCTGTGATATTAACTGCAGCACTCAACCTCAGGTGACATAAAGCATGCAAAAAAGAACTTTCTGTCAGTTTTATTATTTCTAAAAAGGTTCCCCTTGAAAGAGAAGAGTGACCTTGCTCTGCTGAGCTGACATATGCCACTGAATTAATGGCTAGGCTTTGCTGTAGGGAAGCTTGCAGAAACATTACAACTCCAATGGCTGAGTTTGCTGCGAACATTAATCAGGGGAACCAAGATGATGTATCAAACACTCATTTAAAAGTAATAAAAACTAACTCTCTTTCTGCCCCCCTCCCCCAAGTTTCTTAGAATTAGCTTATTGTTGGTCATTACCTGTTGTCAAGGGTAAGACTGCAGCAGGGCAGTAAAACTCGAGTAAGGGCTTTCTGAAGTTTGCTTACTCTTCAGAAAAAGAACAAACGAGCTTTTGAGACGGTCAGACTTGACCCTGACTTAGAGGTTATTTTTTTAAACGTTGTTTCCATTAGGAAGGTCATTTGAAGGAACACCTTCCACTGAACAGCCACATTCCCACCTCCTCTGCCAGGGCAAGCTGGTTGTCCCACTCGTGGGTGTGCTGGCCAGGCATGGGGGTCCCTGTAAAAAAGTGAACCTTTGGGGCTGGATTCTTCTCAGCTCCTCTTTGGGGATATGTATTTTTGTCTTCACTTAAAGCAAACATGCTTGTGAGTAATTTCTCTCACACAGGAAACCCAGCAAAACCCTGCAAGGTCAGGACCTAGATAACACACAACATTATTAAAATCATGCTGTATAAGTAAGCAGGGAAAGAACTTTAATTGAAGCTGCTAGGTGATTTGGGTTTGAAATGTGAGAATTCTTCTGTGAACTCAGCTGGTTTGAAGAGGAGGAAGTTTCAGGACAGGAAAGATGTTGGTATTTAAGGGATTAAAGATCAAAGCCTGCAATGCTTACCAAGTGTTTAACCATTCTTTACTCAGGCAGCGTCCCCTCTGCTGCAGTGATGGTTTTGGGGAGGGTGGATTTCAAGGCTCAGCCCTCTGTGTTTCTGCCCATGTGTAAATGAAGGGTAAAAAAGGGATAGCAGGGAGGTGGAAGTGCACATCATGCCCAATCCTTAACTGTCATTTTCATAGCTCCTCTGAGTTTGTCACACATCCTTAACCTTCTTTTAAAGTCATTTTCTTTTCATGGTTTTGTGTGCCACTGAAAGTCACTTTTAATTAAATGTCATATAAATAATAAAGTCTTAATTACATAATTATTGCAAATACCTGTGTGCACACTCCCAGAATTGGACAGACTGCCAGAAGAGCACTTGGAGTGACTTTTCTCACTGGGAACTGAGAGTGCTCTGCAGCAACTGGGCAGCAACGCCGGTGCTCAAAATTCAGGGTCAATGTGCATTTAAAGAAAGTGGAGTCAGATCCCTTCCCCCCTTGCACATTTTGCAATTCTCACTTGCAGAAAACTTTCCGAGTGTTAGGACTGGCTTTTCCAAAATTGCTTCCTTATTTAGTCCCTCACAAAGCTGTTTAATCATCGCAGCACATTTTTTTTTTCCAGACTAAACTGCCTCTTTGCTCAGATGTCCTGCAGGGCTGCCCCTTTCCAGAGGAAGGCTTACAGACCTTGCCAGCAATCCCACCCTGGTTTAACTCCAGGAGCAGCAGCTGTGCCCTTGTTCTCAGCTGCCCCACGCCTGCCCAGGGCAGGGTGCCCCTGGAAGGCAGCTCTGGAGGCTGGGTTTGCACTGGGGATCTGGCTGGGTTCTTGGGAGCTACGTGCCTGGTGTCAGCAGGGATTGAGGCTGGAGAGAGCCAGGCTGGTACCACTTAGAGGCACTGATAAAACAGCTGCTCAGTGTTTGCTTTGGAGAGCGCGGTTTGTTCACCTGGGGGAGTGCTAGGTATGATTAACTCATTTTTTATTTTTTTTTAATTCACCTTTGCTTTTCCAGTCCTTTTCCACTGTTAAAATTAGGGTGTTTGATCTGAGGCTTCGTGGTGGCAGCTCTGTTCAAAGTTCACTTTACTTCCCTCTCTCCCCCACGTCCATGCAGCTACTGAACACCAGGCCATGATAACAACCAGTCTTTTATAGAGTCATTTTTAAGCCAGTTAAAAATGCCATTTCAGTAGATTGCTCTATTTGAGTTAGCAGGAACAAGCTGTATCTTTTTTATTGCTTTTGACTGGTGAAGTGCAAGGTTTAGGCCGTGTTTCATGTGGGCTATAAAGTTATATTAATGTGTTGGTTAGTGGTCAGAAGTTCTGTATGTGTAACTAATGTGTAAATAGGAAAAATTCCATGTGGTAGAGAGGTCATGGTGTTTTCTCTTTTGTTGCTTCTCTTACCCTTTGGAGAGATGTTTAATATTTTATGCAAATTCCCATTCTTTATACAGAAGTGAGGACTTTTTTTTTTGGTGGTGTTTGGTTTGTGGGGCTTTTTTTCCCACAGAACATCCAAAAAGCTATAAATTGCTATCCTGCCATCTGGGAAAGTAGGAGACAATTCTTTTGATTATCTATGCAAGAAGATGAGCTAGCAGAGTGGAAATATTTATCCCTACTTGGTAACTCTTTCATTCTCAGAGTGGTCTCCTCCTTCTGAAGGGACTAGAACCATCAGAGAATAGAACAAATGAATCAAATCCTGATCTCCACTTATCTCCATCAATCAGAGCAGCAAGAACAGGCTGTTCTCTTGAGGGCTGCTGTGTCTGCTTTCAAAAAAGAGGGAAGAAGACAAGTGCCTGTGACAGGCAAGGAAATTGAGCAACATGCTGAGCTCCCTTTTTATTACTTCCAGTGTCCATATTTGCCCCTATACAGCTTACATGGTTTGGGTAGTCTAAGGATGAATGGAAGTTAAAAATTTAAATGCATGGAGGAATTTTAAGAGATTTACTTGTGTGAGAGGGTCAGTACAAAGCCTTTGACACATGTGGGACTTAAAAGATATTTTGAATAGGACTTGAAGCAAAATATAATGGGCCAGGATTTCTGACAGCAGGCAACAAGATTGCTGAGCAGTGTGAATTGTCCAAAGAAAAATATGGGATTAATATCTCCCATAATGTTTATTTATCAGGATAACTGCTGTCAGTTGTGGCTCAAAGGTTGTTTTTAGACACAGGGAAGCTCTGACTAGTTTGTCACAGACAAGAACTTACTTCTCCTATGGTACCTCCTACAAGGGAAGGATGTTTTATAACAGAAAGACGTGGATTGCAGAACCTGTTGTTGTCTTACTATTTGCATACCATACCATATTATTTTCTAGGGAAAAATAATAGGCTATTTACAGACAAACCAGACAATCAACTGCAGACTGTCCAAATTAAAATAAACAACGATTACAGAGCACTTATCCCTGTAAAAGGATTATTTAAAGTTCCTGGATTTCAGGGAATAAATTATATACGAGAAGATGGAAGAAGGTTTTCAAATACTTAAAAGTAGCTTTGATATTTTCTATTATGTTAGATTGGAATACTGAATGGGAAGAGATGAAAGTTACTGCGTTGATTTATAGAAATCATTTGATCAGTCCTTGTGCGGGAAAACACAGTTGTTTCTCCCTCTGCCCATGCCTCCATTAGATTTTACTGAGCAAATTCATATTTGCTTAACATATCCCTGGGTAGCTCTTGCATGAATTGAGCCAGAAAAACCACTTAACTTTATAGGATGCTGAATCCTGGTATCAAAAGTCAATAGCGTATTTTCTCTTAGTAGCTTTGCATTTACTTTAAAAGCTTCCCTTCACCTGGAAATAAGGCCTGTCCATATCTTCACAAAGTAGGTGTTCCCTGACACTAATGCAGTGACTGACACTACTGAAAGTAATAGTCCCATTTCCTTTGCAGCCAGGAGCTCCTAAATCTGCTTTTCGTTATCAGTATAATGGGGCTGGATACATTTTTAAAAGGTGGTGCCTATTGATTACTTAATGGAAAAAGTTAGTATAGAGAAGTGCTGAAGCAGCCCTATTCAGTGCTCTCCAGTGCAGCAAGACCATTATCTAGAACAGTGGAAATCATCCTGTAACCCTTATTAATATTTAATAAGGATGAAGCAACACTGAAGTACGCTACCAAATAGCCCAAGGCTCCTGCACATGTAGGATATAAGGTTGTTTCGAGGGTCAAAAAAGAATAACTGATTTCCCTGTGCTCAAGCTGTTTATAGGTAAGACCAGCACTAAACAATGTTTTCCCTCTTGTTCATTTTAAACTATTTCAAGCACATCTGCACTTTAATATACACTTATTCCTACTAGACATATTCGAGTGTTGGAATGCAACAGAAAGGTCAGTGTATGTTCAGAGATTGCTGAGACAATTTTAAACTTTCCCTTCCCAGTATTGCTGTGAATCCCAGGCTCCCTTCTCCTTCCTGCTCTGTGCTGCAGGGTACATTTGGCTGGGTTGACAAGCTAGTGAAAGGTGTTAATCCTGTCTAATAGAACCATAATCCTCAGGGCTGTGTTTTATATCATACTATTGAGCTAACCCCTTGTCACAGGACGTTCTTCATCTACTTAATAGTAAAGCTTTTTATTGGAATTTTAGATAAAAATTAAATGTAGAATTCAGATTGTCATTTTCTATTTCACAATGTAAAAACAAATACACCACAACGTTTAGACAAGAGATTTTATAATAAATTAAGAGGAGACCTGCGTGATATTTTTGTCTTTTTTTTTCCTCCTCAGTGAATAGTAAATGTCATTATAGTTGTTCAAAAATATTCACAAATCTGGGTCAGTTTCTTCGAATAACCTTTGGCTGGAAATATTTTTCAGGTTAGATGTGCCCAGAAATATAGGAGGAGGGGAGGGAAGAGGATGTTTTTATTCTTTTAAGCTTCACTGCTTAGATTATGGAGCCAAAATACGGGTAGACTTTTCCATCTGACTCTGCTCAGGCTCCCATTGCTATGTCCACATTCATTTTTTGGGGGAGGTGGCAGAACTGGTTAATAATAAGTTTGGGGAAACAGGGAAATACATCAAGGAGAGATTTCTCCTTAACCTCTGGAAGCAGGTCCAGCATCAGGCGTGCCTGCAGTGTGATGGATCCCAAACCAGTCCTTTGCTCCTCCTCTTTTGTTGTCCAAAGGATGTTCCACCTCTGCTGCTTCTCAGGCTGCCTCATGACAATTCTTGCCTGGTGGGGAACGCTGAAACTCTGTAATAGGAAAGCTGGGAGCTCGAAGCTTGTGGAATTCCTGGATTGACAGCCAAAGGAGGGAGCTGGAGATGGCAGGTGAAGAGTGCACAGTGGGGGCTTTAGAAATCTGGGGGAGATGAGGAAATGACTCATGTGGCTGGGGTGGGGAAGAAAGCAATGGAACAAGGAACTAGTTTGGCTGAGATCACATGGGCAAGGCAAAAAAATGAACAAGTACAGGAAAATCTGAAGCCCAGATAGTCTAAAATCACTTATTAAATCAGACAGAATGTATTTATTTTGTGGTTTGCTATTTTAGTTCAGTGTTTTTTCCCTCCAGAGGGGATTTTGAATACTCAAGATAGACTGAGATTGTATTGCCTTATATACAGTAGTGAACCCTACTCAAGAGCTCTCATACTGCATTAAAGACTTCCATTTAGTGTGGAAGAGGGAAGTACTTATAAAAACACAAGTCATTCTAGATTTAGCTGTGAGTGTAGGTGAAGACATAAAAACAAGCTCTTAAAGACGCTGTAGAGTGGAGAGATGTCCAAATTCTGGCTGGTTTTAGGGCCACACTCCCAATTTGTCATCAATGCCAATTTTATGCATTTTGCCACCATGGGCAGTGCAGTGTCAGGCAGCTCTGACAGGTATTTCTGTATGACCCCACTCCTCATAATCTGCTGTTCCACTTCCCTATTTCCATGTCATTTATCCACATGCAGAAAGAGGAAAAACTGGAGGGAAGTCAGAGCAATCCATTCACTGTCTCTTAATGCACAGCTCAGGCAATGCAGCTTTGTTAAGCCAAGTAAAGCTGTGGTATGGCAGAAAATTGTACCCATTTATGTCTAAAAGTCAGAATTTCTAATTGGAAAATTGGGAAGAAAAGCACAAACCCTGCCTGATTATTCTGTTACTTACTCCCTCTGCAATGTGTGCATTTTGGACAAGATGTATTCATAATCCTCAGCAGTCTTTGCTCATTCCTGATGGTAAAGAACCATAAATTGTCTCCTCAGCTGCAAAAATACATTGCATAAATTGCCACAATTTACAACACCAAAAACAAGTCTATTGCTTGTATCATGTTTATGAAAACACTTTTTTTCTTAACTCATAAAAAAGTCTTTCTTTCCTGCAAATAATGTATGGTTATCTATACACAGAAATGTGAAAAAGATGTAGAAGAACTCATAAAATTATCTACTACCTAATTATTATTTGAAGCAATATTGTTTTTCTTGTATTTTTCTACTTCCACCTGTAAATTCACAATTTTTTCCCCCACAGTCACCTTTTATTTTGTTTCTAGCCGGATGTAGCAGTTCATGGTCCACTGATAGGGGAGGGATTTTTAACATCAACAGGTGGCTTAGCAGTTTTATTTAAGTCTCAATAACAGAACAAAGCAGAGCACCAGCAGTGAGTGAAGGTTTGTCCTCTCTTCTTTTGCAGCGCACAAGCAGCTTTGGAAGCTTTGACCGCTTCAGGCATCACTCCATATCGAAGACAGATGATTCAGCTGAGGTCTGTAGAACACAAAGTTTAAATTTCTGCAGTTCCCTTTCCCATGGCAGTTATGCAAAAACATTGGGGAGCTATTGTGTGAATTTTACAGTGGTGAGAACTTCTCTTGTGTACCTGCATCTGAGTGATTGAGGCCTTGACAAAACTTAAAGAGACTCACACCTTAACTTTGGCACTTTGATGTAAAATTAGAAACAATTTTTTTTTAAAAAGTGCAATTCACACTGGTAAATGCCCAAATAAACCAGCACTTTACAAGTAACCCACAGATATCTCACTTTTGTTTTCAAGACCTCTGCAAAATTTCCCTCAATTCTTATTGATGTTAGGGATAGTAAATAATGGGAAACAGCATTACCTACCATAAAACATATTTTCTTTCTGTCATTCATGCCTAGAGCACTGTGCTGCAAACCTGTTTAGGTACAAAATTTCCAAGGAAAATGGCCATGACTGAATTTTGTCATGCTAACTTTGTTAGTGTCCTTAATGTTTCCCCATAATTCCTGCTTCATTATGCTGCACTTTATTTTTGTGGTGAGTTATTGCTTGCTTTTTGATTTCAAAGCAGATATCTGAGCTGGAGACTATAAGTGACATTGGGGAAGCAGTACAAATCAAAGCAGCAAATAATGGAGGAAGTCTGAGTAAGAAGATGAGAGCCATTTCACTTACCATGAAGAAAAAGATGGGTAAAAAATACATCAAGGCACTCTCCGAGGAGATGGTAAATACAGCCTAAGAGCCTTGTGTTTGTTGGAAATATATGTGAAGTAAAAATATTATGTGCATTTTTTCTGTTCATGTTTCAACTGTCCTCAGCTGTGACAAACCATGAAACCAGGGTAACAGCACATACTGAATTAAGCCAGCTTTTGGCATGTACCTGTTCTTTCTTGTGCATTTTAGTGTACACACATATCACATAGTAAGGGGCCAAGAGAGTCATAAGAGTTTTACATCATTTAATTTTGCTTTTTCATCAAGGAACATTTCTATGAGCATGTGTGTAAGAGCACAAAAAAACTCTCCTCATGTGGACACAAGGGAGTATTGGTTGAGCCCCATCATCAGCGTGATGCTCAGTTAGTACAAAAAACTTCATTAGAAAAATTTATCTCCCTATACAAGAATTATTTCTGAAGTCCACTTTGTAAAGGTCAGCCAGCATCCTAGAGAATTCCAACTCATATGCCTTATCTCCTTTTACCTTATCTAATCTCAGTGAAACTATCTTTATTAATCATAAAAAAACCCCCATAATCTTGCATATACCGCAAACCCTGCTTTCTCAGTCCTTTTTATCAGTAAAAAATTTAAAAAATTAAAAATTGAAAAACTTAAAGAAAAAAACTTGTCACACTGAAAAATCAAAAAACCCACCAGCTAGTCTGCATCCTATCTCATGAGTCAATATCCAGTAAGGATAAATAAATAAATAAATAAATAAATACATAAATAAATAAATAAGGAACCTCACAAGTGGAAAATAATTTTTCACGGGATACCTTTAAATAGTTTTTGGAGGACCAAGAAAAGGATCCGTTTTTCATTAGTCAAGTTTTATTTTTTTCCTAAATGCAATCCATGATCTTTATATTGTATTTTTATATTTCCTTTCTACACATTTAAAGCAAAAATTCCCATGTCAGAAATTCAATGGATTATCTGGTTGGACACACATGTAGCGTGATCTTCCTTTCTGCAGGAGGTGATGACAATCAATACCAGCTCCCTGATTAATCTGTTATGCTGCTGGCTGGTGTAACAAGCACCATTCTTGTTGAAAACCAGGATAGTTCTTAATTTCAGTGTTCTGCTTGATATGTACCTGTATGGGTCTCTGCTTCACACATGCAATATCATCTTTGCTTCATCATTTAACTGACGAATAACTATATTTTCCCAAATACAATGTGCTGAAGGAAGTTTCAGTTGCATAAGGATATCACATGCACTGGCAACATGATGAGTTCTGCTGGAAAATCCTTCAGTTTTGAAAGATCATCTTTATTTCATTTATTTGTTACATTGTCTCTAACTTAACTGTGAATATGGATCTTATTGTTTTGAGCAGGCTGTGATTCCTGAGGTGTGATTTCTTGGTATAAACTCATTTAAGGGGCTAATTTCACACACTGTTAGACTTTGTGAGAGAAGCATGTACCTGTTAATTCTGGAATGCACTGGATTTGGAGGACAGGGAGAATCTTGGGCAGTGGGGTGAGCACGGTGCTGGAACACAGCAGTGCCCTACGTGTGTGCAAGCTGTCCCCAGCTGCCACCAAGCAACCACCATCTTCAGAAGTTCAGTGTAAAACACAGCTTAAAAAAAGTCCAGTGTAAAACACAGCTGTGTCAGCCAGCTCTTCACCACCTTCTCCCAGAACTGAGCTTTATATTCCTTTCTCTGAGACAAGCAGGCAAAATCTTATCAGGCTGCCTAAAAATTTCCCACTACAAGCTTCCAGCTCTGCCATGGTGTGTTGCAGTCTTCCTGGTTTAGCTGTTGGAGCAGGGATGGGATGGAGTGAGAGGGGTAGAACCAAGACAGGGAATTTCTCCGTGACTATAAAATACTGGGGATGACTGTTGGGCATGGTTAGTATCAGGCATCAACCTCTAAAATGCCTTCTCTCACAAATAAGTTCTTAATAATGATGAGCTAATCTCCAATAATGCTTTAAAACAAACAAAACAATTTCTCTGAAATACATTTTTTGGGAGTTAACATTTGATTT
This sequence comes from Catharus ustulatus, assembly GCF_009819885.2. Taxonomy (NCBI): domain Eukaryota; kingdom Metazoa; phylum Chordata; class Aves; order Passeriformes; family Turdidae; genus Catharus; species Catharus ustulatus. The sequence continues at coordinate 10,927,335 of NC_046222.1, read as the reverse complement.
TGTGTTAAAGAATGAAGAGGGAAAAGATGACAATGATCCTGGTGGTGGAACACACACTGAGAAGGTCTCCCTAAAAACCAGTGACTCTTTGGAAAGTCTCTATAGTCTGAACAGTGGCCAGAGCTCATCTAGTAAGTACAAGACACCTGTACTTCTTATTCAGTCACTGGATCAATATAGTTATTGCTTATGTCTGTGGAATCAGAGTTGGTGGTCAAAAATGCAATGGTAGAGAGCTCTTCAATCTGGCAGACAAAGTGTAATTTGGTTAAATGGGTAGCAGCTAGGGCAGATATGCATCTCTCCAGAAATAAATTGAGTGTTTTTAAGAGTGGAAATACTAACAGAAAAAAAAAACCAAACAAACTTGAATTATAGGGCATATTGCTGGTATATATGCCATAATTTTGTGTGGGGTTATCACTGCCCTGGTGCTGGGCTTGCAGTCACTGGTGCAGCCACACAAACATCCTCTCCTGGTGGCCTGGCTGTGAGCTCATCCTTTGCCCTGGAGATGTCAGGCAGACAAAGTCCCTCTGAGATGATGGGAGATGTGGGTCTGACCTGGCAGCTTTGGGACACACAGCCCAGCTGAAACCCACTGCAAACCCTCCCCCATCAGGGCAGTCTCAGCTGGAGGGCAGAGGAGCCTGAGGTGAGAAATGTGCCTCACCTCTCTCGGCGTTGCTCTGCTGTGGATATTTGCTGGGTGGCAGGCCACAGCTGTCCCTGGTGACACTGCTGTGCCACCCTGAGTGCAGGCTGGAGCTGCAGTCCAGACCATTTGCACTCAGAGTTAATCTGGCCCTGAGATGGAGCTGTGCACTTAAGCAATCACCTCAAACAAAACCATTTTTATGATCATTTTCTGTGACGTGATTTGTGAAAATCGCATATGGGAGTTTACTTCCAACACACTGCTGCTCTTATCTAAGAACATATTTGGATGGGATATTGCAGAGCTTGCTCAAATTTGCTTGAATTACTCTGCTGATATTTTATTGCTCAACTTGGATAAAATGACAGGCAGAAATGTTGATAAGATTAAAATTTCCCTCTGCAATGCAGGTTCTTTTGATGCTTCAGCTAGCAGTGGAATGAAATAAAATAACTTCTACAGTGCTTGTTTTCATTTCTCTGAATAAACAGCAGAAGTTCAGCAGAATTATTTCCCTAAATCGCACTTTTAGGGTACATTTTATTAATCTGCAGAGGTAATATTTCAAAAAGTCTGTAAATAAAATGTGTAGTCTATTAGTATCATCACCAGAAAAAGATTACTTTAGGGGAGATATTAATGAAAGATCTCCTACCCATTTCCTTCTGTCTCTCGTAGCATGATTTTTATTGACTGTAGTTATCCTGGGACGTGTCAAACCCACACAGAATATGCTCTGTCTCTGATTGAGTGGTGTTGGGGCTGTGTAGGGTTTCATGTGTGGGCATTTGGTGCAGGGGTGTCTCACGCTGCCTCTCTGCCAGGTGGGGTGACCAGCTGCTCTGATGGCACGAGCAACAGGGACAGCCTGAGGCTGGAGGATGATGTGCCCTACAACGGCCCCTTCTGTGGCAGAGCCAAAGTCCACACCGACTTCACCCCCAGCCCCTACGACACCGACTCGCTGAAAATCAAGGTAAGGCCACCAGGATTCCTTCCTTCCCACCAACAATGCCAGGGCACCATTTTTTACATGTAAATAATACATTTAGTAATGAATTTTTAACTGCTCAAGCATGTGGAACACTCTAACAAGCAAGGCAGGTCTGGTTTCGCAACGCTTCTATGGGGACTTAGTTCAGACAAGGTTTAGCTGCTCCTAAAGGCTTTTTAAGGCACAAGTTCCAGGTAGTAACCTCTTCATGGTATCTCCCTAAATACCCCAGCCTTCCTCAGAGTGAAATATATGTTGCTACCCATATACATGGTCTGGAGTGAGAAAGAGTAAAGTCTCACTGGATGTGAAGTTGTCTCCTCAAGCTTTCACAATCACAGATAGGATATATCCAAAGCTTAGTGGCACCCACTGGAAGATAGTTTGGCTTTCCATTAAACTTTTCTTTAAGGAAAACAGTTTGGCTTTCCATTAAACTTTTCCTTAAGCCTATGTTTGAACTATGACTGTTCTTCAGCCCAGACATGGCAAGGGCTATCTGGGCTGTGTGAGTAAGGAAGAGGAGCAACAAACAGGGGCCCAGTTGAACATTACTGAAAAAACCCAGCCCTTCAGAGTCTTTTCTTCTTCACAGATTTTTGTTTTTGCCAAATCCTGTGTCTCTCACAGACTCCTTCCTTCTCTCTGGCTTACATGAGAGCTGTTGTTCTGCTGGTACTTGCAGTCTTCAGCACTTGCCCTCCACTTCCACCCCCATCTAGGGCAGTTCTTTTAATACAGCTTAACTGTTTTAACTACTTAACTGGCCATGAAATGGGAAATATCTGCTGGCTCATGCAGGTTTCTTTTTTAGTCACTTAGGTGGTATATTTTGGAATTATAAACTAATACTTAGGGTTGAAATTTCCTATATTTATCACACAAAATTTTAGTACCCTGAATCTGAATTCAAAGTGCATCTGCAGCTTGGCTTGGAGCCACTGCCTAATCCTGACCTGCATCCACATCTGAATGCACCAGTTTGTAGAATAACATGTGTTTTAGAGCTTTAAATAAATGTTTGTTTAGTTTCTATTTCAAATGTACTCACAGCTCTGAGCCCCATGTTCTAACTAAACCAGGTCACCAGCTCACAATGAATTTTGTACTTGGGTTTGTACTAAAACTAGGGTGAACACTTGACCTGCTGTTCCTTGACCAGACTAGAAAAGATGTACATCTTGGAGCTGTGGACGCATCTCAACAAACTGAGCTTGATTTCTAACTTTGTAACACAATCCCAAACCAAGAAGCATTTGTTGGATAACTCTTCAAAGTCTTTCAATGTAACTCTGTGAAATGTGCCAAGAAGAGAGGGCTCATTTCTGAGGTCCTTGGGAGCAACTTGTGTAGAGTGTATGACTTTGTAAGAGCCTTTTTACTATGAGAATTACTCAGAATGATGATTTTCCTGAGCTGAGACCTTGGTTCCCACAGTGTGGCTGCGAACACTTTTACCAAAAGTCCTCTTGAAATACCTGTTTTGTCACCCTTTTAAGCACTCATATTTACTAAGGGAGTTAAATGTTCTTTATTATCTTTGAGAAAAGTAGCCAGTGTTTTTTACTGTAAAATGGGTAGGAGCCCAACTTTCACATAGGTCAGCTATCTAGGGTTTTTGAAGACCCTTGAGAGGCTAGATAATAAGATTAATCTGTAAGTGCTATGGCACACGTTTTGAAAATAACCTTACAGTAATTCCTTGCTTTTTGCCAAAACTATGCCCACTTCTCATGACAAAAGTTAATTGCTGATGCAACCCTATCCCTTTTCAGGGACCAAGTAGAGCACAAAACAGTGAGGGGGCTGCCTATGCTCACCTCTCCTTCACAAAGGTTTGGAGATAAGGACTAGCTCCACTTTCTGTAATTATTTTCCTGGGATTTTATAAAAGCAAAAGCACTAAATCTAGGTAATTAAAAAAAGTTGCTTCACACTGACTTGTGCTGGTTTTGGTCCACAGAGGAAAAGCTACATATAGCAAACTAGAGGTGTAAGTAGTGGTGTGGTTTTTTTATTGTTCTAGAAAGGAGACATCATAGATATCATCTGCAAAACTCCCATGGGCATATGGACAGGCATGCTGAACAACAAAGTGGGAAATTTCAAGTTCATTTATGTGGATATTATCTTGGAAGAAGAAGCTGCACCCAGAAAGACAAACCCACACAGAGGAAGCAAAAGGACCAAGCCTAAAACATTGCAAGAGCTCCTGGAAAGTGTCCACCTGCAGGTCAGCCAAGGCATTTCCCAGCTCTGTTCCCTTTCTGTGCGCTCGGGTTTGAATGTCATTTACAGGCAGGAGGAGAAAGGCAGGTTTCAGCAGTTTTGATGTCAGCAAAGCAAAGCAAAGCAACCTCGTGTCTGTCTTTTATCTGATGTGAGCAATGCCAAGATGATTTTTTGCCTTTTATACACCTTTTATATAACTTCAATGTATCCTCAGTATTCTTAGCGTGCAAGATTGTATTTCCTTAAGAAAATAACAAAAAGAAAGAATTTCTTTGTAATTCCCTAAGTCTGATAACTTAGCATAGCCCTAGTATTTTGTTAAGCCTGGAGGCCAAACATCCTAAAGCAGGAGGCCAGAAAATCTTACATAATCTTGGGAAACCAAGGTCCTCTCTAGAACATATCCTGTAAACTAGAGATTTGGCCCATCCAAGGGGGAATTCCATGGATGGGGGCATATCACACCATTCATCCAGGCCTCCCACTGGGGCATCCTTGTTAGATATGCTGATTTGTAATGTCTATAAGCTGTATATGGGATCTATTGTGTGTGTGCATTGTGGCACATTCCACCTTGGCAAAGTGGTGCACCACAAGGATCCTTATTAAAATACTGAGGTAAAAACCCCTTATGCCTTAACTGTGCCTGGCTCTCAATTTTTAACACCAGGAAAGGCATCAGGAGTGGCTTACAGAACTGAATTTCAGCTCATGTGGCTGGGCTAGGAGACTCCACTCAGAGAGGGACACTGGTGACTTGCCAGGTCAGCCTGACTGCAGCTGTGTGCTCCAGTTAGGAGATGTGTGGCTGTGGATATTTCAGGGACAGGACTGCAGTCTGAGTCCAGCACCAAAACTGAGAATTTGTGTTTCTAATTTCTTACGTGCTTTAGGGAACAACAGTGTTTTTGCACTATGCTCATGTTGAGCCTCTCTCCCTCTCTGCAACCCTAGATCTTGACTGAGTGTCAAAGTGTAATGAGGTCATGATTTACAAGTCACATTTTTAATAAGGGTAATTGCTTTGCTGCTGATGCAAACACTCCTTTCCCTGGAGCATGCACAGAGTTTTATACTGAGTCAACACACAGCTCAAGGGGGACCTTGTGTGACACAGCAGTGCCCAGGGCTCCCTCTGCTTCTCCCCTTGCTTCTATCCAGGGGTGCTCCTGTGAAAAGGCAGAGCTCTCCTTTCCTCAGAGGCTCTCTCAGCGTGGGAGACACTCATGGAGTGACCCACAAAACAGACAATGAGCAGATTAAATAATTTCTGAAAGAGCTCTGCCCTGGTCCTGCTTGCTCCTGGACTGAGCTATGGAGCTCAGGTGCAGATGCTGGCATGGCCAGGAGGGCTCCCAGGCATCTCTGCCTCTGTTCCCTCTTGCTCCCCACCTCTGCCAAAGGTAAATCAATTGGATTGGTGCCCATTTCAACCTGGCCAAAAAGAAAAAGTGAAATTGTTCCTATTCCTCCACTGAACATAGTGCTTGTTTCCATGAGAAGATTTGCTTGTTTTCTTTTGTAGGAATATGCCTCAAGCCTCCTGCTGAATGGCTATGAAACCCTGGAGGACTTAAAGGATCTACAGGAAAGCCACCTAATTGAATTAAATATTTCGAACCCAGAAGACAGGGCAAGATTGTTATCAGTAATTGAAAATCTACACGACTGTGACAGTAAGTGTTTAAGATTTGTTAAGAGTATATGCACTGGTATCTTAAGCAAAAGAGAGCTTAGTTCAAACACCTCCAGTAAAGAATTTTCTTTAATTTTTTTAAACAACATTCTGCAGATAATTACAGATTTTTTTTTACTTCCCTTTCTTCATCCCACTCTTAAACCCTTATCCAAATTAGCTTTTTTTGGTTGGAAAGTATTGTTAAAAAAAAAAAACAAAAAACAACAAACAAAAAAAACCAACCAAAAAAACCACCAAAAAACACCGTAAACCACTAATAGCTGTTTTTCATTCCTCTCTCAAAATTAATCTAACTTGTGTTTCTGGTGAGCTTCCAAGAGTTGAACATATGGGATGTGTATATGCACATGTATTGATCACCATTTTGTTTTCTTCACTAGTTCCTTTTGTGGGGGAGTGGAAAAGCTAGGATACAGAAGAGAAAAACTTTTCTCATGATATTTTAATGATATTTCCAGTTTGACTTTGAATTGTAAATAATTTATGTCAACTTTGTAGAAACTACAGCTAAGCACCTACTTAATTAGACACTCAGCCAAAACAGGAGGGGATTTTGCCTTCATTAATATTTGTGCATACTCCCCCTATGCTGAGCAGTCATGTCATGAAATGTGCACTTCCAGTTGAGAAGCATAGGAAAAAGAGAGAAGGATAAGCAATGTCTTCCTGGGACAGTTTAATATCAATTTTTGTCAGGCATCCACTTATTTTCTCCTCAGTTTGTAGGCAGCTTTCCATTGTTTTGCTGAATGGGCTTTTTTTGGAACCCCGTTTGTACATTAAGTTGCTCCTGTTCTTATTCAGCTTCCAGAGAAAGGCTCTTGCAGACATGTTGGAGTGGCATTAGAAAGGTTCTCTTTGCCCTCCAGGTTCAGAAGTTCTTTCTGGTCTATAGCTTTGTGACATTACAGGCTTGAAAGGTACTCTTGAAGGACTGCCTATGTAGAAGCAATGATTGAAAGAGTGAATCCAGAACAAAAAGGGTTACATTTTGCAGACGTTTTATCTCAGGGATCTGCCAGGAAGTCACCTCAAAATGTATATACTGAGTATAGTGTGTTTTTTGTGGCAACCAGCCTTGCTGTGTTTTCTGCACCTTTTACTGTGAATGTTTTTAGATATTTAACACCAGAAAAATAGCAGAGAAAAATGCTAGATTGTAATTTTGCAGTTTTGCATCATTCTGAAAACCAAACTGAGACATAATGGTTTCTAGCAGACCACACGAGTGCCGACCTATTCTGTAGTGGTGAGAGTATGGTTTGCTATTCATATTTGCTGGCTAACAAAACACAGAGCAAACAGCTTTTGAAACTGAAGGTTCTTAACGTTCTACATGCACCTGTGCAAGAACCAAACCCAACAAGGTCCTTACATGTCCCATATAGTGAAATGTATTCACCTTTGTTATCCAAATTGGGTTCTTCCTACATTGGCAGCACAGGATTAAGTCACTTCTCCAGGCAAAACAGTGTCCTTGATGTCATCTGCATGGTAGTCTAATGGTTCAAATTCTTGTAACAGCTCTGGGAATAATAATATTAAATCTTATAAAGTGGCCCATGCTTCAGCATCAGTGAGGACACTGTAGTCTCATTTCAAGAGATGAGATGAACATTTGTTTCACATGCACTTTAGTAAATGTGGCAAATCTTTCCAGTATTCAAATTCAATAAAATAAATTTCCCAGAATTTATGAATGCTCACAGGGACCAGAACCACAACATCTTTTTGTGTCATGCCAGCTATAAGCATTCATTTAAGTCTAGTTAAATTCTGTAAGACTTGTATATATTTTAGGTAAGCCAGGAGTAAATACTGTCCTAGTTTGATTTTTGAATCTTGCCTTGTCTGGTTGCAAAGTGATCAGAACATTTGTCACGTGAGTGGTGGGGACAGAACTGAACAACCTGTTCCAGAAAGGAGGATACTAAAGACCAGAATGGATAGCAGCTATCTGTTAAGTTGTTATAACAAAAGACAGGGCGTCAAGATGATCTTGGGGATAAGCTCCACATGAGCCTGACGTTGTACCAATCATTTGACCTCTTTGTCCTTCTGTCAGTCAGATTGGAAAATTGGGTTGAAAGAGCTGGGTGCTACTGTGAAAGTGAATTCTGCATCTGGACTGAACTTTGCTGGGTCAATTTTTTTTTTCCTAAATGGGCATGGCTCAGTCCAGCATAAATGATTTTTTAATTAAAATTGATTTTCTGCATTGCTTAGAAGTGAGCTGCATAATTACCCACAGCTACAATGTAATCTGTTTACTGGCCAGATAGACAGAATTTCAGGTACTTTCCAGGTAAAAAAGTTCACTTTTTAAAAATAAGCTTTCTGAAAACATAAGCTAAGGCCATAGACTGTATTTACTGTTCTAGGCCCATCTTTCTCACAGAGCTTGGAAGACTTCCATGTCTCTGCATTCCATTAATGCTTTCATCAAGCACATGTTTAATAATGGCTGGAGAGTCAGGTGTGGCCCAGAGCCGACATACAAGGGTTCCTGAGTTTTTGTGACACTCCTATTGCTCAGAACACTAAGTGTGCTGGAACATAGCCTCATTTCACTAGATCCTCCTATAAATGCAGTAAAACAAGATTTCATATTTCTTTCATGTGAAATCTGATCTTGTGAGATGTCCAGAGGTTTTCACAAGGCTTTTAATTTCTTTGTCATTCCTTGGCTTTTTCTTGACATTTATTGTATGCTATGCTAAGTAATTTCTTCATGACACATACTCGTGGTGTATAATTCACTTTTCAGAATAAACATTTATTGAGTTTTCTAACCAAAAGACCTGCAGCAGTAGTTTCCACATTATATGCTACTTAAAGCCATGCAAAATATAGGATTTTTGGCAGTGACATTTTTTTAATCTCACATTTGATTTAGACCTGAATGAATCTGAAAGAATAAATTTTACTCACCTTATGCCACAAATTTAAAAATTAAGTTTTATTTAGCAAATGCTACCACACAGTGTTTTTTAAGTAGATTTTTCTTTCTATTACTGCACTCTCTTCTTTCTCCCTTTCCTGGGAGTCCAGGCCCAAATTCATCATCTTCAAGTGCTTCATGTAGCAAGGCTATCCTAGAACTGCATGGATTTTTAATCTCCTCATGCCCTTCCTCCCCTTCTCAGACATCTTTTTAGATTTCCTGTAAGTTGGTCAGACCTATATATTTGGGGCAAAAATCTTGGTTTCCATAAATCCATGGCTGTGAGGAAAAAAAAAAAAAGGAGAAAAAAAAAGGAGAAAAAAAAAAGGTTTTTTCATAAAGTATTTCTTAATAGCTTTCCATTCTTCTCCCAGATGGCTTCTAGACAGGAGATGGATGTCTGTGCTTTTGTAGGATGCTATTTTTAAAGTGAAGCGGTTGCTGGATGGTTAATGAATAAAGTAATAAAAGAAGTCTGGAACTTCTTTTCTTGACCGCTTCCCAGGACACACGTTTGTGTGTGTGTAAAATAGACTTGATTCTCTTCTCACATAGATGATTTAAATCAAGAGATTCATCCCTGAAATCCACTGGGTTGCACTAGTCCAAAGCTATTCTGAGCTAAAGAAAAATGAGACTTCATTGGATATGTGAATACAGTTCATTTTATGGGAAAACCCCAAAAGGTGAATATGTGCAATTTGGAGGTTAATATTTTACATTTATCTCCCCAAATCCACTTCCTTAGCTTTATTTCCATATTTAAGTGCAAATTCCACTACTAATACCAAATAAGGTTTATTCTTCATTTATTGTTCTTGGACAGCAAGATAGGAGATAGATAAGGACACGACTTTCAGTTCTCAGTCACATTCCTTACGTGAGAGTCAGGCACCGAGAGTTTCATTTTACTCTGGGCAGTCCCTTTCAATACATGGGACCACACAGTATCTTGTCAAGGTCAAATAGTGCTCAAATAGAATTTCCCCTTTTCCACTGTGGTACAACTCATTGGCCTGAACATAATATTGACAGATTTCCCAAGGAAGCTTATCCTTGCATGAATATTAGTATTTTTCACCTTTTTTTTTTTTTTTTTAAGGCACATGTGTTTGCTTTCAGATTTTAGATAAAAAAAGAAGCTTCTCATTTCTGTTTTCACCACAAGTTCTCACATCAGTTAAATAACTTTTCTCTCCCACAAAAGCTGTGCCAATCATTTCAGTGAATGCAATATTTTAAGTTGCATATCTCTAAATATCTACAAATATTTATTCTTTTGAATGCCCAAAGCATTGCACATCAGGTTTCTCTGCATCTTTTCCAAGAACTGGCGCCCTTTACTGCTCCAAAATTATTCTTTCTGAGTGTGATGCTTTGTGAGTTCCCATTTCATTCTCACACTTGCATGGTCTAACTGGTACAGGTGACACATGGCCAATGTACACACAGGTCTGGTTTCATCCTGCAAAACTCACTTTGTTCAGTGGGGCCCAGCAACAGGGCAAGGAGCAATGGCCATAAACCAAAACACAAGTTCTACATCAACATGAAGAACTTGTTTGCAGTGAGGGTGGCAGAGCACTGGAGCAGCTGCTCAGGGAAGGTGTGGAGTCGCCTTTTCTAGAAACATTCCAAACCCACATGGACACATTCCTGTGTCACTCCCTCCTGGAGACCCTGCCTTGGCAGGGGAGGTTGGACCAGATGCTCTCCAGAGGTCTGTTCCAAGTATCCTGTGACTCTGTGATTTTGAGTCTTTATTAGTTATTTATTATTATATTTATTTATTTGTTTGTTTGTTTGTTATTAAAGATACTGCTCAGTACAGCACCGCTGCAAGTGCCAGGAGGGCAGGAGAGTGACTCAGCCTAAAGCACAGTGCTCCTAGCCCAGCTCTCCTGGACAAAACTCACAAAGGGAAACCCTCAGAGAGCACACTCATGAAGTTTGGTTTGCTCTTGTGTGACCTTCTTTTTGCCCAAGACAAAATCCAAGTTTCTTGCCACTCATCTGGTTTAAACTGACATAACTGCACAGGAGTCAGAGTGACCTCTGTACATTCTTGAGTTGAATTCCCTTAAACCCAAGCCCAAAGTGCTTCCCTAATCAGGACTTTAACCTCATTAGGAAGGGGAAAAGCACTGGTGAAGCAAAAAAGAAATCTATCCTTGCACGTGTTCAAGCACATCTAAGTCATTGAATAACAAAAAACTCATTTTAGAGGTCTAAACAGTGAGGAAGATAAGGGATGCATCACACATCTCTCACCAAGGCTAAAGGCCTCACATTTTTTTCAGAAGTCTGAATATAATCCTACTGTCTAAAAGAGTACTGGAATATATGTGTCAAAATGATGCATATCTTGGGCTCTTCTGGCCATATCATAGACAACAGTGACTGAGAGCCATTTATCTTATGTGAAACTGCTTTACTGTAGAAAAATGATAGGACTTCCATTTGTTGATAAGATAGTTATTTCTGATGATTCCGCAACATCTAACGGCAGTTTAATTTTATCAATTCCTGTTTTCGGTGCAGCGTGGCTTTCTTCTGATGTCCAAAAGATTAAGGCAGCAAACCTACCTTTCCTAATGTAGAACTTGAGGGTGTACATGTTAGAGAAATGACTTCAGTAAAGCAGAATAGAAGACCCAAAAACTTAAAAAAGAAAAAAAACAGAAAAAGAGCAAAAGTTACTTTGCTCTTCTCATGCAGCAACTTCTAAAATTGCATGCTATGTATTTTTATAATACTCAGCATCCTGTTCAAGTGGTTTAGTAGTTACTGCATAATATTTAAGACTGCTTCAAAGAGAAAAAAAAAGGCACCAAAGTTTGCCTTCAGTCTTTTCTTCATGAAAATGGAGGGGAAGGGACGTTCTTCCAACTCTTTCTGCTTAGAATAAAAAGTAGAAAATATAACATTTTTACTGTCTCAAACACCTGAGTATTTTTTGTTTTCAGTTTTTCATGTAAGAAAATTCAACTGCTTTTACAGGAAGTTTTACATATACGTATGTCTTCTGAATAGGAATTTCTCATTTTCCTAATTGACCTAAATTCAGATTTAAAAAAAAAAAAAAAAAAAAAAAAAAGAAGAAGAACTCTCAGTTCTAGGCTTGTCTGTGCATTTTAGCATTTTTCCCTGAAACACTCTAGGGAGACATTGATAAAAACATTAGGATCTGTTGTTCACATAGGAACTGCTCAGATTATCTAGACAACCAGTTACAAGGCACTAATACAGTGACTGAGATGGCATTTTCCTTTTAATCCACTGGTTACTCGGCCTTCCTTCCATTGTAAAACAAACAAAGTGGATGGAGGCTCCTGTGACCTTGAAAATGTAAACAGGATTAACACTTTTTAGGTCAGTGCTTGCCAGGGCAGCAGATGATGCTGGAGCAGCAGATGAAAAGGCAGCCAGCAGCATTAGGCGGCCGAGGGGATTAGGGGGGAGGCAGCAGGGCAGGAGGGCTCCCAGGGCTGCATAAGGCTGGGTTCCCTTTGCCCCGGTGGGATGGTGCTGCCAGGAGCTGGAGACTCACTCAGGACAAGGCTTTGCTGCTGCTGTTTGTGCTGAGCTGCTTCTGTCGCTGCCAAGAGCGGTGGGAATACCTTCACTCGTGTGATGCCTTTGTAATTCCTCCCTGACTTCAATCAGAAATCAATTGGAGCCCTACATGATCAAATATTTTCCCTGCAAAGAGAGAGATAACATTTGACATGACAAACTGTGTTCTGTAAAGTGAGAAGGAGATCAAACAGTTACAGATATCAATTAAATCTGCTGAAACGTGTACTCTGTCACACAAGTGCAATTAACCATTAATTTATTTGGGAACAATTTGGAACTTTTACTCCTTGAAAAATATTTAAAGTGATTTTGTTTTGTTATTCTTCTAAATAAATCTGGTTATGCCTACACCCTCAGACTTTATGGAAAAAATAACTAAGTTGAGACTTTGGATTCTTTAAAAAATCAGCTTAGTTTTTCAATTTATTAGGTAACTGGAAGTTAGAAGATATTAAGCAGATTTAATCAGGCCATACAAATCTACAAGACTTCCATTAAGACCTCAAAATGTTTCTCAATAAATCAAAATGCTTTGTGAAATAAGCTTGTTGAAATCTCACACAACGAATAATGTCTCCAAAGAAACTCTCCCACTGTTCCATTTCACTCTAAAAGAGTGAAAAATTTCAATCTTTCATTTCTGATTTATTCTGTGCTATTCAATACAAGATTAAAAAAAAATCAAATTTACAATCTTTCCCATTTTACCAAATGTTATAATTTCCCACAATTGAAATAAAAGTCAATATGAGTGTTCTTCGAGGAAATTTTAAAATTCTAATAACTAAAATAGATTTAGACTTTGGCACAGCATTAAATCCTCCATACCTTTGGACTTCTGTTCTGCCTTAACTTAAATGGAGACAGTTTAGATATGACTAAAGGTCCAGAACTGACTGTTTAACTAAGGAGTAACAAATCAAGTGGAAGAAGGGACCTTTCTTTGGAAAAGCAAAAAGGTACCATTTTTGTACCATTTTTCTGAAGGGCTGAAAATCTGAAGCAAAATCATCTGTTTCCTCTGAGATGTGTTCCCTATACTCTGTTTGGAAAGCCAGATACAGTTTGAAGTAAAACTACAGCTACAGGAGGTTGATAACAGCACAAGAAAAAAATTATTAAATGGAAATATTTATATTTTATAGTTTATTTTCTTAAGAGATTTACTATGAGTAAACATGTACTTCACAGCCAGAGAACAGGAAGAGGAAATTTAAAACCAGTACATGTAAGAGTCATTATATATATGTATGTCTTCTCTTGTTGAGTTTTTCTTGAGAGGTCTGTTGATATTGCCACTGAGTTCCAGATTTTTGAATTTGAACAGATTAGTGAGACAGCAGCTAAACAAGGGCAAATTATTTGCAAGATAATTTGCTTCTACTTAGTTTTGGAATAGTGTTCAAAAACTATTGTTATAAGTACATGACATATTGTTGGCTTTTTGTAGCTATTGGAATAAATGCTATATGTATAATGTTAAAATAGCTTTTCTGTATAAATATAAGGTTTTTTTCTTTTCTTCTAATAGCAAAAGTTAAACATAAGTTTTGTAAAAATAGTCTACTTAAACTACCCACCTAGTTAAAATAACAACTGGAAAAGGTGTAATAAGGACCCTGCAGCTAACACAACAATTATCAACACTCACCGGCTGCAAAAAGCCAAAACCACCACCCAAATTAAAAAAATAATAAAAAAAAATTTAAAACCACAAGCCAAAAACCACGCATACTCTAAAAAAACAAACCCAAAACATAGCCATGCTAAATAGTTCCCAAAAACTTGTTACTATGCAAAAAAACCTATAAATATAGAACAAATTAATGTATTATAAAGTATATTTTAAAAAGCATTCCCAAAACAACCATGTGCTCTTAGCAGCTTGCCAAGCACCCAGCTGTTTTAACCCTTTGCTTTATGTGTGTCTCCTATTTTTATTAAACTTTTTAAATTCTACCAAAAGAGTAAAACGTGTTTTTCACACCGTGCAGCAGAAATTAGGCATCTTAGCTCCATCTGAGGTTTCTGTGTTTTGGAAAATACCCTTCTGGATATCAAGCTAAGCTGAGGAAGTTTCCATCAGCCACCCACTCCTGCTGCAAAGCTCGGTGCTTTAGCGAAGCTGGTTACCACGACTTTGTGCCGAGCACTTCTGAAGGCCAGCACGCTCTCTCTCCCTGCAGAGAGCACATCAGGTGCTGGGGGTTGCACTCCAAAGACGCAGATCTGGGGTGCAGTGTGTCACAAACAAGGCACAGTGGGCTCTGGGGTTAATTCAGCATCCCGCTCTGCGCTACCCCAGCATGGGCGGGGGAAAGATTCCATCTCTGCTGTGACCTGGTGCACTGTGCACCAGGACCTCAGCACAAAGGATCAGGCCAAAGCCCCCAGCATTCATCTCTGAGAAACATCCAGGAGGAAAAAGACCCACCTCAATATCAACTCAGATGTTGTTACACTCATGTAATCATGCTTTTAATTCGCTGAGGTTTCTGTTTCTGATGGACCAAAGATATTGATGTGGTCATGTGTAGATTAACAGCTCTGTTTACAAAGTTCTTCAAGAGCAGTCATGCTGCTATCTCAGCTCTTTCCCAAGGTATTGTATTGACAATTTTTTATTTCTTTTTCTGTTCTTTCTAGCTGAAGAACAGCAGAAAAGTGAGGATGGTCAGGAGACGCAGAACTTGAGCCCCCACCAGAGTTTTGACAAATCACAGTTAAATGACTGTCCAAGAGATTCTGGCTGTTACATCTCATCAGAAAATTCAGATAATGGTAAAGAAGAAACAGACTCAGAAGCCCTGTCTGACATGGTGCAGTCAATAACAATCAGTGAGTCAAACTGATTTGGTCCTGCTGCTTTTCTGCAGATTTTCAGAAAAGACAATCACATCTGTCAGTATGATGGCACAGAAGCAGAACACAAAGTATTCTCAACACTGAAAATCTACTTTTTTTTCTGATTCATGATGCTATAAACTGTTTCATATGTGTACACATGATAGCTAAATGTTAGTTGATAATAAGAATTTCTCATGTTTTTTCTTTTCAATGAATCCACAGGTATTTCCCTTGAAAAGTTTATACAAAAGTATTTATAAATATTTGTACAGCAAATGCATTTTCTATAATAATAGATAATTTTTTTAGGCAGTGGTTCATAATCTGGAGATGTTCATTTCTGGAACTGTCCAAAATGTAAATATTGTACATATTTATTTTAAAAATATATGGATTAATCACATTGTCTCTATTTTCAGCTGTGTTTTGCTGATTTTTGTACAGAATGAATTTTCATTGATACCATCTCAAAAAGGTGGATACAGTCACACCCTACTTTGGAAAGTACCAAGCCAATTCTCACTAATACTAAAGCTGTTTCGCACCACTTTTCTCCAAAATGAGCTCTAAAGTAGGCTGTCATTTCCTGTACTTTTTCCTGGAGGCATGAGAGAACTGTAGGGTGAACCTGAATTCAGCTCTCTGTGATCCTTGTCTTGTGGAAGAACAAAACCTTTTGAATGGCTCATGCAGTGGCAATTTTTTAATGGATCTTTTCACACCTGTTCTCATTTGTCCCAAGCATTATACAGAGAATCCAAACTCGGAGGAAAAAACCCATCAGGATCAATGCTATGCTTTTATGATAACGTTTTGTGAAGATGTTGCCTTTTGTGTATGGTGTGAAGTTTGTTAATAGAGTATTTGTTTGTATACAAAACTCGGAAGCTAACATGGTTATTGTACATGACTGTCTTTTATATGAGATTTTATTGTCTTTTCCCAGTATATTTCACACTGGAATACACATTTTAACTGCCTGTCTTCTTTTAGAGTACTTCCTTCACTAATAAACAGAATAATGTGTTTAAGCCCTTTAAAAATACTTGATTTTTAATGTGGTCATTACATTTCAAAGGCTGCTCTCTTCTAAGACTAACACAGTAAATAGTAATTCCACTGAGCATTTTTAGCATGCATAAGAATCTGTGTATCAAATCAATAGAGAGACTTTTTGCTCAGTCATTAGTCACAGTTTTCACACAATTTAAGGCATTTTGCATTTATGTTAAAAAGTTTCCACATATTGCTGACAGCTTGAAAGAAAATCTCCTTCAGAAGAGATGAAACGCAAAACGTTCCACCCCAAAAAGAGTATTTCTGAAGAAACTATGAACAAATGGAAACCTTTTCTCCCTTTCTTTTTCTTTTCCCCAATTTAAATGTTTTCTGTACTTTTCATGACTTCTCAAAAGACTACTGCTGTCAGGCCCCCTAAAATCTGCTTTGAAGGATGTAGTATAAAAATTGCAATTTTAGAAAACTGCATTAACAAGATTTCAAAGATTTGGAGTAAATAAACTGTGTTTAGAAAAAATACACCAGAAAGGGAGCTGCTATAATTTGTTTCTGGTTTTAACTTAACTTTTCATACCAGGAACAAATGTCATTGTTTAGCAGCAATGACCCCATACTGCCAGGCGTGGTGGGGATGCAGAGCCCTCGGTGGGATGAAGGATGTGAGAGCTTGTATCAGGCAGCTATATTTGTTTCTTAATGCTTTTCCAGCCAGAAGTGTATCATGACATGCAGTACTGACATTACTTTATTACTTAGCTTCCGAAATAATGGGTTTGAATTGGCCTCTATCATCTCCTCATTCTAGAGAAGGACTAAATTCAGCTTGAATTCCTCTCAGAGGGGCTTATCTTTTGGCTTTTGTGGCAGAGGCACTGAGTCTTCAGGTTCTGATGACATCCACAAAATTGCTGAACCTGTAAAAGTATGTTAAGGTGAGCTTAAATATGATTGTGACTGTCAAGAAGCAGCTCAGTTAGCTGGGTCAAGGACTAACAACCACCGAGACCAGAGCCGCGCTCTGGTAGAAATACTTTGAGAAATGTTAATTTGCACTGGTTTGTAAATGGAAATAGACCTCCCTAGCCAGTTGCAGTGAGACAGGCAATGCTTTCAACAGAGCAAAATACCCAACAACTGCTATATTTTACAGGAATTAACTCTGCCTGTTGGGCTGATGGCAAGGGGATACAGGTGTAAGGTTAAGTAGTTTGGAACGCAGGGCATGAGTTATAACCACTCTGATCTGTAATCAGTAAGGCTTTGTCCAAAGGGCTTCTTATTTAGAAAAATATATCAACTGAAATTTGTTTTCAGACTTTTGTAGCTTCCTGCGGAGGCAGAGCAGATTAGATCTCAAACTTGAGACACTTCCTCTCTCTCACACTGTTCTACGAAAAAGAATGAGGAAATTTTGTGCCACAAAGAAAAAAAATATGTTTCCTACAAGAAATAGATCCAACTTACTTTCCTCTCTTGGTGGTCTCATTAATCACATTGATCATGGATTAAACCATTTGGAATAGCAGAAGCATTTCTCCAATTGGTTTAAGTGCTGGGTAATCTGAATAAAATGTTATTCTAGGAACTCTTGGAAAAAGTCTGGTGGAGATTTGAGTGACTTTCAAGTAATCCTTAAAACGTCCCTGAGATAGAGAAGAAAGCAGTAGAGGATTTGTTCATCTCTGTCACTTGCTCGAGAGTGTCACATCCCTTTTCATTTTTATTAACCTCCCTCTACATCTAAGGAGGACTAAATCATTTGCAAGTCTCTTATTTGTAACTGCAGTTACAAAGAGATGCAAAACCAGTCAATAATAGCAGAGGCAAAGCTGAGGGGGGCAGCCCTTCTGGCCTTTAGGCAGTGGGGATTTCCTGGCTGTGCAGGGCTGTGGTGCAGGTGCAGCAGACTCCCCAGGGCTGACTGCCAACACGTGTGCTGCTGCTGCCCACAGCAGAAAGCCACAACTCAGAAAAGACTTTGGTGACCTCCCAGAAAAATTCAAGTGGTGGCAGGCCTCCTCCTTCTCACATCAAAACCATCTCTGGCCAAAGTTAGCAGTGTTCAACAGTGCTGTCCCATGCTCAGCCCCGTGTGACTGCCATCCACAGCTGGCATCACTGTAAAGGAGGGTTGCTCTACCATCAGAGAGAGGAGCTGAGTGCCAGCTCAGCCCTGTGATCCACGTGGACTAGCCTGCAGATCCCAGGAGGCAGCATCCTGCTCCCCAGAATTTGTAAAAACACTTCTAAAAGTCAGAGTGTGTGAATGCAGCAGCGAGGGGCTACCAGCATGGAGGGGTTTGTTTCATTCTGCTGAGGTGCCCGTGAGCATAGGAAGCACAAAGAAGAATATGGGAAGTTTTGTGGAAATTCTGGAGAAGGTTCATCTCTGAGGGACTCAACCAACTACAGGCTACCAGCTGGACTTCACAGCCCTGAGCCAAGCCAATTTTTCACCCACCTTACCACTCATTTCCACCCCATACCTCACCAATTCTACCCCTGGGTGTCTGGTCTGCGATGTGCAGAAGCCCACAGCTCATCAGCTCTGATATAAAGGGTGCCTTTACACCACAGCACTTTCTCCTACGTAGTAGCAATTGAAATAATTTCTGGCATTGTCATGGAGCTGCATCACACATTTTTAAAGAAGGCTGGTGCACAGATAGCAAGGCAATATTGAAGGAATAAATGGGCACTGTGAAGCAGACAAGCCTGTTTGTAGATGTCACGGCGTTCACAGGATGAGTACAGCCTGCCCCTTGCCTGGAAATCAGCTTTCCTATCAAGTCAAGGCCAGTACAGTTCTTTCTGCCCACACAAACACGCACAGATCTGTGGTCAACAGGTAAGGGAAGATGACACAGACTGATCCAGTGCCTTGGGTCACAGTGGCAGCTTGGTATCTATCCTAAGACAGCTTTGATGGCAGTTGTGCAACTGAGTCCCAGTGTCACAGATGCCTGAGCCTTTTGTCACGTCAGAGAGAAGCAGTCTCAACATGTCTCGTAACAGCATGGCAAGCACTCTGCCTTTTTCACAGCTCCAGGATGAGGTTTTGGACTAAGTTAGCTTCTGAATAGATTATTTGCATCATACTCTGACTGCATATGTTATACCACTGCATTGTACAATGACACTCTTAGTGCAGAATAGGTGACATCAATGGTACAAGTATATCCCTTTGGTTTAAGAGTTCCTGCATGAGATGTTCATCTGTGTCCCTGATCCTTGGTTCCTGGCAATAAGCAGATTTTTGCCTTCAACTGAGGAGAAAGTGGAGGAGGCTATAACATGGCTGTATGGAACATTCAGTTTGTATGTCCCCAGTATTACCTGATGAACCCACCAGCCTGCAGCTCCTCATCTGCCTGTGTCAGTCCTGAGGACTGGCCAGAAGGCTGACACAGGCAGGAATCCTTGCTGCAGGCACAGGCAGGAATCCTTGCTGCAGGTTGACAGCACTTAAACACTTTTGGGGTTCCCAGCACAGCAAGGACAGGGAGCTGCTGGAGCCTGCCCAGAGGAGGCACCAAGGGGATCAGAGGGATGGAGCAGCTCTGCTGGGAGGAAAGGCTGGGAGAACTAGGATTGTTCAGCCTGGAACAGAGAAAGCTTTGAGATTATCTAATCATGGCCTTCCAGTACCTGAAGGGAGCCCACAGGAAAGATGGAGAGAGACTATTTACAAGGGTTTGGAGTGACAGGACAAGGGAGAATGGCTTCAAACTGTCAGAGTAAGTTTAGATTAGAGACTAGGGAAAAATTATTTGCAGTGAGGCACTGGCACAGGTTGCTCAGAGAAGCTGTGGGTGCCCCATCCCTGGAAGTTCAAGGCCAGGTTGGATGGAGCTCTGAGCAACCTGGTCCTCTGAAAGGTGTCCCTGCCCAGGGTAGGGGGCTGGAATAGATGATCTGCAAGGTTCCTTTCAACCCAAAGCATTCTATGGTTCTATAATTCTATGATTAATAATCCTAGAGGAAGAGCTGGTCTGTTCACTGCAAAACCAATAAAAGTCGTTTCAAACCTTCTATTTTCTCCCAGCTAGGAAAGGCCAACAAATGCCACTACAGATACATGGGAAAAAGGGGATGAAGAACAGTAACAAACTCAGGGCAACACTGCTGTTGAATCTACAGAGTTGCATCACGTATGCATAGACAGCAGTCACTGCAATGAGCATGAATTATGTATTCAGGGAAATACTAATTCTCTAGAAGGAGGACACAGGTGGGAGGAGGCCCATGATAGGCTTGGAGGGTCTGAGAGGGTCATTTTATTTTTTGTGGCTAAGGCAGAATTAGGTCTGACATGCTCAGATATCTCTGCTAGTCATGAGAACTGTCTGCTGACAGCAAGAGCACAGAAAATCTGCCTGTGCCAAGAAGTCATACACAAATGAGGGACAAGAGGGCTGGAGGGCAAGAGGTGTTCCTTCACAGTTCACATACCTTGGCTGCTTAATTTAAGCCTGGCCAGTATCCCACAAAGTGCATGCTTTCTGAGCAGAGCAAATGTCCTCAGCTCCCAATGCCCTCTCCCCATGGCAATCAGAATATTTCTCTGGAGGACCTCTCATGCTGTGTGCCATGCACAGGTTTTTAGGGTGGAACATCAAAGGTGTTGTGCAACTCAGCATTAGGGCATGGAGACAGGTCAGGACTGTGCAGGGCCATGAGGTAATTTTGACAAGCTAGTTGACACCCTTTGGCTACCAGTCATGTCCCTATGGCTGAGGGATGGCTTCAACCTGAATCATTCCCAAGCCTCAGCTTTCCTGCAGAAGGAACCAAGGTCTTTATGCCTGTGATGCACATTATATCACAAATCTCTCCAAAATGTTCACCATCATATTTGAGAGCAGTCCCTTGCTACCTATCAAAAAAAAGAAAAAAAAAAATCCTCCGGGGAAGGCACTTCTCAAAATACTGTTGGCAATAACCTTAGACTTTAGAGAGTGCAAATGTAAAAGAAGTGGAAATAAAAAGCCACTCATGTGGGGAAAAAAACACTTTAGAGAAAAATGAATACAGCAAACCCGAGGAACTTGCACTCTTTTAAAGAAATCTCTCTGTATATTATTACCTAACTATGTTGCCTCCTAAGTTTGCTCTCATCTCCAACATAAGAGCTGAATGACTATCATTACTTACACAGGCATATTAAAATAAAATGTACCTTACTCAAGAGAAGTTATTTCTCTTTAAATGTCTCCTTGGTAAAAAATATACAGCAAATATTCCTTATCGATGTTTTGGGCTACATGGCTATTTAAAGAGAGTGCTGAAGTATCAGAAGGAGCTAAAAGATCATAACAGCTAACTAATAGCTGTGCACCACTCAATTGTATGTACATGCCTGCAGGACATCTACCTGTCTTAGTTCTGCTTTTTTTTTCCAGTCAGAATGTAATAGCAGTCTTTTCTTATTTTAACTTGGTTAAGAAAAACGTGCTTTGTGACCTAGAAAAGGCTTTGGAGGGGCTGCTTTTTCAGTTTCCTTGCAGAGTGGAGGGAAAGCCATCATCAGTGGAAGGGGCTGTGTGACCAGTGACTTTGTCAGCTACAGTTTCATATTGCTAGAGGAAAAAAAAAAAAAGGGAAATTGACTGATTTGGACTGAATTTGTAGATATATCTAACAGTTAAGGTATGAGTGTGTTGTATGTTGTGAAAAGCATGAAGACTGTATCTAAATGGGTCAGCCCCACAGCTGTGTAGTGAAGTCTGTGAACAGAAAATGATGGCTCAGTGTCCAGCAGAACAGGAGTTGTGCATGAATGTATGCAGACCACTCACCTATAATTCTTGCACAAATTCAGTCCCTCCAACACTGTAGTTTTGTTTTTTTTCCATTGGCAAAAAATCTAAGTCTTGCCCAACTGGCAGAAAAAGTAGGCATTATTTGACAAGAATAAACAAATTAGTGTGAGACATGATTCAACAATATAAGATCCTAGATAAGAGGTTTAGGTACATACTGCACAGTGCTTCACAGTTTCAAAATTGAATACAGGGGATCATTTAATTAAAACCTATTCAACTGAAAATCCTATTTATCTGAAACAAATGTTTGTCCTATCTATAATATCAACAAACTATTCACATGAGCAACTAGCAATAAACAACAGAAAGATGCACAATGAATGTCAATTAACACAATTTGCTATCAAATAAACTTGCAGTTTATGTATACAGCTTTAGCACTGTCCTGTGTATCCATTATAAAGGTCAATTAACCTCAATTGCAGCTAGTCAGCTTGTTCTAAAACAAAATCAACATAAGATAGCTTTCATTTCTTTTAAATAAGTATCTCAGCAATTTGGTTGCCTGGCACTGAAGAACTTCTAAATTGCTAAAAGTCTTTGCTAGAAGTTTTACGTTACCAAATGTCAAAAAAAAAAAAAAAAAAAAGTGAGATTGGCTGAAATTGTCAAGGTATCACAGTGTGGCTGCATAAGGCTTTTAAAAATATTCATTATTCAGCACATAATCATGGATTCAGAACAACAAAGAGCTTTGGTGTGTGTGTGCCTCAAAGGATGAAAATCTTCCTAAGTAAAGCTTTCGATGCATACACTAATCCAAGACTACACTAACAAATCTCTTGAAATGGAAATCCTTGCTGAAAATGCCTGTGTGCTTTAAACACTATCAAAAGGTTTTTTTCCCCCCTCCCCTTTGGCTGCAGAATGTCAGCATTTATGGTAAAAGTCAATCAGGTGCTCACTTGTTCTGCTTAATCAGGAAGAAGTGGTACCACGTGAGCACTGGGAGCTCTCATCTGGAATTGCACAAGCATCACTAACTCCAAGGGCCAGCAATGTTGATGAAAGCAAAGGCAAGTGGTTAGAAGGCTGACATATTGGTCTGTGAGAGAGGCATTAGATATTTGAAACCACACTTGGAAACCCAGGTGAATCCCTGGACTTAGAGAAATGCTGGTTTTCTCAAAGTTCATAATTACACTGTTATTTAAAAATAAAAATAAAATTTTTTAAAAAAGGCAAACTAACCAGAAAAACAACACACAAAAATAAACCCCCAAACCAAAACCCAAAAAACTGACATGGATTACTGATCACTTAGCAGGACATTCTCCAGTGGACGTTCCAGCCACCAGCCATTGAGTTAGGCTTCTATCCAACCCGTCTGTGTTTCAGAGGCTGTTTAACTCAATTCTTGAAAAATAATGGGCAAGGTGGTGGTGGCTGACATGATGAATCACAATTCTGGCCCTGCCAGATGCTTCTACAGTCTTTTTAAAGCTGATGATAGTTACAAAATGACCACAGTGGTGTCTTCTCCCTTTAGAAGGAAATCATAGGAGACTGCTCAAAGACCTAAGGCAAAAAAAGATTGCTTTCTCGGCGCGTACAAACACACCTTCCTTCTCAGAAGGTTAACAGGGGCTCTGTGCTTTCTGTGTCCTTTATGAACTTTGCCTTTGCTGTAGGCAGACAGTGTTCAGTGCTAAAAAGCAATTTTTCCAGTGCTGCAGCAGCTCACAGAAAATAAAAAAATTAAAAAAAAAGCCGGAACTTTAGAACATAATTATACCAGACATAAACCTGTGGGAAAAAGCTTTGTTTTCTGGGTATAAAATTCACCTGTGTCCCTAAGGCCTATGAAATACTTGCCTACAATTGTAGTCTGAAAACTACAGTCTCTTAACTACATTAGAGTATCCTGCCTCACTGCTTCATTCTACTTCAGTGCTTAATTCTTCCTAGAGGTGATTTTTACTTACCACCTCATTGCTACAGCAAACATCAAACTGCATTACACTGTTTAACAATCAGGGTTACAGCAGTAAAAAGAACTACTAGCATTCATAAAAAAGTAAGAGCCACTTCCCTGGCTGATGGGTGCATGCCTTCAAAGCTCAGCTACAAACATGAACACAGTTCATGACTACAGGAGCAGCAAGAAGTTTGATTTGCATGTTTTCACATTGCTAAAAGAAGCCCTCCTAAAAGCAAGTCGGTGTCTGAATCTTAGCAGTATGGTTTTTGTGTGAGATGGAGTGAAAACAGATGCTTGGCTTGTCTAGCTAACGATGAATGGGTGATCTGTACAGACCTGGCAGAAATCTTCAGATAATCCTCAAGTTTCATGTAAAAAAAGACAATGCTCAGTTGTTGATCCAGGATATGTAGGGATGTTGCAGTTCCTTCAACTCAAAAAAAAAAAAAAATCAGATTTACTATGACTTCTCTCTAGTTGGTAAACTTTTAAATCAAACCTTTCTTTGCCCTCCAAGGAATTTGCTAGAGGAAAACACACTTCATAAATCATGGGGTTTGGTCTGGTAACATTGTAAGAAAAAGACCACCTGAGTCAGCCAGCTTGGTGCAAGGTAATACCTCCTAAAAGGCATCCTGAACATCATCAGGGTCTTGTGAAACAACATTTTGATTAGCTAAGTGAAAATGAATCACAAGTGTTGGCATACAGCTATGCTATCATTTTATTCAAAGAATGATCAATCAGCGGCAGAGTGATGAAACATTAAACAGACAGATCAATTCAAGACATTATATTCTTACAAGTCTCCTAGATCCTCTACTCAAGATCTGATAGTTTCCACAAGACTTATCAGACAGGGATGATAATTACAAAGATATGGTAATTGAGGGCATTATATCAAGCGTGTGAGCTGGATCTGCTGTCACAGCAAGAACTTCTTCACTGAGAACTGGCAGAGAAGGATTTTCTTTCCCTGTGACTGGCACAGCAGGATCCTCATCCAGCCACTGGCACAGTAATAGGTTCCACTTTAAATCTATCCTATCTACACCCTGTTGAAGTAATTCAGTTAATTGTGTGCATCAGTCTTGGGAGAAATCTTTCATAGTGCTAGTTATGTCCTTGGATGAGTAGGGGAGCAATCAAACACTGAGGGGGCACTGCTGCCTGCTAGACCTGGAGCCACTGCCTCAGAGCCAAGAGTCCACTTAAGCACCAAGGAACCAAGCAGCCCACAAGATCAACTAGGCTTTTAAATGCTATAAATTACTCAAGAAGGGATGTGCTGTAAGCATAAATGCCCACCGAGGTGCACAGCATGGGGGAAAAGCTAGCCAGAGTATGACTTGGCAATTTAGAGAATTTGATGCTAATGTTAGTTTATTAAATTTCTTTTTTTAACTTTAAGGAAAGAAAAAAAAAAAAAAGAAAAAAAAAATAAAAGAAAGGAAAGACTGGATAAAACCAAAAGAATTGCAATGAAGGCCAGACAAAACATTTACCCTGACAGCTGAGACAGAGTTCTTCTCCAGACTCTGCCAATATTGACTTCCACATAAAGTCCTATTTTTTTATAGAAGAGGTTAACCTTCCACAATTTACTTACTCATGAAATATAAGGTGAACAGAGACACTAATGCAAATGATCCAGTATATTAAAAAATGCATTGAGCCAGGAAACATTCAAAGTTCTGTTATAAATTATCTTTTAAGGTCTGGAATAGTAGACATAGTGGCTGTGCCAAGCCCTATTAACTGGAATAGATGGATTTAGAAGGAATCTTTTTTAGCGCTGGTCTCTAAAAGATATGGGGGCTTTCTGTCCCACTCATCCTTCAAAGATTATTTTAAAAAAGGGTTACAGCTAGTCCATCACGTTGTTAGGACTTGAGCATCAAAGTATATATGGGCAACTAGAAGTATATATTTCAAAGGAGCAAGGTATAATAACAACAGTTTGATCCCTTCCTATCCCATCCCATAAAAGTTATCACTATCATTTATAAGGGTGGGGGAGAAAAAGGCTGCATTGGCTTGGTCAGCTTTTGATGGGAGCTGCAAATGATAACTTGTGCTGTTCTTCCCCTCCTGCCCCCAGACTGCAGTCAGAGCAGTAACCAAAGACAAGTACCTGATCTGAATAAATAAGTTTTTCTGCTTCTCTCTTCCGCCTGGGACACCAGAGAGATAAGTTCACACACAACTACTTTATTTTTACTACAATTCCACTGACTCAGAGACTTTTTTGGTAATTGAAAGAGTAGGAGACTACGAGGAAGTTCCTCTAATTTTCCTGCTGCTTGGGGAGCTGAAAGGCCTGTAGGTGTTACGTAAATTTTGATCACGTGAAATGGCCAGTGTGGGGTAGCAATACCGTGCCAGGTCTCTGTGCAGACAATTTTATTTGGCTGTAGTAATTCTTTCCTCCTTGTGAGGGTTTTAGGGGAAGTTTTTGTACAAATCAGTTCCAATTAAATCCCAGTTACAAACCCCTTGCATGTATTTCTTGGTGGAGGCAAGTTTTCACTAAGAGAAAATTGCTAAAGCCTAGAATCAGAGAGCTTAGAGATGGGATGAATTCCTTTCTCTCTGGGATTGTCCTTTAGTAGTCAGGTTCAAAACTTGCCAGCATCTGCTGAGATGGACGGAAAGGTTTTCATATAGACTGGGATGGGACAGTCTTTAAAATGAGCTGTACTTTTCCTTTAAATATGACTAATGTGCTAGCTGGTGAGAAGTAAAAGGGACAAAAATAGAAAGATGAAAAGAAAAATCTTTCCTTGGGTGGATACAAGATCTGAATCTGATATGGAGATTTTTGGTACGTAGGCTGTGCTGAAAACCCTCTAACACTTTGGAGGAACCATTCTGGTTTAGTTTACCTGCTGTGACTGAGACAGAAGAGGGTTAGTGTTGAGACAGCAAGAGAAAAGGATTTCCTCTGGCAGGTGTATTGACCTAGCTAACAAGAAATGCCAAAGAGATGCTGGATGCGATAAGAGATTCGAGGATACCTTGCTCCAGTGTCCCCAGCTTCAGTCAGTTTATGTGAATCCAGTGTTGCATACCTTTGCAAAGCCAAAAGAGACAGCAGACTGTGCATTCAGCTGGGGCTGGGTTTCACAGTTCTTTGCTCAATATGTGCACCTTTTGTGAGGGCCATTCAAGTTCAGCAGTCAAGCATGGAGCAACCCAGACACCATGTCCTCACACGTTCACGTACTCTTCACGAGCTGCAGTATTGTAGTGCTGCATGAAGTTCTGCTTGGAGCCAAAACTGGCTCCTACACCTGCCAGAAGGTAAATTAGCAATAGTGATTTTTTTTTTACAACCACAGGTTCTCAGTTGTTTTAAAGTCAGTCAGTAACTTCCGTGGTTACTTTCTTAGCAAGAAAAGTGCTTGTGCAGTATCTGCCTGACGTGCTTGAACTATCTGGCATTTAATCATTCTTTTTAATTTAACAGAGAGAGATAACTCCTCGTGTCTAGTCTCCTCAGGAGGTGACTTACTTCCTGTGTAATTTCCCTTTGTGCAGCATGAAAAACAGCTATGCTGTTCATCTCTTCCTGTCTGCTCATTTTTAGCTCTAAGGTACTGAGCTGGGTACCGTTGCACATTATGCCAGAGGTCTATTAAGCAGCATACTGGTGCACCGAGGTGGAAAAATGTAGCAGGCAGTGATGCTGGCTGCATTCAGCCTCGTAAATCCTGGGCACATTCTCTGCATCGCCTAAGAGCTGCTGAGGTAAAAGGGAGAAGCTGTGCTACCTGCATGCATGATGGATTGCCAGCACTGAAATGTTCCCTCACACTGCACTGCTGCTCCTCTGCCACCTTTGCTCCCAGGCCCATGTCAGCAGGGGACAAGAAAGGGAAAGGCAGGCAAGGGGATGTGCCCAGGTTGCACCATTGGGACTAAGCCACACTCAGAGTTAGGAAATCACAACCAGTTTCTCACTCTGCTTCAACAAACGCGGACTCAGCAAAGCCGAAGCTCTGGCCCAGCACCTCTGCTGAACACAGAGCCTGAGATGTGGGCATATTTTTACCACTCACGTTCTCTCTTGCAGTCTGACTGGAACCTTTATGCAGAATTCATTCAGTGAGTTTTTTAATTCTTTGCAGGCAAAACAATGTGTCAGCAGGTATTGTCTTGCTCTCTGAAAGAACTGATCATCTTCAGCAGCACTTCCAGCCAGAGGGTCTCCAGGGCTGACTCCAAGCTCTGCAGAGTCAAAGGGGATGTTTGAAAGAGAGGCCTCTGGATTTAGCTAGCCCCAAAGCCTGTCAAACATTTTAAGTATGTCATGTGGCACTCCTTGGAAGCATTGCCCTCCTTGTATTTTGGGTGCAAATTGTAACGTTAAGTGACACGGGTTTTCTGCAGGCTCCTACAAAATGGTGGTGGCCGATATTAAAGGTGATGTTTGTCCGTGTTCTCCTTGGATGATGTACCTGTGGGGCTATCACAGGTGTGAGCCAGCACAGAACTGGAAATACCCTCAGCTTCTATCTGCAAGGGAGCCTCGAATTGTGCCACCAGCACTGAGCCATCCCCGTGAGTCCGTGCTGTCCCTGCAGCTCCTATGCTGCTGGACAGCCTCACCCCTCGAGCCTTAAACACCAAGTGCCCAAACAAATATCAGCAATGACGCTCCAGCAAATTGTTCCTGGTATGGGCATGAAAACAAATTAAAACTGCTTGCTTTGATAACTTTTTTTGAAGTTATCCTCCACTCAGCGAACAGGACTGAAAAAATTCAAGTGCTCTCCCTCCTCTGACCCTGCTATTTCTGGTGGCAGCCACCACCCACTCCCAGACCTGCCCTTCCCACCTACACAAGGCTCCTGTGCAAGTCTCCAGAGATGCAGTGGACTGGGAAAAAGCCATGGCCGAGTCACAAGGCTTGGCCAAGAGGCTAACAGTGCATCCACACTAAAAATGATGGGGTGCCCCTCAGCCAGAGGTGAGCCCTGGGTCAGCAGTGCCCACACACAGCTCTGGATTTATCCAAGAGCCAACATGAACAGTGGGGAGACAGTAGACACTGCAGTGTGAGGAGATGAAGAGGGGAGTGCTCCCCTCTGGAACGGGCAATAATTTCTTTATTTTTGCCCTAAAAACATTGTGTTAGAAAGCTCCTGTTTTCTGCAGGGTTGCGGAGGATAACAAATGGATGGGGAGGCCAGGGGACCGAGCCCTGGCAGCCGAGGCGAGAGCCATGCTGAGGAATACCTCATGTTAAACAAGCAGGATAATTATTCTGCTCTACTTAGCACCAGCTAGGCCCCATTCGGAGAACAACGCTCATTTTGGGGCACTGCATTTTAAAACAGACAGAGACACTGGAGAGGGTTCAGATGAGAGCAACAAAAATGATTTAAGAGTTAGTAAATAAGACCTCTGAGAAAAGGTTATGAGAGCAGGGGCTGCTCAGTCTGGAGGAAAGAGGACTGAGGGGAAGCATTACTGCCTACAGATATGCAAAGGGCTGCTACAGAGACGACACAGACCAATTATTCTCATTAGAGAACAAGAACAGAACAAGAGGCAATGGGTTTAAGATGCAGCAAGGGGGAATTTAGATTAAATAATAGGCAAATGATATAACTATTGGAAAAGATAGGCTACAGAACAAGTTTACAGTGAAGTTTGCAGAATCACCTTTACTGAAGAAATATGTGGCTGAGATGAGAGACCTGTCTGTCAGGGCTAGGCTAAGACTAAGGATATACAGAGCTCTTCTTCACTGCACAGAGCCCTTCACAGGCAACAAGGATGGCTCCTAATAAATAGAAGGGAAAATGAGGAGTTTGTGCATATGCACATGAATGTAATGCACTGGTGTAATTAACACTATACAATACAAAAAATACTATCAGTAGTCACAGCCCTTATTTTGATGCCATGTTTTCTCCCAAAACACCACCTCTCCACATCAGTCTTTTTTGCAACACTAAGAAAATCATGACTGGGACATCAGTAAAACTGTACATGCATATTTGGGTTCCAATTCTACATCATTTGTCCCACAGGATGGTGAGCTTGGCAGGAAGCTGACAGAGCTTGATTTATAACCAAAATAACACATGATGTGGAAGTGCCAAGGATGGCCAACCCTGCTACTGCCGTGGAGGCTTACTGTGAGCTCCATCATTTCACCTCCATGCCTAGCTCAGACACAACTGCACAACACCAGGCCCTTTCTACCCAGTGGTTACCTTAACTACAAGCCAATAATCAACAAAGGCACAGCAAGGGAACCACAGATGGAAATGGAAGCACTGAGTCACTCCCACTGCTATCTGCAGTGTTAGAACAGTGCAGAGCCTGAGAAACGCCACTATGAAAACAGAGTGCAAACAGAGAAATAGCTCTGTCTGAAGTTCAGATATTACCTTGAATTCATATTATCCCTACCACTTCTGTGAAGTCCTACATGCTTTGAAAATTAACACTTGCAAGTAAGCACTGTGCTATCAATATATTTTTTTTAAACATTAACTTCACCTTTTGTCATTAAAAGAATGTCCTAATCAAAACCAAAAGGCTCCCACACTAGGTTCACTGAGTCTTCAAAAGCTAACCTGAGAATTTTGAAAATTTTGTCTAAATTATATGATTAATGTTGATCTACCATTTAACCCAGAGTGAGGCTTTTTGCTGAAGTTTTATAAATATATTTGAAACAGGAACAAAAAAAAAAAGTGGGCATAGGCACAGTGTTAGTTCAAATGTGAACACTGAAATGAGTGGACAGTGTAGTCAAGTACAAACTACTTATTTGCTACTACACTATAGCTGCTCAGAAGCACTCCTCTCCTTGCTGTAGGTCACTGCTTTGGAGAGGTTATCACCACTGACCAAGCTCTTTGCAACATTTTTTGAGGCTATCGTAAAGGCAAGCAAGAAGCATGTGCTGATAAAGAACTGATTTGAAATGTCAGCCTTATGGGAGGAGGTGCCAGTACAGCTGGCTTGGCTTTTTATTTTTTATCCTTTTTCTCATGTACAAGAGGATTAAAACCTTCCTGGTCAGGAAGAAAACCCAGAGGAAAGAAGCCAAAGTCTGACAGGGCTATGAACCTCATAGCTATAGCAATAATTTTGCAAATGACTAATAATAAGGAGTCGATAATCCAAAGGATGATCTCTGAAGTGAAGAGCACCAAATTTACTTTGGGGAGAAAATCAATTATCTCCTTCTGTGGCTGCACAGCCTACAATATGCAAATGCACAGAAGTTACCATAGTCACAGAAACCTGAATATCAACTCAGAAGAGAAAAAACCAAGGAATTTTACAAGAATTGCTCAAAAACATCCTCTTCATGAATGGATGCGTATCTGCTTTATGACACAGCTGCAATGTTATTCTAATATTCTTCCTCACAAAGGCTGACAGCCGTCTAGAGATGTCAGCATCTGTGAAAGAGATGCTGCACTATGGTGAAAGCAGAATGGGGTGACTGGGTCTGGAAGGCAGTAGAGAAATCAAATTATCATCAAATATTGTGGGCAGATTTTTAACATCTCTTCTCTTGCTGAGTGGTGTCTTACTTCATAACTGGGTCACTGAAATTAATGGAACTACTTGCAAGTAAAACAGTGCTCAGTGTGCCTTAGAGCATCAGAGTCTGACCCACAGCACATATTCAAATGTCACCTTG
The DNA here is from genome assembly GCF_009819885.2 of Catharus ustulatus. NCBI lineage: Eukaryota > Metazoa > Chordata > Aves > Passeriformes > Turdidae > Catharus > Catharus ustulatus. The sequence goes on along the minus strand of NC_046222.1, from coordinate 10,895,941 downwards.
TATTTTAATGTATCCCAGACTTGAGGGGGCTTCAGAATTATTATTAAATTAGGAATAGACTCCTTATTGGGATCAGGCTCTTTCTTTCACTAGAAGCACAAATGTCTTTAGAGGAGATGTCTGAACATTTGGCCACTTGTTACTAAAAATCCCATTTCCATGCCTGTGTAATCCACATTCCCTGAAGGTTTTGAGAGCAAGGAGCTTATTGTTGATGAAAAGGGAGAAGAGCAGCCTAAGGGCTGCTTGGGAACTCCAGATGGACGGAGGTCTCCAAGGGGAGGAGTGCATTCCTTGAGCATCTGCTGGTGAGCCAGGAACACTGTGTGGGACAGACCTCATACACATTGCAGTTAAGCATCGGGTTAGGGACTTTGGTTAAAACGCATTTAACCTCTGGATTTAAGGATAAAATGCTATTATCCCTATTGGGGGATAACTGACAAAAGCACTGTATCAATGGTGCTTGGAATGATGAGTTTCCCTAATTACAAGCACCGCCTTTTACGACCACACTAGGGAAGCCTCTGAAAAGACTCAGAAAGAAATGAGACAAGGAAAGTTTTATCCAGAACAGCTTACTTAGGAGAAAGGATTTTTCCCAGCCTAAGTGTATCCCTGGTATTTTCTAAAAATGGGAACAGAATGGTGTCACTTCTGAGATGCTGAAAAAGCTGAAAGTACTTGGATTTAAGCCACAAAGAGAGAGCAACCCAACTGAGGGATGTGGATAAGGACCTCCTAGCCTTATTACATGATTTGAGAGAAGGCAGACATTTCTCTCACTGTTAAAAAAAAAGGAAAGCAAAGCAGTGAGAGATCTTTGCCCCACAGGTGAATTTCCCAGGTTCTGGACAAAATATTCTTAGACTTAACACAGAAGATGGAAAAAGTATTTTTGAATTGCTCACTACTCATGTCTCTGAGAGACAGACAGGGGTTAAGACTTCACTAGAAGGGGAAAGTCTTACCTAATACACTTCACTGTTCCTCAAGCTTCTTCTGTGACCCCTTTTATATTTGCTTTTATACCTGCTCTTCAGTGACACATGGGGTGATTAACACCATCATAGATGGTGTTAATCATCATTTAGTGTCACAAGCTACTGGGAGAAGGCACTAAGATGGAGCTATTTAAATATTTTTTTAAGGTAACTCCTAAAGCCTAAACACAGAACTTATTAATACCTGTAGGGCTTCACCAAAAGCATGATGAAGTCAAGAAACTGCTAACTTGTCCAGGCCAAGGTCCACTGAAATATTTGTACTCCACAGAACACCTGCCATGAAACCAAGATTGCTCCATGGATGGCTTAGGTCAGCCCATGAAATTCTGGGCTCTCAGCCTCCCTCCACTGGGGTGTTGCTGCTGAGTTAATTTTCAGTCCTGAAGTAAACTGACACTGCACCTGCATAAGAACTAAACCTTCAGGGAGGGAACTCTTCTTTTTACATTGGGTGCAAACTGCAGCTGAGTGGCCCTCAAAATCAACATTTATGGCAAAAAAAAAAAAAAAAAAAAAGTCAGTAATAGCTGGGAAAGATCTACTTTAGTACTACTACAGTGGTACCTCAACTATACTCTCACTCTTTTGGAGTAGCACTGAATTATGACCTCTTGTCAGATGTAGGATATGATGTGCTCTAACATCAAAAACATGTATTCATTCCTTACAGGAATTACATAGAAATACATTGGTCTGCCTAATAGCAAGCTACTAGAGCTGTCTCAGAAGGTGCTATGAAATATTTACATACATTAATTCTCTGAAGTCCTTATGGCATGCATAGGTCTTTGAAAAGTTTTGTCCTACAACCATTTTGTACAACTTGGTCATAACTCTGCAACTTGAAAATCATTATCCTCCCCATCAGCTTCTGTTCTTGCTCTTATTGTCACCCTGAAAGTCCAGTCTGAGGCATTTAGCCTTTATATGACTGACCTCATCAAGAATTCAGTTCAGCAAATCTTGACAAGAATTTTTCTTTTCAAGTAGCAGACAGACTATGTATATATATTTACGGATAACATGAGAGTTGGTTGCCTTAGTAACAGGATCTTTCAGCCATTGAGTTTAGTATTTACTCAGCACTGAAATGTACACTGTATTGAGAAAAAAAATACAGTATTTTTATTAGTCTGCCCCTGTATATATGCCCATCAGCAGCAAATGCACACTGTGTAGTTTGACTTTCCATTTCTGACTTATGTGAAACCTCTGAGAAGGGAGCATGCAGAAATGAAACCAGGGCACCTGGTGCAATGTATTTTTGTTACAAGTGTTTTGAGAGAAAAAAAACTGTTGTGAGAGTTGAAAGCTCTGCACTAAAGATATTCCTCATCTCTCGATAATATGTCCAGAAGCAGAAAACTATAAAAGCATTTCTATCCCATGGTTTCATACTCTGCTGAAAACAAATCCACAGAAAATAGTTATGAAAGAGGATATTTGTGAAGTGTCAGTTTCCACAACTGCATTAATGTGCAGTACAGTTAAGAAGTGTTAAAAAGGCTGTTTTACCTGGCATTTGGGGGATGGAGGTGAGTGTATATACATTTAAAGTGCTATTTCAAAGCCCACTTCACTCTGGGTGAAACAAGGCACCAGTTACAGCTGCATCAATTAAAATGCAGGGGAAATTAAGCAGAATTGAGCCATTGAATTTTGGGGCCAGCCAGGATGCCAGAAGGTTTATATCTCTTCCTGTGCAAACATGCCATAGGATTTTTCATCCTCCCAGCAAGACAAAGTTGCCTTCAGGTGCTAAGCACAAACCCACCAGGTCCAGCTGCCCAGTGCCTCCTGTGAGGGCACAGGGCTGCCTGGAACAGAGTGAATCTGCCACAGCACAGAGTCCCCTCCTGCCTCTGGGAAGTACAGAGCTGGGAATTGCTTTGCTCCAAAATAACAGGCAAAGACCCACTGGGTTTTCACAGTTTTTATTTCAAGACCAAGAACAGAACCAGGCTCTTCTGCTTGGAAGTATGAGAGTCGGTCACCCAGGACCTTATGGCCCCAAATGTTCAGGGCTGAGGCTGGAGAAGGTTTAACCATGTGAACCAACCTGGCAGATTGTTTCATCTAACAGCCTGTGCATTGCCTCTTGCTCTTATGGTTACCCAGCTCTTGCACTGATAAGAAATCCACTCCTGGGCTGGTCTTTTAAATTATAATTTAAGAAAGTGTAAAAACTTCTGTATTATAGCAATTTAACATCTGATATGGCCTCTGTCACAGTGTTATGTCATATCCTTACAGGATGATGGACTCCAGTGTAATACAGCTTTTCCTTCTCTAACTACTGCAATCGTATATCCATTTTGCAATTCAGATGGAACACAGTCTGCTCAGACAGCAAAGTAGAATGTTATAATCTCATAGAATAACTTACATGTAATTACAGACAGAACATTTATTCTATAAAAAAATAAGAGCTGGAAAATAGATGTGGAAAAGGTCTAACAGTGGAAAGAGCAGGTTGAACCAGATGGTTCTGCTGGTTTAAAGCACTACCCAACAAATGCAGGCTTTTTCTTCTATCATGAAGTTTTCTCCCCAGTCCTGACCTTCTCTTTTTTTAGCACCAAATATTGTTGCATAGATGGGTTGGCAATGGGCTTTTGGGTTAAGAGCTGAAAAGGAGGCCTGAAGACTGTTCTACCTGACAGCATTACTGGGCTTTGCACTCCCCCCAGAGGGGCAGGAATGTGAGTCTGTGTTCATGTGTAGGGCTCTGCTGATGCTCCACCAGCTGCAAAAGCCACACAATGCCAGTGCAAGGGAGGCTACAGAGCACCCAACTGGATGGGGATCAGCAGGAGGAGGAGCAGAGAGGTGGAACAGAAATCACTTCCCCCAGCTGGATTAAAACGTTTGTGTTTAAAAAGAAAAGTGGTTTTTTTCCTCCCCCTTCTGTTGTCATCCTTGGTGTAATATAGAGAAAGCTTAGTATTTCTGTAAAAAGTGGGGGAAAAAAAGGTAGATAATACACATTGTTTAGAAATGGCATAGAGATGGCAAGCTGCCTTCCCTGACAGGCCCTCCATGAATTATTATTGCAGGCTGCAAACTAAGCTGCATTTTCTCAGGACTGTCTTTTACAGGAAAACCTCTGCTCCTGTTTATCACACACTTGAACTAAAATCTATCAATTTGCAGTAAAAAAAAAGGAATTCTGAGAATTGGGAAAAGGTTTCAGCTAATAGAGCTTTTAGCCTAATTAAAAAAAAAAGAAAAAAAAATAATCTTTGCTTGTCCCGCTCAGATTTTAGGGCCAGGGAATTTGAAACTAAAACATGTAAAAGTCACACAGAATGAGGCTTACCAGCAGAATTCTTACCCACACAATAATCAGAAAGAAGAAACAAAATGGCAGTGAATTACTAACCCTCAATGACTGCAGATAACAAACAACTCAATGTTATTCTTCAGGAGATCCCATGTACAAAATCGAATTACCAAAGAGTTTTAATTTGGCTCCCAATCCCATACACTTTGGAACTATCCAGACATGCCATATTTTCCATATATTGACCCAGAATGTGTAATTCAACTTCAAAAAGCTGTGTATTACTAGCTGTGACCATACAGAGTATGACATACAACTATTTTTTTTTCTTACAATTAATGTAGTAGCAACAAGGATGCAGACAGATCTTGCAATTTGGGTTATTCATTACTACTGAAATTGTAACACCTTCCTTTCCATTTGTTTTATTTTGTTGATATGCATATTGCAGGCTTTTTAACTGTATCCTTCTTTTTTTTTTTTATTGGCACAGGCCTGTGTATCTGTGTCTATCCTAAAGTGCTTCTGTCATACCTAACTGCTTCTGAAATGAAAGCACAGATGATGGTGCCTGCAATAAACAGCAGACAGAGAGGACAGGTAGTTTGTTGCATTGTCCCTTGGATCCTTTTCAGCAAAGTGAATGCAAAGTATTGATGCTGCATGATGTGAACTGAATCTACATTTCCTCATGAGACAGAGGACAGCTACAGTGGGAGTAAACAGGTAAGGAGAAAAAGAAAGGGTAAGTTTGTTGTTCAGCAGCTGAAGCTGTCAAGGTCCTTAGGAAAAGGAAAATCGGGAAGAATCGACATCTGTCAGCTCTGCTCACTTTGGGACTGACTGACAGCAAGAGACGAGCATTACACTGAGATGGGAAACATTTGGGACTCCTCCAGACGGTATGAAGAGAAGTATTCTCTGTCCCAACAATTCAGCAGAAATTTACAGGCTTCTACTACCTCTTTCTGAGCTCCCTCACACTGTTTAATTGCTGCTGTGGGTGCTGGGAGCACCTTAGCATGCTGACAGCCACAGAGCCCTCCGTGCTCTGCAAACAGAAAAAAAAAGAAAAAGGCAGTCCAGCCCAATAAGACTGTTTGCACACAGTCAGAAATGTTTCTCAGAACCATGGCATAAACATACTGTTGCATTTTTATCAGTATTTTGTATTTGGTAAAAATATTCTGAAGCTTAAGGGCTCAGCGCCCACAAATATGCTGGCACACAGATTTTGCATTTCTTGTAAAGTCTCTGCCTGTGCTTGAGTGTGCATAAGCAGTAGCTGATTTTTCAAACACTTGCATATCTGAGCTGCAGGACTGAGCCAAAAGCATGGCAATGAATTATGGGCTGCACGAAGGTGTTGATACAGTCCAGCAGACCTACACACAGCGCAATCTTTCAAGAAGGAGAGAGGAAACTGGCATGGGGCTTTTATTTTATTGTGATTGCACAGAAAGGCCAATCTCTGCTCCTGTGGAGGGATTATTTTCCCTAGCTGTACACACTTGTTCTGGAATGGATCTAACTTTACAGTATCTGCTTCCAACAAACTTCTCTCCAGGCTAAACAGACACTTGCTACGCACACGACAGTGCATGGGAGAGTGATGCTGAGAAAAGAAGACATGGTGTGGCTGACATCTTTGCTTGTCTTGTAAGAGTGATCCGAGTAACGTCGGAATGATTCCATCAGTACTGTCAGAAATAGGTTTAAGAGCCCTCCAGGTAGGTTGCAAGCCTTGGCACAGGGAGCAGCTAACATGAAGTGGTTGCCAATTGACCAGAGGTTCTGGGAAGGTACAAAGCAACACTAAGGACCTTGACTTAGACTGATGACACATTTTCTTCTTCTGTGTTCTCAACAGAACAGTTCTCAACAGCTCTGTGTTCTTTCCCTATTTCAGAGGGTTTGGAGTATTCTGGCTATTCTGTCAAGTCCTACTGGTTTTACATATGGCACTCAGGAATAACACCAGACTGAGTTTGTATAATGCTGGATGAGCTCGCTCACACCTCAGTTGTATCTGAACCATGTATCCACTGAACTGAAGTATGCTGGGCATTTACACAATCATGGCAACTCTGGTTCCTGCAGGACAGATGTGTACTGTAAAGATCATTAGGAAATGTCACTACCACCCTGCCCAATGAGCAATTATAAATTCTCTCCCATCAAATCTTTGATGATACCGCTTAATACAGATTCCTAAAAACAATGGAAGAAGGCTGATGTTGTTGTGAGATCTCTGGAACAGTGCTTGAGACATCTTTTTTCAAACTGCATTGGCCCTTCAGGCTTGTTATTTATTCTTGAGTCACTGACCTTCAGTGTTCCTTTGCTTCACACAGTGTAAAGAGGAATGCATGCTCTTACCTATTATTTCTTCCTGGACTGGAAACAATATAGGCCAGGGAGCTAGGTCTTCTAGGAAAATAGGCAGAGCATAATTGCTCCTGGAGTACCGTAACACTGCTTCTAAGTGATGACTGAAATAGATCTTCTGTGCCAGTCAAAAGATTCACAGTAAGGGCCCAAAAGTTCTTATCCAGTGTACACACCCACTGAGGCACTGAGGTGATAATACCTCCAGGAAAAGAACAAACGTAAAACAGATACTCTGATACTTCAGCCTTAGTACTACACACACACAAAAAAAAAAAAAAAAAAATCGAAGTTTTCTTTATCCACACATATTGCAAAACTTCTCTGCCTGGGGAGCTGGCTGTTCAGGCAGCTATATTTATTTGAGTGCATCCTTGTGTTTATCCTTTTGCTGTCATTTACAATACACCAAATTGACAAGCCTGACTGACATCTGTATGGATTTCATATACACAGCAACAACATGAATGAGGTAAAGTGGCCTCTTGGGAGACTGCTGGAACTCTTGTTCATTATCATTATCACCATGATGATTGGTGCAGATGATGAAACTCCCAGCCATCCCATCCTTGAGCTCTGCAGTCCTTCATGCAGCAGGGTGCTGCAAACACTGCTATGAGCCATCATTTTTCCTGTCATCCTGTGCAATACCACTCTCCCTAGTCCCACACAGGACACCCAAGCTGAGCAGAAGGTGGAAGATGTGTTCCAGGCACCAGCACGAATCCAAGCCAAGCCATGATTCACTACCCCAGGCTGCTGTGGCTGAGGAGAATTCAGCCAAGCTCACAATTGCCTTTTGGCCCTGTAACGCTGTCCCATTCACCATGGTCAAGCAGGAAGATAAGCTCTCAGTTACCCGATCAGTAAGTACCAAACTGCTTTGTCTCCTCAATAAAATGTCTCTGGTTTTTGTTTTTCACACCACAGAAAGCTGCATCAGCATTCAGACCAACTGAAATTCAAGTAGAAAAGTGGGACAGATAAAAAATCTGTGAAAATATCTTTTTTTGAATTGTTTTTCCTAGATGTCTACTGGGTTACATTATACTGGTATCACTGCATTCATGCATTCATCTCATTGTTGACCTCAAAATTATTTCATGAGGTTTCAGTGAAATGGGTATGTTAAAGCAATTAAAGAAACTGCAATGAAAATGTGGCACCATTTTCATGACTTACGCCTTTACAAGACTTTGGATAACTACTGCTAAAGGTTAATATGCTTTATATGAATCTGCAGGTATCTGTCAGACACCAGAAGCAATCTGGGAAGGAATGCTGCATGGCAGAGACATCTGCTGGGAGCTCCTTGCACTCCTCCCATGCCTCGTCGTTCAGCTCTCCGGGGTTGTGGATCCTGGGAGAAGCCCCAAGCTGCTCCTGCTGCCTCCAGCTGGGGAGTGAGTTGGTGGCAAATGGAGAATTCAGCACACCCCTGCCCAGCCATGGCCAGTCAGCCACTCAACAGGAGACAGAAATATTTAGGCTATATGCTGGAATTTTAATGGAAACTTTTGCATCTAAATTGGAGGCTCTGCTCCTCTATCCAGCTGCCTGACATTGAACTGTCTGTCAGAGGAAGGCTGGTGAAATTCTTCCCTTTCCCAAGCATACACAGTGGGAGAAGATCAATGTTTTAATTAGGGAAAGGAACTATCAGGGATGCCCGCAATTTTGACAATGAGTTCACACTAAGGCACTGTTATCTAAGTTAAAAACTGAAAATGAGGTTTCAGACTCTAGCATCTCCTAAATTCCTAGCATTAATCACCTCCCTTCTCGGGGAGACATTGATTCTACTCTCCACCTACAAAGTGAATCTCAATCCCTCTCTCCCTTCCTCCTTCATAGTGGGAAAGCACGGATTGATCATCCTGGGTTGAAGGGATCACACTGTGCTTTGACCATATCCCAGCATCCTGTTTCAGCTGTAGACACTGGCTTTAAAATGACTGAGACAATGCAGAAAGCACTCACAGAGTAAACCCTAGAAGGATAAAACCCTGTTTTGTACAACAGCAGAAAAGAAGATGCTTTGCAAACTCAATTCCCTTTTCTCCAAATGCAAGGATAAAGCTGGTGCAAAGCATCCTGCAAATGAAAACAAGCTGTATTTGATTCCACGCACACCAAATGCTTGAACTGTGTTTAGCACATCACAGGTGGAGGGTTTGAGTGATAATCCCCAGTGTAGCAGGATTTTTCCTGCAGACACCAGTTCACATCTGATGGGAGACTGTTTTAAAACCAGCCTCTGCTCTTACATTGTAAGAACAACTCTCTCCCTCAAGCTACTTGCAGACAAAAACATGTTTACCTCCACCTATCAAAGCACCAGGGGAAAAGAACAGCCCCTTGAAGGAAATTAATCCCTGAAAAGCGTTTGAAATGTTATAAACAGCTTACCACCAGAGTGAACAGATGCACTAAGAAGGATAAACAAACAAGCATTTGCCCAGCCCCTGGGAGGGAGTTGGCTGCACACCCCCTTTACACTCACACCAGAGGCAGGGGGGTTTCAGTGTCCCAGTGTGTGGTGGCCAAAGGCCACTTGAATTGGCCCAGCCCAGGTACCCAGGGCAAGCAGCCCAGGACTAGCAGCACTGCAGCACCCCTCACCCCCTCCCTCACTCAGGGGCATCCAGAGAAGCTTTATCACAGCTTTTGCAAAGCAGTCTGAGCCTGCAGTGCTCATCCTCAGGTGAGGGTGCTCACCACAGAGTATGTGCCTTGCCTGCTGTCACAGGGAAATGGCAAAAGCACATCATTCCAGGAAAAGAAAAAAACAGCCTTCCAGTGTCTGCCCCAACCACTTTTATGCTTTCCCCACGAGGCACTCTGTGGGGCAGGGTCTGCCCATGGCTTTCCCTCTCCCTCTACTGCCCAAGGAATATTGAATTATTCTGTGCAAAATCAAGCTGTTTTCTCCAGAAACACTGAATGCTCTCTTCTGTTCCTGAAAAACCCATTCCTGAGTGTAGCACTCCCTCAGACAATGGAGGAAAACGGAAACAGGCCTCCCTCTCACAAATGAGAAACAAGTAAAAAAAGGTGAGCAGAAGACACGGTGATAATGCCCAAACCCACAAGATTGCTAGGATTAGTTCTGCCTGTTTTGCAGATGCAAGACAAGCCTGGCATCATTGTGCAGAGTCCAGGAGTATCCATGAGCACATCCTAACAGGTGATGGAGAAGATGTGGAGGGAGAGAAAGAGGTCCTTCTGGACTTCTTCTGAGTACATCTGCTGGAGACCATGTGCTGCCTACAGAATATGTGTGGTGGACTGAGCCTCCAAGCTCTGCAGGAGCCCAAACCAGCTACAGGGCAGTCAGTACCTTCTGCAGGAGCTTCTGGCACGGCAGAGCTTTGCTGCAGGGCAAAAGTGAGATGCTGAGATGCTCCCCCTGACTTGAATCCCAGGCAGGTGCTGTGCTGTGCAATCCTGCCGGGAGCAGCCAGGCTCCAGGGAGCCAGTCAGGTGGGGAAGCCTTCCTTGACTGACACTCTGAATTCATTCAGCTGCTTTGCTAAGGAGAAACAGAAGGGAAATTAAACAGGAAAGGGCGTTTGAGTTGTGTCCTTGGGCAGGTATGGTAACAAGTGATCCCAAAGTCTTTCAGAGGTTTAACCTCAAGGACAAAATCCAAAGCCTGGCTTCTGCTCCAGAAAAGGAAGAATCTGCACTTTGCAGCATCATATTTCAGCTGGTCCCTATGTATTAAAAAGCAGCTGCTATTAAATATCACAATCATGAACGAAATCCAGTTTGGTACTGACAGTAGCATGAAACACAAAGTGCCTGCTCATGAATTACATGGATGAGGAAATACTGTGAACAATGATTAGGAGTTTCCCTTCACTTAAAAATGAGCACAATTGCAATGATCCCACTTCCAGAAACATGATTAAAGTAGCCAAAAGAAATTAAGAAAAGAAATTAAGCTACCTAAGTAATTAGAAAACAGATTGTGAATCATTGAGGAGGGTGAATGGTTTAACTTTCTCTTCCCTTTCCAAAGTTTTCACCTTCTCATGCTGAGAATGAAGAACATCACTATATGTTAACCATAAGTGGAGGATGAACACCTTTTTTACTATTAAGTTAAAGCGGTGCCACTTTCTTTGTGTACAGAAGCAGCTTTTGAGAAGTGAGCTCCGGGAATTACTGTTGGGTTATTGCCTTCCCATCACTTGGAGAAACTCCTGTAAATGCCAGGTGGGCAAGAGGAAATCCCTCCTCACCATTAATAAGAGAACAAGGTAACTTGTAGCCAGTGAACCGTGATTTGTTTGCTGAAATTAATATTTATTGTGAAGTTTTGAGAATTGCTGTGCTTGATACGTGGAAGCCTTCTACTTTGCACTGTGCGCAGAATAAACAATGTCTCCTTCCCGAACCTGGCTCTTGTCCATGCGAAAGATACGGAGGCCACGCTGTCTCGAAACCCTTGCAGAGAAGGGAACTCAGTACTTTCCAGCTGAAAACCGAGGGGAATAAATGAAGATATCTTGCTCCGCGGTCTCTGACGCCTCACACCGGCCAGAAGCGGCAGAGCACCATGGCGCCGCGGCCCGGGACTACCGCTCCCAGCAGCCACCGCGGCCGCCCCGCCCGGTCCGCGCCCCGCCTCCCTGCTAACGGGTAACGCGCCTTCCGGCCCATTGGCTGGTACCCGCCGGAACCGGCTGTGCCGCGATGCACACTGGGAGTTGTGGTTTTCTCGCCCCCCAGCACAGCTGATGTGAGCGGGCCGGGAGGGACACACGTACTACCGCTTCCGGCGTGCCCCGCGCGGCCCGGAAGGAGCCGTCAGCAGACGGAGCCACGGGCAGACATGGCGGGGCAGATGGCTGTGCTGGGTGAGGCGGTGGTGCGGCTGGGCTGGGAGGTTTTGTTGGGTTTTGCTGGGTTTTGCTTCGCGTCGTACTGCCGCCGGTGTTGCCCCGGCTTGGCTCTCCAGGGAGGCACGAGTTTCCCATCCTTGGTGTGTTCGGCTGTGTCCAGTTCTAGGCTCCTCTGTACAAGAGTGAGATGGATCTCCTGGAGCGGGTCCTGCGGAGGGCAGCAAAGATGCTGAGGGGACTGGACCCCTAAGAAGCAAAGGCTAAAGGGGCTGGGGCTGTTCAGCCTTAAGAGGAGATGCCTGAGAGGGAACCTCATCAGTGTCTGTCAGTGCCTGCAGGGAGGGGTCAGAGCATGGACCAGGCTCTGCTCAGGGGTGCCCAGCAATGGGACAAGAGGCAATGAGCAGGAACTGATGCACAGGAAGTTCCACCTGAACATGAGGAAGAACTTCTTCACTGTGCAGTGACCAGCACTGGAACAGATCACCCAGAGAGGGTGTGGGGTCTCCCTCAGTGGAGATATTCCAGAACCATCTAGATACAATCCTGTGCCATGTGCTCTAGGATGACCCTGCTCGAGCGGGAGGTTGGACCAGATGACACACTGTGGTTCCTTCCAGTCCGACCCATTGTGGGATTCTGTGAAAGCTAAAATGCTCATTGCTCAGAAGTGCCCAGGGAGATTTGTATCCCAGAGCAAGCCAAGGCTTTCTGACCAGTCGGTTTGAAGCACAGCTATGACCAACTTTCCCTGCTGGGGAGAAGAAAGAGGTCACCTACTATTTGAAATTTAATTTATTTACGTTTATTGATGAGATTTTGTTTGTGCTTTTTTTGGTAATGATCTAATGCATTACTTGATGCTAGACTTTTGGGTTTTGTCTGTCTTTTGGTTATAAGTAAAGTTAAAAGAAAATCAACCAAACAACAAACTCTTCTGCACATAAACTGGTCTTGCCTTGGATTTCAAGATACAGAAAAGATGCAGAGGTCTGGGAAAATGTTTTGGAAGCTGGGTGAAATAGAATGAGTTAGTATGGGTTTCTCTCCCCTTATTATACTTCTGGTGAAGCTGGAGGTGTTAGAATTGGGAGTTTGTTGTTTCACTGTGGTTTTGGGCAGCCCCATTAACTCAATGTCCTTTTAGGGTCCTTCATAGGCAACTCCTCCAGAAGTACTAATTAGCCTGGGTTATTGCAGAAACACGCAGAGAAAAATAGAATTATTACAGTGCGGTGATATTTTTGGCTTGGCCGTCTCTTGGGCTTTTTTTCCTTAATCACTTTAATATTTAATGCCTAAAATCCTTGACTTCTAGCCACTCTCTGTTGAGCAGGAAATTAAAAACTAATTAGGTAACTAAACAAGCTCCAGAGTGTGAAATAAAGCTGCAGGAGGCGCACTATGTCGCACTGTGTCATTTGCATTGACTGGAAGGTTTTGCAGAGTTGATCCCCTAACCCTGCTGTTCCCAACTCCGTGTTTCAGGCTCTGCTCTGCTGACCCTGCTCTTAGCTGGCTACCTGGCACAGCAGTATCTGCCCATGCCCAAGCCCAGAGTGATCGGGATCGACCTCGGCACCACCTACTGCTCCGTCGGCGTCTTCCTGCCTGGAAGCGGGGACGTGAAGGTGATCACGGACGAGAGCGGGCACAGCAGCATCCCCAGCGTGGTCTCCTTCACTGACTCTGGGGTGCACGTGGGATATGAAGGGCTGGAACTGGCTGATGCCAATCCTCAGAACACCATCTACGATGCCAAGAGATTCATTGGGAAAGTCTTCACTTGGAAGAACTGCAGAGTGAAAGCAGCAGGTATCCCTTTAAGGTAAGCAGCCACCACCTTCAGTGCCCTCCAAGCAGCGAGGTGCAGGACTCAATCCAGGCTGGGCATGAGCAGAGCCAGAGCAGCCCTGGAGAAGGAGCTGGGGGTGCTGGTGGCTGAGAGGCTGGACATGCCCCGGCCGTGTGCTGGGAGCCCAGAGCCCCCCGTGTGCTGGGCTGCACCCAGAGCCCCGTGGGCAGCAGGGCAGGGAGGGGATTCTGCCCCTCTGCCCCCTCTGCTCAGACCCCACCTGCAGGGCTGCATCCAGCTCTGGGCTCCAGCACAGCAAGGACAGGGAGCTGCTGGAGCCAGCCCAGAGGAGGCACCAAGGGATCAGAGGGATGGAGCAGCTCTGCTGGGAGGAAAGGCTGGGAGAGCTGGGATTGTTCAGCCTGGAACAGAGAAGGCTCTGGGGTGACCTAATTGCAACCTTTCTATACCTGAAGGGAGCCCACAGGAAAGATGGAGAGAGACTATTTACAGGGGTCTGGAGTGACAGGACAAGGGGGAATGGCTTCAAACTGATAGAGAGTAGGTTTAGATTAGAGATTAGGAAAAACATTCTTTACTGTGAGGGTGGTGAGGCCCTGGCACAGGTTTCCCAGAGAAGCTGTGGATGACCGATCCCCAAAAGTGTTCAAGGCCAGGTTGGATTGGGCTCTGAGCAGCCTGGTCTAGTGGAAGGTGTCTCTGCCACTGGCAGGGGGTTTGAAGGAGATGAGCTATAAGGTCCCTCCAACCTGATTGTATGACACTTGAAATATGGTTGATCATCTTGTCAGACCTTGAGTCATTTGGCTCAATCTGATGTGCCTGAAAACCGTAAGAGGTATCCAGAGCGAGAAAGGAAAAGGTTGTGGAAGTTGTGTACATCTGCATGAGAGCTGATAATGACTTTCCAGAGGACCCTTTGTTTTCCTACTCAGAAATCTGTTTCTGGGTAATCTTTCAGTCCCTTCTTTGAAAGGATAAATTTAAACGTGAAATGCTAACTGTGCTCTGCTGAAACTTAATTTTCCCTGAAACTGTAAAATAAAAACACAAACAAACAAACAAAAATCAACAAACCTTCTCCCCAAAAAAACCAAAACTCAAAAAAGTTTTAAAGCCACATAGTCTCTGTCCCAGTGCATTTTTTCCTTCAGCACTTTATTACTTACTTCACCAGCAATGAACATGGTGCAGAATTGGTTGGGAAAAAAAAATCATGTACTGCAAGTGGTCTTTGAAGTCTTTTTAATTTTTTAGTATGGTTAAGAGAAGCTGTTTCAGTACCAAGCTGTTTGTTTCCTTTCAGGAACCTGAAAGGTAACCTTATTGTTAAAAAAGCATCCTTTCTGTCTTTGAATGTGGTGTTGGAAGTTGATTGCAGTTTCTAGGTGTTAACTTTTTTTAATGTATTTTACTGGGGCACAGTGGATGTCATTTGTTTGGCTATATTTTGACCCCTTAAATGACATGTTTTGCATAATCCTAATCCAGGAATAAAAGTGATCCAGAAATGGCAAAAGCACGTTTAAATTTTTCCAGAATAAAGAGACTACATGCAAATAAAACATTTGGTGGGAACAGGGTGGGGGAACATAGGAAGATTTCTCACTTGGGGGTTGTGTCGCTTTATCCTTCTAGATTGTCAGCAACAGTGGATTAGCTGAATTTTCTGTGACAGCTAATGAAACCTTTCACATCACTCCAGAGCACATTGGCTCTCAGCTGCTGCTGAAACTGAAGAAAATGGCAGAAGCTGACCTTGGCATGACCATTTCCAAGGCAGTCATCTCCGTGCCAGCAGAGTTTGATGAAAGGCAGCGAATTCTACCGTTAAGGCAGCTAACCTTGCAGGTGATGTCTCTCTATTCCAGAGTTTTTCTTGGGGACCTTGAGGTCTGTTTCACTAACATTAAAGCTTTGTGGAGGATGTAGAAACAGTGAATCAGTGACAGAGAAGTTTAGAAAGGATTTTCTGTGAGGAACAGCTGAGAACTTCTGAGTACTGAAAGGTGCAGCTGCTAACGTAGACATACATGGCTGGAAGTAAGTTTTACTTGAGGGAAAATAGTCTTTTTTATAATCTCCAAATAGGGAGAGTATATAGAGCACCCTTGGACAATCATTTAAACAGAAATAGAGGGCATGAAATAAATCTCCTTAGCAAGGTTTCTCTGGAAGCAGTGTGTTTGGGCACATTATGGTTCGTGATTTTGCCCTGATGCTGAAGCAGTACTATTTTAGGATTAAGTAAGGAAAAGATTTCATTGGATATTACTACTTAGGAAACTACTTCCTTTAGATCTGACACTTAACTTGAAGTGAGTGTGGTTAAAAAACCCCAGCAAGTAATGGCAAATGCCATTCTGATGTAAGAACTGCAGTTTTCTGAGGTGTACCTGAGTTTGCTTGTTGTCTCTGCTCTTCGTAGGGCTCAGCGTTCTGCGAGTAATCAATGAGCCCACAGCTGCTGCTATGGCTTATGGTCTCCACAAAGCTGATGTGTTTAATGTTCTGGTGGTGGATTTGGGTGGAGGAACTTTGGACGTGTCTCTGTTGAACAAGATGGGAGGGATGTTCGTCACACGAGCCATGGCAGGTGAGAACAATACTTTTGTTTCTCAAGGAGTGGGAGGCAAGGCACACCTGAAATCACTGTTGGGGGGACTTTTTAAACCAGCCATGTCACAGGGTGTTTTCCCAATGCATTCTCAACTGAATTTCATGCAAAATTAGGTTTGTTTAAAATCTTCCTGTCATGTTTGCCCAAACTGGGAATATTGGCAGATCACTGGCAGTGCTTTGGTGCTTCCTTGCCTTGTGTTTGGTGCGGGTCAGTTGAGCAGGGTTTGGGAATGCACAGGCAGTTAGCCCAGAGGTTTTGTGATTGGTGCATCTCTGGGCACAGAGCTCTGGCAGCAATGTTTGGTCAGACTGTAGTGGGGAGACAGCTGTGCTTCAGCTGGCCTGCATGCACACAGCTCTGAAGTCCAGTGCCAGCTGCCTGTGTTGCCTTCAGCAAGCAAGTTCTGATGTGAGCTGCTGCTGCTGCTCAGTCCAGTAAGAGTGGAACAGCAAGAAAGGTTCACTCTGATTTAGTCAGACAGGGGTCCACTAAGTGAGTTACTGTTCTCAGTCAAAATAAAACAATGGAAATTATTATCCATCATGTGTACAGTGGACAATAATTTTGTCTGTTGTCACAACTCTGTGAGCTGATGTGCTTGTGGTCCTTCTGTGATTGTTCTGGCCTTGAGCACCATCTCCCCGTGACGGAGAAGCAGTGTGCTGCTTTCTGGAGCTTTGGAGGTGCTCTGTGTGATGCCTTCTATTCTGATCTTTCAGGTAACAACAAACTTGGAGGACAGGATTTCAATCAGAGGTTGATGGTGTATTTATATGATCAGCTCCGTCAAATGTACGGTTCTCTGCCGACACAAAAAGAGGAGATTCACCGCCTCAGGCAGGCCGTGGAAGCTGTTAAATTAAACCTGACTGTCCATGAGGCAGCTACACTGAGGGTGCTGCTGACTCTGCCAGCAAACAAGCTTACAAGAGAACTTGCAAAAAGCCAGGTAAAAACAAACAGTGCACTAAAAGACGAGGCCTCACAGAACGCAGAAGGCCTGAAAAATCTTGGAGACGCTTCCAAAGTAGAGGACAACTTTGTCGAAGTTGTATTTGAAACAGAAATCTCTCGGAAGCTGTTTGAGATGTTAAATGAGGACCTTTTTGAGAAGATTCTTGTGCCCATTGAACAAGTGTTGCAGGAAGGGCACCTGTACAAAGCAGATGTGGATGAAATTGTGTTAGTTGGAGGCTCCACACGGATTCCCAGAATACGTGAAGTTATTCGGGACTTCTTTGGAAAGGAACCCAACACCTCCGTAGATCCCGACTGGCAGTTGTGACGGGTGTAGCCATCCAAGCAGGAATTCTTGCAGGGTCCTGGCCTCTCCAAGTCAGTGCTATAGAAATCCCTAACAAGCATTTAAAGAAGACTAATTTTAACTGAAAAGAAATTCTTCTCAATTGCATTCCAACTCTTCAAAAGGATCCATACTTATCTGACTGGCAATGGAACCTAACTTCATCTATGTTCTGTTCAACTTTCACCTGTTCCTGTTAGGTGTTACTGGACACCTACCTTTGCTAAAGCTTGATGTTACTTTAAAGGTACAAACGAGTTCTGAAGTGTGCTCTGTTTACTTGGAGATGGGATATTGGATGAAAATGCCAGTGATGACACACCCACATTTTCTTGCTAAATTTTATTAGCGAATCCTGGAGCGGTGTGTATTTTAAGTGTGAAGGGAGTATGACCAAAGGTTTGAGGTGTTGTGGTACTGAGGTATTCCTGGGTCCAGTGTATTTGCTTGGAAGGACTGTGAAGCAGCATTAACGCACAGAGCAGAGCACTGGCAGTGTTCAGCTTACACTTATTTGTTAGATTGAGCCATTCAGACATTTAAGCACCTTTCCTAAAGGCATCTTGGCAGCTTAAATGAGACTGAGGCATTCGCTTGATTCTTCTGCTGTTCATAACAGCATAATGGTATTGCTGAGGCTCTGTGGCAAATTGTCCCATGATTAGGAATTCTTATGGAAAATGTGACTCTTGCCAGTGCAGTTTCTTGGTCTCCAAGGGCTTCATGCCTGACCTGGCTGTGATGGTTAAACACAGGTGCTGCTGTTTTACCACAATGTTCTCCACAGAGAACGAGGGTACGTTGCCAAATATTCATACCTGCCCCTGCCTTATTTTAAAACTTTGGTGATGTTGTGTATCTTGCAGCCACACCTGCCTGTCTTCCCTTGAATTTGACCAACATGAATTTCATTTCATTGTTCTGCATTTAAAAGTGTGTGACATCCTCTTCTTGAAGTACCCCAAGCCATACTGAACTTGGGGAGAAAGTGTGGGACAGAAGGGATGGCCTGGATGAAATGTAGTTCCTGTAGCCCTAGCAAATGAAAGTTGACCCAACTACTTTGTGCTTTTTTAGCCCTTGTGTGGTTTAGGTTTTGTCATGTCCCCACTCTAAACTGAACAGAGGTTATAGCTGTCCTGTTGGGAAAGAAGCAGTGTTGTGTGTAACTCGAGGTTTGAGGTGGCACTTCTTAGGACTCTCTTTTAGGCAAATGGGTCGCTATCCAGATATTTTGAAAATGTTTGAGGAGAACTTCTGAATTTCAGAAGTTACTGATGTGAAAAAAAATCGAATTGGTGACAGTTTTCTCTTTGGAGAGATTAAGCAAGAATCAAACACCAGCTGAATTCCTATTATCTGCTTGGAACTTCCTACCAAAAAAACCATGTCATTCACTAAGACTGGTTTCAACATCCATCAGCCCAGTCTTCATCAGGTAAGCTCTAGTAATAGGTAGTTTTAAGGACTTTCTTGTCTTCAGAATAATTTTGTATTAACCTTGCTAAGATAATGTATGGGGCTTAGATTTATTATTTTAACCTATGACTATATTAAACTAGGCTTATTACTCTCCTGGCAGTAGGCCTGATTTATGGCACTGCCATAAATCAGTTGTGCTGATTCAGCTTTTTGCATAGCTATTGTCTAAATGCATCTTTAAGTAATCCAATTAAAAACCTCTTAAATTGAATCATTGTTGCAAACAGCCATTCCATCAGCATTGTTTCACTTGAGAGAGGATTCCCAAAGTACTGCTGACATCTGTTTAATTCTCCTGAGTTGAAAACCAAAGTGATTTTTTTATTTGAGGATTCTTTTTTCCTTTGTACCTCTTTGAAAGTGACCCCAACTAAGTCTGTATGGAACTTCCAGTAAGTAAAACTCCTGCAGTGAAAGAAGTGCCTCTTCAGTGACACCATGGATGAATGCCCATGTGAAGTACAGACCTCAGTTGCTGTTGGGGGCCTTTGCTTTGCAGATATAAATGCGTGTGTTAAACATCTGTAACATCTTTAGAGTCATTGTGGCCTTTCCTTCTGCCCTGCTGTAAGTTCATCTCAAAATCTACTGGAGTTGCAGTAGGACTTTGGTCTTCATGTCTTTAATGCACTGTGTAAAACAAGCAGACCTATATAGAAGTAGAACCACATCACAGGGAAGTTTAATGATTAAAAGCTTTTGCAGTTTTGGGACAAGTTAGGTAGGAGCTGTTAAAACTCTCAAAGCAAATAATGAAGTACTTTTTCCTTTCACATCCTCCTTTACCCTGGGGGAGTTAAATCTACTTCAGTGTTAATCTGGGAACTGGAAGGGAAGGGCAGGTTGTTAACTTGTAAAAACTAAATTCACAAAAGGATATTTATTCAGATTTCTGTACAGGTTGGATTTTTTAGTAGAGAAGTAACTGTACACTGGATATAACAATGCATCCTTATTTATTAAATTTTCTGAATTATTTATTTTGTATCTTTTAATACTGTATTTTGGCACAAACAATTGAATTTAAAGATGAGTCCGCTGCACTAAGTGGATATTTCCAGGTATGCACATGCGCTGCTTACCAAAAGTGTCTCTGTAAAAAAGTTGATCTTTGAAGGCTGAAATCTTTCTGTAATCCTTATGATTGCCTGTAGTGGTAGGTGCGTAACAAATTTCCCTAGCTAAGGCTTGTTTGGGAAGTTGAAATTCTGAAAGCATCAAGAGGCCTCAACAATTATGTGTTCCTTAATTATTTCCCAGTGCAAATGATGAAATGCATTTTATAAATAACATTTTAGATTTTTTTTTAATAAAAGCAATTTCTACCCCTTGGATCTGTCTTCTTTCACTTTGTCAAGGAAATTCTGTCTTCCTCAAATTCCGTGGAAGCGTAGAAGATGAGGTTGTGTCAGCTGTGAGAAAGTTTCTACATCTGCTTTTTTGGGGAGCTGTAAAGGAGAGGCTGCAGACCCTGGCTGATGTGCTTGAGGCAAAAGTGCCTTTCCCTGCCCACCTAAGCCTGTTAGGAGCTTTGCTTTGGTAAGCTATTGCTGCATAGAAACACAGCAGGAGCATTTCCTGCTGCTTCTGCCTCCGCTGCACCCCTTTTCTGAAGTTACAGTCAAATGTGAGGGGTACAGCTTCCTGAAAGAGAAGGAATGCTGATGCTAGTCCAGAATTTTCTTTTCTCTCAGGCTTTGCTGTTGTTCAATCTGAGCTCTCCCAGCTGCATCTGAAGGTAGCTGGAAGTGGAATGTTGTGTCAGCCTGGCAGTAAGCACAGAAAGCCCTCCCTAAAAGTAAAAGTAAATAAAGTAAAAATTACCATGCACTGATGCCTCTACTCAGACTGTTTTCTCTGGACCTTCAAAAGGGATTGGTTACCTGAGGTACGAAGGCTATCTCCCCTAGCCTATGTGCCCAAAACTTTCTCTTGGGCAAGAAATAACATTGTAGTTGATACACCAGGTGTCAGTATTAAACTAATATAACAGGGCTGTACCCAGGAACTTTATTCAGTTTGTTGGGCTTTTTTAAGCAGTTGATGGGATCTTATCTTAAGAGAAGATTGATTACATTGGTTGTGTTGGTATTAAATTTCAAGAGCTTCAGGACTGCAATAGAAACAGAAATGACTTTATGTGGCCTACAGAAGCAGATACATTCAGCTGACACTTCAAGCCTGGAACAGGCCCACAGGAAGCTGGCACAGCGCACTGAGGCTGAGTGAGTTCAAGAAGTGTTTGGACAATGCTCTCAGGCACAGGGTGTGACTGAGGATGTCCTGTGTAGGACAAGGAGCTGGACTCTGTGATGGGTCCATGGCATATTCTGTGATCCTGTGGTTCTGTAGCTATCGTACGTGGGAAAAACGAGGTTCACTTTTTGGTAAATTTTAAAAAGTTTAATAAAAGACAATCAAGTAAAAGGTTACAGTGGTTGGGTGCTTGGCATTTAGCCAAGAGCACACACTAACTTAGAAAACACTTTTTAAAATGCATTATCTTGTTGTATATTCATAGAATTTCATGCATTATTCAAAATCACTCCTAACTTGTGCATTAACTTTTTTTTTTCCTTGTGGCTCTTTTTTCATAATGCACTTTTTGATAACAGAGATTAATTTTTTTTTTTTTTTTGAGTTTTGGTATTTATTATCCCTATCTTCATGTAGACAGGATAATCTAAGATATGAAGAAATTTTTTATTATCTTTTTACTATTTTTGAGTTAGTTACATGAATAAAAGTTTTTTTGCATTACTATGTTATAGTCTAAGAAAAAATGTATTTATCATACTGCTACTTCTAAGTGTTATTAATAGTAGAACTAAAAGAAATTATATTTATTCAACAAAGTTTTCTAATATTATACATTAGCATTCATTTAATATTTGTGAAGCAAAAATATAATATATACTTATAACATATGCGTAGCACATTTCAAAAATAGTATGACTCTTGAACGTTCCTTTTTGCTAAAATTCAAAATATGAATATTTTCTGATATAAAAATAGAAACAAAAAACCAAAACAACAATAAAACCCAAAAACCAAACAAGCCAAACAACCCCTCCCCAAAAAAACCAACAAAAAACCCAAAACAACACCAAAAAAGCCTGACCAAAAAAAAAAAAAAAAAAAAAATAAAAGAAAAATATTAATCCACTTAATTAATCACTTATCCAGTACTAACATGTCTCTTTCTTGACTTCCTCTGTTTCTGGCCACACTCTCTGTCTCCTTTTGTTATTTTTGGTACTCCGTGTGTCATTGTCACAGGTCTGCCATTTTCTCATTCTTTCAGAAGATCTTTCCTCTACCTGGTGCCCTTCACATTCACTTGAATGTGGCAGGGCCAGTTCAGGACAGACAGCTCTTGCATTTTAACATTTGCACCTTGATTCTGGTGAGGACAAAACTATAAATTTGAAGGCACTGGTGGAAGGCATCTACTGGTAAGGAAACTGCTGACCTGATGGACTCTTTACTGTGTGCTGTCATGCTAAAAAATGGTCTTCTAGAAAAATAGAAACTTGAGTTGTTAACTGTGTGAAAGTTTGAAGAGTTTAATGTTGCATGCATTATGGCTTAAAAAATTAAAAGACTGACAAACTATAAAAACAGAATATTTGAAAATAAAGCTGGTGTACTTTATTTCAACATCTATTAGCTGGAAAAAGAAATAGGTCAGAAAAGAGTGATATATGACGGGTTGCATGCTCTGGCTGTGCTGGAGGAGATGGGGAGGGGAGCAAAACAAAAAGTGTCACAGTGGGCACAGGCCAGCTGGAGGCTGTGTCATGGTGGTTGCATGACACTTCAATGTTTTAAGGCACTTAATTCAGTTTTTTTTTTCCTGCTGGCAGGAGGAAAATGTTGATGTTGGCAAGCCTCGTAGTGGAAGCATGCATGGCACGGGAACAAGGCTCTGGGAAGAGCTATACGTGCCACAGGGTGTTTCCTTCTCTGAGTGAAACTGCAAGTGAACAGTGAATAACTACTGGGAAACCACCTAATTACGTGCAAATTGGGCTAAGAAACTGCACTTCCCAAATGCTGCCCTCATCAGAATGGTAAAGCATTGTGATAGTTACTGACAAAATACACGTATGCAATATTGGATATTGTTCACTTCCCAATAAAAATTACTGGAGTATGATTGCCATCTTTAAAGCTGGAGTTACACCTGCCTTATAACCCACACCTGCCTGGTTGCTACAAACAAGTTTCAGTCGTGTACACATATTCAGCATTCCAAGTATATTTTTAAAGTGTTATTTTACAAAGGAGCACATTTTCAGAAGTCATCCTGATGACAACAATGTGAAAAGTAATCATTAAAGAATTTATTTTCCAAAGCACAAATAGTGTACATTGCCTTAGCACCCTATTTTCTAGTGGAGGATTAGTTACCAACTTGTCAAGGCTATTTAGAGGGCATTATCAATTTACAGAATTGCAAACATCAGTGTAGAAGATGGTAAGTCTTAAATTTCTTCCAACAAGTCAGAGTTTTTTATTTGCAATCTTTAGACAGTTTATTTTCATAGTTAAACATACTGCATTGCAAAAGCCTGGTGGGATTTCCTCTTGCCTGGAAGGGAGCAGTGCTGTTAAGTTTATTGGTTAGGGAAGAATTTTTCTGTAGAAGTGGCTTGTGAAGTAAGAGAAATGAGAGTTGTTCTGAGAAAGGATTTCCCAACACTTCGGAATCCCTGGGGCAGAGAGATTAGAAGGGGAAATGCCATTTGCATGTGACCACAGATCAGCATATCAAGGGTTGTGTAAGAATTTGATCTTTATCTTGAAAAACCACACTGTAAGTTTTCAGATGCTATTTTATCAAAAACGTCTGGAGATAAATTCAATTGTAATAGTGCCATTCTTTATTGATAAACCATAGCAATCTTGTGCTTTAGTAAAGTGATTTTTTATATATTTTTTCAGTGGATACTTGGCCAGTCTTGAGATTTCTTTAGTAGCTGGCAGTCTGTGGTGTATTTTTAACTCTAAATTAGCAGGGTTTATTCAGCAGGTGGTGCTCTGACAGTCCAGAGCACTGTGGGGCACAGCACACTGAAGAGGCAAGTGCCAGCATACTCCAGTGGTTTGCCTAAGGTACTTTCGGAGCAGATAACTCTGAATTTCAATGTGAGGAGGAATGCATCCTTGTGGGAAAAGCACAAGGCATAACAACAGAGCAGCAAAGTGGGATGGCGATAGCTGAACTTTGGATTTGTGAGATGTACCTGACTCAATGCCATGAAGGATTTACCTGACAGTGAGCTGACAGTAGAACCTACAGTATAACCATAACAGGAGTTGAGATTTCTGAATGCCTCAGAAGCCCAAGTGCCACTGTTGGTGACAGTTCCCTTGTCACATAACAGAGACATGAGTTCACCCCAGTTCAACATTCTGATTAATACCACAAACTTTCTGGACATTGATTTGGTGTGGGAGTCCTTTCCCAACACTGGTTTCAGAGGGCTTTGAAAACATTTCATGAGGGGTTATGTCAACATTACTGTAAACTGGACTTATTTCAGTTTTCAGTTCAAGATAAACTTAAAATGTCCTCTCTTTTCCCCATTTCTGTGTAAAAGAACAAATGTTAGCACTTAATTCACAGCTGGTGGCATTAGTACGTGCAAAAGTACATATGTAAGATTTTCTTCTAAACCAGATGACTGGCTCTTGGATAAGCCCAGTTAGCAGTTTGGTTTTAGTGGTGTTGATCTCTCCATGCTTTAATTTGTGTATGAATGGGTACTGTACACAGAGGGCATGCTGAGGCTCCCTGACTGGAGGTTTCTTGGGTGCACTAGGCTTTTGTTGTAGCAGTAATCTAGATTAAAAAGTAGGGAGAGGGAAGAGCCAGACTGATAATCTGCCATTACTCGTTCTAAGCAATAAATGATGTCTGTAAAGCTGTGCCCTATAGTGGTGATTGGGTAAAAGGTCAAAGATGTGAGATGACAGGGAAGTGCAAAGGAATTCAAGAGCAGCCATAGCGAACTTTGCTCCAAACAAAGTGGCATATTTGAGAAATGGAAGCAAAAAATTAATTAAAGGTCATTTGTTGAGCTGATTTTCATACCAGCAGACATACTGCATCTTTTCTCCTTGTGACTCTATTCAAAAAGACGCCTTTGATGACACCTCCTGAAGGCTGACTGCTGCAAACCTTGTGCAGCACAGCTTTGTTGAGCTGCTCAGATTCATAGAGCTGAAGACACTGATCACTCAAAATTAGGTAATGAAGCACATGAACACACACACCCCCTTAACTGTAGTGGAAGGAACTAAAGGAAACTCAGACCTATGCTTAGAAGCACTGTGAAGGATACACTATGCAAAAAAACATTCCTAAGGTGCATTTGGATCATATTTGAATGGTTATGGTATGGTTTCTTTCTCCTGCACTGGAAATAATTGGCACACAATACAGGCAAACTGGGCATCCACACTTCACACATGAATAATGCAGGGTTCTCTGCATTACCTACCCCTTTGCCTCACCACAATCTCACCACACCACAACCTGTAATCTGCGCTCCTGTATTTACCTAATAAGGTGATTTGTAAATAAATGAGCTCCATAAAAAGAAGTATTTCTTCATTTGTTTTGCAAGTGGGATACAGAGGGAACACACAGCAAATCAGTGTCTGGGTGAGGTTTGTGGGACTCTGAGCCCATTTCTCTGTCAGAGGTGCTTTTCAGATCCTCTCAGAATTTAGATTGGAGAATGCATCCTTGGAAAGCTCAGATGATAATTTTATGGAAAAATGATTCCAGGGATACAGTTCTCAGATTATTTTCAAGTTCTTACAGGAAGATCCTCCTGTAAGCAGAATGACCTTCTGTTCTAATCTTTTTGCCCATCTCAGTGCCCCTAACTGCAGTTCAGTGAAACACTTAAAACCCCCCACTGTGGATCTTTATTGGGATACACCACTAGTTACCTCACTTCCTAAACTCCACAAATGCCGTAGTTGTCAGTAATACATGACATCACTTGCTTACGTGTAAATCTGCTGATAGACAGAGAGGGAAACAGATTAAAAGTCAGTCCCAACCCTTAAAGCCCAGAAACCACCCTATCTACTGAAGTCACTCAATAGGAGGAGCCATAAATTGCAGAAGCTTGGCCACAGCTTTTTTCTGCTTCCTACTCACTCCTTTAGTGTCATTCAGTTGTGTTAGAAGTCTAGCGTAAGGAAATACTCAATTTGCCACTTCTCTGTGGATACTACACATCACTTTTTCTCCAGTTCCACATGTTGAAATTGTGTTTCTTCATCTGTTTGATATACTGGGTGAAATCAGGTAAGAACCATTAGCTTACTTGCAGTGTAGAATCTTCGCTTTAATCGAATATTTAAAAAATGAATATTCCTTAATTTAAATTGGCCAAAGATTAAGAAAAAATCTTATGAATTATGCTAATGGAGCAGATGATTAGTAAAAAGAATACAGTAACTTTGAAACTGAGACATAAGGTTTCATTTTAAAGTAAACAGAACCAAACCTGATACTTTATCTCTGGCTTGTACTTTGCCCAGAGACCTGCTACGAAGTTATGTGCACTTTGTACAAAGTAGACGTAATCGTGAAATAGTCTCAGTATACCCATGTGAGTTTATTGGTTGTTGCTCATTTGATAGGTGCTTAGATTTTCAAGTTATGTGTTACATTTTAAATAGTAAAATTTAGTTACAAAAAAGTGTGCATTTAAGATTTCCCCCTTTTCAACCACACAAGATAATTAGAATGCTTACCAACATGTGTGAGAAAATAAAATTATACATTAACTTGATTGAAATGCGCTTGTAACAGCCCAATGCTTACGTGTATGTTTTGATTGTAAGAAAAGAGTGAGGACTCCAACAAAAGTGCACAAAGGGCAGCTGAGTATTGCTTCCAGTGTTCAGTGAGAAACAGGAGTTTGTAAAACTTCCCCCAATGACTCCTTGCTAAACAATTCAAAGTATTGAATCAATAAACCTATTTGTGGTACTTATCTAATTCCACAGTAAAGACATCATCATTTCTGTTTTATTCTCTATTTACTTTTGAAAGAATGACTTCTGTCATTTCACAGCCAAGAGTAAAGGAGGTGCTTCCTTTTGACATTTGCCAGCTAGTAAATAGGTTTGGCAGTTCAAATAATTTCCTTGTGATAGATTTTCCACTCCCATGGAACAGGCTGTGTCTGGTTTATCTCACTGGTTTTAGAGGTAATTTTTATTTCTACCAATCAAAGGATTAAAAAGAAAATCAAAATATTTAAAGGGATATAGAACAATATCTTAGCATGAATCTTTTAAATTTTAAATATGAAGGAGTAAATTTTAAGGATCCATGATTAAACTTGGATTTAAAGACCACATCAGGCAAAATGAGAGTTTCATGTTATACCCTTGAACCTATAATCAAGTGACTGGTTTTTATTTTCACTTTTGTAGATGAAGTTTGAGTAATGTAATTGATATTCTAATTTTATTATCATTATATATAAATATATGAAAACCAGAAATCAATGCAACACATATTGTTACATCTCAGGATCATGTCACATATGACTTTTACTGGCTTCTTGATTATTTTTTATTAAATTCAGCTGAACAGTTCTCAGTTTCAGAACTTTTTGGCTAAGTCCAAGTGATGAAATGAGTTACTTTCCTG